>NC_091680.1:32427549-33627549 GCF_030179915.1 Drosophila takahashii | reverse complement strand
TGGGAAAGGTACTGTGTTTTTTTACCTAGGTAAGGTAAAAGGTATTGTCAAAAATAAATAAATAAATAAATAAGGTAAAGGTACTTAAATTTCCCAGTACCTAGGTAAAGGTAAAAGGTATTTATAAGGTATTTTTTATTTTTTATAATTTTTTTGTTTTGTTCAATGTAATCATTTAAACTTAAAATAAGACTAGTTTTCAGTTTTTAGTCGTTTTAATCAAACAATATCTTTTCATTTAATTTAAATTTAAATGTTTTAATTTTGTGCATTTATTTTTAAACCACGCGGCATGAATAATTTTATGCACGTATCACTTCATTAATGTATTTATGAAACCCTCATGTACATATTTGGCGCGCAAAAATTCCGTATGTAGAAACATTGACTATATATTGTGCATATGCATGTATATGCCGTTTGTTTACGTACATACGGCATTTTTGCGCGCCAAATACACTTTGGTTTCATAAATAAATTGATGTAGTGATGGAAACATACATACGTGCACAAAATTATATAAAAAAAAACTGCGATTAGTTTTAACTTCACAAAACAAACAATAGAACGGCTGAATTATTAATGCTGCGTTCCGACTATTACAATTCTGAAACGAAACGATACAATAACACGATACTACAGTGTCGCAGTCAGATTTGGCTATTTTAAATCAGAGCAATGTTTAATACCTATGTAAGTACCTTAATAATTCCAAAGGTATATAAAAATAAATACCTAGGTAAGGTAAAAGGTACTCAATTATTTGTATACCTAGGTAAGGTAAAAGGTACCACTAAATTGTACCTAGGTACGTACCTAGGTAAAAGTATCTAGGTATGTCCCAACACTGCATTATGATAATAGTTATTTAGTTTAATTTTTTAGATTAACAATTATTAATTTTTTTTCTACGAATTTTAAAATTACTAAAAATTAAAACTAAATGTGAGAAAAAGTCTTTTGGTTTTGGTGTAAATCATAGGATTTTTGAATATTATAAGTTGGTGATTTTTTTGTTAAAAAATTTTATAATCGTAGTGCCACATTTAGTTTTAATTTTTAGTAATTTTAAAATTCGTAGAAAAAATATTTATAATTGTTTATCAAAAAAATCACTATGGACGGCAGTCCATGTAGTGACGAAGCGCACCAGGAGAGTGTGCGAAGGCGACTACTATATATACACGAAGAAATGAAAGTCTACTGTGATGGTCCGATCATAATGAATAATACACCTATCGAAAGGTATTGCGAAAACTAACAGGATTGCATACCAAGACTTTAAGAAAATCAATTGGCTTGGGAGAGAGAGCGGTGAAAGTGAAAATTTCGGAATTTGGAGCTGTTGGGGCCGGTGGGGATAAATGCCCCCTCGCAATGTTTTAGTTGTATTCCCTTTGAAAATGAGGGGTCATTTGTCAAAATCCGACTCTCCGTTCAAAAGTTATAGCCAAAATAAGATTTTCTTCTTCTTCCCAAAATGAAAATTTTATTCTGTTTGTCAGTTTTTCAGTTTGTCCAAATCCAGTTTGTCGATATAAAAAACTTTTGTTCTACCACTTTTGGAAAAACCCGCTAGTTTAGCGGGAAAACAGCTATAAATAGCTAAAATTCGGAAAGCCGTAACTTCTATAGTACTAAAGCTACAGACTTGTGCTGCATCTCGTTTGAAAGGTATTCTATATGCAATTTGTGTAAATGTAATAGTTCAAAAGATATGAACAAAAGAAAATTTGTTTAAACCTTTTTTTTTTAGCTTTTTTTTAATTTTCTTAAAAACGGCTTTAACGATTTTCCTTACAACTTTAAACTGTATAGTCCTTGAGATTCCTTAAATTTTGGTATATATCATGTTTATGTAAAAAATCGCGTTTAAAAGTTATTCAGAAACGAAAATAGCCACTTTTGCCAGCTCCGAACAACTAACGCTCCCTGAGTATTGAATTTTGTGGGAGGGTATCCGAACTGTATTTTAGGGTCATGGAATCAGTAAATTTGCACTTAAGAGTTCCATATAGGAATCTTTTGTTCTACGACTTTTGGAAAAAGCCGCTACTTTAGCGGAAAAAGCTAAAAATAGCTAAATTTCGTTAGTTTGTAAGTTCTACACTACTAAAGGTACAGACATGTGTTATACCTCGTTTAAAAGGTATTTTGAAATACTTCAACGCCTTTTTAACTTAATTTGTTAAAATACAATAGTTTAAAAATTATGATTGACCAATTTAAATTTAAATGTATATATTAGCTCCTATGAGAGCAAATGTAAACAAACAAAAACTTCTGATATCAAATAAAAACACCTCTTAACGAGGTAAAAAACTAGTGACGACCGCACCTTCAACATACAAAAGTTCTGATATCAACATTTGTGACGAAAAATTATTACACTCGTCATTAAAAAGACTTTCTAATCTTTTCTCATTCGTCACGCTGCAATAGAAAATGCCTGTAAAGGGAAAAAGGCTAGAATAGTTTGCTAGGGCGGGCCGAATGAGAAAAGATTAGAAAGTCTATTTAATGACGAGTGTAATAATTTTTCGTCACAATTGTTGATATCAGAACTTTTGTATGTTGAAGGTGCGGTGTCACTAGTTTTTTACCTCGTTAAGAGGTGTTTTTATTTGATTAAACTATATAACTATTATCATAGTGTCTACAATGATAATATTAATTTATTTTACTCAACATTTTTCAAATAATAATAAGAATGAATGTGGGATTCAACAAAATTATAGAGAAAAGCCACGGCAAGACGATTAAAATATTTGATCACATTTATCAAGGAATTACATTAAATTACAAAGAAAACTATTATTGTTTTTTACATTTTTAAACATTTTCTGTGAAATAAAATAATTTGATCGTCGGATCGTGGCCTAAAAAATAATAAAAAGGTTAGTGATAAAATAAATTTGGTCTTTTTATAATCTTTATTTCAGCGTTACAAAGGTTAGTATCACAGATATTTTCGCCATTAATAAATATACGCCTCCGGATGCTATCTTCAACACAAATTCTGCATTTCAGTGACACTTGAAATGTTTTTAATCTTTACCAGTGGTAAATGGTGTGAGGTGTTCATTAAATGGTTGTATAAATAGTACTTCAGTACTAACTTAGTTGTTTAAGTTAATCAAAATATTACATTTATTTCAGCCAGGCCGACTGAGACTTCTTGGGACCAGAAGTGTTGCGCCTGCGTTTGTCATATTTTCTATTTTTTCTTCTCATAGTTTTTGATATAGATACTCGACATAAAACAACTGAACAGAAAGTAAATGATCGGCCATGGCAAACCAGGCATAATTTCTGGAGAGATCCTTTAATTTTGTGCGGAGACCTAATAATATCTAAATTATTTTTGATATTTTCAGAAGACAGACAAGAAATGGATACCTAAGAAGTGCATTCGGCCAAGCAAACCCCGGGAATGCTTCAGGCATTAAACATTTTTAGTTCCAATGCTTCGATTGTAAATATTATTAATAAATACACAAACAAATATTACAAAAAACATAATTTTTATTGTGGAAAATCAGATACTGCAAAGCAGTGCAAAACCAAAACTGCGAGGGTCTGGAAAAACCAAAACTGGGAGGGTGTAGAAAAGCAGATATTGCAAGTGGAGGAAAACCATAACTGGGTACGTGTGGAAAATTTATAATGCGGGAAGTCGAAAAACCAGAGGATTTTGTCCTGCATTCTTCTGCCAGAGATCCAGATAGAAACCTCATTTCCCCCTTACTTTTTGTGTCACTCCCGTGTATTTTAAAACCAGAGTTGGAAGAAATGTAAGGGGTGAATGGGGTTTTGTCCCTTCCGCTTCTATGGAGAAACCTCTTGAAAATATGTTATTTTCCAGAGGAATTTTCCCGGTGGGTTGCGGTCGTATCTTTGGTGTGTGCGGTACCATTACATATACACTAGTCGGCATAATTATTTTGACAGATTTGAATGTTAACTGTAGTCACATTTTGAACTTTTAATATAAACTGTTGGCACCTATAGAAAGACCATTTTAATTCCGTTCAAATTACACAAAAATGTTCTTAACCGATTAAGACCCCTTTGAAAAGTGAGCAAATTTTGTGAAAGTCAAACTTTTTTCCTGGGGCTTAAAACAAAAATGTTTTGATGCAAAGTTTTTCCCCAATCAAAATTAATAATAACTGCAAAAACAAATTTCCAATTATTTTTCCTTGTATTTTTTATGATTTTTTGAATGGAACGAACTCAGTTAAATTTTGTATGAAAAGGTTGGAAAAACGGCTAAAATTGTCATTCTTAGCTATTTTCAAAAAATCATAAAAAATACAAGAAAAAATATTTTGAAATTTTTTTTTGCAGTCATTATTAATTTTGATTGGGGAAAAACTTTGCATCAAAACTTTTTTGTTTTAAGCCCCAGGAAAAAAGTTGAAAATTTGACTCTCACAATAAATTTTCTAATTTTCTAACTTTTCAAAGGGTGCTTAATGGGTTAAGAACATTGTTGTATCATTTAAACGGAATTGAAGTGCTCTTTCTATAGGTGCCAAAATGTTTCTATTATAAGTTCAAAATATGAGAAGATTTAACTTTAAAATTTGTCAAAATAATTATGCCTACTAGTTTAAACCAGAATTTTAATGTTGAATTTGCCGACAGTGCCTCGTTTATAACGCTCCTACATGTTTATAACTTTTTTCAATTAAGCACCATCTTAAAGTCAAATATTGAACAAGAGAGAACTCAATGGTCGAATGCCTCGACTTTTAGATACCCGTTACTCAGGTAAGTTACAATAAAACAAAAAAAAACTACCGCGACGGCGCCTCCCAGCGGCAGTAGCGGAAGGCTTCGGAACCGCTCGATCGTGCAAAGCAGACATGTAGGCGCTCAATAGGTTTTAGTGTTAATTATTTAAAAATTGTAATAATTCGAAAGGTATTGACGAAAAATACATTTCAGCTTACATTTTTATTTTTTGGGGGCGGCACCTTAATTTTGTGTGCACCTTGATTAAACAAACTTGCAATGCGGAGGGACCCCTAGAAAATGAATGCTTAATGCCAATCTTCTAGCTTTTATAGTTTATCTCAGCGTTCATACAGACTGACAGACGGACATGGCTAGATCGACTCGTTTAGTGATCAAGATAATATATACTTCATGGGGTCGGAAAAGTTTCATTTTTTCCTGTTACATACTTGTTCACGAATATTATATACCCTGTTACTCTTTGAGTAATGGGTATAATTACATTGCCCATATCCGTAAATTACTCTATACTTTTCAAGATCGCTTTTTCCTCACACTAAATGTGCATACTTGAATTTATTTGTATATATATATTATGTATGGGTCATTCTTTGGAGAACCGGACCCATTAATCCAAATATTGGTTACATGTTTTTCCTAATTTTGTATATGAAAAAACTTGTAAATACGATAGAACAGCCAAAGCTAAACATTTTTTAATGAATTTTTTAGGAGAAACACTTTGGGCTAATTGCTACTAATACCTTTTTTTTTTAAATATCATGCTAAATAAGTAAGAACAAAATTAAAAACAAGAGAGAACGCTATAGTCGGGCTGGTGTCCCGACTATCTAAGACCCGATGTATATATACATTTTTTTTGATTGCACATAACTTTTTAATGAATGGTCCGATTTGAAAAATGTCTTCTACATTTCGATAGGTAAAAAAAACTTAACAAAATTGCATTTATACTTCTCGGAAATCTTTAAAGGTATGGGCGCCAGACACATTTTAAAATCGTTGTTTGGCGATTGTGGGCGTAGGAAGCCCAATAATATGTGTGGGAAATCTCAACCTTCTAGCTTTTGTACTTTCCGAGATCTCAGCGTTTATCCAGACAGACAGACGGACAGACGGACATGGCTAGATCGACTCGGTTTGCACAAATACAATATACCCTTTTACTCTTCGAGTAACGGGTATAAAAAATGGAAAGAAAAATTATGTTTCTTAGGCTTAGTACTCAACCCAACAAAAAGTCGTCTAAAACAAAAAACTTCATATGAAAAATAACGTCAAAAAATTTTGTTTCATATGAAGTTTTTGTTTTGGACGACTTTTTGTTGGGTTGAGTACTAGCCCTAAATATTTAAAAAAAATGGATGGAAAAAGTTTGTTTCTAAATTTAAAAATTAGGTTTTGAAAAAGTATAAGCTCCAATTTTTGTTATACAAAACCAATTTAAAAAAATTGTATTTTTTTAGATCTGTGTTCTGTTTTGAGTGGGCATTTTTCAAAAGAATAACCCATTCTTTGATATAAATATATATATACATATGTGCGTGCTCACGTATATAAGACCATACGTCCCCGTATTTGGATATAAAGCTTTAGATATAAACTTCTGTGTTAAATTGTATTTAAAAGATCTGGAAATAAATAACAGCTTATTTTTTTGTCTTAAATACCAATAAAACTAATCCTGAAAATGATTATATCCATATCTTATTTTATTCTCATTATTGGAATTACCATTGTAACGATTTCATATGCAACCCTATTTTTAAAGTGTAAAAAAAAGGCGTTTGTATCAAAAGGACTATATAATCAAGGAAAAGACGTTCAAGTGTTTGATCAGGCTCCTGGACCACATCCCTGGCCAATAATCGGGAACTTAGATTTACTAGGTCGATTTCAGTATAACCCTTTTCAGGGCTTTGGTGCTTTAACTAAAAAATATGGTGATATTTACTCCATAACTCTTGGACACACTCGCTGCTTAGTAGTGAACAATTTCGATTTAATAAAAGAAGTGTTAAACAAAAATGGAAAATACCTCGGCGGACGTCCGGACTTTGCACGGTATCATAAGCTATTCGGCGGTGATCGAAACAACTGTAAGTTTATCAAAGTCTTTCCCAAACGGTTTAAAACCCATTTTTAGTGAGCGATGGTTAATGACACTAGGGACCGAAAATAACAGTTATTATAGCCTTGCAGAGGGTATTAAAATGTCAGTCAAAAGTTTGCAACGCAGTGAAGGAGACGTTTGTGACCACATAAAGTATATATATTCTTGATCAGCATCAATAGGCGAGTCCATCTAGCCATATTCGTCTGTCCGTTTCTATGCGAACTAGTCTCTCAGTTTTAAAGCTATCTTGCTTAAAACTTTCCCAAAAGTCTTCTTTATATTGCGGGTAGTACATATGTCAGAACGATGTCTTTCGATTTATGCAATAAACTCCTATCGGGGAACTTTTTATATCTCGCAACAAATAACAGTTATTCAAAAGAATGACTGTATTCTGAAAGAATGACTGTAATTTAGAGGCCTGTTTTCTCGTCCGTTTGTTAAATTTAAAGTAAGGTTAAAACCTTAAAATCGTATGGAGCATCAGAGTTTTAACCCTACTTTAAATTTAACAGGAGGACGACGAAACGGCCCTGAGACTTTTATTTTACTTGTCAGAGAATAACAATTATCGAAAGACTTTTGTTATACTGACCGATGTTTTCGAAAGACTTTTAAATCATATATCTGTCAGTGTTATTTATGTTTGTGATTTATATTGGCAGTAATTTTTCTCCTGATAGAAAGTCTTAGTGTCACATTCGGTGTCACTTCTAAATAACTTCCAGTAGTGCCGACGTAGTGGAATATTCCGGCGTGGGTGAATTCGGCGATCCGAATGCGATATCGTAGAAGTCACTTGTCGACGTGTCGCCGAAGTCACTTCTGGAAATTATTCAGAAGACACTTGTAGAAGATACCTAGAAGACCTTTTCCCAATTGCAAAATGGTTAAAAGGTAAATGTGTTTTTGTACCATTTTCATACTCGTTACTCGTAGAGTAAAAGGGTATGTTGTATTCGTGCAAAAGTATGTAACAGCGTTTCCGACCCCATAAAGTATATATATTCTCGATGAGGGTCGATCTAGCCGTATCCGTCTGTCTGTCTGTATGAACGCTGAGATCTCGGAAACTACAAAAGCTAGAGAGTTGAGATTTCCCACACATATTCTTGGGCTTCCTACGCAGCGTAAGTTTTTTCAGCCGAGCGCGACGCCCCCTCTAACGCCAACAATCGCCCACTAAGGATTTTATCTGAGTCTGGCGCCCACACCTTTAAAGATTTCCAAGTATAAACGCAATTTTTTTGCATATATACAACATATATATATGTATACCTTTCGAAATGTAGAAGACATTTTTCAATCGGACCACCCGACTATAGCGTTCTCTCTTGTTTTCATTTTATTCGTTCAACACATTTATTGAAATATATAATTACTGAATGAGTCCACGTGAATGACAAACAAATCATTTTTGATTTCAGTTAACTAGGATCACCTGTTTCACTTGATTTTTTTCATAAGGAAAAACAAGTGATACAATATAAAATAAAATGAGTTAAAATAATTAAGAATTCTATCTCTCCCACTCACTTTTACTCTGTGCTTGTATCACTTGTTTTTTCTTACGACTGATCAAGTGAAACAAGTGATTCAAGTTAACTTACTTGAACTCACTCACTTTATTTTCAAAAATTGACTTGTTTGTCAATTCAAGTGGACTCATGCAGTAGGGGAGAAGCGGGCTTAAATAGTACAAGGGCAACAATAGTATGTGGCCCTAGCGGCTAAACGGCCCGTTAAAATTCGCGCCGTGTTTACTGAAGGTTCCTTAGAACATCAGAGGGCTGCATTAAAAATTTGAGCTTAAAGCGACATTAGTTGAAGAAATTACGAACCAATTTCCGTCAATGTCAAATTCCTAAAAATCGTCTCATTCTGTTGGGGATACTTTATTGGACTTTGGTCGCTCGCGAGATTTTTTGAAGAAATTATTTTCTGAAGGCCAACTTCATGTCCAACGCGTTTCTCTTACTAAAATGTTGGTATGGTAGGCATTTTTAAAAGCAAAAAAAAGGTTGCAAAAAAAAAACCACAACAAATGTACTCAATTTTAAATCAAAGGATTATAATCCAATAAAATTTTTAAAATTAACTCTCTTGCCCTATACCGTTTACTGCGAAAGTAAGTTTCGAACTGTTATTACCGCAGTATTGGGGCTAGGCCAGTTTAAAAAGTATATTGACATTTTGCAACGTTCCTCGAAGGCATTGGAATTGACTTCAAAATTATGTAGGAAAAAGTTATAGCCAAAAGAACAGCCTTTTCGGTGATACCAGTTTCATTCCAATGGCTATTTATTTATATGCTATGTCTAACCAAACTTATCCTCCTATGAGTCCCCTTTTCCCCTACTCCACTTGTTTGATTACACTAGTTTACAGCAGAAATGCTCCCCAGCAATTGATGGCAAATTCTGTTAGTTTTAGACCCCTAGATCACGAAAATATAACTAATTTTTTTTTCGATGGCACAGTTTTTTTTTTAAGATTTTTTAAAGTTTGAAATGTTAAATTTCGGACTTTTTTCGAATTTCTTCTTATATCTCGCCAGATATCCATTCGATTGGGCCAGTTTTAGTTTTATTTTAAAGTCCAAAAAAAAATTATAAAACCCTATTTCTGTCTCTCAGTAACAGAAAAAAACGGAGACTTTTGCTTTCCCCTTACTAAAGATCTGTCTGTCTGTCTGTCTGTCTGTCTGTCTGTCTGTCTGTCTGTCTGTCTGTCTGTCTGTCTGTCTGTCTGTCTGTCTGTCTGGCTGTCTGTCTGTCTGTCTGTCTGTCTGTCTGTCTGTCTGTCTGTCTGTCTGTCTGTCTGTCTGTCTGTCTGTCTGTCTGTCTGTCTGTCTGTCTGTCTGTCTGTCTGTCTGTCTGTCTGTCTGTCTGTCTGTCTGTCTGTCTGTCTGTCTGTCTGTCTGTCTGTCTGTCTGTCTGTCTGTCTGTCTGTCTGTCTGTCTGTCTGTCTGTCTGTCTGTCTGTCTGTCTGTCTGTCTGTCTGTCTGTCTGTCTGTCTGTCTGTCTGTCTGTCTGTCTGTCTGTCTGTCTGTCTGTCTGTCTGTCTGTCTGTCTGTCTGTCTGTCTGTCTGTCTGTCTGTCTGTCTGTCTGTCTGTCTGTCTGTCTGTCTGTCTGTCTGTCTGTCTGTCTGTCTGTCTGTCTGTCTGTCTGTCTGTCTGTCTGTCTGTCTGTCTGTCTGTCTGTCTGTCTGTCTGTCTGTCTGTCTGTCTGTCTGTCTGTCTGTCTGTCTGTCTGTCTGTCTGTCTGTCTGTCTGTCTGTCTGTCTGTCTGTCTGTCTGTCTGTCTGTCTGTCTGTCTGTCTGTCTGTCTGTCTGTCTGTCTGTCTGTCTGTCTGTCTGTCTGTCTGTCTGTCTGTCTGTCTGTCTGTCTGTCTGTCTGTCTGTCTGTCTGTCTGTCTGTCTGTCTGTCTGTCTGTCTGTCTGTCTGTCTGTCTGTCTGTCTGTCTGTCTGTCTGTCTGTCTGTCTGTCTGTCTGTCTGTCTGTCTGTCTGTCTGTCTGTCTGTCTGTCTGTCTGTCTGTCTGTCTGTCTGTCTGTCTGTCTGTCTGTCTGTCTGTCTGTCTGTCTGTCTGTCTGTCTGTCTGTCTGTCTGTCTGTCTGTCTGTCTGTCTGTCTGTCTGTCTGTCTGTCTGTCTGTCTGTCTGTCTGTCTGTCTGTCTGTCTGTCTGTCTGTCTGTCTGTCTGTCTGTCTGTCTGTCTGTCTGTCTGTCTGTCTGTCTGTCTGTCTGTCTGTCTGTCTGTCTGTCTGTCTGTCTGTCTGTCTGTCTGTCTGTCTGTCTGTCTGTCTGTCTGTCTGTCTGTCTGTCTGTCTGTCTGTCTGTCTGTCTGTCTGTCTGTCTGTCTGTCTGTCTGTCTGTCTGTCTGTCTGTCTGTCTGTCTGTCTGTCTGTCTGTCTGTCTGTCTGTCTGTCTGTCTGTCTGTCTGTCTGTCTGTCTGTCTGTCTGTCTGTCTGTCTGTCTGTCTGTCTGTCTGTCTGTCTGTCTGTCTGTCTGTCTGTCTGTCTGTCTGTCTGTCTGTCTGTCTGTCTGTCTGTCTGTCTGTCTGTCTGTCTGTCTGTCTGTCTGTCTGTCTGTCTGTCTGTCTGTCTGTCTGTCTGTCTGTCTGTCTGTCTGTCTGTCTGTCTGTCTGTCTGTCTGTCTGTCTGTCTGTCTGTCTGTCTGTCTGTCTGTCTGTCTGTCTGTCTGTCTGTCTGTCTGTCTGTCTGTCTGTCTGTCTGTCTGTCTGTCTGTCTGTCTGTCTGTCTGTCTGTCTGTCTGTCTGTCTGTCTGTCTGTCTGTCTGTCTGTCTGTCTGTCTGTCTGTCTGTCTGTCTGTCTGTCTGTCTGTCTGTCTGTCTGTCTGTCTCCAAGACAGCTTGCAAACTCAGTAATTCGTAGATTACTGCACCAATACGCATCTTGCGATAATTTAAAGTCATTACAAGAATTGTGCCTCGTCAACAACCGGAAGGTTATCGTCATGTGAATTCTGTAAAAAGGAAGTCCATCCGCTATACAGATGTGAAGACTTCCGATCAAAGTCCACATCCCACATCTGAAAGATTAAATTGGGTACTTACACAAACAATGTGCGTCAAGTGTTTCAGCACTGAGCACAGAACATGCAGTCGAAAGTGCTTTAGATGCAAAAAAAATCTCCGTACTCTTCTTCATCTTGAAAATACCGTAGAGTCTTGTACGCCAATTGTTGGGGCGGCGAGTAATAAAAATGATAATTTACTCGCCATGGCCAAGGGTGCATTACAGGCCAACAATGGGCAATGTGCCAACTTTAGAGCACTACTGGACTCCGGATCACAAAAAAATTTGATTACAGAGCGAATGGCTTCAATGTTATCATTGAAGCTCCATAATGCCATATTACGAATTGAAGGCATTTGAGGACTACCGAAAACTAGTAAAGCGCAAGTCAACATACTAGTTAAATCACTTCATAATGGTTTCACACAACGGATTAAAGCTATTGTATTACCCCAAATCATACCTGATCAGCCAGCCCAGCCAATGTCGCTAGCCTTGGCTGACCCCAACTTTGACAAGCCAGGAAAAATAGACCTGCTCATTAGTGCAGAGCACTATTATTCTTTGCTGCTCCCAAATCAGAATACAAGCAAAGGTCCAATTCTGCAAAACACAAAGTTCGGCTGGTAAGGTGAATGCTATGGACTATTTCAAAATAGACTTAGCCAATTTATATACGAGTCAAGACAGCAACTTAAGTCTTGTAAATGAAAAACTCCCAGTTGGAGAACTCAATATATACTACGACTTGGGTCCCTACCACAGTGACATGCAAGTCTTGGGCTCCGGGATTGCTCAGCTGGCCCAAATGTGCCCAGAACTCGATAATAAGCAAGCATGCGGAGCAATCGTAGGACACTTCCACCATATTTACGCAGAATTTCAATCAGGAAGTGAACTAATGCACCACTCACGACAACGCAGGTCACCATTTAATGGAATTGGCTACATAGCAAACACCTTGTTTGGAGTACTGGATTCAAATTATGCTGATAATATGGCCAAAACAATAAGAAAGGTTGAAAGGAACGAAGGGTTTTTAATGGATTTGCTAAATAACCAAACATCAATTGTGGACTCGACCATTACCTTAATAAAAAGAGATAAGTCAGCCACGGATATTCGACTGAAAACCTTGGAGCGCCATATTGCCGGGATCAAACAGGAAAATGGAAGGTATCAGCGTACATGGTATTGTCAGCCCATCTGACGTTATTAACAACCAGTCATCAACGGATTCAAACAGACATAACAAACATTCTAACAGACATCCATTTAGCACCAGATCAAATGCTCCCAGTATCAACCGAACATGCGATTGAACTATACAAAATCATGCGAGCAGAAGGTAGGACAACAGACACTCAGTTCATAGTTCGGATAACGCTACCATTGGTGCCGACAACGGTCCGATATGGTTTGGATAAAGGACTCACAACCAAACAAATTTATGCTACACGTTACTCAATGGATCTTCAATCAGTGTGCAACGGCCGGCCCTCAGCAATACACTTAGAGGGAACAGGCTTGCTTTCTATTGCACCTGGTTGCACTGCACGTAATGCTAATATCAGCATAAGGGCGGTCGGCAGGATTACAAATGAGTTACATTCCACTTTTAGTCGCTTTGGAAATATAAACCATTATATAAAACCAACATCCACCTACAAAGAGTTGGACAACCTACAAGAAAACCTTAAGACAATTGACCACCAAGTCCTGCCTCATCAACTAAGTCAAGTGCAGCATCATCAAATTACGCTGCCTTAGCTATTTCAGTCTTGCTAATAATCGCGTACACTATCCGGAAGGGAAATATCATCTAGAACTCCAAAAAAGCAACTTTACACCCCAAGGAACACGCTAGCTCGACGCATCCAGCAACCTCACCACGAACGTTTAGCCTCGACCTAAGCGATGGTTGAACATCTGTTCAACGGCCGGGAGAATGTTAAGACTCATCGACCTACGTAATATAATTACTGTCGAACATTTGCTGCCAATTGCAGTTCTACAGTCAGACCGTCATTCTGCTTAACAGTCATCAATATGCCGACGCAGCGGATATAGCAGACATCACAATTCGGAAATAGAGCAATAATTTGATTATCACTGCATGTAGCACTTTGACCCACTGCGAGTTGTAAAGAATAGCTGTAATTTCATTTTCCCTTTCTACATATATTGTTACCTTAAACACTTTTGTACCTATAAATACCGTTAGGTTTGTTCAATAAAATCAGTCTCAGTATCAATCTAAGAATACCACTGTCTGTTACTCATCTACCATCGCAATTAACAAAGGCTGTCGCTGTGTCTTCAGATCCTCATTTTGCGCACCACTCCCCGACGTCCACCTAGTTACAAGTGCTGCGTGCGACACCGAACCAGTAGACAGTTTATGTGCTGTATACTACCCAATCCCCCGATACACTTTAGAGGTCAACATGAATGCATTCATTTCTCAGTCAACAGTACTGTACAGCAGTGTACTGCAGTATACTTCACTCATTTCTAGCTGAACAGAATTTTCCATATCTCAAAAAATAGTGTACAACATTTTGGTGTTCTTATTTACAGTGAGTGACAGTAAAAAATGTACTCTCTATAAATGAGTTCTATGCGATGTATTGTTTTACAACATTGTACACAAAACAAAATTATGGGTGCATATTGTGTGTTCTGTCAAACAACTGAGTTGCACTTGAGTTCCTTGAAATTTTAGTAGTTTGCAAAGCTTTGACACGGCAGCTTCTAAGGACAACGACTCAAGCGCAATAAAATTGGAAAGAAAATTGAAACGGAATCAGTTTTGGACCGGTAAAATACTAGTTGGGTCAGGAAAGATAACAAGTTCAAGTTATGTCTATTTACTTGTAACGAACATGTCAATTTTTCTTATGCTTGTTATCGGAAACAACTAGTCCATTTGTTACTAGTTTTGCACTAGTGACTATTAACCAATTTACGGTTACAGCTGTTAAACTGCACTAAAAAAACTGTCTTGAAAAATCTAAAAACTGCTCTATCAACCATTAAATCATTGTATTTTACTCGTTCTTGAAGATGTTCAATTTAACGCTCTCCTAATTGGTAGCTAGTTGAAATGAAAGGCGCGGTCCCTTGAAGGAATTATGATTGTTATTATATAATTAAATACGGCAAATGATAAATTTAAAAAAAATGATAAATTTTAAATTAATTGGAATTGAAACAAAACTTATTTTAAGGCAAGTCGCCCTCTGTAGGACTTGAACCAGGGACCTTTGGATTTGTAGACACACTAACTGATTGAGCCATACACGCATCACATTTTGTAATGCCCTAACAAGGTTTATGAATTTTAGTGTGACAAAATTGAAAATCAGTGATTTTGCACATATATATTGCCTCTGACAGATAAAACTAAGTTTAAAACAAAACTAAATCATCACAAAGCAAAAAAAAAATAAAAAATAATTTACAAAGAATGGGGATTGAACCGAGAACCTATTCAGTTTGATTGGTTTTGTGTTGAATTTTCCAAAACATTTACACCCTAGGCTATATTTTTTGATCATATGTGTTTTAATTGCAACTAGTTAAATTCCAATTATCTTTTGACTGGAATTTAACATGTATTTGTTCTACAAATTAAATATTTGTAAGGTTTTTTTTTGTCAGATAGGTACCAGTCCGAGACAAGTTGCATTTTCTCTAGTTTTGTATTATTCATTATTTCGACTAGCAAAAATTTTCTAGACCCTTTGTAGTCCAAATGCATTCAGACCAATTCGGGTCGCTTTATATTAGTTGTATAACTAGTTGTTTTTCAGACTAGTTCACATTTTTCCTGCAGGGTAATGTATTGTTAAATCCGTTATATAACTAAATATCTGTGTTTTTTTAGATGATTGTGTTTGTCCTTATACTTTATTCTGTGTTTGTATGTATGTATATAAAAATATTTTAAGTATAACTGTGTTAAATCAAAATGCATCGTTGGAGAACTTAAATGAAGCGACCAGTTTTAAGCAACATGCGGCCAATATCAAATGCAAACTATTGAATGGACAATTCAAACTCTCGGCCAAGCGAAGACGAAGCAAGGTTTGGGAGACTTTTTCCTGGATAGTCGACGAAAGCGGTGCCGAGCTAAATGATTTTGTTGCGTGCAACGTTTGCAAAAGCGTGTACAAGTTCGAAAAAAGCACGTCAAATTTAGTTTAACACAGGTGCTACAACTTGACGAGCTCCCGCAAGCGCATCCATCCCGATGTTGATGTGGACACCGAAACAAAAAGAAAAGTGTACCACGCTAGTCACTGAATGGACCGTCCAAAATAGCCGACCTTTCAGTATTATAGCAGACTCAGGATTAAAGAACTTAGCAAAATTTTTTATTTCTGTTGGTGTAAATGTCGGTCAAAATGTTAATATAGACTCATTACACAGGCCGACAAAATGTGACATGGGTCGGTGTCCAGGCCTGCCACCATATTATTTCGATAAATGAGGCTTTTCTAAGCATAAGTTGCCACTACGCCTATAGTCCATCAGCTCTGGTATTTGCGGTATCTTTAATTTAAGAAAATTACAAATTTTCTTCGTCTTTTGGGATATATCTTCAAGAGTGGTCAACCAATTTTGGTAATCTTTTCGGAATTAAATAAATACATGTCTGTTTTATACAAGAGGAGGTGGGCGCATTCAAAATTTTAAAGTCACAGCAAAGTTTAAAAATCCTAATTTGTGAACAGCGTTTAAAAATTAAATAAAAATATTTTCTTCTACAATGCATTTTTGCAGGTTTGGGCACTGTTTGTGAATCGTCGCTGTGAAGGAAGTTAGAAAAACAATTTTTAAAATTCCAAAACAATTTACAAAAACCCTAATAAGTGTCCTAAACAGTAAGGACATAAGGTGTCTTTGGATCAAAAATGCATTATAGAAGAAAATATTTTTATTTAATTTTTAAACGCTGTTCACAAATGGAGATTTTTAAACTTTGCTGTGACTTTAAAATTTTGAATGCGCCCACCTCGTCTTGTGGTTGACTTTGATTGAATTTTCCAAAACGACTGTATAAAACAGACATGTAACTATTTACTTCCGAAAAGATTACCAAAGTTGGTTGACCACTCTTGAAGATATATCACAAAAGACGAAGAAAATTTGTAATTTTCTTAAATTAAAGATACCGCAAATACCAGAGCTGATGGATTATAGGCGTAGTGGCAACTTATGCTTAGAAAAGCCTCATTTATCGAAATAAAATGGTGGCAGGCCTGGACACCGACCCATGTCACATTTTGTCGGCCTGTGTTATTGCCACATCCAACTAGTGTCTCAAGAAACATCGGAGCACTTTATGAATTTCATTTTAGTAAAATTAAAAAAGAAATAGGCATTTGGATATAGCATAATGATATTTGGGCAGACGATTTTTTTAAAGAATCGTACATATCCCTGACGATGCATTACATAAAGGTAGGAACCCTTAAAAATAGCTTGCTGGCAGTAAAATCGATGAAGGGATTCCCTTGTACCGGTAAGAATAATAAAATTTGTATAATTACTTTGGTTTTAATGTTAACAAAAACTGTATCTTCGGTGATAAAATAAGAAACAAAATAGAAAGTATTCTAATCGATTTTGGATGCGATTTGTCGGTGGATGCCCCAATAATTGTTACAGACCGAGGATCTAAGAAGAAAGCTGCATTCAGTGGATTAAATACATTAAATTGTGTTAATCACTTAGTACACAATGTTGTTGGAAAAGTGGTCAACCAGGTCCTTGAAATGATGGAAATGGTAGATAGCTTCAGCAAAATTAATAAATATTTCAAGAAATTAGTACAAAACAGCAGCCTAAAAAGTACTCTAAAAAAGTACTCTCGATGGAATACTATATATAATCTTTTCCAACCAGTTGAGATTAATTGGATGGAAATAACAAATATATTAATGGAGAAAAATCAAATAAGTAGAAATTGTAAAAAAATCTAAACTTTCGCTTCAAAACCTTTTGAAGACTGTTGTTGAAGATAATTTAAAGAATTTCCCCATGGTCGCTCTCTTTTTGCTTCCACCGACAAATAAATTATCTCAATTTTTAGATTGTCGAAAACAAACATGAAAGGAAGTTAACTTCGGCCAGCCCAAGTTTATATACCCTTGCAGGTATGCCTACTTAAAATATTGTTTTTACATTGTCAAAAATCAAAACGCCTACTTTCTACAAAGTTACAATAGTTTTTCTATTATTTTTTTTATTATTCCTATGGGAGCCATAAGATATAGTGGTCCGATCCGGCTCGCTCCGACATATGTACTACCTGCAATAGAAAGAAGACTTTCGGGAAAGTTTCATCGCGATGGCTTTAAAACTGAGAGACTAGTTTTAAACCCGTTACTCGTAGAGTAAAAGGGTATATTGTATTCGTGCAAAAGTATGTAACAGCTATAAGGAAGCGTTTCCGACCCCATAAAGTATATATATTCTTGATCAGGGTCACTAGCCGAGTCGATCTAGCCATGTCCGTCTGTCCGTTTCTATGCGAACTAGTCTCTCAGCTTTAAAGCTATCGCGATCAAACTTTCCTGAAAGTCTTCTTTCTATTGCAGGTACTACATATGTCGGAGCGAGCCGGATCGGACCACTATATCTTAAGGCTCCCATAGGTATATTCAAACAAATATAAGAAAATTCATTGTAACTTTGTAGGAAGTAGGCGTTTTGATTCTTGACTACTTATGTATAAACAAAATTAAAATAGAAACGCTGAATCTGGAAACCCTGGAACTGCACCGAGTGAGCATTACGTTATCTAATTTTTTCTGAACATCGCTCATTAGGTTCTGTACACACTCTTTTGTAACCATTTTGGTTGAACGCATCCAGTTTTTCTTCATGTCCTTCATGTTTTTTGACGTTTATTGTTCCTTTTGTGAAGAAAGAGTTGGTTTTAAAACCACAGGTGCAAATGGCCTGCCATATAAGCACTTTCTCGCCAGTGTATTTTGGACACAAAAGTCCCATCTTTAACTTTTGTGTAATATTGAGGTCCTGGTAATGTTTTTGAGTCCATTTTAACATAAGTTTCGTCGTCCATAATAATGCATTCCACTGCATCTGTGAGCAAGAGATCATAAAGCTTTCTCGCTTTCTTTTTGCCGACTTCCATTCGTCGCAGACTTTTTTTTTGCAACTTTTTGTTTTTATATGTTATTAAATTATGCCTCCCCTTTTTTTTGGACCATACTTGTACTTGTATGTGCTTTTTTTGCCAAACCTCGAACAGACATTTCATTTTTTTTTTGGATTAAGGAGAATACTTTTTTATCAACACTTTCATCTTTAGGCCCATTTTTTGTCCAGTTTTTGGTAAATCGTTAGCAGAACACGTCTCCCCAAACTTTATTAAAATGTTTTAACACTATTAACACTAACTTTATAGCGTTTAGCTAATTGTGCACAATTTTTTTGTGAACTTGCTCATCAATTCGAGACATTGTCGAAAGTAAAGTAAAAATAAAATATGTAAACAAAGCAGAATTAATGAAGCTTTCAAACGGTATATTTCCCAGAAAGCAACCTTGATTCAAAGCGACCTGATGGCAAAACCTGAGTAGTTTTCCGGTAGTAATGCTGGCAGTCTGGTCCAAAACTGGCTATGTATATATACACCCTGCAGGAAAAACGCGAACTAGTCTGAAAAACAACTAGTTATACAACTAATATAAAGCAATAAAGCAATAATAATAATACAAAGTATGCTTTGAACTCAGAATTTCCATACGTTTTTAAGGTTTGAAGGCTACTTTAATTTAAAATTCGAACAAAAATACTTAGTATTATAAAATTTAAAAAAAAAAAAATAAAAATCAAGTTGAATCACACAGGGTTCGAACCCACAACCCCACGACCTTAGTCCCCATATAGCAAAGTTGAAAGCGCAAGTGATTAGACCGCTGGGCTACCGAATTTCACACTTTCGGAGTGATTTTTAAGGCAAATCGCACTTGTATTTAGAACAATTTAAAAAAAAAACAAGAGGGGACGCTATAGTCGACTATCAGATACCCGTTACTCAGCTAAAGAGAGTTTGAAGGAGATGGTGATCAAGAATATATATACTTTATAGGGTCGGAAATGCTTCCTTCTAGCTGTTACATACTTTTGCACGAATACAATATACCAGGGACCGTAAATAATCATTATTTGAGATTTTTATTTTAAAAGGCCCACTGAGGTTTTTACATATTTTAATCAACAATTTAACTGGTTTTTATGCACTTTATAGACATAAACAAATAACAGTTAATTTGCTTTCCAGATTTGTTGAAATGCATATACTTTGTGGACAAGAGAAAAAAGAACGTTATTTTTGACGTTTAAAACATAATATCTCAGTAGTCTTTTTAAAATCAAAATCTCAAATAATGATTATTTACGGTCCCTGCAATATACCCTTTTACTCTACGAGTAACGGGTATAATAAGGGTAATCGCCGTTGGATTTAGAAAAGGTCAAAACGAAGCAAATCGAAAGAAATCGCCCTAATTATTCAAAAATAGAAAATTTAACCCTAAAAAAATTTTTTTATGGTTACCTGCCTTGAGTTTATGGAAAATTTGTGATGAAAATAACAAATTTTTCTCAGTTCAAGGGCGAACATTTTTTTAGGGCGATTCTGAAATGTAGAAAATTATTGTTATGAGTGTAAACAAATCAAACACTCGAAGTCCTCGGTTCAATCCCCAGTCTCTGTACATTTTTTTTTGTTTTTTGTTTGCTGGGTGATGCTTTAGTTTTATTTTAAACTTTGTTTAAAAGGCAATATATATGTGAAAAATCACTGTTTTTGAATTATGTCACACTAAAATTCATAAACCTTGTTAGGGTTAGTGTGTCAGTTAGTGTGTCTACAAAAAAAAGTAAGTTTGTTTTAATTCCATTTAATTATCATTTACTGTATTTGATCACATAATAATTATCAGAACTCCTCTAAGGACCGCGCCTATTAATTGGCTACTAAATTAGGAGAGGGTCAAGTTAGGCATCGTCAAGTACTAGTGAAATCCAATCACTTGATGGTTTAGAGATTAATTTTTAGTTTTTTCGTGAAAATATTTTTTTTTAGTGCAGTTTAACAGCTGTAACCGTGAATTGGTTAACAGTCACTAGTGCAAAACTAGTAGCAAATGGACTAGTTGTTTCCGATGACAAGCATATGAAAAATGGACAAGTTCGTTACAAGGAAATGGACACAAATTGAACTAGTTAACTTTCCTGACTCAACTAGTATTTTACTGGTCCAAAACTGATTCCGTTTCCTGCAGGGCATATACAGATATTTTCCATCAAAAAAACAGTATTTTTCTCTTGCAAATGCGGAGGGTCAAACGTGATTTCCAAGGTATACTTTCTTTGTCGATATTGCTTAGAACTGTCCATAGAATACGTTCCCCCCTACGATTTGATAACCTCCAAATCGACCCACCTTAATATACATATATTCAGAGTTTCAAAAACTGTGAGCTGAGAAGCAAAATCACCTTTATTTATGGTTTGCTGTTACTGTGAGATCAACAGACTTTTTACAGAAAAGCAAAGCATAAGCAAAAATATGAAATGTCAAAATAGTTTAACATTTGCTTTGCTTCGGCTTTCGAAAGCAAAGCAACATTAAGATTACTATATACTTTCTATTTTTCGATTTTAACGGTTGGTATTTGTGAAATCGCGTGTTGGGTTCCTTGCGAGATTATTTGGGTGCAGTGTAAGCTTATTATGGTAGGCCTCTTTCTGCTTTGATATTTCATATTTAACCGGTGCACATTGGGATGAAAAGCCTTTTTTTGGCATAAACTCTAATTTTAAAGATACGGATTTAAATTTTTTTTTTACACAGTATTGAGACTATAGTGCAATTTCGGTTTTTCTTATTTTTTAATTTTGACCACGCCCACATGAACCACCCCGACCGCGAAGATAATACGGATTTAATTTTTTATACCCGTTACTCGTAGATAATAATAAAACCCATCGATTTGTATGGGAGCTATATGAAGGGACGGTGGTAAAATTATGATATTAATATATGTGCATAATATCAGTGAGTAATTGAGTTGTGCAAACTTTCAGCTTAAACATGTAAGAATTGTACTCATTGAAAATATAAATAGGGTTTTTCTAAATTCGCATAAAAAATTATATATCGTGGAAATGATGAAAAGGAACAAAAATGTTTCTTCGGTAAATTAAGTTGGTTATGAGATGGACAATCTTGGATAATTAAGTTTCTTTTATAGGATGCAGAAGACATTCAAAACCGCGATACAAAATTTCAAATAATTAAAATTCATACTTATTGGACAACAAAAAATGTAAAAAATTATTTTCTAACTCCCCCAGTACACATATAAAAACATGTAAAGTTGCACGTTGTTCTTCTAAGCCGTTCTCGAGATATACCAATTTGAAGTTTGAGAACATTTTTTAAGTTCTTAACTTCAAAAATTCATATCGCCCCTAAATGGACACCAAAAAATTAAAAAAAAATCACAAATGATATCCAAGCTAAACTCTACGAGGTACCCGAGTTTGAAGAAAATCTAAAATTTCATATGCGCAGTTGAGAAATTCTTACCCATCTGCGGTTTCTTAATGTTTGTTTTTTGGTATCATTTTGGAATATCACATTATATTGTTAAACGGCAAAAATGTAGTAAAGGCTCGTCTTTTCCTAAAGAATTCGCGGTAGATTTTTTCCTATTCGTCTGAAGTTCTCCTGACACCAAACACGCATTCTCACGAAGGGTCCTCCTCTTCTGAAGAATTCGCGGTAGGTTTTTTTCTATTTGAAGAGGCTTCATGGAACTTGTTATCCGCGGGGGTAGGCGTAACTCTCTTTGGGCGAAATTCGTATGAAACTTGTGTTGATGCTCACGCAGTTGTGTTGATGCTGGCAAAACACATTTAATATGGAAAGACACTTTCGCCAGATTTTGAAAGGCAAAGTGTCTCAGGAAAAGAGGTCTGAGCAAGACACTTTGAAACAAAAAGTGTCAAAAGGTAACAGATATTTTTCTAACAGCCTGAACTTTTGGGGAGCTCTGGATGCAGGTCATCTCGCCTGAGCTGCTGGTCTGCCTTTGGCGGGTGAAACCCTGGGCGAGTGCGCTGCCGCTTGGGGTCTCTCACCGTCGAGGAGTCTGTCCTCGAAGTGTCTTGCGACACCGGTCGCAGGAATAACCTGCGAGATTTTCGTATACTTTAAGTTCTTCATGTGTTCCCACGAGTTGCGGAGAAGTAAGGGTCCACCCGGGCAGAGATCCGCCGAACCCGAGTAAGGAGAAGTTTGGAGAGAAAGTCGCCATTTGTCTGAACCCTCTGCTTGCGACTGGGCTATTTGTTGACTCGGGCCCCCAGCCAGGTTGACTATCGGCACGGGTCGGGTGACACCTTAGTCCTGCACCGAGTTGAGATGTGGGGGAAAGGATGGTGGTAGGCCGTTGTGAGGGAGGGGGTGTGTAAGGCTACTATGATAAGATGGTCAGACAAACGTTTTGTCGGTATAGCTTCGACGGTATATTCGCTGTTTGTCAGGGGTAGCTTCTTTTCTTCCGCTGATTCGCATCTAACCTTCCCGGAAGGCCGTTCGCTATCCGCAACCTGCGACTCGCCTGGTGGCCTCAACTGAGCCTCCCTTCGAACCATCCCACTAGTTGTTAAGGGCCAAGCAATAAAAATAAAATATAACCAGAGGAAGAAAAATTACAACAACAAACCTTTAAAAACAAAGGGCGGGAACACTACTACTATTTTGATGGCATTGTTTTCTTTAATTTTTTCCTCTAAAAAAAAATTTCTAAAATAATTCTGAGTATGGGGATCGAAAGATAAGGAGTGTCATTTCTAAAATATTTCAACAGCAAAACAAACAATGAACCCATTTGGCTATCCGCAACCTGCGACTCGCCTGGTGGCCTCAGCTGAGCCTCCCTTCGAACCATCCCACTAGTTGTTAAGGACCAAGCAATAAAAATAAAATATAACCAGAGGAAGAAAAATTACAACAAACCTTTAAAAACAAAGGCGGGAACACTACTACTATTTTAATGGCAGTGTTTTCTTTAATTTTTTCCTCTTAAAAAAAATTTCTAAAATTATTCTGAGAATGGGGATCGAAAGATAAGAAGTGTCACAATGAATCCATTTGGCTGCGATACCCCCCGGAAAATTTTCCAATTTCATAATTTTTCTATTTATTTTTATTTTATTTTGTCATTTAAAGCTAGTATACAATAAAAAAATTAATTTAAAGGAAATGGTCCTTCAGCTAAAAATCCTTGCATCGGGGAACATTTTGGAAAAAGCAGTTTAACTTGGGAATTTGCAACGGATTCAAAATTTTCGCATCCATCAAGGTACATTTAAGAAGGATTAATTTTGTAAGATAGTATAATTGTACCAGCAAGCAGAAAAAAAACATGTGTTATCATATAGTACCCTAAACGGACGGACAGACAGACATGGCTAGAAGAAGAATAAGCAAGAATATATATACTTTATCGGGTCGGAAACGCTTCTTTCTCCCTGTTTCATACTTTTGCACAAATACAATATACCCTTTTACTCTACGAGTAATAAAATAAAATAATTTAAATCAAATTTTAATTCAAGACATTTAAAACCCAATTAGACAAAATATTGTATATAATAAATAAATAATAATTAAAACAAAATAAATTTTAACGGATATCCATGAACTAACTAATACGTTTTTAAGAATAGTGTATCCCGAAACTTACAAAAAATTATTTCTTTTTATTTAATAGCATTGGCCCTATGTGACTGGTCTCAATTACAACAAAGACGGAGAAATTTAGCAAGACGACATTGTTCACCTCGAGAAGCATCCTCATATTTTTCTAAGATGTCTGACATTGGAGGCCTCGAAATTAGTTACTTATTAGACCAGCTAAATAAAATGTCTTTGGTAAATTCCATCGACATAAAACCTTTAATTCTTAAAGCCAGCGCTAATATGTTTTGTCAGTATATGTGTTCGGTTCGTTTTGATTACATCGATAAAGATTTTCAAAAAATTATTGAATTTTTTGATGAAATATTTTGGGAAATTAACCAGGGCTATTCCTTTGATTTTCTACCTTGGCTTATGCCATTTTACACCAAACACATACAAAAAATAGTGCATTGGTCATTAACTATACGTAAATTTATTTTAGATAGAATTGTCAATCGTCGAGAAACAAACATTAATTTACATGAACCCGACAAAGATTTTACTGATGCTCTCTTAAAAAGTTTGAAAGAAGATCAAAATGTACCCTTTAATACAATTATTTTTATGCTAGAGGATTTTATTGGAGGGCACTCAGCAGTTGGAAATTTGGTAATGTTGGCACTGACGTACATAGCTAAAAATCCAATGACTGGTCAGCTTATCAAGCAAGAAGTCGATACTGTTTCTAATAAGGGCGTAAGGAGTATTAGCCTTTATGATATGAATGTAATGCCATATACGATGGCGGTTATTTTAGAGGTTCTACGACACTCGTCGTCCCCTATTGTTCCCCACGTTGCGATGGAAGATACAGTGATATCGGGTTTTGGGGTTACTAAGGGTACAGTTGTATTTATAAATAACTTTATTTTAAATATAGACGAAGATAACTGGAAATATCCTGATCAATTTAATCCTGAGCGTTTTTTAGAAAAAAAAAATAATAATAAAATAAACAGGACCACAAAAAATTCAGACTCAGGTGTACAGTTAGACAAAGAAAAGTTCAACAATTGCGGTTTGAATAAGTTTGGTAAAGGTAACCAAAAAACGAACAAAAACGTTTATGATAGACAGGAATTTCAGCTTAAAAAAAATATTCCGCATTTCTTACCCTTCAGTGTAGGTAAGCGCACATGCATTGGTCAAAATCTGGTTAAGGGCTTTGGGTTTCTTTTACTTGCCAATATTATACAAAACTACAATGTTAAGTGCTCTGATTTTTCGAAACTTAGTTTAAAAAAATCAAGTGTTGCCCTGCCGACAAAATGCTTTCAGCTCTTATTGAGGCCAAGAACTTAATTTAAAATAATACGTAAGATTGTAATAGGAATGGTAATATAATGTGAAAAATGTATTAATTGGTTTTTATTTAATTGCATTTGATACATTTGGTTGTAAGAAAATATTTTGAATAAAAAAGTCAAAAGTAAAGCTACCGACGATAAGGCGCTATTGTCGATAAGGCAGTTTGTCGACAAAGCAGTGAGTGATTGCTAGCTAAGCTAGCATATAATTTAAACTTAAAGATACAATCTGAAAGATACAATACATACACAAATACAAATAAATTTATATTAAATCAAACAATAAACACATAAAAAATAACAAGAATTATTTCACATTAATTTTTCGATTGTTTCTATGGCAGCTATATACTGAGAAAACTTGAGAACGAAAAAACCAAGAACGAATCTTCTTGATTTCAGTATTTTGTCTTCTCACTTTTTTTAGCACAAACGTTCTTGAAATCAAGAATAAAAGCATTCTTGATCTGGCTTTTTGAGAATACATCATTCTCGATTTCGTTTATCAAGCATGAACACTATTGAAATCGTCCCCAAGCATTCTTGAAATTGTTCTCAACTTCGTCTCCGAGATGAAAAAAAATGAGAGAGATTAAAAATGAGAGAGACATTCTCTCTGGAATTTTTCGGCAAGCAACCGAAGTTCACTTCGGCTCTCGTCAAATGCTCGTTTTTTTTTCGGCCAGTGAAGCGGAGTAATTGAAGAAGTGAAGCCAGTATGATAGACGCTGACGACACAATTTTAAAAAACCTTCTAGAAGAACTAAATCTTTTGAATGCGCTGCCATTCCTCGAACGTAAGTATTAAATAATAAAATTAGTGGTAAAATAATAACAATAATAGTGATAATTAGCTAATATATGTGTGCTTATGTCGATGCTTGTGGAAGTGAATTTCTTAGAATATGTACTTACACGGTTATGAAAAAAAGTGACGCCACGCTAAATGCATCTATGTATGTATACATATGTGTGCAGATGTGCACGTGCTAAGTTTTTATGTACATGTGTGTGTGCATTTTCTTTTATTGAATTTTAAAAGGTTCCGTTTTAAAAAATAATATGAAAAATTACTTTAACTATATTTTTAGGTGCTGGAGTGAATTATGAATGCCTGGAGTTCATTGACAAGGAGAGAAGCTGTTCGCTTGGCGAATTACGCAAGTATGTACATTTATAATTAAACTTGTATTATTTATTGTTATTTAATTTATATATAAATCTTTGCAGTTTGGACGTACGCAGGAAGAGAAGATAAGACTATAAGTAATTTATAATTATTTAATATCTATAATAATAAATAAAAAATGAATAAAATACAACGAAAGTGGATATATACATTTTTAATTTTTCTAAAAAAATTCCTTTTGGGATCAAGAGTGGAACATTCTTGAAATCGAGAACGCCTATTCTTGAAATCAAGAACGCCTATGCTTGAATCCAAGAATATTTCTTCTTGAAACCAAGAATACGTTCTTCTTGGTAAGAGAGAAATTATTAAAACCGAGAACGATTTACTCTTGGAACCAAGAACGCGTATTCTTGAAACCAAGAACGCCTATGCTTGAATCCAAGAATTTTTCTTCTTGAATCCAAGAAGACTTATACTGAAATCAAGAATACTTATTTTCAAAAAAGTAGTCTCAAATCAAGAACACTCGTTCTTGATTTTAGTAAAACCGTTCTTGGCTCAGTTTTGAGCACGGAAATACTGAAATCAAGAACGTTGAGAACGGTTTTTTTTCTCGGTGTATGTTATAGTTCGATCTTTTTAAAATTAAAATTAGAAATTAGAAACTGTTTGATCGCTACGTAAACGCCGCGACTAGCTCAGAGATATGGTGTGTTCGTCCCACCAAATTTGTATTGCGTGACTGCCCGTGACCCAAGAAAATGCAGGGATATCCGATTGGGACAAAACGGAAAACTTTATTAAGTTTTTCTTTTCGCTGGAATTGGTTTCTTCGTCAGCTGGCTGTTACGGCTTGCCGGGTCGGCGACGTGCCTTCCTCGGCTCAGGATTCACTCTGTGCGTTTCTCGGCGGCGCTCCTCGACGGCGTCGCGGCTCTCGTTTCCCTTCGTGGTGCTTGTGGACTCCTGCGGCGTCGTTCTCCAACGGCGTCTCTCCAGTTCCGCCCGGCTTGTAGGACTTAAGAAGTCTGCACAACCTTCCTTTCGGGTCCGACCAGAATGATCCTGGGATCCCTGGGGTCGGTCTGGCTCTAGCCTGAGAAACAAATGTCCCGACAGGTCAAATCCGAGGATTCAGCCTTATCGTCAGTCCACCGTAACCCCGACGCCTGGCACAAACTCTTGATCCGCGCTTACCCTGCCGGTAGCTCGTCCTTCTCTCGACTCTGATCCTGTCCTGCACTCGTCTCCACTCCAATCTCTGTGTCCTGCAGATCTCACCGTTGCAGTCTCAGCCTTGGCCTAGCGTCTTGACTCTGGTATCTTGATCTGGGCGTTGAGCACTCGGTTTCTACGGTACTCTCACGGCCACGCACTCGATTGAATCCTATCACTTGTATCTTGATCTTGATCTCTGGTTCGTTGGTTGCACTTGTACTTTCGCTCGCGTATCTTGGTTGTCTGTCTCGAGCTGCGCCTGCGCCGTCCCTTTTATAGGCAGCGGCGGGGTCCCGTTATTTCCCTTTTTGCACACGGCTCGCTAGGGTCCAATGTCCACGTGTGTCCCGTTAGTTCCCTTTGCACACGGCACGCATCGGGACCCTCGCTGATGCCTTCTCCTGCTGTTGGCCACCGGTCGGATCGCAGCGATGCCAGTCTCAGCCGTGTCCTATAGGCATCTTGACCCCCGCGTATAGATCCACCCGTGCCGTCCTTGCTCCTGCTCCTTGTTCCTTGACGATTCTCTCTCCTCAGTTGCTGATCCTCGCCTCCGCTCGGAATTTTGAATTTCCGCGCCGCTCCTCGTAGAAATACGCCGCTTCTATTTCCGCAATCTGGCAACTCCGCTCCTACTCATAATCGCGTTCATCGATCGTGGTGAACGGCGTCGCCACTTCCATGTCTCCAATTCCAGGTATCGATATTTTTGCCGTTGCCATTTTCCATTCCAGTCGCAGTGTGACCAATAGCGTGGCCACTGTGAAAAATCTAGTATTTTTCCATGTCGTGTTCCCTATCGATCGCACTATCGATCGACCGCCGCTATCGCAGCGCCCCCATCCCGATTTTTCATTACCGCGTGGCTGCTTTGAAAAGGTAAGTGTCTTGGTGTTGTTTTCCTCCGTTTTCCAGCCATCTGACCATTTATCTCCTTGCAGCTCCATGGCGATGAATGCATGTATGCCCCTGGATGCTCCGGGGTGCGGATCCTGGCCCCCGCGCGCCCCGGAAGACGACTTGCGGCTGCAAGTGCCCCGGTGTCGCGCGCCTGCGGCAGCCTCGCGACGTATTTGCCGGCCCGCGCGCCTGGCTTTCGCGCCCCTCGGTCCGCTCCTGGCATGGCTGCCGTAGAGGTCGTTAACCCCTTTTTGTTGTTGTGCTGCAGTCGGCGTTACTGCTTGTGTTGTTGTGGTTGTTGTTGGCGCTGGCTGCGCCTGCGCATATATTGCCGCGCGTACCCTCCCCTGTCCCAGAATATACTCGTCTCTTCTGTTCTAGCCCTCACTCTGGGGCTCCTTTTACTCCGCGCGGAAAACGCTGATGCGGTACCGGGCCCCGTTAGCGACGACCAGCTTGGCCCACCGCTTCTGCCGCGCTCTCCCTCGCTGCCGTCGTGCCTCCGTTGCCACACTCGGTGGCCACTCCTCCTCCGCGATCGGCGTCCACGGCTCGCCTCTCGCGGAATGCTGCCGCTGCATCTCCGGCCTCTCCGGCGGGGCACGTGTCTCGGGGCACGAGGCCTGCCGCGCGATTTTCGGCGTCGCTGCCAGTGGACTGGGCCACTCCCACGCCGTCTTCTCCAGTTCCTCGTCCTCTCCTCCCGCCCTCTTCCTGCACTCCTGTGCCGGCCATCTCCACGTGACGACCGCCTCAGGCCACGTCCCGCCGTCTGCCTCGACCACCCGTCGCTCCTCTGCGATTCGCCATGCCTCCTGCTGCTCCCGCAGCGGTGGTGGGGACGGTGTCGCCGGTGGTGGTGGCGGTGGTGGGGACGGTGTCGCCGGTGGTGGTGGCGGAGGTGAGGGCGGTGTGGCTGCCGGTGGTGGTGGCGGTGGTTGGGTGTTGCTGCCGGTGATGGCGGCGGTGGTTGGGGCTCCCACAGGCGAGCCTCCTCCTCCTCGGCCCTCTCGAGCAGCCTCTGGACCGCGATCTCGGCGGCCGCCTGGCGCCTCATTTGTCCCTTCATCCGGGCGTGCGTGATCCGGCGCGCCAGGAACATTTGCCGCCAGTCCCTGGGGCGATCCGTCGGTGGCGCCATGCCGAGCGGGATGTAGCTCTTCCCCTGCCTCGCCATCTGGAGACGGTGGGACTTGAGCTTCACCCGCTCCCCTCGTCGCAGGTGATCCTCCTCGTCCGAGGACACCTCCGGGGTGACCGAGTCCAGGCCTCCCCAGGTCTCGTCGTCGTCATCCGACGAGAGCGACACCACGTCTCCGGCGTCGTCCGGCATCTGGGCCTCCTCTTCCGCGTCGTCCTCCAACTCTATGTCCGGGATTTCGCCGCGGTCCTTCTCCTCCGACGGCGACGGAGAGCGCGACGCCAGGGGTGACGCGCACAGCTGGAGGTAGGATTCGGGATCCTGCCTCCATATCGCTGCGGGTTGTTCCCCGACGCCGGCCTCACGTGCCTCGGTTTTGCTGCGTTTCGTCTTGTTGGACATGTTGCTGCTGCTGCTTGGAATTTTTGAATAGGCAGATCCACTCTGCTCTACCCTCCGCGTAACCTCTGTTCTTCCGCCGCGCTCCTGTTCCGTTATTCCGCAGGCTTGTACCGGTAACGTGACTTGCCCTCCGTGTATGCCTCCTACGGAATTTTGCATCGGTTTGCGTCACCCGGTAACGGTAGTCGCGGTTTTGACCCTCCTCTGACCCGCTCTCGCTCTCCTGTTGTGTGTATGTTCGTGTATCCGTGTGTGTTCCATATGTTGTGCCCGTTTCGATACATCGTATCGTCCTCTCTCTTTTCCCGTTAACGCAAAGCACAGTGCATCCTCGATTCGTGGTCGTTTCACTTTGCTCACTCCCGGGCTTTAGGTCGCTTATGTGAGCTGTCTTTTCCTTGCCGCTTTCCTCGTGCCGTAACTTGCAGATCACCGGCGAGGTGAACTTTGTGATTTTAAACGGCCCATCGAATTTTGGGGCAAGTTTCGCCGCGAAGCCATCTACTGCCTTGGACAGGTGGTGCTCCTTGACCCAGACCTTGTCCCCAACCTTCGGCTTCCATGGTCTCCTTCGGAGATTGTAGTGCCGCGCCTGATCCTGCGCTGCCTTCTCCATGTTTCTCCTGACCAACTCGAAGATTTCCTTTAATTTTTGTGCATTCTCCGTGGGTGTTTGTGTTTCTTTTCCTGTTCCGGTTGTCTGCTCGTCATACAGCGCGTTTGGGAGTCTCGGCTCTCTACCCTGCGTGATAAACGCTGGCGAATAGCCCGTTGTCTCCGCCACACTTGTATTCACGGCCAACTGCAATCCTGCCCACTTTTCATCACACGTCCTCTGATCGGCTCCGGTGAACTGCGCGATCATTGTTTTTACGGTCCTGTTGGTTCTCTCCGTCGGTTTTTCTTGTGGCGTGTACGGTGCTGTAAACTGGTGTCGGACACCCAGTTCCTACATGAACTTCTTGAACGCTCTGCTTGTGAACTGCACGCCGTTGTCGGTTATCATTACTTTAGGTACTCCGTATCGCGAAATTATCCGTTCTCTGATGGCCTTTTGAAGGGTTTCCGTAGTTGCCCTTCGCATGGGCACGATTTCGGTCCGCTTTGAGAATCGATCCACCAAGACTAGTAGCATCGAATTCCCGTGTTTTGATCGTGGCAGGGGACCGACGAAATCGGCGCATACCGTAGCTCATGGCTCCTCCGGAATTTGTGTTAGCATTTTTCCGGCTGCCTGGAGTTGGTTAGGCTTGTATTTCATGCAGCTTTCACAGTTCCGCACATATTTTCTTACGTCTCGATGCATACCCGGCCAGTAATATCTTGCAGCCACTCTTGCAATCGTTTTCCGACTGCCCAAGTGTCCGGCCGTTGGCATGTCGTGATTCTCAGATATGACCCTTTTTCTCGACTCGGTGGGTACGCACAGCTTCCAGGCGACTACGTCCTCGTTGCCAGCCCTGTGTGGAATATGTCTGTACAGCCGGTCGGCTTCCATCAGATAATCGGGGTATTTTTGTGGATTCTGCGTAACCTTTCCTTGCATTTCCTTTATCCAGGGGCATTGTGCTCGTTCTTGCAGATCGGTTTCTTTATTTTCCAGTCTTCGGCACGTTTCTGGTAGCGGCTGCCGTGACAGGGCGTCCGCTACTATGTTAAGCTGGCCCTTCCTGTATGCGATTTCAAAATCGTACTGTTGTAGCTCCAGCGCCCATCTCGCGATTCTGCCGGATGGACTCTTGATACTATTCAACCACTTCAGGGCCATGTGATCGGTTATCACTTTGAAGTGGTAGCCCTCCAGGTAAGGTTTTAATTTCCTGATGGCCCACACGATTGCTAAACACTCTTTTTCTGTTGCAGAGTAATTCCTTTCCGCCCCGTTCAACGATCGGCTGGAGTAGGAAATCACCCGCTCACCCTGGTCCGAATGTTGTGTGAGAATAGCACCGAGGCCGTAATCGCTGGCGTCTGTTTGAAGTACAAACGTTTTGCTGAAATCGGGGCATGCCAGGATTGGGTCAGCAACTAGCCTGGCCTTGACGGCTTCGAACGCTTGCTGGTGATCGTTCGTCCATTCCCATTTTGCTTTCTTCCGGAGGAGTGCGTTCAAGGGCTGTACTATGGTGGCAAAATCCGGTACGAATCGCCTATACCATGATGCCACCCCCAGATACTGGCGCAGCTCCTTGACGTTTGCCGGTGGCTTCAGCTGGGCTATAGCCGACACCTTCTCCTGGTCCGTCCCAATGCCTTGGTCTGTGATTCGATGCCCTAAGTATTGCAACTCTTTCCTGAAGAATTTACATTTATCAGCATTTACTTTCAGGTTTGCTGCCCGCAGTCTTCTGAACACCTCTTTTAGGTTCTACATGTGTTCCTTTATGGTCCGTCCGATGACGATAATGTCGTCTTGATACGCAAAAGCGTGCGGCATCATCTCGGGCCCTATGACCTGGTCCAACGCCCTTTGGAATGTCGCCGATGCCGAGTGTAGTCCGAATGGCATGACTCTCCATTGGAATAGACCTTTTCCTGGGACGGTGAAGGCTGTGTACGCCTGCTGTCCGCCTCCAAGGGTATCTGCCAGTACCCGTCTTTTAGATCCAAGCTGCTGATGTACTTGGCTTCTCTCAGTTGGACCAGGATGTAATTTATCATTGGCATCGGATACGCGTCCTTTACGGACTTTGCGTTTATTTGCCGGAAATCTACGCACAACCTCCATTTCCCTGTTTTCTTCCTGACCATGACGATTGGTGAGCTGTAGGGGCTTTTTGATGGTTCTATGAAACCTTTTTCGAGTAGCTCGTCGACCTTGGCGTTAATTTCCCCTTGCATCTTGGGATTCTTGGGATAATACCTTTGTTTGACCGGCTGGTCATCTTTCATGGTGATTTTGTGCACAGCTATGGTCGACGTTCCTTGTATATTCTCCAAATCTGCCAATTCTGTTTTTAGGAATTCAGCTACGTCCTCTTCCGTGAATTCTTTTGGCGTTTCCGCGACAGCGACGGACAGTCTTTCCTCTGTGCAGTTTTGTTCCCTGTTTCTTGGTGGTATCGCAACCCGAAGACCAGCGCACTCCATTTTTGCTCCTATTGTGGTGAGGAAATTCCATCCTAGCACCAGGGCGTCTATGATTCCAGGAAGGATCAGCAACTGTATTACCACAGTTCTCGTGCCGAGTCCTATTCCTATTTCCAGCTGCGAGGTGATGCTCCCGCATCGTCCGTCTGCCATCCGTACTTGCCTCCTCGTGGGCCTGACCTGTCCTGCCGCCTGCAGCCTGTCCGCCAGCTCCTCGCTTATAAAGCTAGCCGTGGCGCCGGTGTCCACTGTGGCCTTCAGCCTCTTCCCGGCTATGAGCACTGTGGCGGACTGTTGCATTTCTTCCGCCTTCAGGTCGCCCATTAAATCTGAGGGGCAGTGCCTCGCGAACCCTAGTTGCCCCTCGGTGGCTGGGATCGCTGGGCATTTCCGATTCTCGGGCAGCAATTAGTTGTCGCTATGCCTATTTTCCCGCAGTTCCAGCAGAACAGCACCGGGCGGTTTCGGCACTCTGTTGCCCAGTGCTCTTGGCTTCCGCATCTTCGGCATGCTGTTGCCGGGTTCGTAATGTGTCCTCTCCTTCCCTCTGTCCTTTGGCCTTGTGGACCTCGCCTCCAGGGGGCATCAGTGTTGTCTTAGCACCTTCTGCAGACTGCTCCTTGTCCGTTTCGAGTGGCTGCTGGGTGCGCGAACTGTCTTTTTACTGTTCCCGGGTGTTCGTATTCCCGTCGTGCCGCTACCGGGTGCTGAAACTCTCTTCTTGCGGGTACGGGGTGCATCCTGGCCTGTGGAGTGTTGGCCTCCTCGAACTCCCTCCTTTGCTGGTCCAACTCCTCAAAGTCGTCTGCCAGTGCCATCAGAGCGTCCAGGTCCTTGCTCTCGTACGGGCGAATGAACATCCGCAGCGCCGGTGTGCTGTTCTCTATGATCCTCTCCAGGACCTCTTCTTGGGTCATATCCAGGGGCCGCATCAAGGTCTGCATGTCTACCAAGTAGTCTTTAAACGACTCATTGAAGACTTGTTTCCTCTGCCTGACCTGATCGGCTAGCTTCACCATGAAGCCCCTGGGCAGGAAGAATTCCTTGAAGCTTCGGGAGAAGTCTGCCCAGGTCTCCCAGAATTTGTTGTTAGCGATAAACCACTTGAGGGCTCTTCCCTGCAGGAGTTCCGGCATCGCTCTGGGGATTAGATTGGCGTCGAGCCCGTACGTCACCGCTGACCACTCTACTTGTTCTAGGAACTCCAGGGGTTTATCGTGGCCGTCGTACCTGAAGGTCCACTCTCGTACCTGCTTCGCCACCTTGGCATAGTCCGGTACTTCCGTCTTGGCCCTGTCCTTCCTTTGATCGGCGTCCTCCTGCCTTTCACGACTGTTCCATCTTTGAGTGGAGTTTCGTCGCTCCTGGTTGCCGGCGTCCCTGAGGCTTTGGACGTCCAAGCTGCTCACCAAGCCCTCTGCGCTTGTTGCGGGAGTCTTCTTTCCGTATACCCTTTCCAACGCTTCGAGGATGGCAACTGTCTCCGGTTCTTTGGTTTTGCGGTCTATGAACTCCGACAGTGCTTTTCTCATGTCCTCCACGTGACTGCCCGTGACCCAAGAAAATGCAGGGATATCCGATTGGAAAACTTTATTAAGTTTTTCTTTTCGCTGGAATTTGTTTCTTCGTCAGCTGGCTGTTGCGGCTTGCCGGGTCGGCGACGTGCCTTCCTCGGCTCAGGATTCACTCTGTGCGTTTCTCGGCGGCGCTCCTCGACGGCGTCGCTGCTCTCGTCTCCCTTCGTGGTGCTTGTGGACTCCTGCGGCGTCGTTCTCCAACGGCGTCTCTCCAGTTCCGCCCGGCTTGTAGGACTCAAGAAGTCTGCACAACCTTCCTTTCGGGTCCGACCAGAATGATCCTGGGATCACCTGCTTCGTCGTGTTCCATGGGGTCGGTCTGGCTCTAGCCTGAGAAACAAATGTCCCGACAGGTCAAATCCGAGGATTCAGCCTTATCGTCAGTCCACCGTAACCCCGACGCCTGGCACAAACTCTTGATCCGCGCTTACCCTGCCGGTAGCTCGTCCTTCTCTCGACTCTGATCCTGTCCTGCACTCGTCTCCACTCCAATCTCTGTGTCCTGCAGATCTCACCGTTGCAGTCTCAGCCTTGGCCTAGCGTCTTGACTCTGGTATCTTGATCTGGGCGTTGAGCACTCGGTTTCTACGGTACTCTCACGGCCACGCACTCGATTGAATCCTATCACTTGTATCTTGATCTTGATCTCTGGTTCGTTGGTTGCACTTGTACTTTCGCTCGCGTATCTTGGTTGTCTGTCTCGAGCTGCGCCTGCGCCGTCCCTTTTATAGGCAGCGGCGGGGTCCCGTTATTTCCCTTTTTGCACACGGCTCGCTAGGGTCCAATGTCCACGTGTGTCCCGTTAGTTCCCTTTGCACACGGCACGCATCGGGACCCTCGCTGATGCCTTCTCCTGCTGTTGGCCACCGGTCGGATCGCAGCGATGCCAGTCTCAGCCGTGTCCTATAGGCATCTTGACCCCCGCGTATAGATCCACCCGTGCCGTCCTTGCTCCTGCTCCTTGTTCCTTGACGATTCTCTCTCCTCAGTTGCTGATCCTCGCCTCCGCTCGGAATTTTGAATTTCCGCGCCGCTCCTCGTAGAAATACGCCGCTTCTATTTCCGCAATCTGGCAACTCCGCTCCTACTCATAATCGCGTTCATCGATCGTGGTGAACGGCGTCGCCACTTCCATGTCTCCAATTCCAGGTATCGATATTTTTGCCGTTGCCATTTTCCATTCCAGTCGCAGTGTGACCAATAGCGTGGCCACTGTGAAAAATCTAGTATTTTTCCATGTCGTGTTCCCTATCGATCGCACTATCGATCGACCGCCGCTATCGCAGCGCCCCCATCCCGATTTTTCATTACCGCGTGGCTGCTTTGAAAAGGTAAGTGTCTTGGTGTTGTTTTCCTCCGTTTTCCAGCCATCTGACCATTTATCTCCTTGCAGCTCCATGGCGATGAATGCATGTATGCCCCTGGATGCTCCGGGGTGCGGATCCTGGCCCCCGCGCGCCCCGGAAGACGACTTGCGGCTGCAAGTGCCCCGGTGTCGCGCGCCTGCGGCAGCCTCGCGACGTATTTGCCGGCCCGCGCGCCTGGCTTTCGCGCCCCTCGGTCCGCTCCTGGCATGGCTGCCGTAGAGGTCGTTAACCCCTTTTTGTTGTTGTGCTGCAGTCGGCGTTACTGCTTGTGTTGTTGTGGTTGTTGTTGGCGCTGGCTGCGCCTGCGCATATATTGCCGCGCGTACCCTCCCCTGTCCCAGAATATACTCGTCTCTTCTGTTCTAGCCCTCACTCTGGGGCTCCTTTTACTCCGCGCGGAAAACGCTGATGCGGTACCGGGCCCCGTTAGCGACGACCAGCTTGGCCCACCGCTTCTGCCGCGCTCTCCCTCGCTGCCGTCGTGCCTCCGTTGCCACACTCGGTGGCCACTCCTCCTCCGCGATCGGCGTCCACGGCTCGCCTCTCGCGGAATGCTGCCGCTGCATCTCCGGCCTCTCCGGCGGGGCACGTGTCTCGGGGCACGAGGCCTGCCGCGCGATTTTCGGCGTCGCTGCCAGTGGACTGGGCCACTCCCACGCCGTCTTCTCCAGTTCCTCGTCCTCTCCTCCCGCCCTCTTCCTGCACTCCTGTGCCGGCCATCTCCACGTGACGACCGCCTCAGGCCACGTCCCGCCGTCTGCCTCGACCACCCGTCGCTCCTCTGCGATTCGCCATGCCTCCTGCTGCTCCCGCAGCGGTGGTGGGGACGGTGTCGCCGGTGGTGGTGGCGGTGGGGGGGACGGTGTCGCCGGTGGTGGTGGCGGTGGTGAGGGCGGTGTCGCTGCCGGTGGTGGTGGCGGTGGTTGGGTGTTGCTGCCGGTGATGGCGGCGGTGGTTGGGGCTCCCACAGGCGAGCCTCCTCCTCCTCGGCCCTCTCGAGCAGCCTCTGGACCGCGATCTCGGCGGCCGCCTGGCGCCTCATTTGTCCCTTCATCCGGGCGTGCGTGATCCGGCGCGCCAGGAACATTTGCCGCCAGTCCCTGGGGCGATCCGTCGGTGGCGCCATGCCGAGCGGGATGTAGCTCTTCCCCTGCCTCGCCATCTGGAGACGGTGGGACTTGAGCTTCACCCGCTCCCCTCGTCGCAGGTGATCCTCCTCGTCCGAGGACACCTCCGGGGTGACCGAGTCCAGGCCTCCCCAGGTCTCGTCGTCGTCATCCGACGAGAGCGACACCACGTCTCCGGCGTCGTCCGGCATCTGGGCCTCCTCTTCCGCGTCGTCCTCCAACTCTATGTCCGGGATTTCGCCGCGGTCCTTCTCCTCCGACGGCGACGGAGAGCGCGACGCCAGGGGTGACGCGCACAGCTGGAGGTAGGATTCGGGATCCTGCCTCCATATCGCTGCGGGTTGTTCCCCGACGCCGGCCTCACGTGCCTCGGTTTTGCTGCGTTTCGTCTTGTTGGACATGTTGCTGCTGCTGCTTGGAATTTTTGAATAGGCAGATCCACTCTGCTCTACCCTCCGCGTAACCTCTGTTCTTCCGCCGCGCTCCTGTTCCGTTATTCCGCAGGCTTGTACCGGTAACGTGACTTGCCCTCCGTGTATGCCTCCTACGGAATTTTGCATCGGTTTGCGTCACCCGGTAACGGTAGTCGCGGTTTTGACCCTCCTCTGACCCGCTCTCGCTCTCCTGTTGTGTGTATGTTCGTGTATCCGTGTGTGTTCCATATGTTGTGCCCGTTTCGATACATCGTATCGTCCTCTCTCTTTTCCCGTTAACGCAAAGCACAGTGCATCCTCGATTCGTGGTCGTTTCACTTTGCTCACTCCCGGGCTTTAGGTCGCTTATGTGAGCTGTCTTTTCCTTGCCGCTTTCCTCGTGCCGTAACTTGCAGATCACCGGCGAGGTGAACTTTGTGATTTTAAACGGCCCATCGAATTTTGGGGCAAGTTTCGCCGCGAAGCCATCTACTGCCTTGGACAGGTGGTGCTCCTTGACCCAGACCTTGTCCCCAACCTTCGGCTTCCATGGTCTCCTTCGGAGATTGTAGTGCCGCGCCTGATCCTGCGCTGCCTTCTCCATGTTTCTCCTGACCAACTCGAAGATTTCCTTTAATTTTTGTGCATTCTCCGTGGGTGTTTGTGTTTCTTTTCCTGTTCCGGTTGTCTGCTCGTCATACAGCGCGTTTGGGAGTCTCGGCTCTCTACCCTGCGTGATAAACGCTGGCGAATAGCCCGTTGTCTCCGCCACACTTGTATTCACGGCCAACTGCAATCCTGCCCACTTTTCATCACACGTCCTCTGATCGGCTCCGGTGAACTGCGCGATCATTGTTTTTACGGTCCTGTTGGTTCTCTCCGTCGGTTTTTCTTGTGGCGTGTACGGTGCTGTAAACTGGTGTCGGACACCCAGTTCCTACATGAACTTCTTGAACGCTCTGCTTGTGAACTGCACGCCGTTGTCGGTTATCATTACTTTAGGTACTCCGTATCGCGAAATTATCCGTTCTCTGATGGCCTTTTGAAGGGTTTCCGTAGTTGCCCTTCGCATGGGCACGATTTCGGTCCGCTTTGAGAATCGATCCACCAAGACTAGTAGCATCGAATTCCCGTGTTTTGATCGTGGCAGGGGACCGACGAAATCGGCGCATACCGTAGCTCATGGCTCCTCCGGAATTTGTGTTAGCATTTTTCCGGCTGCCTGGAGTTGGTTAGGCTTGTATTTCATGCAGCTTTCACAGTTCCGCACATATTTTCTTACGTCTCGATGCATACCCGGCCAGTAATATCTTGCAGCCACTCTTGCAATCGTTTTCCGACTGCCCAAGTGTCCGGCCGTTGGCATGTCGTGATTCTCAGATATGACCCTTTTTCTCGACTCGGTGGGTACGCACAGCTTCCAGGCGACTACGTCCTCGTTGCCAGCCCTGTGTGGAATATGTCTGTACAGCCGGTCGGCTTCCATCAGATAATCGGGGTATTTTTGTGGATTCTGCGTAACCTTTCCTTGCATTTCCTTTATCCAGGGGCATTGTGCTCGTTCTTGCAGATCGGTTTCTTTATTTTCCAGTCTTCGGCACGTTTCTGGTAGCGGCTGCCGTGACAGGGCGTCCGCTACTATGTTAAGCTGGCCCTTCCTGTATGCGATTTCAAAATCGTACTGTTGTAGCTCCAGCGCCCATCTCGCGATTCTGCCGGATGGACTCTTGATACTATTCAACCACTTCAGGGCCATGTGATCGGTTATCACTTTGAAGTGGTAGCCCTCCAGGTAAGGTTTTAATTTCCTGATGGCCCACACGATTGCTAAACACTCTTTTTCTGTTGCAGAGTAATTCCTTTCCGCCCCGTTCAACGATCGGCTGGAGTAGGAAATCACCCGCTCACCCTGGTCCGAATGTTGTGTGAGAATAGCACCGAGGCCGTAATCGCTGGCGTCTGTTTGAAGTACAAACGTTTTGCTGAAATCGGGGCATGCCAGGATTGGGTCAGCAACTAGCCTGGCCTTGACGGCTTCGAACGCTTGCTGGTGATCGTTCGTCCATTCCCATTTTGCTTTCTTCCGGAGGAGTGCGTTCAAGGGCTGTACTATGGTGGCAAAATCCGGTACGAATCGCCTATACCATGATGCCACCCCCAGATACTGGCGCAGCTCCTTGACGTTTGCCGGTGGCTTCAGCTGGGCTATAGCCGACACCTTCTCCTGGTCCGTCCCAATGCCTTGGTCTGTGATTCGATGCCCTAAGTATTGCAACTCTTTCCTGAAGAATTTACATTTATCAGCATTTACTTTCAGGTTTGCTGCCCGCAGTCTTCTGAACACCTCTTTTAGGTTCTACATGTGTTCCTTTATGGTCCGTCCGATGACGATAATGTCGTCTTGATACGCAAAAGCGTGCGGCATCATCTCGGGCCCTATGACCTGGTCCAACGCCCTTTGGAATGTCGCCGATGCCGAGTGTAGTCCGAATGGCATGACTCTCCATTGGAATAGACCTTTTCCTGGGACGGTGAAGGCTGTGTACGCCTGCTGTCCGCCTCCAAGGGTATCTGCCAGTACCCGTCTTTTAGATCCAAGCTGCTGATGTACTTGGCTTCTCTCAGTTGGACCAGGATGTAATTTATCATTGGCATCGGATACGCGTCCTTTACGGACTTTGCGTTTATTTGCCGGAAATCTACGCACAACCTCCATTTCCCTGTTTTCTTCCTGACCATGACGATTGGTGAGCTGTAGGGGCTTTTTGATGGTTCTATGAAACCTTTTTCGAGTAGCTCGTCGACCTTGGCGTTAATTTCCCCTTGCATCTTGGGATTCTTGGGATAATACCTTTGTTTGACCGGCTGGTCATCTTTCATGGTGATTTTGTGCACAGCTATGGTCGACGTTCCTTGTATATTCTCCAAATCTGCCAATTCTGTTTTTAGGAATTCAGCTACGTCCTCTTCCGTGAATTCTTTTGGCGTTTCCGCGACAGCGACGGACAGTCTTTCCTCTGTGCAGTTTTGTTCCCTGTTTCTTGGTGGTATCGCAACCCGAAGACCAGCGCACTCCATTTTTGCTCCTATTGTGGTGAGGAAATTCCATCCTAGCACCAGGGCGTCTATGATTCCAGGAAGGATCAGCAACTGTATTACCACAGTTCTCGTGCCGAGTCCTATTCCTATTTCCAGCTGCGAGGTGATGCTCCCGCATCGTCCGTCTGCCATCCGTACTTGCCTCCTCGTGGGCCTGACCTGTCCTGCCGCCTGCAGCCTGTCCGCCAGCTCCTCGCTTATAAAGCTAGCCGTGGCGCCGGTGTCCACTGTGGCCTTCAGCCTCTTCCCGGCTATGAGCACTGTGGCGGACTGTTGCATTTCTTCCGCCTTCAGGTCGCCCATTAAATCTGAGGGGCAGTGCCTCGCGAACCCTAGTTGCCCCTCGGTGGCTGGGATCGCTGGGCATTTCCGATTCTCGGGCAGCAATTAGTTGTCGCTATGCCTATTTTCCCGCAGTTCCAGCAGAACAGCACCGGGCGGTTTCGGCACTCTGTTGCCCAGTGCTCTTGGCTTCCGCATCTTCGGCATGCTGTTGCCGGGTTCGTAATGTGTCCTCTCCTTCCCTCTGTCCTTTGGCCTTGTGGACCTCGCCTCCAGGGGGCATCAGTGTTGTCTTAGCACCTTCTGCAGACTGCTCCTTGTCCGTTTCGAGTGGCTGCTGGGTGCGCGAACTGTCTTTTTACTGTTCCCGGGTGTTCGTATTCCCGTCGTGCCGCTACCGGGTGCTGAAACTCTCTTCTTGCGGGTACGGGGTGCATCCTGGCCTGTGGAGTGTTGGCCTCCTCGAACTCCCTCCTTTGCTGGTCCAACTCCTCAAAGTCGTCTGCCAGTGCCATCAGAGCGTCCAGGTCCTTGCTCTCGTACGGGCGAATGAACATCCGCAGCGCCGGTGTGCTGTTCTCTATGATCCTCTCCAGGACCTCTTCTTGGGTCATATCCAGGGGCCGCATCAAGGTCTGCATGTCTACCAAGTAGTCTTTAAACGACTCATTGAAGACTTGTTTCCTCTGCCTGACCTGATCGGCTAGCTTCACCATGAAGCCCCTGGGCAGGAAGAATTCCTTGAAGCTTCGGGAGAAGTCTGCCCAGGTCTCCCAGAATTTGTTGTTAGCGATAAACCACTTGAGGGCTCTTCCCTGCAGGAGTTCCGGCATCGCTCTGGGGATTAGATTGGCGTCGAGCCCGTACGTCACCGCTGACCACTCTACTTGTTCTAGGAACTCCAGGGGTTTATCGTGGCCGTCGTACCTGAAGGTCCACTCTCGTACCTGCTTCGCCACCTTGGCATAGTCCGGTACTTCCGTCTTGGCCCTGTCCTTCCTTTGATCGGCGTCCTCCTGCCTTTCACGACTGTTCCATCTTTGAGTGGAGTTTCGTCGCTCCTGGTTGCCGGCGTCCCTGAGGCTTTGGACGTCCAAGCTGCTCACCAAGCCCTCTGCGCTTGTTGCGGGAGTCTTCTTTCCGTATACCCTTTCCAACGCTTCGAGGATGGCAACTGTCTCCGGTTCTTTGGTTTTGCGGTCTATGAACTCCGACAGTGCTTTTCTCATGTCCTCCACGTGACTGCCCGTGACCCAAGAAAATGCAGGGATATCCGATTGGAAAACTTTATTAAGTTTTTCTTTTCGCTGGAATTTGTTTCTTCGTCAGCTGGCTGTTGCGGCTTGCCGGGTCGGCGACGTGCCTTCCTCGGCTCAGGATTCACTCTGTGCGTTTCTCGGCGGCGCTCCTCGACGGCGTCGCTGCTCTCGTCTCCCTTCGTGGTGCTTGTGGACTCCTGCGGCGTCGTTCTCCAACGGCGTCTCTCCAGTTCCGCCCGGCTTGTAGGACTCAAGAAGTCTGCACAACCTTCCTTTCGGGTCCGACCAGAATGATCCTGGGATCACCTGCTTCGTCGTGTTCCATGGGGTCGGTCTGGCTCTAGCCTGAGAAACAAATGTCCCGACAGGTCAAATCCGAGGATTCAGCCTTATCGTCAGTCCACCGTAACCCCGACGCCTGGCACAAACTCTTGATCCGCGCTTACCCTGCCGGTAGCTCGTCCTTCTCTCGACTCTGATCCTGTCCTGCACTCGTCTCCACTCCAATCTCTGTGTCCTGCAGATCTCACCGTTGCAGTCTCAGCCTTGGCCTAGCGTCTTGACTCTGGTATCTTGATCTGGGCGTTGAGCACTCGGTTTCTACGGTACTCTCACGGCCACGCACTCGATTGAATCCTATCACTTGTATCTTGATCTTGATCTCTGGTTCGTTGGTTGCACTTGTACTTTCGCTCGCGTATCTTGGTTGTCTGTCTCGAGCTGCGCCTGCGCCGTCCCTTTTATAGGCAGCGGCGGGGTCCCGTTATTTCCCTTTTTGCACACGGCTCGCTAGGGTCCAATGTCCACGTGTGTCCCGTTAGTTCCCTTTGCACACGGCACGCATCGGGTCCAAGGTCCAAGATGTCCCGTTAATTCACGGTGCATCCGCTTTGCGCCGGTTCAAAGTCCACGGCTTTACCGTTCGACCTTCTTGCCCTTTGGCGGCGTGGGTCCAAGGTCCAGCGCGGCACCGTTATTTCACGGTCTCTCCGCTTTAGCCGGGTCCAAGGTCCAGTATTTACCGGTGGACCTGGATGCCCTTGGATTCTGCCGCATTCTCGCTGTTGCTAGGGGCTCTCCTGCCTCGAGATTTGTGGGGAGTTTTACGACTCCTCACAAACTCTATTCGGCGATTAATAGCCACACTTTTTCTTTAGAAAAATTAAGAAAGTAGGGAAAATTGGGGCAATTTCGCCAGCATTTTTTCAAAGCTATTTTTTGTCCATCTTGAGACACGTTATCATATTTATATTTTTACACCCGTTACTCGTAGAGTAAAGGGTATATTGTATTAGTGCAAAAGTATGTAACAGGGAGAAGGAAGCGTTTCCGACCCTATAAAGTATATATTCTTGATCAGGGTCACTAGCCGAGTCGATCTAGCCATGTCCGTATGTCCGTCCGTCTGTCCGTCCGGATGAACGCTGAGATCTCGGAAACTACAAAAGCTAGAAGGTTGAGATTTTCCACACATATTCTTGGGCTTCCTACGCAGCCGAGCGCCATGCCCCCTCTAACGCCCACAATCGCCCACTAACAATTTTAAAATGTGTCTGGCGGCCACACCTTTAAAGATTTCCGAGAAGTATAAATGCAATTTTGTTGTGTATACTTATACCTATCGAAATGTAGATTTTTCAAATCGGACCATTCAATAAAAAGTTATAAGCAATCAAAAAAATGGTATATATCCATCTCCCTCGCACTCCCTTTAGCCGAGTGACGGGTATTAGATAGTCGGGCCAACAACCCGACTATAGCGTTCTCTCTTGTTATTGTTGAATGCGGTTGGCACCAAGATTTAAAATGTGACATTCCCCTGTTTTTTAATTACCTTGGTGATTTATAAAAAATAAACAAGAGAGAACGCTATAGTCGGGTGCCCCGACTATCAGATACCCGTTACTTAGCTAAAGGGAGTGCGAAGGAAATGGAGATAAAAACTTTGATCCGCCGTAACTTTTTAACGAATGGTCCGATTTAAAAAATTTTCTACAGTTCGATAGGTATTGATAAACATAATAAAACTGCATTTTTTTTTCCGAAATATTGAAATTTGTAAAATCGTATATTAGCGATTGTGGGCGTTAGAGGGGGCGTGGCACCCTTTTGAAACAAACTTGCGCTGCGTAGGAACTTCTAGAATCTGCATGCAAAATATCAATCTTCTAGCTTTTATAGTTTCCGAGATCTCAGCGTTCATACGGACGGACAGACAGACGGACAGACGGACATGGCTATATCGACTTGGCTAGTGACCCTGATCAAGATATATATACTTTATAGGGTCGGAAATGCTTCCTTATAGCTGTTACATACTTTTGCACGAATACAATATACCCTTTTACTCTACGAGTAACGGGTATAAAAAGTAAAACCAATATACTGGGGCAATTCCCCACGTAGGGGGGTAAAATCGCCACACCACTTGGGCAATTTCGTCACCTGAAAAATGACTGACCAAGCGTACCATTTTTGTTGACATCCTATATTTGTCGTCAAATAAAAAAATATGTATTTAAAATAGGTGCGAATTTACCCTAAGCATAGGGTGGCGAAATTTCCCCACACAGTACTTTTTTGGAAATAATTATTTTTCTTCCGAAATAAGTCGCGAAGCTAAAATCACTAACGCAGAAATGACCATTATAGCACTGTGTATTATATAAAATAAGATTAATGTCAAAAGCTTTTACACTGAGCGAAATATCTTCATTTTGTGAAAGCTATATCCGATTGTTTCTGTGGGAGCTATAGGATATAAAAGTCCGATCGGGTCGGTTTTCAAACTTGATCTGAGTACACATGTTTACGGACGACTTTGAAAGCTTTAAGTCGCTAGCTTTTAAACTGAGCTTGCAAACGTACCTGCATAACAGATCGTGAAATCTGCAAGGGTATTAAAACTTCGGCTTGCCGAAGTTAGCTTCCGTCCTCGTTTAATTAGTGATTTAGATCGACCTATGTTTACTATTGAGTACGTTAGCGGACTCGAGGTCATTTTTAGAAGTTGAGTTTATAATTCAACAGTCTAGCATTTCAACACACTGCACTCGGGAGGAGTGAACCTCAGACTTTCTGGAATTTCCAAATTTCGGTCGTCAACGCTTCCTCATCAGCCAGAGAAGAGGATGTGAGCTGAGCGTCGAAACTTCTATTTATACCACATCTAGGAATATGTAATTAAGCATTACATACTTATAGGTGTTACTTACGTCAAAGCTTCGTCGCTGAACTTCTAAAGTGTGTGAAAGCTATAATCGTTGTCTGTTTGGAAACAATCGGTTTCCCAATTTCAGACGTGAACTGACCATGAGAAAAGCAATCCTCTCTCAGATCTATCTTTAAAGTCTGTCCCTGGGATTTATTGATAGTTATTGCAAAACAGACTTTCACGGGAAATTGCAGTCTTTTGAATTCAAAGGGTAGGTTAGATGTTATAATGGAAATTCTAGGTATAAACACCTTTCCAGTAAAAACTACTGCTTCTATGACAAATTTATGGAGAGCTTTAACTTGCAATCTCGTTCCGTTGCAAAGTTGTGGAGGACTTAAATTCAGGGACCGTAATCATTATAAGTGAAAAAATAAATATCTCCATTTAATGATTATTTTGTAAGCGAAAAAAATATCGCTCAGAAATAATGATTATTATGTGAGCGATATTATTTCGCTTTAAAAAGTGCGTTTACAGCCGTTCTGTACGGAATTTTACAAACTTTTAAATTTCTGCTTGTTAATAAAAGAAGGTGATTTCTTTGTATAAACTTTTTAAAACGCGGTTTTTAGTTGACATGTGGGCTGAGCACGAGTTCGATTCCTACAGAAAGTGTTTTTATACAAAAAAAATTTTTTTTTTTTAAGCGGTTTATACAAAGAAAATTTATTTTTTTCTTAACGGAATATGTGCTCCGTGGTTCTACCTACAAGAGCACATTTAAATCTTTGTAAAATTCCGCGTAGGACGGATGCAATCCCACTTTGAGTGATATTTTTGAGCAAAATATATCGCTCACAAAATAATCATAATTTCTGAGCGATATTTTTTTTGCTTACAAAATAATCATTAAAAGGAGATTTTTATTTTTTACTCAAAAAAAATAATCATTATTTTCGGACCCTGCTTAAATTACGTAGCAACATTATGGGGGCCCCAATTTTAACATAAAGATAATGCTAAGGAAAACCTGTTTTTTCAGGAACACGACAGGAAAGTGAACAGCATCTTCTAATACCGTGACTGAGTCAATAGATTTGTATGTTACCTCTTGACCGTCAAATGACCTTAATACTGAGTCATTTATTTAAGAAGCTCTATCATTCCTTGAAGATAAAATTGCGCGTTCAGACAACCAATCTAGCGACTCTTCTGCAATGTTTAAAATATCAGGAAATAGGAAAGTTCCCAAGCATTGTTGAATATATGCCGTCTCCAATTTGGAGTAATGTTTTTGCAAAAAAAACAGCAGATTGATCGCCGTTCAAGTGCACACGCATATTTTTGGTAACGGCTAGTTTCGTGATATCTGCCCACAGAAAAGAAGATTTTAAGCACGATTTTATTTCATCTGCTCTGGTTCCGCGGGGCACTACTGGAAGGGTTTGACGAACTAAAAGAACTGTAAGGCCACCCATTACAAAGTTATTGTCTCGTATATCCTTCAAAGTCCTATCGAGAGCTTCGTAGCCGCCCTTATGCGCCATAGTGCATTCAGCCCAAACAATAAGCTTACAGTCTTTCAAAACAATGGCCATATTGGACTGCTTTGAAATTGAGCAATACGGCATTTCCACATTTATTAAATTCAATGGAAGTTTGAATGCAGAATGCGCTGTTCGACCTCCGGTTAGCAAAGTGGCAGCTATTCCAGAAGAAGCGACAGCCAAGGCAATATTTTTATTTAAACAAACTTTTGCTAAAATCAAATTCAAAAGGAACGTTTTTCCAGTGCCACCAGGAGCATCCAAAAAAATATTCCACCTCGTTCGGCCTCAACACTTTCTAATATGTGCTTATATGCTACGTTTTGCTCAGCATTAAGTGGATTTTCGTCATTAATAATTATTTATTAGGGGAGTGTAGGGTAAGGTGACGAACGATTCGGTTTTTGAATGTAACTTTTCTAAAAATCAATATTTTTCAAAAGTGTAAACGCAGAAAGTTTCTTACATCTACTGAGCATATCCCTGTAAAATTCGAAATTCAAAATTCCAATGCAGCTAAATCCCACAGCGTTTGGCGTGAACCCTTCTTTTTTTGCACTTTCAAAAGTTGTAGGGTAATGTGACGAACGATTTGTTCTTTAATGTAACTTCTCCAAAAATCAATATTTTTTAAAAGTGTAAAAGCAGAAAGTTACTTACATTTACTGAGCATATTTCTAAAAAAATTTGGATTCGAAATTTCAACGTAGCCAAATTCCACAGCGTTTGGTGTAAACCATCCTTTTAGCAAACAAAAAAATACATTTTTTTATATATTATTTACGGAAAAGTTATTTTCGATACGGAAAAGAAAGAAGTAATAAGATAATATCCAAACTTACAATAAAAAAATGGTCAAAGTGCAAATTTTTTTAAAATTTAATTAAACTGACGTCACTATTAAAAACAACAATAAAACTGCAGCAGTAAATGTTATCTGGTATTATTATATTTTTTTTACAAATAATCAACGATAACAGTTAAAATTCTTGAATAAAAAAAGTTCGTCACAATACCCTACAAAAAGTTCGTCACGATACCCTACAAGGTAGACTTGGAGCAAAATCGGTGTCACTCTCAAACGGCGCAAAAGAAAAAAACGCGAGGTACCAAAAACTATTGATAAAGATCTCGTGTATACGTGCATATATTAGCCTGATTTTATTTTCCACTCATCTTTGCTCTGGCACTGCTGAAACACAAGTAAATTGAATGGGTTTGCTAGTTTGCGCATCACATTTTTAGCGAAAATTACCTCACGAACAAATTACGGGACTTCTTATTAATATTACTGTAAATACATTGTCGACACGATAAGAGGAGACGACTACATTTATTTGGAATTTTTGTCGTGACGTCATATGTGAGATTCGACGAGTTCGTCACATTACCCTACTCGTCAAATTACCCTACACTCCCCTACAAATTTATAAAATTTAAATTGTTTTATTTTTTATAATATATAATTTTTTTTAAAACTAAAAAAAAAATATTTAAAAATGTTTAATAAATTACATAATACAGAAAAATAATAAATTCAAAAATTTTAAAATTATTGTTTTTTAAATAGACGGTTAAATAAATAATTGTAAGTTTTTAATTGATTAAAAAATGACTTTTTACTTTTTGTCATTCAGAAATTGTCAAAAGACTTAAAACTTAACTTTTAATCATTAACAATTGTTAAAGGACTAGTAAACAATGAGAAAACATGAATTCCATAAGGATCCGATAAGAGTGAGAGAGTTAATCTACATGCTGCGACGTTTTTTCATAGAAAAAAGCCGAGGCCTTGCTAAAACAAATTCGATATTTTAAAAACTAAAAGTGGCTCCAACTTTTTACAAAAACCGATTGCAACTAACAATATGGCGCAAGTATTGAAATAAAAAAAAATTTTTTTTTTGTGGGGGCAATGGTTAAAAAATTTTTTTAAATCTTAATTTGTTTTTATTTTTAAGAAATTAAAAACTTTTTTTTTAAAGAAATTTTATTTTGAAAGGAGAGGTTTTAGAGGAATTAATGCAAAAGACATGAAGTCAATTGGATTCATATAACCGGAGATACAGATTTTCAATGAGAGGGTACTTTTTCAAATTTGACAATTTTTTGGCACACTTAAAAAAATTCTAATTAAAAAAATAATTTTTTTTCGGTCAAATCCTGATAAACGTGCTTACTTATTTTCCGAATAGTACGTGTAAAAAAAGTTTCAGGCAAATCAAAAATGTGAAATGTTTTTTTTGGCCATATCTGTTCGGTTTGTAAAAGAACGGCCCATAATCATTATAGTACCTTATTCATTATTTTCATAGTTAATCTCTCTTAAATAGTCCCTATTTGCTAATGGTTTATCGACTCTGTTTGGCTCAGGTAAACCGTACTGTGATAAAATATTTCCTCCTATAGATAGTACGATATCTTCAATTGTAATGAAACACTTGGTGTTTGCACACTCCAGTAGGGCTGGATCTACACTACCATCTACCCGCATTTGTATTTGGTACACAATATTTTCTGAGAGGCTTGATTTGTGCTTATCCCAAAGATGGAGTGGATCGCTTATTTGGCAAGATACTAACATTATTGCAAATAGTTCTCGCAATTTAGTTGGCGTTTGACATTGTGCAGCTTCGGTCAAGGTCAAGTCCCAATGATTATCATCTTCCAGTAAGCCCACAGCATTGCAAGCCATTTGGAAAGTATTGTATTCATCACCATTTACTGCTTTTAAATCCAAGAATGAGGTTGGACCTCCTACCTCATGGAGTCTAAGATAAGTCTAAGATAATAACATTCACTATTTTTGGGATGAACAGTGTACACATGACCCAAACATTGATCTTTTTTAACCCCAGGGAAATTTGGAACATCAACCCCTCTTTTCTTCTTTGAAATGATTTGTTATTTCAAGTGTAAAAAGAAGGCACTTTGGCATAATGAAGGGTTCTCCCAAATGAGTCAATTTTGCAAAGCTCATAAAAGGCAATTAGTGTCGTTGTTGGCGGATTCATTATCTGATTAGCCAATTGATTTGGATTATCTGAATTGAAGTATATCCTTTGACCGTTTTCCAAATGCACAGCTAATTGAGTGATTCCTGGATATCTCTCATGTATGGGAAACGCTAAAATTCTCCATACCGCTCCTGAGATGCTTATATATCGACTTTCATATAATTTTATTTCGTCTCTTACTTTTTCTATTGCAATTGTCTCTTGATAACTCCCTTTATTAATGTACTTACAGACATACTTAATAGAGCTGCAGTATTCTACATTTAAATGGGCTCTAAGAGCACGCGAAAGAGTTGGATTATACGGCACAACCCAAAGGTTATCTATAATGTTACCATTGATTACAATAGTAAAACCACTATCTATTGGCGCCCTTCGCCTATATTGTGGGTAACCGTCTTTCCCAGTCAAAATATCTTTTAAAAACTGCCTTGGAAATCTTTTTGTGCATTTACGTTTATTCATGCAAGGCGATTTCGAATTTAATGCCCCGCAGGGTCCATGAATCATATTTGCCTTGACGATATCATGAAGTAGAGGATCCTTATCAGGATCGGGAATTTCAGCACTTATGAAATGTTCTATCGACATTATATCCAGAATAGTGTTCAACGCGGCAGCCGGTCATGATCTTAATGCCCCAGTAGCTCCTGCGCAAGCTGATCTCTGTATTCTTGTCAGCTAGGTAATATTGCATGCTCTTGTCAGGGCTGGCAACCAGACTAGTGCCCCGTATGTGAGGATTGGCCTTACCACTGCTGTGTAAAGCCATAATATTATCCTAGGGTGTATACCCCAGTTTTTGCTAAACATTTTCCTGCACGAGTAGAATGCTATGCTGGCCTTTCTTACTCGTTCCGTGATGTTCAGTTTCCACGGGAGCTTCGGGTCTAGTATCACTCCTAGATACTTAGCCTTACCCAATAGCTCGAGTTCGATTCCATCTATTTTTGGTTTGCTGTATGTTGGGATCTTTGTTCTTCGCGTGAAGAGCATCAGTTCGGTTTTACTCGGGTTTATACCTAGTCCGCAGGTTTTTGCCCATTCATTGAGTCGGGTAAGGGCCCCCGTCATTATGTTACTAATGACATCTGGGAATGGTCCTGATACTAGCAACACTACGTCGTCTGCGTAGGCTACTACTTTGACTCCTCCGCTTTGAGTTCTCTCAATATGTCGTTCATGTTGATAAGCCAGAGCAGTGGCGATAGAACCCCGCCCTGAGGTGTGCCTCTCTTCACAAAGCGTGTGAGGTAAGTGCCACTCAGTTCGGCTGTTATCGTCCTGCTCGTGAGCATAACTCCGATCCAAGCTTTGATGTCTCCTTCAATGCCGATCGAGTTGAGGGAGCTCAGTATGGATTCGGCGTTTACATTATTGAACGCACCTTCTGTATCTAAGAAGGGGGCCATTGTATATTGGTTAAAATGTAGCGATTTTTCTATGTGGCAGACTACTTCATGTAGTGCCGTTTCTGACAATCTGCCCTTTCGGTACGTATGCTGAGCGTCCGATAGATGCTGCTTCGCGGTGTTTTTCCGGATATGAATATCGATCATTCGTTCCAGCGTTTTCATTAGGAAGGAGGTAAGGCTGATCGGCCTGTAATCCTTTGCTAAAATATGACCTCTTCTTCCTGGTTTTGGTATAAATACAACTTTGGCTTCCTTCCATAGAAGCGGTATGTGTGTCAGTCTAATGCAAGCCATGTAAATGGCTTGCAGCCACCTATTGATGCTGACCTGTGTTGCTTGAAGCATTGCCGGGAAAATGCCGTCTGGCCCCGGACTCTTATATTTATCGAAAGAGTTTATCGCCCAGTTGATTCTTTCAATGGTTATGATATCCCTTGTGTGTGTTGGTTGATGAGCCCTCTGTCCTTCAGTAGGTGCTGGCTTTTCTCGAAGGTTGCCTGGAAAGTGTGTATACACTAGTGTCTCTAGGGATTCTTCCACAATTGTAGTCGCTGATCCGTCTTGTTTGTGTAATAGAGTTATACCCTGTTATACCCAGTGTTGGGACATACCTAGATACTTTTACCTAGGTACGTACCTAGGTACAATTTAGTGGTACCTTTTACCTTACCTAGGTATACAAATAATTGAGTATCTTTTACCTTACCTAGATACAGATTTTTATATACCTTTGGAATTATTAAGGTACTTACATAGGTATTAAACATTGCTATGATTTAAAATAGCCAAGTCTGACTGCGACACTGTAGTATCGTTTCATTGTATCGTTTCGTTTCGAAATTGTAATAGTCGGAACGGAGCATTAAAAGTCATTGGAATTCAGCCGTTCTATTGTTTGTTTTGTGAAGTTAAAACTAATCGCAGTTTTATTTTATTTAATTTTGTGCACGTATGTATGTTCCCATCACTACATCAATTTATTTATAAAACCAAAGTGTATTTGGCGCGCAAAAATGCCGTATGTACGTAAACAAACGGCACAATATAAAGTCAATGTTTCTACATACGGAATTTTTGCGCGCCAAATATGTACATGAGGGTTTCATAAATACATTAATGAAGTGATACGTGCATACAATTATTCATGCCGCGTGTTTTAAAAATATATGCACAAAATTATAACATTTAAATTTAAATGAAATGAAAAGATATTGTTTGATTAAGACGACTAAAAACTGAAAACTAGTCTTATTTTAAGTGTAAATGATTACATTGAACAAAACAACAAAAATTATAAAAAATAAAAAAAAACAATATATTTACCTTTTACCTTTACCTAGGTACTGGGAAATTTAAGTACCTTTACCTTACCTAGGTATTTATTTTTGCCCAATACCTTTTACCTTACCTAGGTAAAAAAACACAGTACCTTTCCCAACACTGGTTATACCCTTTAGCAAGGACCTTGCTTAGTCTAGCCGAGTCTTTTATACCTTTTAGCGATTCGCAGTAAGTCCTCCAAGAGTCTTTCTTGGCTGCGTATATCGCTTTTTTGTATACATTTGTGCGTCCTTGTATGGCTTCCATTCCTTGGTAGCATAGCTAGAGTTATAGGCTTTTCTTGCCCTCTTTCTCAGAGTGCAAAGCTCTTTGGTCCACCATAAAGGGTGTTGTTTCTTAGAGTATGAAACCTTGCATGTTTCCTTATATGCATTGTTTAGAATGTTTGTTAGGTCCTCTACTTCCTTGTCCAGGGTCGTCGCAGTGGTTTGTACCCGTATTCTTCTGTTGCTAACTTTCGAGTAGACAATCTTACCGAATTTGTCACAGTTTGTTCTACGGGGGTTACGTTTCGGTTCCGGTTTGCTAATCGGAATCGAAATTTCGAAGAAAATGTACCTGTGATCTGAAAAGGAATTTTGTTTCGACACTATCCACTTTTCAACCTTATATCTACTAAATTCTGTCTGTAAAGTGAGGTCTAACACCTCTTCCCATCCCTGAAATTCCCTAGTGCTTGGGAATATAAAGGTGGGTGTGTTACCTCTATTACATATGGTGATGTTGCGGCAGATAATATTATCAAAAAGAGACTCACCCTTTCGTTGGTTTCCGAGCTTCCCCATAGTGAGTGCCTCGTGTTAGCGTCGCATCCGAGCACCAGGGTCGTCTTAGTATCTTCCGCCCATTGCAGCAGCTTGATGACTGGGTCATCATGGGCCATGTAGGCTGAGGCTATCACCATCGATGTCCCATCCGCCGCCACGAATCTGGCAACTGCTAGATCCGGTGTGCTAAGATTGGGGCATAGAAGTGCGTTATAGTTATTCTTTATAATAATACCTGCTCTCGGGTTATTATAAAAGAGTGTATATCCTTGTTGTGTTAGACCTGAGATTTATCTGTCTCGAGTCCATGGTTCTTGAACGATGCCTATGTCAATGTTCCTCTCACTGAGAAGAACTGCAAGATTGGCTAAAGCATGCGTGCTGCACTTCAGGTTAATCTGCACGACTTTAGGCATCGGTGTTGGGTGTTACGTCTGGGGTCTTGTCGTCGATGACCAGGTCATCCAACAGCTTGTTGGTGTCATTGACCTCCTCGAGAACATCTTCCGGCTCTGCCAGGAAGACCTTGATCTTGGCCTTCCATAGACCGTACCGGATGGTGTAGTCGGCCTTCTCAAGCTACGGCAGGCAGCGCTGGTTGATGAGGAAGAGAAACGGCTGGCTCGTCTTCATCTCCTTCTCTTCTTTTAGTATCGCCCAGTCCTCTGTGTGCACTTCTGGGTTCTGAGCCCTCAGCAGCGACAGCACCTTTCCTTGGTCAGTCTGCTCCTTGGGCAACCAAATGCGAGCCCGCGGCCTCCTTGGAATCTCCCTGGCGTGGACGACCATAATGCTAAGGCCGTCCCATGCATTTCCAATCTTGGATATGCATTCCGCCAGGAAGGACCCCGAGAACGAGTCATCGCACTTGATCACCCGGTGCCCTCTGACCATGTCCGACGAGTCGAAGGAGGGGATCGGACCATTTGGCACGGCTGATAGCCTTTCAGCTATCATGTCGGCCACCTTGACCTCGATCTCCTCCCACTTCTCCGACAGCAGGCGTCCGTCGTCGTGCAGGTCGTCCACCAGTGCCATCGCGAGGCTATCTCTGGCTACGTCGCTAAATTTCTTGGCCTTCTTCACAAAGGAGGTCGGTCTTGGCCTCCCCTGAGCGTCCTTTGCCCGTTTGCGTGCGCTCTCGCTTGCCTCGTGCGAGCGGTCCCTTTTTGTGTTCGCTTGGGTGGCCTCCGGGCGCGTCCTCATATATTCCTCGAAGGCTGCGATCTCCGCAAGGCATCGAGTCTTGTCTTCCGCATCGCGCTGGTCAGTCTTGCCTTCTGCCTCATTCTTGGCAATCTTGCCGAGAATGATACGGGCCCAACTGACATTGGCCTTGCGCTGCTGATGCGTGACAGTGGCTGCCTTGCTGGTACCCGGCTGGGTTCCGCTATTGTGTGGGTGGGTGTTATTGTTGTCTCAAGGGGTGCTGGTCTTAGCAGCCCCTTCCGTTCCCATCGGTGCCGAAGCACCTTAGGTCCGAAGCTACGTTGTTGGTTTCCATATTCAATACATGATCGCCCGCGTTGCTCGACCAGGCAAGCGCGGCGGGCCTGAAGGTTGTTGGGGCTCTATGAAAAAGTCTACCGTGACTCCGCCCCAAAGCCACGGCAAGGCCACTTCCGACCCAGGGTTGCCCGGCCCTGGGAAGGCTCCGTTAAGACACAGCTGGATTTACCCCTCAGCTGCGAACCTGAAAGTCAGTGGGCACGGGTCGCTTGACACGCCTGACTTGAGGGTAGGCACTTTAAAGACCTACCCAGGTCCGCCCGACTACGATTCGTCAGCATCCATAGACATAGCTAGACTATGGACCTGCTTCCAGCCGCCCTCACGGGAAGAGTATAGTCGCACTACCATCGGTGCACACAGTTACGGCAGGGGACGAGTCCCCCGTTGGTTCCCCTGTGTACCCGACGGCTGACGGCAACGGCTGCTCCTAAACAACCAAAAAAATTTGTAAAAAACTTTATTAAAAATAAATGAAGATTTTAAAAGGAATATATAGCAAAAGTCACATAGCACAGGCCAACAAAATGTGTCATGGGTCGGTGTCCAGGCCTGCCACCATTTTATTTCAATAAATGAGGCTTTTCTAAGCATAAGTTGCCACTACGCCTATAGTCCATCAGCTCTGGTATTTGCGGTATCTTTAATTTAAGAAAATATCAAATTTTCTTCATCTTTTGGGATATGTCTTCAAGAGTGGTTAACCAATTTTGGTAATCTTTTCGGAATTAAATAGTTACATGTCTCTTTCATACGGTCGTTTTGGAAAATTCAACCTATCTCAACCACACGAGGAGGTGGGCGCATTCAAAATTTTAAAGTCACAGCAAAGTTTAAAAATCTTCATTTGTGAACAGCGTTTTAAAATTTAAATAAAAATATTTTCTTCTACAATGCATTTTTGATCCAAAGACACCTTATGTCCCTGATTTTTAGGACACTCATCAGGTTTTTGTGAATTGTTTTGGAATTTTTAAAATTGTTTTTCTTACTTCCTTCACAGTGACGATTCAAAAACAGTGCCCAAACCTGTCACTTTTTTAGGTAACTCTTAACTATTTTTGAGCACAAGTGACCCTTGCTTTAAAAATATGTATACATGGGCGTAAGATAAAAGCTGGAGGGGGATTACACTTAGGGCATTTTAGCCCCCAAAGATTAGTAGGCTAAAATATATAAAAATTTAAATTTAATCATTACCAAGAATTTTTATTATTTAACTTATAATGATAAAAACATTTTGAAGAGGCGTGTGCAGTTACTACACGAGGACTCCGTAAAATATTTCCTTACTGCTGCTTTAAAGAAGAAGAAGCATATTGCTTCGACAGTCGGCAGCTCTCGTATTTTGCACTTGCTTCGACTGCGACTGCCGACTTTTTCAGAAGCAGCAGCGGAAGCAAAAGCAACTTCCAGAAATTTTTGCTAGCTGCTGCTTCGACTGTTGCTACCGACTGAAAGCAGCAGCACAGCAGCAGCTGCAGTTCTCGGACTTTGCTTTTGCTTTGACTGCGACTGCCGACTTTTTAAACAGCAAAAGCAACAGCAACTACTCATATTGAAAAGTTACAGGCAGTCGAAGCAAGATAAATGAAAAATTATGTGACTTTTGCTACTTCCACTGCAGCATTTTAAACACTGGTCACATGGACCTGGGACCATTACTATTCATTTTGTTTATTAATGAACTCCCACAGGTGATGTCCCACTGCACCACTTTTATGTATGTGATGACTTGAAAATCTGTATTTCGTTTTCCATAATGTCGATAGAACATTTCATAAAGGATACGGCAGCGCAGAGTGCGGCCAGACTGAAGGCAAGTAAATGCTGGAAAGGCTACCACACAGGGCACTGCCGTATCTTAGAGGACAGCAACTATCTGCCAAAGAACAAAACGGATTATATGACAGCGGAGATAAGATTTGGAAACGGATTTACGACTACCTTTCCAACGAGGGAAGACTGGGAGAATGACAGAGTAACCGGACAAAATGAGGTATCACTCTACACTGACGGCTCCAAGATGGACTGTGGTGTAGGGGCTGGAATCAGCGACAGTTTTTCAGGCTGAGGTACTAGAGCTTGAAAATTATCGATAAATGACAGTATCGATATTTTCGATACTTTATCATTATCGTATCGATAACACTAGTTTACGGCCGAAATGCTCTCCAGCAATTGATGTCAAATTCTGTTAGTTTTGGACCCCTAGATCACAAAAATAGCACTAATTTTTTTTTCAATGGCACAGTTTTTTTTTTTAAGAATTTTTAAATTTTGAAATCTTAAATTTCGGATTTTTTTTTAATTTCTTCCTATATCTCGGCAGATATCCACTCGATTGGGCCAGTTTTAGTTTTTTTTAAAGTCAATAGATCAGAGCTTAACTTTGTCGTACAGATCAATATGATTGGATAAGTAATGGCAGCGCAGTTGCTTGACAAAGATAAAAAATGGGTTTTTTGGTCGACTGTAAGTCGGCTGTATACATCGTTAAAACTCGAAATAAATCCGTTGAAAAATCATAATTGGTACAAACTTAAAGCTTACATCCTACCGAATAAAACAAGCCGGATATGGCCCAAATCCATGGAAAACTGGATTTATGGTGGATTTTTAAAGTTCGGATTTTTTCACTTTTTTCGGTTGACAGAGTCCAAATTTAAGATTTATCATAGGCGGCGACATGTAAATAAAAGTGAGTGGTGACGGCAGCCGGGTCAAAAGCAAATACATGCCAAACTTTATAATTCTGACCTTTTTTCACCCATAGTATTAAAAACATTACTCTTTGATAATAATTCTGGCCTTAAAACTAACTATTTACAAGCCAAATACATTTTATTGACTCTATTCCTAACCTTTCAGAAATAAATTGTTCAGTTTTTTGTTTGTTTAACATTGCTGCACCACTCGAAAAATTATGAATATTTTATATGAAGTAGATGGTTATAGGACACACAAACTGTAAAAAATTTGCGGTGTTGTCAGACTTGGAAAGTCTTGAACCAATTTTTTCAAAATTTTAAGCGCGATTTTTGTTAGCTTATAAGAATGGTAAAAATCCAACGATTGGCTGACATTCTTGAAGGATAACACAAAAATTATTGGCATCAAAAAAGTTTTCTCAAGAACCACTGAAGGGAAGATACATTAGGTGATATGTTTTTAAGTTGCGGCAGATTACTCATAAACCAACGGATCAAAATATTTGAAAATTGGAATTCTTATCCATTCAGTTCCTATCTACCAATCCTCATCTAAAATTTTGCAATATCGCCTAGGGCAGTTTTCCCAAGCTTGTTCACCTATGCTCTTTTCCGCCTGTCATTTTTTTAGAGAAATTTTCGTTTCGTTGTTATTTTTATTGAAGTGAGCTCTATCTTCAACATTCGCTTCTTGTGTTCTAGTTCCATTTTAAGCTTTTTCATATCGTTGTCCAAGCGCTTTTCATCTAATTCCAGTTTCCGGTTTTCTAGTTCCGTGCTTCACAAACACTTCTACCTTTCCAGAGCAAGCGTACCTGCCTAGATTTCAATTTTTTGGAGTCCATTTCTTGAAGTTCCGCTATTGCAGTTTTTTTTGTCTTCATTTAGATTTACCTTCGAAAGGCCCGAACCGAAGCGATATCTATATTAACTTTCTCTTCACGAATCTAAATATTGCTCCCCTCATAGTTTTGCGATTCGTGTACCACTACGTCCAGATCTTTTTCCAGAAAGATTTTTGCTGCGAAAGTATTTTAGATAGTTTAAAATAACTTTGAAAATATGAAATGATACCCTCAATAGTTGCCCCGGAATCTGCCTCCTCTATTCCTGTTGCTATTGACTTACAAAAGTCTGCCTTTCGCCAAGCCAACTTCAAAGTACGGACTTGAAAACGGAGACTGTTCCCAGTGGCGTCCATTTTTGTAGCCTCTTCTTGTAGTAAATCTGGGCCGTTGGTTATTATAGGCTTACATATTAGCTATACTTAAAACTCAGCTTGCAGAGTAAGCTCTTACGCCAACATTTTATTGCTCCAACATATAGTCAAGGACTTTATTAACTTCCTTCTCTAACCATCGCTTAGTTTCGACCTCCCTGGTACGCTTTCTAGAGGGAATATCGTCCATGGAAATTATTCTTCAATTATTTTGATTTATAGAAGACAATTTTTTTTTTTTGCATATAAAATTCAAATTTGTTTCTTAGCTGTCAAAGTCATTATCATGAATTCATTCTAAACTTTTCAGTTTTTTTTTAATATTTTAGTTTAAATTTCTACCCATTATGAGCCCCCTATTTTTACACAAGTGCAACAGATTTGTATACATAGGCTGGGCTATTGTTGGAACTGCTTACACTTTTACACTTCTCAAACGTTTGCAACGCAATTGAATACCTCAAATTAGGGTATGTTTCTTAGTTTTGATAATTGGACTACTGATACGTGCCAGAAGCAATGTATCAAGAAAAGGTAGAAAAAGATTCTTGATCATGTGCGTTCAGCTAAACTATCGTAAGAAATCCATCAGAGATCAGGTATCATGTTGTTCTGCTGTACGCGACCGTTGTTTTGAAAAGCTTAATTTGTTGTTCATTAAAGGTTTAATTTTTTTGAGACTACGATACAATGTTAAACCTGTGGACTGTTTTTAATTTTAAAGATCTCAAGAAGCCGCTAAATCGTATCCCTGGCTAAGAATAGTTAGTTTTACAAGCCTTACCTATCAGCCCAATGATATACCACTGGAAGCAGACGAAAATTTTTGTTTTTGCTTACAATGTCAAATATATGTATAAGTAAGTATAATTTTCAGTAAAATGCATTTGTATGTAAAAAACTGTGATATTGTTCTGTTAGTTCTAAACTCACCTCCTTGATCATCAAGGGCTACAAGTGTACGTATCCCTGCTTCCTTGCTCTGATGTGCAGCAAATTGAAATGTAAATAATTTTTATAAGTGTATAAGTATAAATTTATGTGTTATTATTGTTTATATATGTAAGATTTACGAATTATGTAGGTTAAAAGCTAAATATGGGAATTCTCTGAAAAACCAGTCACCAAAGAATTACCATTTTTCATTGCGTGTTGCAAAAATATAAGAAAAACCTGATTGCCATTAAGGGTTACCATCGTGTTTCGAGCTGTATGAACTAGTCTAAAAGTTAGAGAGGTTCAAAAGTTCAATTTTGTAAATAACAAATTACAAAATGTTAAATTTCGCATAGTTTTGACAATAATTTTCCTATGGCGACAATAAAATATAGTCGTCCGATTATTGTTAAATTTAATTCTAAATTCAGATATGTAAAAAGGAGTTGTAACCCAGAGTAGAAGTGTTGACTTCTGTGGCCGATCAAGACAATAAGAACGCAAATTATTTTCAGCTTGACAATTGCAGTATTCGTTCGGCGTGCGGTTTATTATCTGTTTTTTAAAGGCTTAAATTAGAACACAAAATAATTTTTATGAGGAGACTACGTATTCAAAGATTTGAATTCATCTTGACTTAACTTAGAAGAAAAACAAGAGAGAACGCTATAGTCGGGTGCCCCGACTATCAGATACCCGTTACTCAGCTAAAGGGAGTGCGAAGGAGATGGAGAAAAACTTTGATCCGCCGTAACTTTTTAACGAATGGTCCGATTTAAAAAATTTCTTCTACATTTCGATAGGTATTGATAAACACAATAAAACTGCATTTTTACTTTTCCAAAATATTGATATTTTTAAAATCGTATACAAGCGATTGTGGGCGTTAGAGGGGGCGTGGCACCCTTTTGAAACAAACTTGCGCTGCGTAGGAACTCCTAGAATCTGCATGCAAAATGTCAATCTTCAAGCTTTTATAGTTTCCGAGATCTCAGCGTTCATACAGACAGACAGACGGGCAGACAGACGGACAGACAGACAGACGGACAGACGGACAGACGGACATGGCTAGATCGACTCGGCTAGTGATCCCGATCAAGAATATATATAGTTTATAGGGTCGGAAACGCTTCCTTCTACCTGTTACATACTTTTGCACGAATCTAATATACCCTTTTACTCTACGAGTAACGGGTATAATTATAATAATAAAGAGCATTCCTTAACATTCCGGCCCCCATGAATCAAGGAGCCTGCTGAGATTCACCAATTACGTCGAAGACGGCCAATTTGGACGCTGGTCTTGGAAGTACTGCAGTTGCTGTTTTTACCGTTGCTGATTGCGGATTGAATTTCAATGATTCTTCCTTTTCTCCATATGCCACGGCTATCGGTCTCGTCGCAAATAGGGACCAAGTCTCCGATCCGTATTTGCTCCACACGGTTGAACCACCTAGTGCGTCGGGTTAGAGTCTGCAAGTACTCCTGGATCCATCGTTTCCTAAATATATGCATTAACTGCTGCCGGATACGCCATTGCTTTTTCAGGCAAACGTTTTCGTCAACTACCGGTGTTTGTACATGGCCACCAGCAGCAGGATTGCCTGGCGTATTAAATACCCACTCAATACCACAGCGACCACTCTCCATTGCAGCCGCATCCACCACCTTAATCCATTGCTGTTTGCCGACACCGACGAAGTTCGTTCCTTGATCACTTCTAATTCTTTTTGGTATTTCTCTTCGGCAACAAAAGTTCTTGAGACACATAATGGCGGCATCCGATGACAAATCCTTAGGCAATTCGAGGTGTATAGCTCTTGTCGTCATACAGATGAATAACGCTATCCACCTTTTTGACGTCGCCTGCCAATAGCTACCAACAGGGGACCAAGATAATCCAATCTGACAAAGGCTGCAACTCTGTCCATAGGCAACTGTCCCAACAAGGGGCCTTGGCATTGCGGATAAGTTTTTGCATAACTGACAGTTAGTCTTAATGGTTTTAGCTAAACGGCGATTAGATGGTTTCCAAAATGTACCAATCTAATGGAGCAGATCATGGTATCCACATTTCGGTGTTTACACAGTTCATGATGATGCTGGGCGATCAGTAAAGTCAGTTTATGGTTTTTTTTTTTATTAAGTAATTGTTAAAAATTACACGTGCCAACATAAATACGGCTTTTCTAAGCATAATTTGCTACTACGCCTATACTCCATCAGCTCTGGTATTTCCGGTATCTTTAATTTTAGAAAATCTTCATTTTTCTACGTCCTTTGGGATATATCTTTAAGTGTGGTCAACCAATTTTGTTACTCTTTTAGGAATCAAATAGTTACACGTCTCTTCTGAATGATTCTTTTTGAAAATGTAATCTAACGTAACCACAAGAGAAGGTGGGATCATTCAAAGTTTGAAAGTCACAGCAAAATTTAAAAATCTTATTTGTGAACACCGTTTATAAATTAAATAAAAGTATTTTCTTCTACAATGCTTTTTTGACCCAAAGATACCTTATGTCCTAAATTTATAAGCCACTCACCAAGTTTTTGTGAATTGTTTTGGATTTTTTAAAATTAATTTTTTACTTCCTTATTAGTGTCGATTCAGAAACAAAGGTTCTGATGCACTTTCTGCTAAGGAGTCAACAGGAACAATGTATTTTTCAATTATGATGTGGCTTCATAGGGAACCAAAAGTAATTAGTCCTATACATGGTGAACGCATATGTGGCTAGATAAACGCAAGTTTACCAAAAAGGAGCAAAAATGGTTAATTGTATGGCAACAAGGACACTTTTGTGGTTAATTCCTCGTTTTTACTTCTTTGCAACTCTGTGCCATTAAGTAGTTATACTCCACAAACACAATCGCTAGCTCAAATCTATAAAGATACACATATAAGACAGTTCACAGTTGGACAACAAGACACATAAAAGCAAACATTTAAGCTAATTTACATTAACAAATACCTTTGCAAGGAATTTCCATTTTCAGATTTATGAAAGTCTTCTTTCACACCACACAATTAACAAGCAAAGTAAGCTAATTTTTCTCTCAATTTTCCGACATTGCTAGGTCTCTCTATCAGGCAACTTTATTGCAGTGGCAAAACTACAGATTTGCCACCAAAAATTTTTGGAAGGCGGTTTTCTTCAGATGAAGATGTCAAGAATCGATTAGTATGGTCCATTCATTAAAATAAATTATGAAAATAAATAGGCTTATGCACCAAAATTGGGATTTTTACCCATAGTGCATAGGACCAACGCAAGTAGCCTTATCAATGCAACCTGCTAAACGAAGTACCCCGTCGTCATCCAGATCGGGCGAAAGATTCCATATGGGACTGGAATTGGTTATGGGTTGACCATTCTTTAACTGAGTTACTTCTTGGTAGAAGCAAGCGAGTTGGACTGTTTTGCATAATAGTTTTTCAGAACTACAAATTTCTTCAGCTGTTAGTACTGTAGACCTTTTAAAGATTTATTTTTGAACAGTTTGATGGCACGGCGAACCCAAGAATAGACTTGCAAAATTTTCTCGTATTTACTGAATTTGCCTATCATATCGAGTCTCATGTCCGGAGTAGCAACAAATACAAATGTTGGACGTAATTCGTTGTCATGGTCGTGAGATTTGATATCTTCAGGTGGTGACGGCCACTCGGAGCTGTCGAGATATGAAAACTGAGGTCCCTCAATCCAGACGCTTGGATCTGCCTTCGAGGACATGCGTGTGGCAGCGTCTGCGGGATTTTTTGTTCCGAGAATCCATTTCCGGGAATCCAATTATTATGATAGCATATGTGAATCCTTACGACCTTTACCTTCTGCAGTTGGTCGTACCAAGTAATCCACACGGTGTGAAGGCTCTCGGAAATAACCTCATCCCACACTGTATTTACGCGCCATAATTCTTGAATTATGATTTTGCTTTTATTACAAAAAGGTGCTATAGATCCGAAGGTGTCAAATATGGACATTATCATGGACAGAACTTGTCTCTTTGTTGGAGGTGATTTTGCTTCAGCTACGTTGTTCTGCACTCCTTTAAACATTACGATGAAACAGAACTGGTCTGATTCATGATCCCAATGAAGTCCAAGTATTTTTTCAGTGTTCGGCTCAGAGTGATTTAATTTTGTTGGCAACGTCATGAGCTCTGGTGAGTTGTTCATCCTTGCCAAATGCTCCTTTGAGTTTGACACGAATCCGCGAAGTTGTAAATTTGAGTTCCGATGAATTCGTACACAGAGAAATGACGTTCTCATCTGAGTTGAAAATGTTCTTAAAAATAGAAAGGCCTTTTTATACCTGTTACTCGTAGAGTAAAAGGGTATATTAGATTCGTGCAAAAGTATGTAACAGGTAGAAGGAAGTGTTTCCGACCCTATAAACTATATATATTCTTGATCAGGATCACTAGCCGAGTCGATCTAGCCATGGCCGTCTGTCTGATGTGCATAAAGTTAGCAATGCAACTTTTGAAAATGCAAATTTTTTTCTATCGACAATTTGCCGTTATTTATCCGTAAATTATTCGTGAAAGAAAAAAATTTGCCGCTCAATTATTTTTAAAATTATGAGATGTTCTGCTAAGTTGATATCAACTTAGCAGAACACCCCCACTAAAGTTCAAAATTTCCAAAATCTTTTCTAATGGGAATTTGCCGTTATTTATCCGTAAATGATTTGCGAAAGAAAAAATTTAGTTGCTCTTGTTTTAACCTTTTTTTTAATAATAGTTGTTCTGCTAACATATGTATGTACAACGCGGACGGTAGCAGAGCTCTGCTGACGTCGACGTCAAATGTGTAAAATTTCCGCGAATTCTGCTTCTGTGAGAAGCAACATCCATTTTTCATGCTTTAACATTATTAACTTTTGATTATGTGTAATTCTGTAAATAATAATGACTCAGACTCACTGCAGAAATTAATAAACCTCCAGGACGCAGAATTCGCGGTAATTTTACACATTTGACGTCGACGTCAGCAGAGCTCTGCTACCGTCCGCGTTGTACATACATATGTTAGCAGAACAACTATTATTAAAAAAAAAGGTTAAAACAAGAGCAACTAAATTTTTTCTTTCGCAAATCATTTACGGATAAATAACGGCAAATTCCCATTAGAAAAGATTTTGGAAATTTTGAACTTTAGTGGGGGTGCTAAGTTGATATCAACTTAGCAGAACAACTATGTTTTTAAAAAAAAAAATGTTAAAACAGGAGCAACAAAATTTTTTCTTTCGCGAATCGTTTACGGATAAATAACGGCAAATTCCCATTAGAAAAGATTTTGGAAATTTTGAACTTTAGTGGGGGTGTTCTGCTAAGTTGATATCAACTTAGCAGAACAACTATGTTTTTAAAAAAAAAAAATGTTAAAACAGGAGCAACAAAATTTTTTCTTTCGCGAATCGTTTACGGATAAATAACGGCAAATTCCCATTAGAAAAGATTTTGGAAATTTTGAACTTTAGTGGGGGTGTTCTGCTAAGTTGATATCAACTTAGCAGAACATCTCATAATTTTAAAAATAATTGAGCGGCAAATTTTTTTCTTTCACGAATAATTTACGGACAAATAACGGCAAATTGTCGATAGAAAAAAATTTGCATTTTCAAAAGTTGCATTGCTAACTTTATGCACATGTCTGTCTGCCTGTATGAACGCTGAGATCTCGGAAACTACACAGAGAAAAAAAAACAAGAACATTGCACTCAAATCATGAACATTCGTTCTTAAAAACCGGGTAAGCACAAATGTTCTCATTTCGTGTTGAATGTTCTCAATATCAGAACGAAATGGTGTTAGCTAAAAATCCGACATTAAGTTCATTTCGTTATATTTTCAAGTTGACTTTGTGCTTAAGTCAAGAACATTTTTAAATCAAATGGATGCAAAAATAAGTTCATTTGTTATATTTTCAGAAATTGTTGCTCTCAATTCTATGGCATTTTGAGTTTGATTTTAGCTAAAGATAAGAGTCTTTTAGGATCAAAAGTAATTAATAAGTAATCTTAGTTGGCAGGTAGTTGTCCAACTACCTCTTCCAAAAGTCACTTCATCCTACACCTTATAAAGGTGCGGGTTGCACTTGACTTCCAGCTTGTATGGAAGTTTATTAAAGACTTAAGCCAGAAAAAAAGTCTTTAAGTCTCAATGTCTGACTTGGCCTTAGTTCATGAAGGGCTAGACCAAGTTGGGAATTATAAATAAGACGAAAAGGGCAAATCTAATGGTAAGGTCGTATTGGAGCTAAGGAAAATGGCCTAATGCGTGCTAGGTGTCAAACGAAAACATCCTAACGCTTTCTAGGAAATCCATAAAAATTAGAGAATAGAGTTTTGAATCACTTTAAGATGAAATGCAACTTAATTTTTGTTCATTCTTTAGTCCTTTTCGTTCTCAAACTGAGAACATTTTGAGGGATTGTGGTTTTTGAGAACAAAATCGATTTGATTTAAGAACCCTGTGCTAAAATAATAACATTTCGTTCTTATTTCAAGAACATTTTAAGCTCAACTAGATTTTAAGAACCAATTTAACTTAATTCAAGCACATTTAGAACATTTTGAACTTAAAAAAGGCATTTATATTTTTAAGAACACTTTCAACTCAGATGAGAACGTCAGAATTCTCTCTGTGCAGTTTTATGGTGTTCATCAATACCTATCGAAATGTAGAAGAAATTTTTTAAATCGGACCATTCGTTAAAAAGTTACGGCTGATCAAAGTTTTTATCTCCATCTCCTTCGCACTTCCTTTAGCTGAGTAACGGGTATCTGATAGTCGGGGCACCCGACTATAGCGTTCTCTCTTGTTCAAGCTTAAAATGTTCTAAATGTGCTTGAATTAAGTTGAATTGGTTCTAAAAATCTAGTTGAGCTTAAAATGTTCTTGAAATAAGAACGAATCGTTATTATTTTAGCACATAGTTCTTAAATCAAATCGATTTGGTTCTCAAAAACCACAATATCTGAAAATGTTCTTAGTTTGAGAACGAAAAATACTAAAGAAAGAACAAAAATTAAGTTGCATTTCAACTTAAAATGATTCAAAACTCTATTCTCTAATTTTTTTGGGTTTCCTAATTTTATAATTTTTTATTTTTATTAAATAAATTTTTTTAAAAACTTTAAAAAAATATTTAAAAATGTTTAATACATTACAAAATATAAAAAAATAATAAATAAAATAAATTTAAAATTATTGTTTATTAAATAGACGGTTAAATAAATAGTTGTAAGTTTTTAATTGATTAAAAAATGACTTTTTACTTTTTGTCATTCAGAAATTGTCAAAAAAATTAAAACTTAACTTTTAATCATTAACAATTGTTAAAGGACTAGTAAACAATGAGAAAACATAAATTCCATTAGGATCCGATAAGAGTGAGAGAGTAGATCTACTTGCTGCGACGTTTTATCATAGAAAAAAGCCGAGGCCTTGCTAAAACAAATTCGATATTTTAAAAACTAAAAGTGGCTCCAACTTTTTACAAAAACCGATTGTAACTAACAATATGGCGCAAGTATTAAAATAAAAAAAAAAAATTTTTTTTTGGGGGCAATAGTTAAAAAAAATTTTTTAAATCTTAATTTGTTTTTATTTTTAAGAAATTAAAAATTTTTTTTTTTAGGAAATATTATTTTGAAAGCGGAGGTTTTAGAGGAATTAATGCAAAAGACATGAAGTCAATTGGATTCATATAACCGGTGATACAGATTTTCAATGAGAGGGTACCTTTTCAAATTTGACAATTTTTGGCACACTTAAAAAAAGTCTAACTAAAAAAATAATTTTTTTTCGGTCAAGTCCTGATACACGTGTTTACTTATTTTCCGAATAGTACGTGTAAAAAAAGTTTCAGGCAAATCAAAAATGTGAGCCAATAAAAGGTGTTCGGTTTGTAAAAGAACCGCCCATATACGTATATAATAAAATATATATAACTATCAGTGTTGGGACATACCTAGATACTTTTACCTAGGTATGTACCTAGGTACAATTTAGTGGTACCTTTTACCTTACCTAGGTATAAAAATAATTGAGTACCTTTTACCTTACCTAGCTACAGATTTTTATATACCTTTGAAATTATGAAGGTTCTTACATAGGTATTAAACAATGCTCTGATTTAAAATAGCCAAATCTGACTGCGACACTGTAGTACCGTTTCATTGTATCGTTTCGTTTCGAAATTGTAATAGTCGGAACGCAGCATTAAAAGTCATTGGAATTCAGCCGTTCTATGGTTTGTTTTGTGAAGTTAAAACTAATCGCAGTTTTATTTTATATCATTTTGTGCACGTATGTATGTTCCCATCACTACATCAATTTATTTATGAAACCAAAGTGTATTTGGCGCGCAAAAATGCCGTATGTAAGTAAACAAACGGCATATACATATACATAGTCAATGTTTCTACATACGGAATTTTTGCGCGCCAAATATGTACATGAGGGTTTCATAAATACATAAATGAAGTGCATACAATTATTCATGCCGTGTGTTTTGAAAATATATGCACAAAATTAAAACATTTAAATTTAAATGAAATGAAAAGATATTGTTTGATTAAGACGACTAAAAACTGAAAACTAGTCTTATTTTAAGTTTAAATGATTACATTGAACAAAACAAAAAAAATTATAAAAAAATAAAAAAAAACAATATATTTACCTTATACCTTGACCTAGGTACTGGGAAATTGAAGTACCTTTACCTTACCTAGGTATTTATTTTTGCCCAATACCTTTTACCTTACCTAGGTAAAAAAACACAGTACCTTTCCCAACACTGATAACTATACATGTGCCGGCGAAATTAAGTCGTTTTTCTGACGCGAACTTATGTCACTTTAAAGCGTCATAAGTTCGCCATATCTAATTTTGAAACGACATAATTTCGCGCGAACTTATGTCGTTTGGCAGCGACATAATTTCTCGGCTGGAGAAATTATGTCGTTTTTTATGCGGAGGATTTATGGCGTTCTCAAACGTCATAAGATCGCACGAAATTATAACGTTTAAAAATTATGTCGGAGGAATTAAGTCGTTACCCCTCATAGGGGGCGACATGTAAACAAAAGTGAGTGGTGACGGCAGCCGGTTCAAAAAATAGCTAAATTTAAAAGCTAGAAAATTATAAAATAAATTTAATTTCTGAAAATTCCTTTAAAAATATAAAATTGCTTGCGTTATGACTGTGAGTATTTATACCCGTTACTCGTAGAGTAAAAGGGTATACTAGATTCGTGCAAAAGTATGTAACAGCTGGAAGGAAGCGTTTCCGACCCCATAAAGTATATATATTCTTGATCAGGGTCACTAGCCGAGTCGATCTAGCCATGTCCGTCTGTCCGTCTGTCCGTCTGTCCGTCTGTCCGTCTGTATGAACGCTGAGATCTCAGAAACTACAAAAGCTAGAAGGTTGAGATTTCCCACACATATTCTTTGGCTTCCTACGCAGCGCAAGTTTATTTTAGCCGAGCGCCACGCCCCCTCTAACGCCCACAATCGCCCACTAACGATTTTAAAATGGGTCCTGCGCCCACATCTTTAAAGATTTCTGAGAAGTGTAAATGCAATTTTGTTGTGTATATTTATACCTATCGAAATGTAGAAGACATTTTTCAAATCGGACCATTCATTAAAAAGTTATACGCTTTATAAATTGTCAGCATATATCTATCTCCCTCGCACTCCCTTTAGCTGAGTTACGATTATTAGTCGGGACACCAACCCGACACAGCGTTTGCACTCCCTTTAGCTGAGTGACGGGTATTAGATAGTCGGGACACCAACCCGACTATAGCGTTCTCTCTTGTTTTAATTAAGTACTATCCATTTGAATAGTTCATTCTTATGAAAAAAGTAACTTTAATTTCAAAAATTGAATTCGTTTCAAAAATTTTCTAGCTTTTAAATATCTGATTAGCTATTTAATGACCCGGCTGCCAACACCAATTTTTTTTGTATGCATGTCGCCGCCTATGATAAATCTTAAATTTGGACTCTGTCCAAATTGTCTTAAAAAATCTAAAAAAAAAAACTGTGCCATCGAAAAAAAAGTGCTATTTCTGTGATCTAGGGGTCCAACACTAACAGAATTTGCCATCAATTGCTGGGAAGCACACCAAGAATATTATTTTGTAAACTAGTGTAATATCGATGTTGTCAAGATAAGCAAAGACAAATTAAAAACAATTTTATAATTCTGTTAATACCACGTAATATTATTATTTACATGCATAATACACTTGCATTATTATTAATATTATTATTAGAAAAAATCGCGGTTAATTTATTTAATTTTAATTTCCGGTTTTCATTATTAAAATACAATTTCAGACTAAAGGATCGTCCTCTTAAAAACTCGTGGTTTATTTATTTTTGATCATTGAGTTGAGTTGCATAGAAAGACACCAATTCTTAGTCAAAGACATTCACGGCTTCTTAAGAATTTTTTTTTAAATATCTTATGAGGAAATACTTATGTAAAATAATAGAACAAACCTTGGTTCCATCCCATTTTTATACCCTTGTAGAGGGTATTATAATTTCAGTCAGATGTTTGCAACGCAGTGAAGGAGACGTTTCCGACCACATAAAGTATATATATTCTTGATCAGCACCAATAGCCGAGTCTATCTAGCCATGTCCGTCTGTCCGTTTCTATGCGAACTAGTCTCTTAGTTTTAAAGCTATCGCGATGAAACTTTCCCGAAAGTCTTCTTAATATTGCAGGTAGTACATATGTCGGAGCGAGCCGGATCGGACCACTATATCTTAAGGCTCCCATCGGAATATTCAAACAAATATAAGAAAATTCATTGTAACTTTGTAGGAAGTAGGCGTTTTGATTCTTGACTACTTAAAAACAAAATTTAAATAAATAGAAACGCTGAATCTGGAATCCCTGGAACTGCACCGAGTGAGCATTCTTTTATCTGCAAGGGTATATAAGCTTCGGCTGGCCGAAGGTAGCTTTATTTTTTGTTTGGTACTTAAGAAGAACAAATTCCTCCTCTTCTGAAGAATTCCCGGTTGCTTTTTTTTTTATCCTTTGCCAAAATTGCTCAAACGGTCTTCGTTTTTTTTGTTGTTGGTATTAAAAGAACGAGAGTTCCTTCTTTCCCCAAGAAATCGCGGTTCTTTCATTTTCGATTTTATGCCACAACCTATGGTTATTTTCCCCTACTTTAATTGATACTATACCATAAAGAAGTGAAATTCCTCCTCTTCTGAAGAATTCGCGGTTGTTTTTTTTTTGGATCCTTGAGTCAAAATCGCTTAAACGATCTTCGAAAAGCGACCAATTCTTATCAAAGGCTATGAATTCGCGGTTTCTTGAGATTTTTTAAGAGCGGACAGAAGGTCGGTAGCTGCAACCAAGATTTTGTTTTTGGTACTAAAAAACCAAAGTGTCCCCTTTCCCAAGAACTCGCGGTTCTTTTATTTGCCATTTTTTGCCATAACCTATGCCCTTTTCGGCTACTTTAAAGTATTTCATAATATCTATGGGACCAAAGAAGAATAAAATACCAAGAACTCGCGGTTCTTGTATGGTAATTTGTCCCTACTTTAAGTGATTTTGTATTTAAAGTTATTTTGGTCCTCAAAATTAAAGAGTGAAATCTGTTCGTTTCTCTCTAAAAAAAAGTCAGAAAAACATCGATGTTTGAAAAATATCAGAAGTATCGATAATATCGATACTGACATCGATCATTTTCAAGCTCTACCTCATAGAGCTATTGCTTGCTATTTGCTATTTTAGAAGCAGCCAGCTTTCGATTCAGCAATGCCTCAGGAATACCAAGGTACGTATATACTGTGATAGCCAAGCGGCTATCAAATCTCTCGCAGCAGCAAGAACCAACTCGACACTAGTAGCCGATTGCAAGTCGGCTCTTAACATACTAGCAACAAACAACCATGTACAGATAACATGGGTGCCAGGGCACAATGATATACCAGGAAACGAAAAGGCGGATAAACGAATGGGGTCGGCAGACGACTCCTATACAACTAGTCTACCTGAGTCCCTTAATACAGTCCAAGCAAGGATTCACGAACACTACAAAACACAAACTAGTAAAAGTTGGTCAGAAAAGCAGGGTCTCAGGAGATCATAGTTCTGCTGGCCAACAATCAATAGCAATAGAACTCGAGAGGTAATAACCAAAAGCAAAAGGGATATTAGAAGGATCACGGCACTCATCACAGGCCATTGGGCCATTTACATTTATCTGTCTGCCTGCCTGTCTGTCTGTCTGTCTGTCTGTCTGTCTGTCTGTCTGTCTGTCTGTCTGTCTGTCTGTCTGTCTGTCTGTCTGTCTGTCTGTCTGTCTGTCTGTCTGTCTGTCTGTCTGTCTGTCTGTCTGTCTGTCTGTCTGTCTGTCTGTCTGTCTGTCTGTCTGTCTGTCTGTCTGTCTGTCTGTCTGTCTGTCTGTCTGTCTGTCTGTCTGTCTGTCTGTCTGTCTGTCTGTCTGTCTGTCTGTCTGTCTGTCTGTCTGTCTGTCTGTCTGTCTGTCTGTCTGTCTGTCTGTCTGTCTGTCTGTCTGTCTGTCTGTCTGTCTGTCTGTCTGTCTGTCTGTCTGTCTGTCTGTCTGTCTGTCTGTCTGTCTGTCTGTCTGTCTGTCTGTCTGTCTGTCTGTCTGTCTGTCTGTCTGTCTGTCTGTCTGTCTGTCTGTCTGTCTGTCTGTCTGTCTGTCTGTCTGTCTGTCTGTCTGTCTGTCTGTCTGTCTGTCTGTCTGTCTGTCTGTCTGTCTGTCTGTCTGTCTGTCTGTCTGTCTGTCTGTCTGTCTGTCTGTCTGTCTGTCTGTCTGTCTGTCTGTCTGTCTGTCTGTCTGTCTGTCTGTCTGTCTGTCTGTCTGTCTGTCTGTCTGTCTGTCTGTCTGTCTGTCTGTCTGTCTGTCTGTCTGTCTGTCTGTCTGTCTGTCTGTCTGTCTGTCTGTCTGTCTGTCTGTCTGTCTGTCTGTCTGTCTGTCTGTCTGTCTGTCTGTCTGTCTGTCTGTCTGTCTGTCTGTCTGTCTGTCTGTCTGTCTGTCTGTCTGTCTGTCTGTCTGTCTGTCTGTCTGTCTGTCTGTCTGTCTGTCTGTCTGTCTGTCTGTCTGTCTGTCTGTCTGTCTGTCTGTCTGTCTGTCTGTCTGTCTGTCTGTCTGTCTGTCTGTCTGTCTGTCTGTCTGTCTGTCTGTCTGTCTGTCTGTCTGTCTGTCTGTCTGTCTGTCTGTCTGTCTGTCTGTCTGTCTGTCTGTCTGTCTGTCTGTCTGTCTGTCTGTCTGTCTGTCTGTCTGTCTGTCTGTCTGTCTGTCTGTCTGTCTGTCTGTCTGTCTGTCTGTCTGTCTGTCTGTCTGTCTGTCTGTCTGTCTGTCTGTCTGTCTGTCTGTCTGTCTGTCTGTCTGTCTGTCTGTCTGTCTGTCTGTCTGTCTGTCTGTCTGTCTGTCTGTCTGTCTGTCTGTCTGTCTGTCTGTCTGTCTGTCTGTCTGTCTGTCTGTCTGTCTGTCTGTCTGTCTGTCTGTCTGTCTGTCTGTCTGTCTGTCTGTCTGTCTGTCTGTCTGTCTGTCTGTCTGTCTGTCTGTCTGTCTGTCTGTCTGTCTGTCTGTCTGTCTGTCTGTCTGTCTGTCTGTCTGTCTGTCTGCCTGTCTGTCTGTCACATTTCGAACTATGAAAACTATGAGTGTTCTTGGGTTTACGTAACTATTTTAATAGTTACGTAACTATCTTTGTTGGTCAATTTTATCAAGCAAATTTTTTTGTGTGTATGTAATAACTATAACGTTCTTTATCATTTAATTTGCACATCAACTTCTATCCCGGTATTAAAAACTAACATTTTAACTCATTTGCTTCACTCCTAACTGCATGTTTTTTTCATTATTTGTCCCGTCTTTATTGGTTTTATGTATTCTTCCTCGCGAACTCCCATTTTTGCCCAAATTTACAAAAGGGCCCCGCGCGTAACAAGCACGTGCTTGGTGTCGTTGGGCCACTTGTTTGTACTTCTCGTAGTGCATCAACGTCCATCATATATAAAGGTTTAGGTTTTCATTAATCTGCACACTTTTGTTAATAGATTCCCGTTTACAACTTTTTGCAACACTTTGCCATGCAAAAGTACACACAAAAAATTTTTTTTGTAAAATTGACCAACAAAGATAGTAACGAAACTATTAAAATAGTTACGTGTACTTTGTTTTTGCTTTGGGTTTGTGTCTTTGCTAATTGTGAGTATTTTGTTGTTGTGGAATGACTATTTACTTAGTAGAATTGACAATTTTGCTGGTTGGGGCCTGTTTGACAATTATTACAGTTGATTTCACCAAGTTTTTTTTTCGTGTGTATGATTAATTTATTAATTTACGACTGACATAGAAAAATCCATATTTTTATAAAAGGCGGTCTACACATTTATTCATTTAGCGTTAAGACGCTTATATTAAAGACATTAAAAAATCTTAAAGCGAAATCGAAAATTTTTCTCCCAAGCAGGTGGTTTAAAATAAAGGGTGTTTATTTTAGAGGTATAGAACTTTAAGTTGGCATCACTGTTCAAGATGGCGACCAATTTAACAGCTATCAAGTGATTTATTCTCAGTTTGGTTTTGCAATTCATCATGAATAGACTCACGCCTGAACAACGCTCGCAAATAGTGCAATTTTATTTCGATTTATTGAAATACACGTTTGGTGACCGCCTAATTTCACGTTTTGGACCTGTAAATTGGCCTCCAAGATCTTGTGATTTAACACCGCTGGATTACTTTCTGTGGGGCTATGTAAAGTCATTGGTCTATGCGGATAAGCCACAAACGCTTGACCATTTGGAAGACAGCATTCACCATGTTATTGCCGATATACGGCCGCAAATGTTGGGAAAAGTCATCGAAAATTGGACGTCCAGATTGGACTATATCCGAGCCAGCCGTGGCGGTCATATGCCAGAAATCATATATAAAATGTAATTCCACAAGATTATCTTTCGAATAAAAAAAATGCACGTCAATCGAATAATCCATCGTTGTTTTATTGCAACTTAAAGTTCTATACCTCTAAAAAAAACACCCGTTACAAATATTATGAATTATTTTGAGAAGAACCAATTCTTATACTCATACCTGTACGAAAAGGCAAAAGTGATTCACACCGTTTTTGCAATCCTAGGCAGATCCTTTTATGCTCTGAAGGTAATTCTAACGACCTTATACTCGTATTTGTAAGGCTCAACAACGAATTTAAATAAAGTCAAAATTAAATATTATATGTTAATATCAGCTTATTTCATTTTTGCAGTATTTTGTTAAAATTTGTTTTGACAACTATCACAACATATCTACAAAGTTTTAAAATATTAAACATAAACATTACAAAAAAATTAAAATGTTCACCCTAAACTGGATTTGAACCCTTGTTGGTATCCCACGTTTTGTGAAGCTGATACTTATCCACTAGGCCAGTATAGGCATATTGACTACTTTATCTTATATACTGTTGGCCGGAAATGTATATTGTGTAGATTACTATTAAATTAAGTGTTTTTTCTTTCTGCGACGTAAATTAATAAATTAATCATATTTACAGTGGTCGATCATACTTAAAAAAAATCTTAAAAAACTTAGCCAAATTTTTAATAACATTTTTATCACTTACACAGCCGCCACTAAACGACTTTGAGTTTTATTTTAGATCAAAATATTAAAACTTAAGGAATAACTGTTATTTTTCAAGCGGAAAATATGTAAAAAAGAGTGCCTAATAATGCCAGCGGTGTAGTTGGTTTTTTTCTACGAGTCTTCCTAGTCGCTGATTTTTTTATTTGAAAAAACAAAAATAACAGTTATTTTCGTTCCCTGATCATTACAATACACCAGCAAATTAATTTGATATGCATTTTTAAAGCTTGCGACAACGGTTATTTTTCGGCCGTTTACAGCTGTTGATTGACACAACAGGGCTGTCCTGTTAAATCATAAAATCATAAAATATAAAATCAAACCTTTTATTGATTTTTTAGTTGATGGTCTTGTTAGTTGACTTAAAGATGTATCTTTAAGTATAAGTTAAAAAAAATTCGGTTTTTTAACTTTGACGAAGTTAAAGTTGACGAAATCATGGAACGGAACCCTATGCTGTGTATAAGAAAGTTAGAGGGCATTTAATGACCTAGAAAATGAATCTTTTATGGCCGAAATTGGTTTAACACAACTCGAGTTAGAAATTAAAAAAATGTCTAAAACGTATTTTACATTTAAAAAAATTGGATTCATAAAGCGCCCTTTTTTAAATCAGAAATATGTACCTCATCGGAAAACAAAGATTTCCTTCATGGTATATTTCATCAATTTTTTTATTGATTTATGATTTTTATTATTATTTCTCTATACCTTTTCAAACAATTTAAATAATTATGATGGAAACTTATTTTAAGATGGTTTATCTATAATATATGATTTTCATCGATGGTTAATTAAGTAAATTGAATCAAATAAAACAAAATAAAGGAAGTTAAATTAGGCCGTCCGAAATGTATATACAAATCAATAAAAAATAGAAAGCGTTCTTGTTTTAAATCTTAATTTTGTGAGCTATATATTACTCTGAAAAAAATCTTTATTTTAGAGCTTAGCGGAACTGAATATTTGAAACTGTAATTCCCCGAACTAGCACCCCCCACTAAACCTCCATAAGCATACACCAATATATTCGTATAAGCCCTGCGCGCGCAAATGCTTTGAGAGCCATTACCAAAATATATTACTTAGTTTCAATTTGCCTTTTGGTATTTGTACAGCTCTGTGAATTTCTTCTGAGAATTTTACGAAAGTATTACTTACTTCTATTTATACATAAAACTCTGAAAACTTTAAGAAGACAGGTACTACAATGGAAAATGTTATATTGTTTATTTACGAATAATATACTAAAAATGATAATCATACATATTTTTCATAAAATTTTTATGTTTTATTAATGAATTAATAATTGGTTTATGTATTTTTTCGTTTTCATGAAGTATTTGTTAAACCAATTTAAAAATACGTAGGGGCTGTCTCACAACTATATGACATTAAACATGGTTTTTGTTGAGCTGTTGACAAATTTGTTTCCTTTATAGGAAGTAAATAATTTAAATACACATCGGTAGATAATAGTGTTATGAGTACAACTTAAATTACATCTTTGTTCCTGACCCGTTTAAGAACCAGAAAGATTTTTCTAAATACGTACGCTTTATAGCACATGTGCACTTGTATAAAAATATGGTCAAACTTACTCGAGATTTGAGGTGTTGTTAAATATAAACAAAAAGAGTCCCATTTCGAAAAAATCAATTTCAAAGCTCCTTTCAAGCTGTAACTCCTATACCTATAAGAAAATTCTCCATTCTTTAAATAACTTTTTTGAAGTTATATCGCGTCAACGGAATAATAATGTCGACCAATATTTACAACACATTTTACCCAAGTAAGGATGCTCGTAAGCAAATTTCTTAGTGTTTTATATTTTGTATGTATTTATATACATAGGTTTGTTTTTAATTAGACAAAATAAGGTCATAAGACACTTGCCAAAATTGCGGCAAACCATATTAAAACAAGAAAGGAAGCTAGCTTCGGCAAGCCAAAGCTTATATACCCTTAATTTCCTATTAATTTACAAATCGCAAAAATGTTACATTTCCTATTATTTCACATTAATTTTTCGATCGTTTCTATGGCAGCTATATGATATAGTAGTTCGATCTTTTTAAAATTAAAATCGAAATTCGGAAATATTTAAAAATAGTCATATCCCAGAGTAGAAGAGAATGTTAAGATATAATTTGTTTTCCTATTTATTTAAATTTAATTTTTCGACCGTTCCTATGGCAGCTATATGATAAAGTGATCCGGTTTATTAAATATTTAATTCGAAATTCAGAAATATATAAAAAATAATATTCCCAAGAGTAAATGGTAATATTTAAAAAAGCTAGAATTTTTTTTAACTTTTTTTATACCCTTGCAGAGGGTATTATGATTTCAGTCAGAAGTTTGCAACGCAGTGAAGGAGACGTTTCCAACCCCATAAAGTATATATATTCTTGATCAGCATCACAAGACGAGTCGATCTAGCCATGTCCGTCTGTCCGTCTCTCAGTCTAGTCTATCAGTTTTTGAGCTATCGGGACGAAACTTTCGCAAAAGTCTTCTTTCTATTGCAGGTAGTATATATGTCGGAGCCGACCGGATCGGACAACTATACCTATATTATAGCTCTTATAGGAAGGATCGAAAGAAAAAAAACTTTAAAAAATTCTAGCTTCGGTGTTTTTTGAAATATTACCTTCTACTTTTGGGGATATTATTTTTTAAATATTTCTGAATTTCGAATTAATTATTTAAAAAATCGGACTACTATATCATATAGCTGCCATAGGAACGATCGGAAAATTAATGGAAAAGTAATAGGAAATAAATTCTAGCTTCTTTGGTTTTTATTGCATTATCTTCTACTCTAGGATATAACTCTTTTTAAATATTTCCGAATTTCAATTTTAATTTGATCAAAATCGGACGACTATATCATATAGCTGCCATAGGAACAATCGGAAAATTAATGAGAAATTTTAGAAAATTGAACATTTTTGCGATTTGTTAATTAATAGGAATGATCTGCAAGGGTATATAAGCTTCGGCTGGCCGAAGCTAGCTTCCTTTCTTGTTTTCCGATTCTTCCTATGGGAGCTATAAGATATAGTTATCCGATCCGGTCGGACATAGGTAGATCGACTCGTCTAGTGATGCTGATGAAGAATATATATACTTTATGGGCTCGGAAACTTCTCCTTCACTGCGTTGCAAACTTCTGACTAAAATCATAATACCCTCTGCAAGGGTATACAAAATGTTGATAATTATATAATAATTATAACTACACTGTGCAGCATTTTTAATGCTTTTTAAATTTATCTCGATGGATTCTATATTTTTGGATTCGTTATGAATTCCGAAGTTAAACTGCGTTTTCCAAAAGAATCCTTGCGTCGGGGAACTTTTTGGAAAACGCAGTTTAACTTGGGAATTAACAACGAATCCAAAAATATAGCATCCATCGTGGTAAATTTTTGATGCTGCATAGTGTTATCACTATGGACGGCAGTCCATGTAGTGACGAAGCGCACCAGGAGAGTGTGCGAAGGCGACTACTTTTATATAGCCGCAAAATTGAAAATCTGCTGTGATAGTCCGATCCTAATGTGTAATACACCAATTGAAAGGTATTGCAAAAACTTAAAGGATTGCATACCAAATCTTTAAGAAAATCAATTGGCTTGGGAGAGAGATCGGTGAAAGTAAAAAGTGCAAACTTCGAAATTTGGAGCTGTTGAGGCCGGTGGGGATAAATGCCCCCTTGCAATGTTTTAGTTGTGTTCCTATTAAAAATACCCGTCGAATGAGGGGTCATATGATTAAATCTGACGCTCCGTTCAAAAGTTATTGCCAAAATAAGATTTTCTTCGTCTTCACAAAATGAAAATTTAATTCTGTTTGTCAGTCTGTTTAGCGGGAAAAAAGCTATAAATAGCTAAAATTCGGAAAGCCGTAACTTCTATACTACTAAGGCTACAGACTTGCGCTGCATCTCGTTTGAAAGGTATTTTTAAATGGTATCAACGCCTTCTTTTTGCAGTTTGTGTAAATGTAATAGTTAAAAAAATATTATTAAAAGACAATTTTTAATACTTTTTTTACCTTCTTTTTATTTTTTAAAAAACGGCTCTAACGATTTTCTTTAAAACTTTAAACTGTATAGCCCTTGAGATTCCTTAAATTTTGGTATATAACACATTACTGTAAAAAGTCACCTTTAAATGTTATTTTTATACGAAAATAGCCACTTTTGCCAGCTCGAACAACTAACGCTCCCTGAGTATTGAATTTTGTGTGAGGGTATCCGAACTGTATTTTAGGGTCATGGAATCAGTAAATTTGCACTTAAGAGCTACATTTCGTTAGTTTGTAAGTTCTACACTACTTACTACAAACATGTGCTATACCTTGTTTAAAAGGTATTTTGAAATACTTCAACGCCTTTTTAACTTAATTCGTTAAAATACAATAGTTTAAAAATTATGATTGACCAATTTAAATTTAAATGTTTATATTAGCACCTATGAGAGCAAAAGTAAACAAACAAAAACTTCTGATATCAAATAAAAACACCTCTTAACGAGGTAAAAAACTAGTGACGATCGCACCTTCAACGTACAAAAGTTCTGATATCAACTTTTGTGACGAAAAATCATATTAGATGCGACTAAATAAGTACGCTACCGAAAATTTATTCACTCGTCACGCTACAACAGAAAACTTTCGTGTAGATATTAAATATTTGCTAAAGCGGGCCGAACGAGTAAATTTTTTACACGCCGCCGGCAAGGATGGAGGCGATACACGCCGCCGTCCAGGAATCAACCACAGCAACAGCGAAGGCAGCGAGAATGCGGCAGAATCCGAGGGCATTCAGGTCCACCGGTAAATACTGGACCTTGTACCCAGCCAAAGCGGATAGACCGCGGAATAACGGTACCGCGCTGGATCTTGGCCCCACGCCGCCAGAGGGCAATGAGGTCGAACGGTGAATCCATGGACTTCGGACCAGCACAAAGGGGATGCACCGTGAACTAACGGGACATCTTGGACCTTGGACCCGATGCGTGCCGTGTGCAAAGGGAACTAACGGGAGACACCTGGACATTGGACCCTAGCGAGCCGTGTGCAGAAAAGGAAATAACGGGACCCCGCGGCAGCCAATAAAAGGACGGTGCAGGCGCAGCTCAAGGCAGTCAGTTGGAGTTCGCGCGACAGTCAGTGCAGAAAGCGCCGCAGTTCATGCAGCCAGGAGGCACGGGACGTGTCGGTCGGAAGACGCGACGCTGGCAGCCGGAGCTGAATCCTCGGATTTGACCTGTCGGTACATTTGTTTCTCAGGCTACAGCCAGACCGACCCCAGGGAACACGACGGAACAGGTGATCCCAGGATCATTCTGGTCGGACCCGAAAGGAAGGTTGTACAGACTTTTGAGTCCTAAAAGCCGGGTGGAACTGGAGAGACGCCGTTGGAGAACGACGCCGCAGGAGTCCACACGCACTACGAAGGGAGAGAGCAGCGACGCCGTCGAGGAGCGCCGCAGAGAAACGCACGAAGTGAATCTTGAGCCGAGGGAGGCACGTCGCCGACCAGGCGAGCCGCAGCAGCCAGCTGACGAAAATTCCAGCGAAAAGAAAAACTTAATAAAGTTTTCCGATTTGTCCCAATCGGATATCTCTGCATTTTCTTGGGTCACGGGCAGTTACGCAATACAAATTTGGTGGGACGAACGCACAATATCTCTGAGCTAGTCGCGGCGTGAGTGAGTTCACCTTATTGTACTGAACATTTAAGGATTTTAACATGCTTACTTCCAACTATAGAAATTTCTTTATTAATGCAATTTTTATTTAATAATGTGGTAATACTCTACTAAAATTTTCCTCGACGGACCCCCACAATTAGAAATTCCCCAATTAGAAACTCAGAAACTCTGCCATGCAGACGTGTTTTTTGGAGCTCAAAAAATTCAAACGTTTTTCATTAAATAAAATATTTATTAATTGTTCTTCTTACGGCGCGTTTCCCTTACAACTGTCTCGCAATGTCCTCCGCTGTTGAAAACTCACAGCATGAGCAGTTAACATTATAATTAATCAATTTCTGCAAAATCAAAGCTGTTTGGCCGCCCGTGAACTCGTCGGTTCGTCTGCGCTCTCAGCTGATCTAAAGAAATTGAGAAAACCGTATCAACAACAACACAAACTTTTCTTTGCAAATAACTGTTGTACAACTGCACTAGACACAGACATGTCAACAGGCGAAACGCGTAAGAACTTATTCGTCTCTAGAATTGAGAACCGAGAAAGCTTGTCGCACTTCAAATAATTGTTGAGCTTGAGAGAGAGAGTCAGCACTGCTGGGTCCCTCTCTGTTTCTGCCTCCCACTCTCCGCTCGCTGAAGGTACTCCCCTGGATAATGGGAATAATAATAATTTTTGCGACTAATTTCTCTTATAACCCCATACTTGTTCTCATAATAGTTTTTAAGAGTAACTCAAAATTAGTTAGGTTTTTGATAATACTATCTTATTTCGGATTAAAGTGTGCCTATTGTTTAAAAGTATATTCTAATGCAGATCGTTTCAAATAATAATATTGCGAGCAGTCTTTTAAATATTCTATGTAAACAAAGAGAGGGTCTTAGGATTGTCCACATAAACGCCCAAAGCCTAGTAAGAACAAGAAAGGAAGCTAGCTTCGGCCAGCCGAAGCTTATATACCCTTGCAGATTATTCCTATTAATTAACAAATCGCAAAAATGTTCAATTTTCTAATACTTTTCATTAATTTTCCGATCGTTCCTATGGCAGCTATATGATATAGTCGTCCGATTTTGATCAAATTAAAATTGAAATTCGGAAATATTTTAAAAAAATCATATCCTAGAGAAGAAGATAATACAATAAAAACCAACGAAGCTAGAATTTATTTCCTATTACTTTTCCATTAATTTTCCGATCGTTCCTTGGGCAGCTATATGATATAGTAGTCCGATTTTTCAAATATTTAATTCGAAATTCAGAAATATTTAAAAAATAACATCCCCAAAAGTAGAAGGTAATATTTCAAAAAACACCGAAGCTAGAATTTTTTTAACGTTTTCTTTTCCAATCCTTCCTATGGGAGCTATAAGATATAGTTGTCCGATCCGAAAGAAGACTTTTGGGAAAGTTTCATCCCGATAGCTCAAAAACTGAGAGACTAGTTTGCGTAGAAACGGACGGACAGACGGACGGACAGACGGACATGGCTAGATCGACTCGTCTAGTGATGCTGATCAAGAATATATATACTTTATGGGGTCGGAAACGTCTCCATCACTGCGTTGCAAACTTCTGACTGAAATCATAATACCCTCTGCAAGGGTATAAAAATGGATGAGTTTAGAGAATTATTTGTTGGATCTCATGTTGATGTACTTTGTGTGTCAGAAACCTGGTTTGTCACTGGTTCTAGTGATGTCCCGCTTATGTGTGATGGGTACGTGTCGTTTAGGTCTGATCGGGTGGGCCATGCCGGTGGCGTAGCTATCTATATCAGTAAGAAATTTACCTTTAAATGTATCCACGTCAGTCAAGATGATAGTACAGTTGAATCAGCTTTTATTGAGATTACTGATCGAAAATTTAAGAATAAAGCTCTTATCTGCTGCATATACAGGCCCCACCGCCAAAACCACTTTGGAGACCTTATGAGAACGCTGGCAGTCCTATCCGTTGGGTATCAAAATGTTATTATAACAGGAGATCTGAACAGCAATATGGTAACCGAAAATCTTGTTCACAATGACTTTAATTCAATTGGATTGAAATGGGTCAACAGTCTCGCACCTACCTATTTTACAAGTACTAGTAGCTCATTGTTAGATGTATTCTTTGTTAGTGATTTGTCAAAACACATTTGAATATTAATTGCATAATTTTGACCATTCGCGTTTTACTTACTTACATACGTATAAACGTCTCTAAAGATTATAAAATGAAAGACCGATCTTTAAAAATTTTTTCACAGTATTCCATTGGGGGCGTAGGCGCCCACTAAGGTCCGACATGTCACCCCAGTGGCCCCAAACAGCTCCAACATCCATATTTTGAGCAAAAAAACATTAGATGTTCTTAAGCTTAACGTCTAAGTGGTTGGAATTTTGAAATTTTGATTTTGCAGAATTTTAGGTATTGAATAGGCCTAATTAGAAATCTAAAAGAAATTTCGATATCCCCCATAATTTGGGGGCTACATTTAACATTAACTTTTCGATATAAAAAATCTAAACCGCTGCTCCGATCAAGATGATTTTTGGCTCAATAGTTATTCTATGGCCCAAATGCTTAATTTTAATTTTTTAAGTTTTTAACACTTTTTTAAGTATTTTTAACGAATTTATTTAGATTTTCTAAGTTATTGCGTTGCATTTTGTGGGAGCCTGCCGAGAGAGCGAAACCCAGAGAGCGGATGGCAAGAGAGCGACGGCCGAGAGAGCAACAGCCAAGAAAACTGTCGTGGAGAAGGGGTAGTGCTGTGTGGTAGGGGGAGGGGAAAGGTGAAATTTAAGTTAAAATTGGTTTAAAATTTAAAAAACTTAAACTGCTGCTCCGATCAATATGATTTTCGATCAATAACACTGTGCAGCATTTTTAATGCTTTTTAAATTTACCTCGATGAATGCTATATTTTTGGATTCGTTATAAATTTCGAAGTTAAACTGCGTTTTCCAAAAAGTTCCCCGACGCAAGGATTCTTAGCAAAATGACCTCAAAGTTCGAAAAATGCTGAAATTGGTCCACTTTCCGGAGCTCTCAGAGGCCAACGGATTCATGGTTGGATTCGATGTTAAAGTTTTTTAAAAGATACACTCTTTATCTTTCAAACCCCATACTTAGAATAATTTTAGGATTTTCATTAAGAAAGAAAATAATTTTAGAAACCATAGTCAAAAAACAATAAAGCATACAGCTGCGGTCAAAATAGTAGTAGTATTGCCGCCCTGTGTTTTTAAAGGTTTGTTGTTGTAATTTTTCTTCTCCTGGTAATATTGTATTGATTGCATGGGATGTCAATCTTTTCGTGTGTGTACAAATGCTTTCGTTTCATTAAAAACATCAAATTTAAAAACAACAAATTCCAATTTACAAACAGGTGTACATTTGTGCGCAAATTAAAATTGCATTGATAACATTGTAACTGATAGAAGGTATAAAAATTCACAACTTTTACTTAGATCACATTCATTTATTATATATCCCTGCCAGTAGCCTTTTGATTCTCTCTCTTGAAGGATCTTCCACAAAGATTGTTTAGACAAAGGTTTTCAAAAAACGCGCAAAAAAACCAAATTTCCTAACTCCAAACTAATTTTAAGCGAACGAAGTCGCTCCGGGTATAGCTAGTTTAGTATAGCTAGTATAGCTATATTTATAACTAGCTATACCCGGAGCGACTTCGTTCGCTCAAAATTAATTTGCAGTTAGGAAATTAGGTTGTCAGGACTTTATTATATCTTATTTGCGCGTTTGTTGAAAACCTTTGCGTAAACAACCTTTCTAGAAGATTCTTCCAGAGAGAGAATCCGAAGGCTACTGGTAGAGCTATATAATAAATGAATGCGGTCTAAGTAAAAGTCGTGAACTTGTATACTTTTTATCAGTTACACTGTTATCAATGCCATTTTAATTTGTGCACAAATGTACACTTGTTTGTAAATTGGAATTAATTATTTTTAAATTTATTGTTTTGAATGAAACGAAAACATTTGCACACACACGAAAAGATTGACATCCCATACAAAAGAAGCGAAGTAACTTATTATTTTCCGATTCCACATTTGATTAATAATTATTAATTTTAAACTCTTCCAATTTTGCATTGGCTGAAAGGAAATGAATAATTTTAATTGTATTTAAGCACATTATGTACTTTCAAGTAGAAACATAAGCACACATTGTGTGTATGTATTGCATTGTACAAATCAAAACATTTCTTAATATGCATATGTACATACGTATTTCATGAAAAGTTAGAATCTTAAGATTAATAATTAACTTGGAAACATTTTGGCTTCGTTTACAGATTTTGTAGTAATTTTTTATCTTCTTCCATGGTGAAAATTAAATAAGGCTCTTACTTCTGCTACAAAATGAAAAATGTTTTTTGAAAAATAAAACCTAGGCATTTGATCTACAGGACTGACTATTGATCGAAAATCATATTGATCGGAACAAATTTTAACTTAAATTGCACTTTTCCCCTCCCCCTTCCCAGCAGCACTACCCCTCCCCATCATCAGTTTTCTTGGCTGCTGCTCTCTCGGCCGTCGCTCTCTTGGCATCCGCTCTCTGGGTTTCGCTCTCTCGGCGGGAGTTATAGTATGAAGTGGTTAAAGGGGGGGCTTCTCGGTCATCCAATATTTAAATGCGAATTGAATTAACACTAGCTGTGCTCTCTTTGGTAGTTCCAAACGGAATAATTTTATTGTGGTTTGAAATTCGAATCAAACCTCTGCCAAAGAATTTTATATGTTTACAATTATGTATGTGTATGTGATTAAATGCTAACAAAGTATTTTCTGGAGCTCTGCTGAGTGGGTGTCGTTTAGCAACATCCTGCCTTGTGCTGATGTTGCATTTCTTATGTCGATCTTATGTGGGCCAACGAACGGCTAGCTGCCGGTCACTGTCCACTTGGAAGAGGGTAACACGGGGAGGTTTAGGCGGTGGCATAGTCGATGGTACCGGTACGGTAACTCCTCCCCCCCTGGAATGGAGCGATGGCCACATCTGTGGTATATCCAGAGCGACATTGTGCAGAAAAGCATTGGGGGTGAAGATTGTCCTTGTTTTTCTAATTCTCCATATTGCCAGTACCGTTATCGCTAGAAACACCAGCATACCATATATTACGGAAAAATGTGTTTCCTGTACCTTTCCCATGTACACTACTTTTTTGAGGTTTCTCATATCTTCAAGATGTAGGACTTCTAGGTTTAACTCCTGTTTGGTGTTATTTATAAGTATCTGCTTACTTATTGTAGTGGTAAGTACTATATGGTCCTCTTTATGTTCCGTAACTTGGCCATCATATTTTATGCCATTTATTTCGATCGAACAGTTTGCATATTTGATTGCTAACGCCCCCGATACTGTAATATCTTCTCCACACGTGTTGTTTACAGGTAAGTTCAAGGCATTGAAAATGACTATGTGTCCATCCTCAGGTGCCAAAACCATTTCTCTTCCTTCTAGATTTACTGAATCGCATATTGGTGGTTTGTTCGTTAAAATCTTCCTCAAGCACTCCTTTCCTTTTGTCTCAACACCCAACTCTTCGCTCTCACAAATAAAAGTTTCATGAACTTTTGAACATTGGTTGTTAAAGAAACTTATTTTATACTTATTAATTGCTACATAATTTGGTATTATTAATAAATGTGTTCCATTAATTGGAATTGGTATAACATGATATAGCTGATAGACATTTGGCTCAAAAATTGGAGCTCTTACCCTAAATATTATGTCTGTCTCATTTATTTGTGTCTGTATATTTATTAGTTCATATACTTGTTCATTTGAAACAATTTTGAGCCCTTGACTCTCGACAAACTGTATAATCCTATCTAATTCCGTCTCTGCTAAAATGAATTTAGGCACAATGCGAAGTTTCGCTAACAATATGCTTTCCGCAATATTGTTCAAGTGTACTGTTAACAAATCAATACTGTAACTAATCCTATTCAAATGCTGGAGCATATGTATTTCATTGTGCTCTTGTGTTAGTTCCCTAAATACGTTATTCTTATAATTCTTTATAAATAAATTTATATCTTCCTGCTCCTTATTTATATGCTTAGTAATTTTCGTAAACCTACTCATGGTTTCCTGATAAAAGGTTCTTTGCTCGTCCGCTTCTTTTGTAAGAAACCTTGTTTCATTTCTTAATTCTTTTATTCTATTTCCTATTTTCTCCTCATCATATGCATCCATATTTCCCGAAACTATTTTTATCATGCTTCCTAATCCATTAAAAATTCCTCTTTTGACCCTATTTCTTGGTTTAAGTACTTCTAGCTTCTCCTTCACCTGATACAATTTTTCCTTAACCACCTGGACTGCCTCACCTGAGAATCTAACCTTCTCTATGTCTAACAACGCGTTCTCAATCTGTGCGATATTACCTTCATAGTCCTTAAAGTTTATTATATGGTCGAACATCTTCGCTCCGACCATTACTCTTGCCTTTCCCAGTTCCATTTTTACGATCGCCTCTTCTTGTTTTAGTGTTTGCACATCCATTGTCTGTCCATGGACCAATATGCACCTGTAACCGTGATTGATTAGTTTTTATTTTGTTTAATTCTTTTTTTAATTTTCGATTTATGTATCTTCTGTTTCCTTTTTGTAACGAATGTAACGCCATTATCCTCATCTACTGTGTGTTCCGTAAACCTAGGTGTTAACTTATTTCTCCTATTCTCCTTCCTATAAACTACATCCTCTTTTTCCAACTCCATGGGTTCTTCTCTTCCTTCATTTAGTTTTCGCGTCCTTTCCTGTTTTTGTCTTTCCAACCTGTTCTTAACTTCCTTATACATTTCCTCCTGATACGCATTTAACTTCCTTAAGTACTCATGCTCCGTATCGAAATTAATTTCCCGTTCAAAAACGTGTGTTCTCCCCGAGAATAATTCGAACGGCTTCAACTTCGTACTGGAGTGTATTGAGTTATTATAAGTTAGGAAAACTTCATCTAAAACTTCCTCATGCTCATTTTCTAGTTTTAAGTCCTTCCTTGTTTTCCTAATTATTCTATAAATTTCTGTCAGTGTTGAATGAAGCCTTTCAACCGGTGAATTGCTGGACGATTGTTGAAACGACGTCACATGCAATTCAATTCCGTACTGCCTACAGAAATCCTTGAATAGTGCCGAGGCATACTCTGCGCCTTGGTCACATATGATCTTTTTAGGAACGCCGTACTGACTTATGAACTTCTTTATTGATTTAACAATATTTAAACTGTCCCTTGCCGGTATAGTGTATCCCACAGCAAACCTTGAAAACTTGTCTATTATTGTTATTACGTAGTTTTTGTTGATTGTATATAAGTCCGTATGAACGATATCAAGTGGCTTACACGGGGTTTCCGTATTTTGAAATACCACCCTTTGCGGTTGCCGATCATATTTCAGTGTCTGACAAGTTTCACATGCATTAATGACCTGTGTTACTCGGTTTTTCATAAATGGAAAATAAATGTCGCGTCTCATTTTCCAAAACGTTTCATCTATTCCCCTATGATTCCCTGAAGTGTGATACCTTTCTATTTCTTCTCTTTGTTCACTAATGTCTGTTATTTCCCGCATGAAGGTAAGACATCGTACTGCTTTATACAGTTTGCTCCTGCAAAAATAACTCTGAAACGCTTCTTCTACCTTTTTAAAAATTTCATCTGACGTGTATATCGCACACAACCTGTATGGTTTAAGCACCTCCCTAAGAATTTTAGCAATTTCTTCTTTTGTGAATTCTTTTTCTGTTATCGTCCTTCTTGTCTTATTCCTAAAAGGTGTCACCACTGTTCTGCCTGGTGTCGACCCAACCTCAAATATTAACTGGATATTAAAGTCATTCAGTGGCTTCTCTGCCACATGAATGCAACTTAATTCCAGTTCACTTGTATGGGCCGCACAAGTAGCCTGAGTTGACTCTAGCTCGCTGTTGTGAACTTGTAGTTCAATTCTGCTCAAGGCGTCTGCCACGACGTTTTGTGACCCCTTTTTGTAAGTCACCTCGTAGTCATATTCCAATAGTTGCAGCTTCCACCTCACCAACTTGGAATTTGGTTCTTTAAATCCCATGAGCCAAGTTAATGGGCGATGATCTGTGACTATTGTGAATTTATGACCGAACAAGTACGGTCTGAAGTGTTTTATGCCCCAAACTATGGCAAGCATTTCTTTTTCTACTGTGGAATAATTTACTTCAGCCTCATTTAACGTTCTGCTTGCAAATGCGATTGGTCGATCACTTCCCATTGCTCCTTGTGATAACACTGCACCAATAGCAAAATTGCTAGCATCTGTGGTCAAGATAAAGGGTTTTGTAAAATCTGGATATCTCAGCAATGGATCATTGCATAACAACGTCTTGCAATATTCAAAAGTTTTTGTATACTCCTCATCTATGATTATTTGTTGTTTTCCTTTTAGTCTTTTAGTTAATGGTTTCGTTATCTTTGCAAAATCTTTTATGAACTTCCTGTAATAGCCAATAAGTCCAAGAAATGATTTTATTTCCTTTGGTGTTTTGGGCAAAGGAAAAAGCTTTATGGCTTCAATCTTCTTTGGGTTTGGTCTGACTCCTTCCTGTGTCACTACATGCCCTAAATACTCTATCTCCTTCTTTAAAAATTCAGATTTGTCTGTTTGAAGTTTAAAATTTGCTCCACTTATCCTTTTAAAAACTGTCCTCAAATCTTGCATGTGACTTTGTAGGGACGGGGAATACACAATTATGTCATCCATGTAGACCAGACAAATCTTGCCTACCAACTCTCCCATCAGGTTATTCATCACTCGTTGAAACGTCGCTGGAGCATTTGTCAATCCAAATGGCATCCTTACATATTCAAAATGCCCATTATCTGTTGTAAATGCTGTTTTTGGAATGTCTTGTTTTTCCATCTCAATCTGATGGTATCCGCTAGCTAAATCTAATACCGAGAAATACATGGCTTTTCCCAGTTTATCGAGTACTTCGCCAATTACTGGCATCGGATACCTATCCTTCACTGTCTTCTCATTCAACTTCCTAAAATCTACCACCAATCTCCACTTTTGTTTTCCTGACAGGTCCATCTTCTTTGGTACTAGCCAAACTGGTGCACTCCAAGGTGAGTGACTGTGTCTAATAACTTCCTGTTCTAACAATTCCTGTATCTGATTCTTTATTTCTTCTCTTTGTTTAAATCCATATCTATATGGTTTTTTATAGATAGGAATATCGTCCGTTGTCGGAATTGAGTGAGTTACCGCATTGGTAAATGTCAGTTGATTTCCCTTTGTGTGAAAAATACTTGGAAATTCCGAATACAGTTTTTTAAGGCTTGCCGCCTCTTCTGCATTTAGATGGGACATATCCAATTTTGCATGTCCTGCATCACCCCCAGCTAATTCCATTGTGTTCATCTCCCTGCATACATACTCCTGTTTAAATGGTCTTAGCATTTCGATTTCTACATAATCTTTGGGATCATATGCAGTGACAACCAACGGCTTTTCCAGGTATAATTTCTTTTCTTTTCCTGTGAAATTGACAACTTCTAGGTCGGCCTGTCCCTTCTTTGCATAATAAATTCCACCAGTTATTTCTAACCCTTCTTCCACTAGTGTCGTTTGTATCAAAAATGACCCATTGTTTACTGAAACTGGTAAGGTGACAATTGTTTTAGTCGCCTCCTCCAGAATATGTATGTCAGTGGTCCTATTGGGCTTCAAATGAACTTTAGCTGTCCCTGTCTTGGTTCTTAATACGAGATTTTCTAAATCTAAACTTGCACCTAACTTAATTAATATGTCCATTCCCAATAATCCATCAAACCAGGAATGAAAATGAAATAAAAAGAAATCAAACGATTCCCCTTTTGCAATTTCCTGCAGCTCAACATCCTTTATATAACTGTTTATTTTATGACTCCCTATTGGAGTTTTAACTACAAAGTTTTCTTTCAATTTTTGCTGTTGATCTTTACTAACCATTGCAGGATTTAAGTACGAGTTTGTAGCTCCCGAATCTATTAATAATTTTAATTCTTTTTCGTTATTTACTTTAACTATTACGTATGGTAATGTCGCCTGATGGGTATCCTTCCTTATATACCCTGTCTGTTTTTTGAGGCATTCTGGCAAAAATTTCCTTCGTCCTCAATGTTATTCAACTCCTGCTCCTCCTCTCTTTCTACTGTATTTAATTGCCCTGACTGCCATCGTTTGGCACTTTTAGGCCCAGTTGTTGAGCATTCTGCAATTTCTTGTTTTGGCATTATTGCTCTTTTATTATACCCTGAAGAGTTAGAGGTCGACTGATTGTCATATCCTCTATTCCTATTTCCTTCCTTATTCCACCTGGGGTTCCTATTATATCCTCCTTGTTGCCTATATCCTTCATTATCTCTGTTAAAGTTGTTATTGTATCCTCTGTTTCTATTATATCCAAAGTTCTGCCTGTTATAACCCCCTGCCATACTAAAATTATTGTTCCTGGGTACCTCTTTAGACCGGTAATAAATGTCTCTCTCCTTCACCGCTATCTCGTATGCTTCCAAGAGCGTCTTCGGAACTCTTCCCCTAACGGCACTACCTAAATTGCCTTTAAGACCCGTTACGAACGCCTCCAGACACGTTTCCTCATATAACTTTTTCTTCGCCTGAATTGCGATGGGGTTCGTATCTGTCCTGTCTATAACATTACACAATGCCTTATGTACATCAGATATCTCTGAGTAAAACACTTCTACTGTTAATTTTTTATTTTCCAAATGGTTTAACTCCCTCAGTAAATCAGGTTCTGACCTCTTGTCTGCAAAATGGGCTATCAAAATTCTTTTAATTTCATCCCAATTTAATCCACAATTTGATTTTACCAAAATGTCATCGGCCTTTCCTTGGATTTTATTCCTTATTTGCCTAAGGATCATTAATCCCATAGGTGTTTGATCCATTCCTCTAATCATTAAAAGAATCTCTTCTGCGTTTAAGATAAACTCGTTTATCCTTTCTTTTTCCCCCATAAAAACATGCATCGACCGGATCACGTCGGAAATTTTCACAGTACCTAACATCTCAAATGTTGCCTGTTGCATTCCTAAATTGTCCTGATTCGCCATTGTATTAGCTTCCCTGTTCTGCACTGCTCCAGAAGTTGAGGGCTCAAAATTTAACTGTTCAACTATCGTTGGCAAACTGGTAGCCTTTTTTATAACTTTACTTCTAGTCAGGGGTCTAAGTGACTCTTTGACTTTGCTAATTTTTGACATTTACAATTCTCTTTTGTTTACTCCTTTAACTATTATTTTTTTTTTTGTTTATGCTTATTCTATGGTATATGTGTATGTTGATTTATCTGTATATATTGTATTATGTATTTTCTTAGCTTTTTCCTGATGCGTCTTTAATAATTCCTTTTCCTTAGAAGTGAGGTGTGTGTCGGTGTCTTTTATCTGTAAAATTTTGTTATTATCATTTGTTCAATTGTTTTATTACTTAAAAAATTTTTGTACTGTGTTGGAAGTGTTGTGTATGTGTTTCTTAATTTTCTTTTCACCCTCCATACCCTTGCGCGATGCAGTGGTATCGGGTTCCCTTGTATTTTTGTAACATATATATATTCTATTATTATTGCATAACCGTCACCCTTGCGCGATGCAGTGGTTTCCGATATGGCAAAATTTCTTCTTGTATGTGTTATAATTTATTCCTTCTTTTATTTAACTTTGCGATTCACCATATACCCTTGCGCGATGCAGTGGTCTTTGGGATTTCCCTGTCTGTTTACTATATTTTTCTATTTTACGCTGTCCATCGGTTACCCTTGCGCGATGCAGTTGTACTAATGGCAGCAACTACTAAACAATTTTTTCTTTCACACTTTCTCATTTTTTGCACTGTGCTGAAGCTAACTGGAATTCCTGCGCGATGCATTTATTCCAGCCACGAGTGGACAGTCACTTGCAATAGATATTTCTTTTATAATCTTTTCTTTTTCATTTATTGACATGCAGAGTATTCAACCAGCGACCTGGGTTTCTTTTCCCAAGTTACATGTTTGATGTTCGCGTCCAACATCGAACCTTCGAACATCCTACTTGCAACTCAATCCGTCGAACTAAATGGTTCGACGACGTTGCAAGTCGCCAGTCGCGTCCAACATCGAACCTTCGAACATCTCACTTGCAACTCAATCCGTCGAACCAAATGGTTCGACGACGTTGCAGGTCGCCAGGTTGCGTCGCACAAGATTCACATTCCACATTATTTAATTTAATTTATTTTTGCCAATGTTCTTTGTTGTTGTAATTACATCTGTACACCTTTTCTTTTCTATTACCACACACCTCACTTCCATCACATCACTTTTTGACTTACTGCTGTATATAGATTACAAAAATAATTGATTTCCTCATCTCGGTCCTCTCAGTCCTCCGGGTATGTGTGTCCTTCCTCCTTCCGGCTGATAGGTCCGGCTGCGCCAGTTATAGTATGAAGTGGTTAAAGGGGGGGCTTCTCGGTCATCCAATATTTAAATGCGAATTGAATTAACACTAGCTGTGCTCTCTTTGGTAGTTCCAAACGGAATAATTTTATTGTGGTTTGAGATTCGAATCAAACCTCTGCCAAAGAATTTTATATGTTTACAATTATGTATGTGTATGTGATTAAATGCTAACAAAGTATTTTCTGGAGCTCTGCTGAGTGGGTGTCGTTTAGCAACATCCTGCCTTGTGCTGATGTTGCATTTCTTATGTCGATCTTATGTGGGCCAACGAACGGCTAGCTGCCGGTCACTGTCCACTTGGAAGAGGGTAACACGGGGAGGTTTAGGCGGTGGCATAGTCGATGGTACCGGTACGGTAACTCGGGCTCCCACAAAATGCAACGCAATAACTTAGGAAATCAAAATAAATTCGTTAAAAATACTTTAAAAAAATGTTAAAAACTTAAAAAATTAAACTTAAGCATTTGGGCCATAGAATAACCATTTAGCAAAAAATCATCTCGATCGGAGCAGCGGTTTAGATTTTTTAAATCAAAAAGTTAATTTTAAATGTAGCCCCCAAATTATGGGGGATATCGAAATTTCTTTTAGATTTCTAATTAGGCCCTTTCAAGACCTAAAATTCTGCAAAATCAAAATTTCGAAATTCCAACCACTTTAGAAGCTAAGCTTAAGTAAATCTAATGATTTTTTGCTCTAAATGTGGATTTTGGAGCTGTTTGGGGCCACTGGGGGGACATGTCGGGCGCCTACGCCCCCAATGGAATACTGTGAAAAAATTTGGCTGCTCTAGCTCTTATGGTTTAGGCTGTGGTCGTATCCCCCTAAAAATCGGTCTTTCATTTTATAATCTTTAGAGATTATTTAATAATTATTTTCGGTTTACCGCTTGCCATCAATAAAAAAAACAAATTAAAAAAAAGTAAAAAAAATAAATTAAAAAAAGAAAAAAAAATGTTTTAAAAAGTTTTCTCTGGGACTCGAACCTGCGTCGATTCGATTTCTTACCAAGCGCTTTAACTGTCTGAGCTACCAGTACAGCCCCCCGGCAACTGACAAGTTCTGGCATTGAACATTTTGGTGTGCCAAAGCATGTGAAAACAAATATTTCTATTTTTTAGAAAAACTTTCTACTTTTAAAAAAATGTTTCTATTATTTTGGGTTCGCTTAATTTTAGAAAAGGTGTTTGTTCGTGAACGCTTGCAGCTTTAATCATCTCTAATATATAGGCGCATAATGCCATCTCTATTCTATTCTATATAGTCTCTGATTAGCATTCGTTGTAGTCAGACGTGTTTTCTTTTCGCTATGAATTCTTATTTGTGCTCCGAGTGCAATGCTGAAGTCGCAGCGCAGCTTCGCGGTTTTGAGGCGGTCCGTTGCTCTTCGCTTTGTCGCCGTACTTTTCATACTGCATGTGTTGATCTCCCTGAGGATGCTATTAGATTATTAACAAATATGCCGAATATACTCTGGCAGTGTGATGGCTGTGTTGTGAGTAATGATGCACACTCCAAAATTGATGAAGTGATGGAAGAACTTCATGACTTGAAGAGTCTATACATGGACTTAAACTCAAAGTTTCTGAAGGCTTTTCCCATGTCTGATACTGACAATAACAATGTCAGTCGGCGAAAAAAAGTGGTGAAACCTTTGGCTCCAGCTTCTTCAAGTGATCGCCAAGCCAACCATGCAGACCTATAGTTCCCCCGCACCAGTTTCTACTGCCGCCAAGCCCCACGCAAAGAATCACAGGAATAAGAGACAAATAGTTGGTCAAGCTGCTAGTTGTGAACAACTCGACGTTGTGCCGATTAATAAATTTCTTCATATTGGTAGATTCAGAGCTCATGTAAAATCTGATTTTGTGAGTGGATATGTTGCAAATAAGCTAGGCGTGGATACCGCTACCATAATCTGCAAGCCTTTAGTCAAAAATGGAGTAGATGTCGCTACATTGGAATTTGTCAATTTTAAATAAGGAATACCAGAGCAGCACTTTCAGACTGTGTAATGTAATGTATGTAGTAATGCATTCTGGCCGAATCCAATCAAAGTCAGTCAATTCGCCCATAGGGATAGGCCTATTGTTGATGGGAACGTCCTGTATTCGCACAATCATCATACATCGGACTCAAAAAACCCCCAATAATCGGCGCCTCTGGTGTCGATTTTACTACGGCAAATTGTCATGATCCGCTTCCTCATCTTCATCCTACTTATTCGCAAGGTCAACGCCCGCTGGTTTTGGTATCGCTAGTTGCTACCATTAATCCTTCATACGTCACTCCCAGTGCACTCTCTTGGAGCGCATTGCCAAATCAACTACATCATCAGCTGGATTCTTCGTTTTCTGTTTTGTCTGACGTTCATCAAAAGTTCTCAGGAGAGGCTTTTGCACCAGATTCCATCAATATTCACGCTCTAAGTGCGCTCTGCGGAGTTGTGCACTCATCACTGCCAAAGCAACAACAACATCAGCTGGAGTTGTCGTCCTCTGTTTTGTGCGACATTCGTCAAATGCTCTCTGGAGAGGAACTCTCATCATCTTTCACCAAGCTTCTCGCTCTAAGCGCGCTCTCCGGAGTTGTGCACTCATCACCACCAAAGCAACAACAACATCAGCTGGAGTTGTCGTCCTCTGTTTTTTGCGACATTCGTCAAACGCTCTCTGGAGAGGAGCACCCATCACTTTCCATCACACATCTCGCTCTAAGCGCGCTCTCTAGAGTTGTGCGCTCATTACAGTCAAGCAATCAACAACATCAGCTGGAGTTGTTGTTGTCTGTTTTCCGCGAAGTTCGTCAATCGCTCCCCAGCGAGGCGCTATTATCGCATTTCATCAATATTCCCGCTCTAAGCGCGCTCTTCGGAGCATTGCGCTGTTTACAATCGAATCAACAACAAGGTCAGCTGGAGTTCTCATCGGCAGCTTGGTGTGGCTTTTCTCGATGGCTCCATCAACAACAACATTGCCCTTCTCTTCTCAACTTGGATAGATATGCTCCGGGAGCATTGCTCCCTTATCAGCGCCATTGCCATCACTATTAAGAACTAGTTACTCTTCGCTAAAAGCATCTAACAAACTACAGAAATGCATGTATGATAAAATACGTATCAAAACCACTACATTACTGAAGGTGATCTCATCATATACTTCCTATAGCATTGGACTATAATGCATTAAATACGAATCCAGAGGTTGTTGATCATGCTACTGTGAGTACAGCCCCGCTAAAAGTTTATTTTCAAAACATCTCTGGAATGCGGACAAAGGCGGAGAAAGTATACCTTGCCACATCACAATGCGAGTTTGATGTTATAGTTTTAGTTGAAACTTGGCTTAACATAAACTTTTACTCAAATGAATTCTTCGACTCCAAATTTTACCATGTGTTCCGCAAAGACAGAGATAGCGCAAAAACCCACTGTGCTAGAGGTGGTGGTGTAATTGTAGCTGTTCGCTGCAATTTGCGCTGCTTGGCAATTGGACTTCTCATTGAAGATACCCTTCTGGATCAAGTTGCTGTTTCGATAATTGGAGAATATGAAACTCTGCAAATTGTGGCGTCATATGTACCACCAAATCTTATAAACTTTACAAGGCTCATCTGGAAAACATTACCGACATCTACAATAATCTGCTGGACCATCAACATATCTGTGTGATTGGCGACTTTAATTTGTCTTCTTTCGTTTGGTCCCAGGATCCGGACTTAGTCCAATGTAATTCACCTATAAGCAATTGTGACATCCATCATAGGCCATTGCTACTAGGTATAAACTTTTATAGTTTTGCGCCTTCAGCTGAACATTATCCTATATTTTTTTTCAATGAAACCAGCCTCTGTTCCATCAGAAATGAGATATCTGCCATTAACTGGGAATCAGTCTTATCACATATTAGTTTGGAGTCGTGTTATGACACTTTTTTAGTAACTATTTTAAACATTATTAAGAACAATGCTCGAGAAAGGGACCAAAGTTCATTCAAATTGCCTTGGTATACAAAAAAATAAATCGCTTAAAAATCTGAGAAATAAATTCTATAAAAGGTTTTTGGTTACACACGATCCTTATGATTGGAATAGACACTTGCAGCACAAACGTGAGTTTGAATTTCTAAATAAATTTCTTTACAATCAATATATAGCGGATGTTGAGATCGGACTAAAAAGTAATCCCAACTCTTTTTGGCGATTTATAAATTCAAAGAAAAATACTTCTTCAGTACCATCTGCCATGTTCCTAGGGAATTTATCTTCGCATTCAAATATAGAAACTGCAAATCTTTTTGCTTCTTATTTCAAAGATAATTTTGAGCCAACAGGAGCCTGGAATGATTCTCAAACCTTAAATGCGATTACCCCTCTATTGAATTTAGGTAGTTTAATCGTGCTGGAAGAGAATATTCATAAGGCCGTTGAAGACGTTGATGATTCTTACATTCCGGACTGATGATGGTATGGTATTCCGGCTTATATTCTGAAACATTGTATAAAGATGCTATGCGTACCACTAAAAATTATTTTTGACAAATCACTTTCTAGTGGACACTTTGCGGAAAGATAGAAGGTCGCATCCGTGACTCCAATCTTAAAATCAGGGCCGAAGAATAATATTGCCAATTACAGTCCTATAGCAAAGATCAGTAATATCGCTAAACTCTTCGAGCGCATTGTTGCCCATAAATTATCATTTCTTGCTAAAACATATATAAGCACTTCTCAGCATGGTTTTGTAGCAGGTCGGTCAACCACGACTAACCTTGCCGTGTTCAGCAACTATTGCGTTCAGGCATTTAATAAGCGATCTCAGGTTGATGCTATATATACTGACTTTGCGAAAGCCTTTGACAAAGTTAGCCACAGTGCCCTACTGGCAAAACTAGCTCGCTTGGGTATACATTCGGCATTATTAAATTGGATAAAATCATATTTACACAATCGTCTTTACAGAGTGAATATTAATGGAAATTTCTCTGATTCCTATTTGGCAACCTCAGGCCTCCCTCAGAGGAGTGCTATGGGACCTCTGCTTTTTATTATTTTCATTAATGATGTGAGGTTCTGTCTATCTTCAGAGTGTCTACTGTACGCAGATGATTTTAAAATTTTTAAGTCTATTAAAATAGCGACAGACTCACAATCGGTCCAACAGGACTTAGATTCCTTGAGCTCTTGGTGTAGCCGAAATCCTCTAAACATAAACAAGTGCTTCTATGTTACTTATAGTAAATCTGTGTATAATTTCTTCACATCTTATAATATTAATGGTCAACCCTTACAGCTGCGGCAGGAATCCTTGGATCTAGGTGTGATGTTTGACTCGAAATTTAAGTTCTCAGCACACTTATATTACATCTTGTCGAGAGCCTATGCCATGTTTGGATTTGTGAAAAGGAATGCATAGCTATTCACTGATCCCTACACCAGACTTGCGCTTTACTTTGCATTTGTCCGATCTAAGCTAGAATATGCCGCTCTTATATGGAATCCCTTTACTAGCACTCATGGAAATAGAATAGAGCGGCAACAGAAACAATTTCTGAAATTTCTTCTATTGCCGCTAAGATTGTTAGACCCTGTTCCTTCTTATCACCAGCAATGCAAGCTTGTTCGTCTACCATCCCTTGCGCATCGTAGAAATATCCTGGCCATTTGCTTTATCTTTGACTTGGTGAATGGTGGTATCGACTGTCTTGAGCTACTCTCGAAAGTTGGTTTTAATGCTCCTTCTAGACAACTGCGGAATTTTGATCCCTTTTTTCTTGAGCTGAGGCGGACTAATTATTCCCAAAATGAGCCTCTATAGGGCTTTATCTGAGTTTAACACACTTCCAGCTGATATGCAATCAGACTATTTCCCAAATAAAACCATTTTTAAGCATACACAGAGAAAATTATGCAACGTTTTAGGTGCCGTTTTCATATAAAAACGTTTTAAAAATAAAAATGAAAACGTTTTAAAAATGCAAAGTAAAATATATTGTATGAAACGTTTTACTTTTTAAAAATTTTCACCCCTTATTTTGCACCTAAAACTTTTGATAATTTTCTCTGTGTACTGCAATGATCTTCCAAACAATTTAAAAAACATTAAAATGATACCCAATTCAAAACCAAATTATTTTCTCACCTTCGGGGCACACTCTAACTTTAACATTAATTTTAGCTTAAATTTCTTATGTTTGTTTACTTTTAAGATTTTTAATGTTAGTTAGTAAGACAAAATGATTAATGTAAAATGTTACCCAAAGTGACTGGTGCCATAATTAAAAGAATCTGAGGGCATTTAGGTCCACCGGTAAATACTGCACTTTGGACCCGGCCAAAGCGGAAAGACCGTGAAATAAAGGTACCGCGCTGGACCTTGGACCCTTGCCGCCAAAGGGCAATGAGGTCGAACGGAAAATCCGTGAGAGTACCGTTAAACCTAGTGCTCTACACCCAGATCAAGATACCAGAGAAAAGGACGAGCTACCGGCAAGGTGAGCGGGGATCAAGAGTTTGTGCTAGGCGTCGGGGTCACGGTGAACTGACGATGAGGCTGAATCCCCGGATTTGACCTGGACACTTGTTTCTCACGGTTTTATAATTTTGAACGCAATGTAAGCATTAAACACAAGAACAACTCAAATAAAAAAATGCGCCGCAGGCAAGCAAAATGTAAAAAAAATCGCGCGATTTGGCTTGCCTGCGGCGCCATTTTTTAGGTTAATTTTTTTTTTATTTAATGCAGGGACCGTAAATAATGATTATTGATCTATTTTTTTAACCAAAAAATCAGGCACCTAGGACCGACATACGCAAAAAAGGGAAAACATTATAGTGATCCTCTTTGCTTAATCTATTCATTATCGCCATTATTTTTATTTTTGGGATTTTTATAATATTCTAAAACTCAAAAATATTATTTTTATTATTTTTAAAATAATGATTATTTTTAAGTTTTAAAATAAAAATCAAAAATAATCATTATTTCTGATCGGAAAAAATAAAACTCAACAAGAAAGGAAGTTAACTTCGGCCAGCCGAAGTTTATATATCCTTGCTGGTATGCCTACTTAAAATGTTGTTTTTACATTGTTAAAAATCAAAACGCCTTCTTTCTACAAAGTTACAATGGTTTTTCCATTATTATACCATTGCAGAGTGTATTTTGATTTCAGTCAGAACTTTGCAACGCAGTGAAGGAGACGTTTCCGACCCTATAAAGTATATATATTCTTGATCAGCATGACTAGACGAGTCGATCTAGCCATGTCCGTCTGTCCGTCTGTTTCTACGCAAACTAGTCTCTCAGTTTTAAAGCTATCGGGCTAAAACTTTCTTATATCTATTGCAGGTAGTATATAAGTCGGAACGAGCCGGATCGGACAACTATGTATATCATATAGCTCCCATAGGAATAATCGGGGAACAAAATTTAAAAAAAAATTATATCTTGGGTGTTTTTGAACCACTTTTGGAAATGCCATTTTTTTTATCTAATTCTGAATTTCGAATAAATTTTTTTCAAAATCGGACGACTATATCATATAGCTGCCATAGGAACGATCGGAAAATTAATGGGAATATAATCGGAAATAAATTATTGCTTCGTTGGTTTTTATCGTATTCTCTTCTACTCTGGGATATGACTTTTTTAAATGTTTTCGAATTTCGATTTTAATTTATCATAATCGAACTACTATATCATATAGCTGCCATAGCAACGATCGGAAAATTAGTGATTAATAGGAATTATTTGCAAGGGTATATAAGCTTCGGCTGGCCGAAGCTAGCTTCCTTTCTAGTTTTTTTGATTATTCCTATGGGAGCCATAAGATATAGTGGTCCGATCCGGTTTGTTCCGACATATGTACTACCTGCAATAGAAAGAAGACTTTTGCGAAAGTTTCATCGCGATAGCTTTAAAACTGAGGGACTAGCTCGCATAGAAACGGACAGACGGACATGGCTAGATGGACTCGGCTATTGATGCTGATCAAGAATATATATATACTTTATGTGGCCGGAAACGTCTCCTTCACTGCGTTGCAAACATCTGACTGAAATTATAATCAGGGCTGTGAACCCATATTATTTTTGCATGGGTTCGGTTCGGGGTTCAAACCTAATCGACAGATAATGTTCCGGTTTGCGAACCGGTTCAATGATAAGCCGAAGCAGGGTTCAGGTTCGAACCAGGGTTTAAAAAAATAAATTTTTTTTAATGAAATAATAAAGTCAACATTTATTTCCATGTATTTTCATTGAAATATGTACCATAACATTAAGACTTATAAGTAAAGTTACAAGATTTATGATTTATAAAGTGCTTACCAGTTAAGGCAAAGAGTATATACTTTTTGATTTAATCATGTAATTTTAACGTGGGCATACTGCGAAAATATTGGAAGATGATAGTTATATATTATTAGATTGTTTGAGTTAGATGCAGTCATTGCATAGACAAAATATTTGCGCATTTTTATTTCCCTTAGTAAATAAACTCTATGTTAATATGATCAGAAAACCCCCCACAATGCTGAATAAAAACACACGAACACACAAATTAAATTTTTCGTGAACCGAACCGAATATCAAAAAAAAGTTCCGGTTCGGTTCCGGTTCAATTATAAACAAATTCGCCGCTCCGGTTAACGGTTCGGATTGTTTTCTAAAGCCTAGTACTCAGTACGACGAAAACTGCTAGCTAAGCATAAGAGTAAGCGAGAGGCAAATAGGTAGCTAAAGCCTTTAGCCGGGGACTTTTTTCACCGCGGTACTCAGTTGAGCTAAGGAAATGGTAAGGAAATACTAAAAAAATACTAGATTTAGCGGGTGAATTCCGATGAACGCCTTTAGCCGCGGCCCAAAGAATAAAAAATTTGATCTTTGGCTGTGTTTGTGCAGAAGCGGTTTGCCAATAACAATGTATAAATGGAAGGAAAACCACAAAAACCATTGGAAAACTGCCTGTAGGAGTTGCTGCAATACATATCGCCATTCCAACAGGGAATTTAAAGCTTGCGACCCAGGTCGGCTCAACGTTTTGTAATATTTTAAAATTGGCGCCAGTTGATTTGTTTGCTGAGAGTAAGACCATGCTACATGCATTGCGGATGAACTCCGAAAACTTCGGTCTCACTAAAAGATTAATATTTTTCGACTAGTAAAACTCTTAGCTGAACTGAGTACTAGGCTTAAAAAAAAGTCAACCACTCCGGTTCGGAGTGGTTCAGCTCCGGAGCAGTTCACAGCCCTGATTATAATACCCTTTGCAAGGGTATACAAATAATGATTATTGTTGATTTTTATTTTTTTCGCTCAGAAATAAAACTCACTTGGACGCCACGGATTTTCGGAGTTTTTTTGCATAGTCCTAAGTAGCGAATGCATACGTACCACTTCAAAAAAAAACACTTGAACTTGGCTTCTGCATCCCGTTAAATGGTATCATTCTTATAGTCAGTAAAGGAGATACTTCCAGCCTTTGTTTATGTTTATGCAGGGGAGAGGTCTGTAGGTTGGTCCACCTTTTGTTTTTAATCTGTCATTTCGACATTCACTTATGAAACTTTACGCATTTGGTACTGATCGAAAGGTTAGTCTATTAGCTTAATAAAAAACAAATAAAAATATTTTTTTTCCTTAGGGAAAACTGAAAATTTATTTTTTTTGAAAAGTGCCAAAAAACGACATTTTGAAAAAGAGGTCTGTAGGTTGAGACACTTTTAAAAGTCAATAATACTCACACAAAAAGTACTCCAAACTATAAGGAACTATTTATTTATGTTAATTTAATCAATTTTAGTTCGTCATAATTATTTCCAATCCATTTTTTAAGAACTTAGACCAAATAACAATTAAAATCAAAAGGCTCTTTGAACATTCACTTTTTCCCTAATATCAAAGAAATGTACTAGGCAGAAAGCGACCTCTGTCGGCCTAAGGCCTTTTTATATGAAAAACGGGTGTCTCAACTTACATGCTCAAAGTGTCTCAACTTACACAAAATGGGATGTTTCGGGAAAAAATTAATAAATGACTGTCACATTAAGGGGGGACATCTAGGTAACTGGGGATTAAACGGATTTTCTCGATTTTTTTTTGGCCAAATGAAGAAGCCAATCGAAAATTTGTAAACTACGTTATACAATATTAGGTCCGAAGTACAAAATAAAATAAAATAGAAAACAAAATGGCGGCTGTGCAGCTTTTCTTCGTAGGCCCTTTTTTGTTGAAGGGGCTCCATGGCCGGACACCTAACGTCCTTAATTTTTGATCTAAAAAAAAAAAAAAAAATTGATTAGTTTCTATACATTATCAGCTATCGACGGTCGTGGGATTTTTTCGATATATTGATTTTTTGCAAAATGGTGAAAGATTGAAAAAAAAGTAACATTTTTTCGAATAAAAAATTGTTGATAAAAAAAGTAAGCAAAATAAAAAAAATCCTACGTCCGTCGATAGACATAGGTATTTTGAATATACTGTCAAAAATATCGATCGATCGTTTAAATCGTTCGAGTTATGTGTCCGGCCACCTCAAAAAAAGTAGTTTCGAGAAAAACGCGTTTAAAGTTTTAAGGCGCCCGGGATATACTTGTGAGGCATCGCCGCAGAATAAAAAATTTCGACACTTAGACACTTCTGATGGACTCTATTTTTTGGTATGTTATTTTTAAGACCCTAAAGAATTTTTTAAACGAAAAATTTTTTTTTCGATTTTTTAAAAATGTTACCTAGATGTCCCCCCTTAAGCTGATTCTTTGTTTAATTTGTTAACAGTTAAATTATTAATGTTTTAATTCTCTTACCAAGTTAATTTAAGCACGTTATTAATTTTTAACGGAATTTTGAAAAAAGTGGACAAAAACTTTTTTGGTGAAAAAAGGCTAGAGCCTGGCTTATAATGTGTTCCCTAAAAGTTTTGTCACTAAAAAGGACTACGAAAAAAAATAAAAACAATTTTTTTAGTGGATAAGTTTTGAGAAAATTGAGTGTCTCAACTTACAGACCGTCTCAACCTACAGAGCTCTCTCCTTTTAAAACGAGGATTTCAGTCGAAATGCCCTTTTCCTTCTCTCTCGTCCTACAAAAACTACTTAAGGCCGCGAGTTCTTCAACACAACCTTGAACAACATTTATCAAAATACCGCTACTTTTTCATATCTTCAGTAGTCCACTAATCTAGGTATAGAAAGTATCCACACAAATAGCTCCTCTTCTTCTTAAGAAGAATCGATTAACATGTCAAACAAACTATAAGAAAAAGGTTCTAAGAGAAAGTATCCACTTCTTCTTAAGAATTCGCGGTTTTTGAAGAATCGATTAAAATGTCAAACGAACTATAAGAAAAAGGTCCTTAGAGAAAACATCCTCGTCTTCTTAAGAATTCGCGGTTTTTGAAACTTTAATGCTTACAAAATTCCATAATGCTTTTCAGTATAAGGAAAATAAAAAATAATGATTTTTTTTTAAATTGTATGCCTAATATTTTTTTATTTATATTTAGTTTACAAATTCCTAGTTTTCTTTTTGATGTGAAACTTCTTTAGGCGCGTTATGCTCTTCGCTCTGAGCGCGCTCTGCGCTCATATTTATATTTTATGTGTATTTATGTATTTGCACATAAATATATATATATATATATTTATATTTTATAAATATTTATATATTTATGTGTATATATGTATTTGCACCATATGCGAGCGCGCTCAGAGTTAAGAGATATAAATATTTATATATATAAAGCGAATTTCGACTGAAATCCATGTTTTAATACATAAACAAAAACAAAGGCTGGAAGTCTCTTGCAGAGGACAAGTTCAAGCTTCTTCTATCTAAAAAAGAACGTCCAAAATCGGTATAGAAAAGCCGTGGCGTCCAAGTGAGTTTTATTTTTGATCAAAAAATATAAAAATCAACAATAATCATTATTTTTGAGTTTTATTTTTTATACCCGTTACTCCTAGAGTAAAAGGGTATATTGTATTCGTGCAAAAGTATGTAACAGGGAGAAGGCAGCGTTTCCGACCCTATAAAGTATATATATTCTTGATCAGGGTCACTAGCCGAGTCGATCTAGCCATGTCCGTCTGTCCGTGTGTCTGTCTGTCTGTCCGTCCGTATGAACGCTGAGATCTCGGAAACTACAAAAGCTAGAAGGTTGAGATTTTCCACACAAATTCTTGGGCCTCCTACGCAGCGCAAGTTTATTTTAGCCGAGCGCCACGCCCCCTCTAACGCCCACAATCGCCCACTAATGATTTTACAATGTGCCCTGCGCCCACATCTTTAAAGATTTCCGAGAAGTATAAATGCAATTTTGTTGTGTATATTTACACCTATCGAAATGTAGAAGACATTTTTCAAATCGGACCATTCAATAGAGGTTAACAAATTACTTTAATGGCTCATAGGCTTTGATTGACTCAAATTACGATGGAACCTTAATTGAAATTATGTAAAAGGGCATCTAAGCAATTTTTTGGTATAGGTTTTATTACAACTGAGCACAGATCCTCGAAGATATTTTAAATCAAAAAATTAAATGTTGCTATTTTTTTTTAAACCCCGATTGCCCAAATACCACCCGATAAACGCGAAAACTAAGTATGCAGATATGCTTATATTCGTCTATGTATATTAACATATTTTAATGCCAATAGGCCTGCACCTTTTAGGGCCGGTTTCTCGAGTGCCGGATAACATTTCTCGAACAGATAAAGTCCCTGCTAAGGCATTTTGGCTTTCTCGAGCATAAATGTGAGAGCCAACTTTGACAGGGACTCGGCGTCCCTGTTAAGCGTTTTCGACTCGATAGAATGACAGCTGATTTCCCAAAGCCAACTAAGAAATCACAGCTGACTTTTCCCTTGAAATATACCCAAACAGCTGATGAAATAATCGAAGCACGCCATTTTTTGCGCTTCACAGCACAATTCTGTGCGTTAACAGAACTCTGTAATTGTTTCTCGTTCAGATAAGTTAAAGCAGTCTAGAAAGCCGATTTGCTTTTACGAACAGTTTATCTGGTATTTAAGTTTTTCGAACAGATAGCTATCAGGGACTTTGACAGGGACTCGAGAAACCGGCCCTTAATAAAGTCCAATTTGTTGACCTGTGTTATTTTTGAGGAATATTAATAAAATCTTAAAAATAATAGAATTAATTAATTCTATTTTAGTTTTTAATTGTAATATTGTTATTTATTTAATATTGTATACCTACTTGTAGATAAATATGAAATAAACCAAATCCATGCTTCGTCCTTGAATTATTTAACATATAATCTTCAAACTAACCCAAGACAGAAAAAAAAGAGATAATGAAATGATAAACGAGAGAATACCACAAGTTTCACTTCTGTCGTGCGTAGGCTTGACACACTCATTTTTTTTTTAACTTACATCAAATATATTCTCATAAATATTTATTTATTTAGGATCCAGCAGATGCAGACGTTCTTTATTCCAGATATGATATGGAGGTGCAGAAAAATGTTAATGATTAAAAAAAACCCGAAATTTGATTGTGTAATATTTAATGCTTTACAGAGTTAGATCAAATTTGTCTGCAATCACGACAGCAACCGCGATTTCTTCAGACTTTTTTTTAAAAGTTGGTCATCGATTCGCGACTGTGGGGTCTGGCCCTCTATAAAAACGATTTCACAACTTTAAAGTCAACTTTAATTTTATAGCAAAACACGTAACTTTGAAATTATATTACAAAAAAAACAAGAAAGGAAGCTACCTTCGGCCAGCCGAAGCTTATATACCCTTGTAGATAAAAGAATACTCACTCCGTGCAGTTCCAGGGATTCAGCGTTTCGATTTATTTCAATTTTGTTTTTAAGTCAAGAATCAAAACGCCTACTTCCTACAAAGTTACAATGAATTTTCTTATATTTGTTTGGGAGCCTTAAGATATAGTGGTCCGATCCGGCTGGCTCCGACATATGTACTACCTGCAATAGAAAGAAGACCTTCGGGAAAGTTTCATCGCGATAGCTTTAAAACTGAGAGACTAGTTCGCATAGAAACGGACAGACGGACAGACGGACAGACGGACAGACGGACAGACGGACAGACGGACATGGCTAGATAGACTCGGCTATTGGTGCTGATCAAGAATATATATACTTTATGTGGCCGGAAACGTCTCCTTCACTGCGTTGCAAACATCTGACTGAAATTATACTACCCTCTACAAGGGTATAAAAATAATTTATCTTCATATAAGACACATTTGTCGAATATATTCCAGTTAAAATGATATTGTTTTTATCGGGATAGGGAATATGGGAAATAATCAAAACTTTATTTGTGTCTGTTTTAAGCCAAGTGGAAGTTTTGATTTTCAACAATTTCTCGGGTTTACGTTTTTCAAAAATCATGTTTTAATAATTTTGGATTGAATAAACCTAATCTTGCCAGTTGTATCCCTAATTCGATATCTTCTTCATATTCTGTAAAGTGTTGTAAATTAAATATTAAAACGCTGGCTTGTTGTTCCCTTTCTCCGTCTGCCTTTAGTTTATTGATTTTCACATGCATTGTTTTTGTCATCGATAATCATGTTTAAATCGGTGTTCTGAACACTAGTATCTATTAAAGCATTAATTGTTTCTTCCATCTCATCTTTATCATTTTGGTCTAATGTTCCGAATAGGTATTTATAAACTGTTCCTACAATATAAGCCTTTCTTACTGCGTTTTGCTAATGTAATTCCATTAATTTCTCTTTTAAGCAGGGTTCAAAATGCTATGCTATATTTTTAGTTTTTACTATTTGCTATTGCTACGAGAGTTATATCTATGAAGCCTGGAGCAAAGCATTTTTAAAATGCTACAGTCAGAATACTATATGGAGCCGTAGCAATATCAAAAACTATAGTTTTTTTGGAGCAGCGCATTCTATATGACTATAGTAGCTATAGTAAATAAGCTATAGTAATTTTTCATAGACCGTAATCATTATGAGTTTTATTTTAAAACGCACACAATAATCATTATTTTTGATAAATAAAAATAAAACTTAAAGATAATAATTATTTATGATCGGGAAAAATAAAAATAGTAAATAAGCTATAGTAATTTTCAGAGACCGGAATCATTATGAGTTTTATTTTAATCATTATTTTTGATAAAAAAAAAAAAAACTTAATTATTTATTTCTGATCGGGCAAAATAAAACTCACTAGGACTTGGATTCTGGATCCCGTTAAATGGTACTCTAATTTTAGTCAGTAATGGAGATACTTTCAGCCTTTGCTTAGGTTTATGTATTAAAAAATTGATTTCAGTCGAAATGCTCTTATCCGAGTTTTTCAACACAACCTGGAACTACATTTATCAAAATACTACTACTTTCTGATATCTTTAGTTAGTCCACTCAATCTAAAGAAGCTTTTTGTCTTATTCTTAAGAATTCGCGATTATTGAAGAGTCGATTAAAATGTCAAACGAACTATAACAAAAAGGTCCTTAGTTAGGTAGAGAAAGTATCCTGTCCTTCTTAAGGATTCGCGGTTTTTGAAAAACGAATTTAAATATCCAACAAAGTATAAGAAAAGGTTCGATACTAAAATCGATTTTTTTAGAACTGCAAATTCTTAGGAACAAGTAAAATTTTAGATTTTGTGGACCATTCTCTATTTACCTAAAGCCCCGGACTTTCTTCAAAAACCGCGTATTCTTAAGAAAAAGACGAACTGATTGTGTGGATACTTTCTCTTTTAAGTGGACTAACAATATATCAAAAACTAGTGGTATTTTTTTTAATGTTGTTCCAGATTGTGTTAAAGAATTCGCAGCCTTAATTAGCTAAGTAGTTATTGTAGAATGAGAGAGAAGGAAAAGAGCATTTCAACTGAAATCCATGTTTTAGTACATAAACATAAACAAAGGCTGAAAGTATCTCCATTACTGACTAAAACTAGAGTACTATTTAACGGGATCCAGAATCCAAGTCCAAGTGAGTTTTATTTTTCCCGATCAGAAATAATTATTATCTTTAAGTTTTATTTTTTTTTTTTATCAAAAATGATGATTATTGCGCGAGTATTAAAATAAAACAGACGGACAATAACTATCAAATTTTTTAAATCGGACCATTCGTTAAAAAGTTACAGCGGATCAAAGTTTTTATCTCCATCTCCTTCGCACTCCCTGTGTATCATAATCAGGAGTTCCTGCATACATAAATATGTTGTTGTTATGTTATGATTATAAATATACAGAATTAATTCAAATTTGGTAAACCTGTTTTCAATGTCCGCACAGTGGGGCGAAAAAGCCAAAAGTCTGCCTTAAATCAGCGGAGCCCTATATCGAATATCTTTTGATGGGGCATTGTTGAAGGCAATTAAATATGTGAAAAAACATCATAAGGTGAATTTTTTTAGTGAAATTTTTTTGTTGTAGAAAATTTTTAAGAAAAAATAAATTGTTTTTTTAAGAAAAAAAATATAAATAAATTACTTATAGGGTTCTAAGTTTCCCAATATTTTTTTTTAATTTAACTTGATTTTTGAAAAAAAAAAATTATTCAAATCGGTCAACTATATCTTATAGCTGCCATATAAACGCTTATTACAAAGGGGAATGTCTCGGTTCTATTTCAATATTGGTTCATATAAATTGGGATTAAGTCATTATTTATCATTTTAGCTCTATGCTTACCTTTTTTTTAATTGGTCAATGATATCTTATAGATGTCATAGAATCAATCAAGGAAATATAGCATATTTTCAAAAAAAAACTGGTAGAAACCGGTATTTACTTCATATATGTATTTTTAGTAAAATAACATAATTTAAAATTTTAAACCCAAATTTGTTTATTAATTTATCATTATCTTCATCAATACCTTCACATAAGTAAAAAATCTTCATGATGTTAGGGCGCGCGAATGAACCAGGGCTGACGATATTTCAAATTATGAACATTTCTTGCTAACTTAAACTGCGGTTTTCTCAGAAGAGGCACAAAAGGGCAGGCTAATTTTTTCAGAATATGTAGTTAAATATCTAAACTTTTTTTTAAAAAAAGAATTAAACGGGGATCTAGGGTGTAACACTACTTTACGTCCAAGGATATCCAAAAAATCCCTTTTTTTTGGACCACTTTTAAAAAATTAAAAAAAAATAGTAATTATGTATCTAAAATTTTTATTTTTTTTTAATATTTTAAGAATTGGTTGCTCTTAAAATTTCAATCGTTACATATACAACTTGGGCCCTTGGGCGCTTTCAGAAAAATTTCAAAGATGTGTAAAAATACCTTTTTTTCTTATTGGCTAAAATTATATTTCGAAAAATCCACTTTATAAATCTGTAGTGGGAGAACCATTCAACACAGATCACTCTTTCCTTTTGATGTGTATAGAGAATTCAATTGTTTTTAAAGTTGCATTGCAACATTTTGGAAAATCTTAAAAAAAAAAAACCATTTTGGCAGGCTTTTTGTTCTAGGCGCCCCACAGTGGTCCGGTTCACTTCCTATGATTCTTAACTTCTCATTAACCATTTTATGAAATCTTTCTACGTCCGATATACCGTTTTTACTTGTTGTTACTTGAATTTGTACTTCTTCTGAATGTAACCAATCGTGTAAAGCTACACACATAATTGCTGAATCCTTATCTGCTTTGATTTCTTATGGTTTTCCCATTTCGTTAAATACTTTCATGATAGCTCTTTTAGCTTCTAACCAATCCCTACTTGTGACTTCTACTTAAGTAGCAAATTTTGAGTAAACGTCGATACATGATAAAAATTTCTGATTACTCACCATATAAAAATCCATGATAAATTTCTCTCTTATATTTTGAATATCTGGTGTAAGTTGGAATGTCAATTTGGTATTTCTGTGTTCCGTTTTAGCAATGTTGCAAATTTCACATTCATTTATTATATTTATACCCTTGCAGAGGGTATTATGTCCGTCCGCTAGAAGGTTGAGATTTCCCACACATATTATTGGGCTTCCTACGCAGCGCAAGTTTATTTCAGATGAGTGCCACGCCCCCTTTAACGCCCACAATCGCCCACTAACGATTTTAAAATGTGTCTGGCGCCCACACCTTTAAAGATTTTCGAGAAGTATAAATGCAATTTTGTTGTGTATATTCATACTTATCAAAATGTAGAAGACATTTTTCAAATCGGACCATTCATTAAAAAGTTATACGCAATCAAAAAAGTATATATCTATCTCCCTCGCACTCCCTTTAGCCGAGTGACGGGTATTAGATAGTCGGGACACCAACCCGACTATAGCGTTCTCTCTTGTTTTAAATAAAACCTTCTACTCTTGGAAATATTATTTTTTAAATATTTCTGAGTTTTGAATAAAATATTTAAAAATCGGACGACTATATCATATAGCTGCCATAGGAACGATCGGAAAATAAATGGGAAAGTAATAGGAAATAAATTTTAAATTTTTTGGTTTTTATTGTATTCTCTTCTACTTTGGGACATGACTCTTTTTAAATATTTCCGAATTTAAATTTTAATTTTATCAAAATCGGACGACTATATCATATAGCTGCCATAGGAACGATCGAAAAATTAATGGGAAATTAATGGAAACAAATTATAGCTCCGTTGGTTTTTATTGTATTTTCTTATAATATCGGATATGATTTTTTTTAATATTTCCTAGTTTTTAATTAAATTTAACAAAAATCGGACGACTATATTCTATAGCTGCAATAGGGAAGGATAGAAAAAATAATGTTAAAATAATACGAAATTTAAAATTTTTGCGATTTGAAAGTTAATAGGAACGATCTGCAAGGGTATATAAAGGGCTTTCTTTCTTGTTTAATAATAAAATGTGTTCTTCCAATGAAGTGGAACAAATTATAATATCATCTAGATATACCAAACAATCTGTATTGATTAAAACTTCTAATAAATTGTTCATACGTCTTTGGATAGTGGCGGGGGCGTTTTTGGCATTCGTGTGTACTCGTAATGACCGTGATTTGTAGAGAATGCTGTTTTAGATATTGATTCTGGTTCCATTTGAATTTGATGGAATCCATTGGCTAAATCAATGGTTGTGAAATATTGACATCTTCCCAATTTGTCTAATATTTCATCCATTCTGCTTAACGGAAATTTATCATTGATAGCGATCTCATTTAAATTTCTGTAATCCACTACTAATCTAAACTTCATTTTGCCTGACGCATAGCTCTTTTTTGGAACTATCCAAATGGGTGAACAATAGGGACATTTTGATTTACTAATTACACAGGTACACAGCCAAAAATTTCCACGCACCGTTTCTAATTTTTCATGATAATTGGGTGCTCCTGAGTAAAAGCCCCATAGAAACTTATGTCCCATTACCTACAACACAATAAAATCGCTGTTTTTGTTTCCATTTAGGGCATTTAAACCACTAATTTAACAAACAAACTATGCGTTTGGGAGAAAAACGAAATATTTTTAGTTAACCTGCACATCAACCCAAATCTTTTTTTGTTTGATCCAAGTGACTATTTAAGTTAAAACCAACTAAAATTATGTATTTTAAATCAACCAAAAAAGCGGTTTTATTCGTTTAATAAATCCAATAAAATGTCCTCATGAAAACGCTTTAAGCCGAAATTAAAGCATACAATGAACAATAGATTCAAGGAATAGTTAAAATTAGTTCCATTTAAGATTTAATTCTCAGATTTCTTTTTTCATCAGAGAAAACTTGAAAATTTTGGGTTTTTCAACTTTGGCGTCGAATTCCAAAGAGATTGGCAATGGTTGACAATGGGGACTATTTTTTAGGAATGCCGTGATGTATTGAGAGTTGATTTCAGCGAAAATAATAAAGGTCAGTCCAGTTATATAGGCCACATAATTCGAAATGTTGGCGAACATCGGTTTTTTGTATTCTTACCCTGTAGTTCGCCGGGACTGGTCCCGAACTAGCGAAATCGCCATACACCGGGGGCTTGGGACTAACTCCCGTTCATACCACCCGCAATGTAAATTTCTATCCACTTTTACCACGGCATGTCCTAGGCGGTGGTCATATGGCGAAGTTCTGCATTACCTTTCGCCACAAAAGGGACCGATAGGTGGTCCCATATTATACCCCTTTTCGCCACAAAAGGGGCCACCTATCGGACCATCTATCGGACCACCTATCGGTCCCTTTTGTGGCGAAAAGGGGTATAAAATGGGGTTGGTGTTTTCAATACCAAAAAAGCTGAATGCTACGAAACTTCCCAAGAAAAAATACTTTTTGTTAAATTAATTTATTGTATTATAAGTAGACAATTTTTCTATTTTTTTAATTTATATTTATTGAACAAATTCCTCTGCTGACACGTTTTTGTTGAGTGCCTCATTGTTGTTATTATTTGATTTGGATTTATTTTTAAAAAATCGTTTCTTTTGCAATTGAATTGCCTTGGGAATCAATATTTCTGCATTACCAGATTCTGAAACAATATCTAAAAAAAAATAAGATTTTAGTGTTTTAAAATAAAATGATAACAGAAACTAACTTCGGCAAGCCAAAGTTTTAATACCCTTGCAGCTTTCAGGAATAAAATTGTGACTAGAAAAGCATAAATATAAAATAAGAATAACCAACAGTTAAATGTAGACTTATTTCACGCTTTTGAAACTTGAACCGACAGACAGACGGACATGGTTAAATGGATTTACTTTATAGGTTTGAAAAGGTCTCCTTTACTGCGTAACAAACTTCTGGACTAAATTATAATTCCCTCTGCATGGGTTTAAATATATATTTTTAGATTTTGTTATACAAGCCTGTTTACATCAAACCATGTTTTAAGATTTTGTTATACAAGCCTGTTTACATCAAACCATGTTTTAAAAGTGAAAAGCAGAAAAAGACAGAAAGAAATAGGATTAAAGACAGATGGCATTCTAAGTAAATAGATTGAAATTGAATCAAGAAACTAAATGTATTATAAAAAATACAGTTATAAAAACAAGAGAGAACGCTATAGTCGGGTTGGTGTCCAGACTATCTAAAAGCATTTTTCCACTATGCGGTTTTTTCGGTATTTTTGTGTATTTTCGATTGGCAACGCGATAGGCGGACGTGAGGTGTTTCCATTGGCAAACGCGTCTGAAAACAGCTGTTGTGCTGTGTTTGCGAGCTGAAGTAAACAATGGATTTAAATAATTTGTTATTGATAACACAGGCCAACAGTGTTTTTGGTGCAGCCCTATGGGCATTAAATTGTGTTAATATAGACGGATATAAGCATATCTGCATACTTAGTTTTCGAGTTTAACGGGTGGTATTTGTGCAATCGCGGTTTGAAAAAAGTAGCAACATTTTATATTTTCATTTAAGATATCTTCGAGGGTCTGTGCTCAGTTGTAATAAAACCTATGCCAAAAAATTGCTTAGATGCCCTTCTACATAATTGCATTTAAGGTTCCATCATTATTTGAGTTAATAAAAGCCTATGAGCCATTGAAGTAATTTGTTCACCTTTATTTACAACCAACTTGATGCGGTGAACAGGCTTAAAAAAATACAAGGAAAAATATGTGCCCTAAAATATTTTACATGCATCTAGAGGCGTCTTTTCCCGAATTTTTGAGATAAATCCCACTATTGTACTTCGAAGAATGGAATTTATAGAATTTTTTCCGTAAGAATGGGAAAAGTAACAAGTATTTTAGAGTCACCCTTACGTAACGAGTTTTTCGTGATTTTACACAGTAGGCTTTTTAAAGATAACAGTGGCGTCGCCTTAAAATTGTGGTGGGGATTTTTTTTAAGGCATATTAACCCCTTAAAAATATAATTTGTCTATGTTCGGCGCCTACTGCTAACCAAATTGAAAGGCACATTTTTACGAATGTGTCAGATATTTATGTAAAATGGGATTTAAAAATAGTTGTTACTTTTTAAGTTCTTACGGAAAAAATTCTATAAATTCCATCCTTCGACGTACAATGGTCTTATTTGTCTTAAAAATTCGGTGAAAGACGCCTCTAGATGCCTGTAAAATATTTTAGGGCATATATTTTTCCTTGTATTTTTTTAAGCGTGTTCACCGCATCAAGTTGGTTGGGAATAGAGGTGAACAAATTACTTCAATGGCTCATAGGCTGTGATTGACTCAAATTATGATGGAACCTTAAGTGCAATAATGTAGAAGGGCATCTAAGCAATTTTTTGGCATAGGTTTTATTACAACTGAGCACAGACCCTCGAAGATATCTTAAATCAAAAAATTAAATGTTGCTATTTTTTTCAAACCGCGATTGCCCAAATACCACCCGTTAAACGCGAAAACTAAGTATGCAGATATGCTTATATACGTCTATATTAACATGTTTTAATGCCAATAGGCCTGCACCTTTTAATAAAGTCCATTATGTTGACCTGTGTAATTGTAATCGCAGAACAGCATTTGAACGTGGAAACATTGCTGCAATGATGAAAGCAACAACATCCCACGTTACGCTGCTTGAGCATTTATTACGGCAGAAAGCAAAAGGATCTGCTGCAGAAGGCTTTCAAATATATAGATCTGAACAGTCATTTAATTAATTCTTTGACACGACCCGCGACAGCAGTAGCTTCTGCAGCGGCACGTCACTGAACAGAATCTGATACGGGGTAGAAATCGTACAAGAACATTGTGCGCAAGAAAGAGGGAGATGTGCCCTTTTCCAGCAGTCGCCTGTCAACGTGTGTCATTTGAATATGGAATGGCCATCTACGGTCTAATCAGGAGGTCGCCTTAATGGACGAATGGCGCACGCGAAGCAAACGTCAAGATCATGGAGACGGGAAAGCCCATGTGGCTGCGCTGCAACGACCAATATTTCGCTTCCGATCCTTTCTAGCCGAGCCATTCCATTGGATAAACGAACTGCTACTGCTCTTTATGCGCTTGGATCATCCTCGGAATTCTGAACTATTGCCAGATCATTTGGCATATATCATATATCAAATACCAATCTATACGAAATAAAGTTCATGTAAATATCAACAATAAATGGTTTTAATATTTCCCGCTTCTTATCAGCCTCTTATCAGTTTCGGGTCCAGAAAAATGTTCATGCCTGGTTAATACTGCTTAAATATACCACAAATTTCACTTTCCAGCCCTGTAACGCGACAAATTTCCACCCTCCCCTCCTCACCCTCGCCTACAAGTTTTGTATGGGATTTGGGCGCGTTAAACGGTAAATGGATGCAAACGCGACGCGTCCGTAATGAGCAGAGGGCATTAATGAGGGCCACTTTTGTTGTTCCCCATGTATTCGATTTTTCCTCCTCGAAGACTGCCTGCGCGGAATCGACGATGGTCCTCTCAATGGCTCCATAGATGATGTGGGTTTGGCGAACATCTTGATTAGGATAAAGTTGCAGTAAATACTGTACTGGGTTTCCGTCGAAATAAGGTAGAACTTTGATTTGTCCGATTAGCTGATTCAGATGAAGCTCAGACAACTGCGGTAGCACTGCACTATGGGCAAATATTCAGTCTTTGAGGCATAAACTCCAGTTTTAAAGATACAAATCTAAAATTTTTGTTATATACTTTTAAGGCTAAGATGTAATTTCGGTTTTTGTTGCTTTTTGAATCGGACCACATCTTCATCCTACGCCCACGCCGCATATATACATTTGAAGGCAAGGAATTAAAGAAAATGTTATTTGTGTTGGGAACTGTAATACAATTTCTGTTTTTGTTTAATTTTGAATTGGACCATGTCTCCATCAACTGCCCACGCCGCATATATACTTATAAAGGCAAGGATCTAAAAAAAATGTTTTTGTTAATAGGGGAGAGGTCTGTAGGTTGAGACGGTCTGTAAGTTGAGACACTCAATTTTCTCAAAACTTATTTACTAAAAAAATTGTTTTTATTTTTTTTTTTTTGTAGTCCTTTTTAGTGACAAAACTTTTGGGGAAAACATTATAAGCCAGGCTCTAGCCAGATTAAAGCTGTGAGAGTCGTGTACCATTTTTCACCAAAAAAGTTTTTGTCTACTTTTTTTAAAATTCCATTTAAAATTAATAACGTCCTTAAATTAACTTGGTAAGATATTTAAAACATTAGTTTATTAACTGTTAACTAATTAAAAAAAGAAATAGCTTAATGTGACAGTCAGAACAAAAGTTATTAATTTTTTCCCGAAACATCCCATTTTGTGTAAGTTGAGACACTTTGAGCGTGTAAGTTGAGACACCCGTTTTTCATACAAAAAGGCCTTAGGCCAACAGAGGTCGCTTTCTGCCTAGTACATTTCTTTGATATTAGGTGAAAAGTGAATGTTCAAAGAGCCTTTTGATTTTAATTGTTATTTGGTCTAAGTTCTTGAAAAATGGATGGAAAATAATTTAGGACGAACTAAAATTGATTAAATTAACATAAATAAATAGTTCCTTATAGTTTGGAGTACTTTTTGTGTGAGTATTATTGACTTTTAAAAGTGTCTCAACTTACAGACCTCTTTTTCAAAATGTCGTTTTTTGGGACTTTTCAAAAAAAATATTTTTTCAGTTTTCCCTAAGGATAAAAAATTTTTTTTTTTGTTTTTTATAAAGCTAATAGACTTACCTTTCGATCAGTACCAAATGCGTAAAGTTTCATAAGTGAATGTCGAAATGGCAGATTAAAAACAAAAGGTGTACCAACCTACAGACCTCTCCCCTAAATATTTCATTTTTAACCCCTTTCGCAACAAAACTGCAGTATCTTCTTGTTTGATATTTTTTGGCAAATAGAAGCACCATGCAAAAGCAATGGTATCGAATTTTCTTTTTCTTTCGCCAAGTGAGATGCCACCTTACGCTTTAATCGTGGTCCTGCCTCATTATATGTTAGGCATTTGTGACCAGGTTTGTCGCTTGGCAAGCGCTTTTCCAAAAATGAAATTTTCTTGTTCGACGAAAGCCACAGGGAATGTTTTTCCTTGAATCGGTCTATTATTCTATGACATTATGGCAAATTACGACTAAGAAAGGCAACAATCTGCTTAATTTTCTTTTTGACTATTGTGTGCTGACTATCGCTTAATTCGATTCCGTTCATAGTTTGCAATACAAATTCCGTCACAGCGGATTGTTGCCGGTTGTTGTCGATCCAAACATTAAGGAATGTGTAGCGACTCGAATGCAACTACAACATTGAGGTTTTACGTAAAACGTGCAAAAACGTGCAAAAAGTATTGATAGGGTTCGATTAACAGTTGTTTTGTTTATAACTTCCAATTTTTACCTTGCCTATACTCTTCTATACTCACAACTTACACTCCACAGAAAGCAAAAATACATTTCTTATTTGTCATCTAAAAACTAAGCGACAACACATTGAACAAATGAACAAAAAAACACATATAATAAACATTCAGTGTTTATAATTTATTTAACAATCCTTCACTCTTTGTATCCATATTTAATCTTTTTTGGTTGGCTTACAATAGCCAAAGAAATCGAGGTGCGAAAGCTACACAGGTTTTCGTCCCTTTTTGTAAACGTGTGACCCTATTTCAAACTTTCGAATATCTTAAGGAAAAAAATAGCGAAAAACGCCAAATAAAATTCTTTGGAAATGGATTTCGGGTTCCTTTAAGTATTGTTAATTACCACAGAAGGTCATTTATGTAATACTGAAGACCAAAAAAATTTAAAAATGCCTCACTTTCGAATTTTTTGCCCATAGTGCACTGGAGGGTTTGCCATGTTTAATGTTTTTTATTTTATTTTCAATATTGACACTTTTTTTTTAAATTTCAAGCGCGTATTGACCGAATTGGATTTTTATTTTAATTTCTGCGTGCGAATATTACACATAGATTCTTAAGCGGATCTCGATATTTGTCGTTTTGTATATTCACGGATTTTTCGTTGATCAGGACAAACTAGTCGTATAGTAATATCCTTTAGTTGATCAGTACCGTCATCGGTGACTTTAAGGTTCTACCGGCAGCTCCAATATCCATATTTAGAGCAAAAATTCATTAGATTTACTTAAACTTAACTTCTAAAGTGGTTGGAATTTCGAAATTTTGATTTTGCAGAATTTTAGGTCTTAAAAGGGCCTAATTAGAAATCTAAAAGAAATTTCGATATCCCCCATAATTTGAGGGCCACATTTAAAATTAACTTTTCGATTTAAAAAATCTAAACCGCTGCTCCGATCGAGATGATTTTTTGGTAAATGGTTATTCTATGGCCCAAATGCTTAAGTTTAATTTTTTAAGTTTATAACATTTTTTAAAAGTATTTTTAACGTATTTATTTAGATTTCCTAAGTTATTGCGTTGCATTTTGTGGGAGCCTGCCGAGAGAGCGAAACCCAGAGAGCGGATGGCAAGAGAGTGACGGCCGAGAGAGCAACAGCCAAGAAATTGGGAGGGGTAGTGCTGCAGGGAAAGGGGAGGGGAAAGAGGCAATTTAAGTTAAAATTGTTTTGGATTTTAAAAACTTAAACTCCGATCAAAATGATTTTCGATTAATAGTCAGACCTGTGGATCAAATGCTTAGGTTTTATTTTTCATTTTGTAGCAGAAGTAAGAACCTTATTTAATTTCCACCATGGAAAAAAATAGAAAATTACTACAAATTCTGTAAGCAAAGCCAAAATGTTTCCAAGTTAAATATTAATCTTAAGATTCGAACTTTTGACCAAATACGTATGTACATATGTATATTTGGATATGTTTTGATTTGCTTATATGTATGTACAATACATGTACAATGTTTTGATTTGTACAATGCAATACATACACACAATGTGTGTGTATGTTTCTATTCGAAAGTAGATAATGTGCTTAAATACAAATAAAATGATTTATTTCCTTTCAGCCAATGCAAAATTGGAAGAGTTTAAAATTAATAATTATCAATCAAATGTGGAATCGGAAAAAAATAAGTTACTTCGCTACTTTTGTATGGGATGTCAATCTTTTCGTGTGTGTACAAATGTAGAAGGTATAAAAATTCACTTCTTTTACTTAGATCGCTTTCATTTATTATATAGCTCTACCAGTAGCCTTCGGATTCTCTCTCTTGAAGAATCTTCTAGAAAGGATGTTTACGCTAAGGGTTTCAAAAAACGCGCAAATAAGATATAAGAAAGTCCTGACAACCTAATTTCCAAACTGCAAACTAATTTTGAGCGAACGAAGTCGCTCCGGGTATAGCTAGTATATATATATGTTTATATACATACTAGCTATACCCAGAGCGACTTCGTTCGCTCAAAATTATATGTTATATGTTATATATATGTTTATATACATACTAGCTATACCCGGAGCGACTTCGTTCGCTCAAAATTAGTTTGCAGTTAGGAAATTAGGTTGTCAGGACTTTCTTATATCTTATTTGCGCGTTTGTTGAAACCCTTTGCGTAAACATCCTTTCTAGAAGATTCTTCAAGAGAGAGAATCCGAAGGCTACTGGTAGAGCTATATAATAAATGAATGCGATCTAAGTAAAAGTAGTGAATTTTTATACCTTCTATCAGTTACAATGTTATCAATGCAATATTAATTTGCGCGCAAATGTACACTTGTTTGTAAATTGGAATTTGTTGTTTTTAAATTTGATGTTTTGAATGAAACGAAAACATTTGTATACACAAAAGTAGCGAAGTAACTTATTATTTTCCGATTCCACATTTGATTGATAGTTATTAATATTAAACTCGTCAAATTTTGCATTGGCTGAAATGAAATGAATAATTTTATTTGTATTTAAGCACATTATCGACTTTCAAGTAGAAACATAAACACACATTGTGTGAATGTATTGCATTGTACAAATCAAAACATTTCCAAATATGCATGTGTACATACTTATTTGGTCAAAAGCTCGAATCTTAAGATTAATATTTACCTTGGAAACATTTTGGCTTTGTTTACAAAATTTGTAGTAATTTTTTATCTTCTTCCATGGTGAAAATATAAGGCTCTTACTTCTGCTACAAAATGAGAAATATTTTTTGAAAAATAAAACCTAAGCATTTGATCTACACGACTGACTTTTGATCGAAAATCATATTGATCGGAAAAGCAGTTTAAGTTTTTAAAATTCAAAACAAATTTTAACTTAAATTGCCTTTTTCCCCTCCCCCTTCCACACAGCACTACCCCTCCCCCACGACAGTTTTCTTGGCTGCTGCTCTCTCGGCCGTCGCTCTCTTGGCATCCGCTTTCTTGGCATCCGCTCTCTGGGTTTCGCTCTCTCGGCAGGCTCCCACAAAATGCAACGCAATAACTTAGGAAATCTAAATAAATTCGTTAAAAATACTTTAAAAAAATGTTAAAAACTTAAAAAATTAAACTTAAGCATTTGGGCCATAGAATAACCATTTACGGAAAAATCATCTCGATCGGAGAAGCGGTTTAGATTTTTTAAATCGGAAAGTTAATTTTAAATGTAGCCCCCAAATTATGGGGGATATCGAAATTTCTTTTAGATTTCTAATTAGGCCCTTTCAAGACCTAAAATTCTGCAAAATCAAAATTTCGAAATTCCAACCACTTTAGAAGCTAAGCTTAAGTAAATCTAATGATTTTTTGCTCAAAATATGGATGTTGGAGCTGTTTGGGGCCACTGGGGAGACATGTCGGACCTCAGTGGTCGCCTACGCCCCCAATGGAATGCTGTGCACAAATTTGGCTGCTCTAGCTCTTACGGTTTGGGCTGTGGTCGTATCCCCTTAAAAAGCGGTCTTTCATTTTATAATCTTAGTGGGCGCCTACGCCCCCAATGGAATACTGTGAAAAAATTTGGCTGCTCTAGCTCTTATGGTTTAGGCTGTGGTCGTATCCCCCTAAAAATCGGTCTTTCATTTTATAATCTTTAGAGATGTATGTACATTGTACATGTATATATATATTATAAAAAAGTTTTTCTGATCAAGGTGGCATAGATATTAACAATTCAGTTGATGTTTTGCGCTCGAAAGAAATTCATAATTTGACAAGACAAGAAATGGGAGAACGATTTTGTTCGACCAAATTCGAACCGTTATACATGTCGTATGAGTAATTTTAAAGCAAACTTTAAAAACGTCTCGCAAAGTCTAAATCTCGAACAACATTTGTTGTTTTCACATACATTTTTTATACCATGTTAAGGGGTGAGAAAAGAATTTTATTTTTTGGACCGCCCTAATGTACATATGTATGTGTTATTATGTTTATACGATGGGAATCACTATTTCTTAAAAGCGCGATATGGCACTTCCATATTGTCGCCCGGGACACTTGCACACCTTTAAAGTTGAAAAAAATTGGAAAAAAATGGATTTTAATTTTACTAATGAGCTTTTCTTTTCACTCTTCCCAAGCTCTATTTTGTGTAAAAATCTTGATTTTGTACCACTTTTAGTTTTTAAGGTATCGTTAAAAACTGCCGTATTCGCTCGGGACAAAAATAGAAGTGGATTTTGGGGAAGTTCATTCAACAACAGAATTTAGCGAATTCTGATGGAATATTTGAATGTGATTTTTTTTAGAATGTTGTCCAAACATGTCGCTATGAAATGGTTTTGGTTTTACTCAAAAATTGTTTGCAGTTTTTTTTTCGCAGTTTTAACCACATTTGCTTGGGACATGTCGCTCGGGACATTTTTTCTTAGCGTTTTGTAAAGTGTTTTTTTTATACCTCTATCCCTTAATTACTGGCTGTTTTGCATTTAACTTAGAAATTTAACATGTAAATGAAGCATTCAGTACAGAGAAAAGTCACATATTACCATTCCTAAAGGATAAATTAACAACTGAAGACAGGTCAAAAAAATAACAAAAAAATAGCCAAAAACTAATTTTTGCGTATATTGGTGGTATTTGTCCTAAAAATAATCAAACTATATTCCAAATTTTTAGTTAAGCGCAGGATCAAACTAATTAGAAACTAATATCGGGGCAAAATCATGTGGAAATATGTATGTTTTATTCAAGTTTCAAGGTTTTTGGCTTGGTGGACCTTTTGGTGGAAGTGCCCATATAGAAAAACCCTTGTTTATACGGCAGCCGACACTCTCAGCTAATAGGGATGCCGGACCGGTAAAAGTAAGTGATTATTTCTAATTTTTAATACCGCTGAGTAGAGAAATAGCCTATAAAGGGACTTCCATTTCTAGCGATCTGGCAACGTCGATAACACAGGCCGACAGTGTTTTTGGTGCAGCCCTATGGGCATTAACCCTGCAAGCATTTTCTATCGCGGAAGTCACTATTTAGTGACGTCTAGAAGATGAAAACGATCGTCCGCGATATCGTATTCGGATCGCCGAAGTCACCCCCGTCGGGAAGAACTGTTCCACTACGGCGACACTTCCCGAAGTCACTTCTGAGTGACTCCTAGAAGTGTCGCGGAAGTCACTTCCAGAAGTGACTTCGGCGACGCTTCTAGAAGTGTCGCCGTAGTGGAACATTTCTTCCCGACGGGGGTGACTTCGGCGATCCGAATGCGATATCGCGGAAGTTACTTCCAGAAGTGACTTAGTGGAACAGTTCTTCCCGACGGGGGTGACTTCGGCGATCCGAATGCGATATCGTGCAAGTCACTTGTAGAAGTGTCGCCGAAGTCACTTCTGGAAGTTACTCAGAAGACACTTGTAGACGATACCTAGAAGACCCTTTCCCAATTGGAAAATATGTTTTTTGTGCTCATTCTTCATGTTTATTTTTTCAACACATTTATTGAAATATATAGTTACAAAAGCATAGCGGCATGTAAGCACGGTCCATAAGCTTGTAGGAAATGGTGTTGTATTATTTTATTTAATTCCAGTTCCGTGTTCCGTCTATGAATATGCTTAAAACAACAAAAAAATAATTAATATTGTGCCATATATAAATCGGAGGAGGTATTTACCTTTTATAATTAAATAAGTGGAGTATTGTTAAGCTTTCGGTTTGCCCAGAGTTTCACGCCAAGTAATTTCTTTTGCTTTCGCATGACAGCCTTGTACAAGCTTAAATCTCGATTTCCTCAATCACTTTAATTTTTGATGTAAATGAATATTGTATTTTATTTATATTCCACCGGTATGTAATATTTAAAAAATATCGGGTTCACCGCATTTCATCACAAACACAGAAATTTAGAATAAATCGCACTGATCACAAAGAAATCTCGAAACGAACTGACGCTCGAATTCAAAATACAAAGTGCGTAGGTCAAAGAGAAAAAAGGGTAGTTTTCAGGTATAAAGAGAGAGCCAAGAGCGGACTGTACCCCAAAGACTTCAAAAAAATAAAACCAAATTCCTTTCTATCTTCAATTTAACTTCCAGAAGTGAATTGGAAGATGTTTTTTTCCCATTGGTTTTGTTTTTGTAAAATGTGTTCTATCGCCTTTTCATCGCCCAAAGGTGTCTTAGAAGTTACTTCTTCGCGATCGCAAGCCTTTTTAGGTAGTCAAATTTGATCTATCGCCATTCTATCGTCCAGAAGTGCCTCAGAAGTTACTTCTTCGCGATTTGAACCCTTTTTAGGTAGTCAAATGTGTTCTATCGCCATTCTATCGTCCAGAAGTGCCTCAGAAGTTACTTCCTCGCGATTTGAACCCTTTTTGTTTTTGTAAAATGTGTTCTATCGTCTTTCTATCGCCTAGAAGTGTCTTAGAAGTTACTTCTCCACGATCGTGACCCTTTTTGTTTTTGTAAAATGTGTTCTATCGTATTTTAATCGTCCAGAAGTGACCAAGAAGTGACTTCTTCGCGGTAGATGTATATTTTGTTTTTGTAAAATGTGTTCTGTCGTGTTTCTATCTTCCAGAAGTTACTAAGAAGTGACTTCTGGACGATAGGCGATAGAAATATCGTCCGTTTGCTTGCAGGGTACATAATTGCATTTAAGGTTCCATGATAATTTGAGTCTATCAAAGCCTATGAGCCATTGAAGTAATTTGTTCACCTCTATTCCCAGCCAACTTGATGCGGTGAAGAGGCTTAAAAATATACAAGGAAAAATATGCGCCCTAAAGTGTTTGACAGGCATCTAGCGGCGTCTTTTCCCAAATTTTTGGGATAAATACCACTATTGTACTTCGAAGGATGGAATTTATAGAATTTTTTCCATAAGAACGTAAAAAGTAACAAATATTTTTAAGTCACTGTTACGTAACGATATTGTCGTGATTTCACATAGTAGGTTTTTTAAATACTTTAATAGGCATACTTACCTCTTAAAAATATAATTTTTCGATGTTCGGCGCCTAGTGCTAACCAAATTGAAAGGTAAATTTTTACGAATGTGTCAGATATTAATGTAAAATGGGATTTAAAAATACTTGTTACTTTTCACGTTCTTACGGGAAAAATTCTATAAATTCCATCCCTCGACGTACTATGGTCTTATTTGTCTTAAAAATTCGGTGAAAGACGCCTCTAGATGCCTGTAAAATATTTTAGGGCACACATTTTTCCTTGTATTTTTGTATGCCTGTTCACCGCATCAAGCTGGTTGTAAAAAAAATATAAAAAAAATTAAAAAATGGCATAATATAATAAGAACACAATTAAATAAAAATTAGCGATACATGTAATAAAAATATTATATGGCTCATAGGCTTTGATTGAATCAAATTGTGCTGGAACCTTAAATGCAATTATGTAAAACGACATGTAAGAAATTTTTTGGTTAGGTTTTATTTTAATTAAGCACAGACCCTCGAAGATATCTTAAATCAAAGCATTAAATGTAGCTATTTTTTTTAAACGTATGCAGTTATGCTTATATACGTCTAGTAGTAGTAGTAGTAGTAGATCTTTTAATTAATAAAAAAATATTGGGGGTTGACATAATACATAGGGGAGAGTGGGGGAATTTCGTCACAGGGGCAATTTCGTCACCTGCAATATCTCGGAATCCATAAGTCGTAAAAATATATAATTTTTTTGTTTTAATCCTTCAAGACGGCCAGACACAACCAATAAATTTGTTTTGCACAGAAGGCCCAGATAATTAAGCTATAATATTAAATGTGTTTTAACAGTTCAAAAGCTACATTTAGTTCTCGACGAAATTTTTTCTGTATGCCACAATTCAAAAGGAATAAGATACACGATTTTTTATATAATACACAGTGCTGTAATGTGCATTTCTGCTTTAGTGATTTTTAACTTTGCGCCTAATTTCGGAAGAAAAATAATTATTTTTAAAAATGTAGTGTCTGGGGAAATTTCGCCACCCTACGCTAAGGGTAAATTCGCACCTATTTTAAATACATATTTTTATATTTGACGAGCTGGCTAATCAACAGACTACCAGCAGCAGCAACAAATATAGGACATCAACAAAAATGGTACGCTCGATCAGTGTAACATACTTACAGGCGTAAAGTTCCCTACATTTTTCAGGTGACGAAATTTCCCCAGTTGTGTGGTGATTTTACCCCCCTATGTGGTGAGATTGCCCCAGTATATTGGTTTCCTTTTTAATTTTTTATAAATCACCAAGTTAATTAAAAAAATAGAGGAATGTCACATTTTAAAGCTTAGTGCTAACCGCATTCAACAATAAAAATAGAAATATGATAACGTGTCTCAAGATGGACAATAAATAGCTTTGAAAAAATGCTGACGAAATTCCCCCACTCTCCCCTATATAAAAAAAAATTACCTTCTAACATAGGGAGATTTATATATATTCTTCTTTATTAAAAAAAGATATAATATTTTAATCAGCATGGTTTTAAAACCGTCAGCTGATCACCGTGCATATAAAGATGACTTCCCATTCTAATACACCTGGCTTCCCTGGTCTTCCCCAGATACCAGATCGTTCGAATGAAAAGCGCCCATATATGCAAAGGTGTCTCCTATATCGATTCATCTAAGAATTGCGCCTCGCTTAGGAAGCCAATTAGATTCGGCCAATTTTTCCATTTAGTACGTTTTGGAATTCCACGTAGCCTAACTCGTCTTTTTCCCAGTATAATCGGCGTATCTCCCGTAAAATAGGGCATATTGCTATGAATTGGAAGGAGTCTTCCCGTTCTCTTCGGTTACAGAGTATGTGCGTAGTTTAATCGTAGTACCTCCACTCTAGCTTCAAAGATCGTGATAATAGCACAGATTTTGATGTGGTAGCTAAAATAGTTTTTCGTGCCTACACAGAAAAAAAAAATTGATATGAAATTGCACTCAAGTTAACATTATTTCATATCAAATTTGGGCCGATATTAATTAATGCAAGATTGATATTTCGAACATATCAAGTTGATATTTTCGAGAATATCAAGTTGATATTTTTAAATATCAATTCAATCTTAAGAAAGATTAGTGTTTAAAATAACATTTGAACTTTTTGGTCATCAAAATGATATTTTTTATATCAATTTTTGTCATCAAAATGATATTTTTTATATCAATTTTGTTCATCAAAATGATAATATTTCGTGTATATTAGTACCCCCCAGTAAAACAGAAATTTTTATTTTATATTAAAACAATTTAATTCTATCATTTCACATTTTTTTGAGTCGGTGTACATATGTATAGGTGGGCCAGCAAAATCTTCAATATTTTATTATTTTAGTTTTGCCTGTGACACACACAACGTAAAACTGCGGCCGGCACACACACACACGCACATTCAGAACCGAAATGTCTTTAAATTGTGTGCTAACTCGACGGCAAAGTTAAAATCACCACAACTTTGTAATGTTTCGACTTAGCACTCAATAAAAAAATAAATTGATTTCATTTGACAAACACAAAACACAAAACACCTTGTTCTCGAATATTTTTGGTCTCAAAGTTGGGCCAGCTGCTTTTGCAGTGCTGCACAATTGGTACAGTGTTGTAAACTGTGGAACACTATTTCTCCCTTTCGAACTAAATTCGAAACGACATTTGATATTTTTTCATATCAAAGTCATACGATTTCATATAAATTGTAAATATACTTGTTTTAAATACCGAATTCAGTATTTTTTTTCAAAAATTAATATGAAATAAGATCAAAATAATATTTCTTCATGTTAGAATGATATGACGAAACTTGATCCTTAAAAAAGATCAAATTAACCAACAAATATCAATTTGATATTTTGTCATATTTTTTTCTGTGTTTCATCTCTGGCCAGGCGTCCCCTGGGATCTTTGATGCACATAACTTTTGACTTGTCCAGGTTAATTTGGAGATTCCAGTTGGTACAATAGGTGTGGGTGTAATTGATCATATTTTACATCGTTTTGGGACCGTCTGCCAGCATCACCATGTTGTCTGCTTACATTAGCACTTTAATCTGATGGTCTGCAAATAAGACTCCTCCAGGTAGGCCTTCTGTGATGTCATTAACGAATAAGGAGAAAAGTAAAGGACTAAGCAGACATCCTTACTTAACTCCCATGTTTGTCTCAAACCATTCAGAGAGGGTTTTTCCATCCCATACGGCTGTGCGGTTCTCTGAATAAAGATTTTTAATTACTTCGAGCATTTTGTGTTGAGATCCCTCGGTTACTTAGCTTTAGGATTAATGCCCTCCTGTCGATCGTGTCGAAAGCTGCTTTAAAATAAATAAAAAACAGGTAAATTTTGTACTTTTTTCCATAGAACTCCGCTGCAGTAGATGTTAATGTAAAAATGCTATCTACTATCGAGTAGCCTTTCCTAAAACCGGCTTGGTATTCGCTTAGAATTTGGTTTCGCTCAACGTACTTGGATATTCTCTCTAATAGTATCGATACTATCGATGTAAAGATTTTTTTGACACTGTCGAGGAAGGATATACCTCTGTAGTTGGCAGCAGCTTTTGGGTCACCTTTCTTAGAGATGGAGAAAATTTTGTTCCGCTTGAAACTCTCTGGTGCAATACGGTCTTCTTCTAAAATGCGATTATACACCAGCGTTAATAGGGAAATTAGCTCCGTTGAAGCGTTTTTGTAGAACTCGGCCGGAACTCGATCAAAACCGGGGGCCTTGTTTACTTTGCTCCTTCGGACTGCATCTTGGACTTCGCTGAGTCGTATCGGTTCGTCAAGCTCATTTATTTCCAAGTATGGCAGTGCGTAGATAATCTGCGTTCTGCTTGACAACTGAAGTAGTCCTTTAAAGTGTACGTCTATAATAACATATTTTAATGCCAATAGGGCTGCACCTTTTAATAAAGTCCATTTATTTGTCCTGTGTTGTCGCCATGCGCGGATCCACGGGGGGTGATATGGGGTATATATCACCCCCCACTCGGGTGAAAAATTAAAGGATCTTTGGTTCCCCCCAAATCACGAAAATACCACCAATTTTTTTTCGATGGCACACTTTTTTTATACCCTTGCAGAGGGTATTATAATTTCAGTCAGATGTTTGCAACGCAGTGATGGAGACGTTTCCGACCACATAAAGTATATATATTCTTGATTAGCATCAATAGCCGAGTCCATCTAGCCATGTCCGTCTGTCCGTTTCTATGCGAACTAGTCCCTCAGTTTTAAAGCTATCGCGATGAAACTTCACCAAAAGTCTTCTTTCTATTGCAGGTAGTACATATGTCGGAACGAGCCGGATCGAACCACTATATCTTATGGCTGCCATAGGAATAATTAACAAAATAATAGAAAAAACTTTATAGAAAGTAGGCTTTTTGATTTTTGACAATGTAAAAACAACATTTAAGTTCGCATACCTGCAAGGGTATATAAACTTCGGCTGGCCGAAGTTAACTTCCTTTCTTGTTTTTTTAATTTTTTAAAGTTAAAAATTTTAGATATGGCTCATTCCACGTGAAACGTGACAGACCAATTTGGGTCAAATCTCAGAATCAATCGAAACTTTTTTTTTCGATAGAGGATTGAAATATAAGGATCGGTTTTTATTTTTTTTTTTTAACTCTTACCGTTTATTTAAAAAAAATAATTTTCTAATTAAGCTCCGATTTTTCAGTTATGCATTACTTGAGACTCGTTTGAGTTATTTCAATATTTGGTATGCAACTTTGTGGGATATGTTCATGTCTTTCAGAAAAATAATTTACAAAATTTTTAATTTTAAAATTAAGTATTTTTTAAGAGAATTTAAATTTAAAAAAATTCTGTACGCCGGAATACACGCGGTTTCCGAATAAAAAAATTATCCTCATATTGCTTCATCAATTCTTCACGAAGTGGTAAAATAAAATTTTTGTATTTGCAAGACCTACTAGTAAAGACAACGATTTTAGTTTAGCAACTTTGCATCATGCAACAACAGCGCAACGTGTAAGAAGAGAACAGCAATACGAACACGGGAGAGCAGCAATAGTGCTTTCCCTTTCTTACACGTTGCGCTGTTGTTGCATGATGCAAAGTTGCTAAACTAAAATCGTTGTCTTTACTAGTAGGTCTTGCAAATACAAAAATTTTATTTTACCACTTCGTGAAGAATTGATGAAGCAATATGAGGATAATTTTTTTATTCGGAAACCGCGTGTATTCCGGCGTACAGAATTTTTTTAAATTTAAATTCTCTTAAAAAATACTTAATTTTAAAATTAAAAATTTTTTAAATTATTTTTCTGAAAGACATGAACATATCCCACAAAGTTGCATACCAAATATTGAAATAACTCAAACGAGTCTTAAGTGATGCATAACTGAAAAATCGGAGCTTGTTGAAACTAAGTAATATTAATCAAAGCAACAAATGTAAATGATATGATCAGTTCTATATGCCCAATATCATAAAGAGATTAGAATCATATGTAAAAGCTTAAAAGTAACGGCTTATCTCTCTTTCATCATTTATAATCTAAAGAAGCGTAGATAAGCGCGACTCTAACCCTTTTTTGCAGTCAGTCAGCTTCAAGCCGCAGATCACGCGAGTTATGTACCAACAGTTTAAATATACTTAGACAATAAAAGAGCATTTATTCTTTAACCTACAAGTCCACGTGTTTGTTTCATTCGCTGCTTCAGGTTATGGGCCCAGTCCATATACCCGCGCAATAAAATAACACTTCACCTGAAGGCCGTCATAGTTAGTTTTGGTCGCGAAAAATGTCCGGCGCGTTTATAAAAATTGAGCCGCTTTGTGCGGATAACTATGACACGTGGAAAGTTCAAATGCGGGCAGTGCTCGTGAAAAACGACCTGTGGCAATACGTGGACGGTACGAAGGATTGCCCTAGTGGAAGTGGAAGCACATCGGCTGCTGACTCCGCCGTATGGAAAACGTACGACGAAAAAGCGCGTGCAGATATCTTACTATCCGTCAGCCCCTCAGAATTGGCTTTGATCGAGGGATGTAACACAGCTAAACGCTGTTGGCTAAAACTACAGGAAAGTTTTATGACGAGAGGACCAGTGCGAAAAGCAGCTCTTCTAAAGAAGCTGATATTGTCGCGCCTGTGTGAAGGCGGCAATATACGAGAGCACATAAACGAAACATTTGAAGCCGTTAAGAAATTAAGGGAAATCGGCGTAGCAATCGGAGACGACTTATTGTCCATTATTTTACTCTACAGTCTGCCAGACACCTTCGAAACGTTTAGATGCGCGATGGAAGCAAGGGATGACTTACCACGCCCAGAATTCTTAAGAGTCAAAATATTAGAAGAGGCCGAAGCCAGAAAAAATAGGCACGTGCCAGATGAACAAAACGCAATGTTCGCGAAACGTCGCAAGGACCGGAGTGGAAAGCAAACTAGAAACAAAGAGACTAGAAAATGCTTTAACTGTAACAAAGTCCGGCACATATCCAAAAACTGCTGGAATAAAACGAATGGAAAGGGCGAAGAGCCCGATCATAGAGAGAGAGCAAAGAGAGCAGAGGAATCGACATTCGCATGCCAGGCAAATTTCTGCGCGAATAAAGCTGGCGTTTGGTGCTTAGACAGCGGTTGTACAGCGCACATGAGTTCAAACACGAATTTATTTGAAAACATAAAGGAAATAAAGAAAACTTTACATTTGGCCAACGACGAGACGACAACTATAAGTGGTGTGGGTGAAATTAAAATCGCAGTCGACGACAAAGGAGAGAAGAAAAACGTTACTCTCACAGACGTGCATTACGTTCCCGATCTCAGGCAGAGCTTGCTGTCAATATCAAAGATTACGGATAAGGGATACGAGGTACACTTCAGGAAAGACGAGGCTGTAATCGTGAAGGGCAACAAAGAAATTTGGTTACGCGCACAAAGGCGCGGAAACCTGTATTATTTGGACAGCGTAGAACATCAATCAAATATCATCGAGAAAATCAACTTGAGCAACATCGACGGATGGCATTATCGAATGGGACACTTGAACGAAAGAGATCTAAAAAGCATGGCAAATGAAGGTAAAGTGCACGGAATGAATATAAAAGAAAACGAAAAAATGTCGGAGTGCGAAATCTGTGTGAGCGAAAAACATGCGGCGAATTCGTACAAAAGCTCCCCTGGAAGCAGAACAGCTGAACTACTGGAAGTAGTACACAGCGACGTGTGCGGGCCCATGCGAAAAGAATCCATGGGCGGATGCAAGTACTACGTAACATTTATTGATGATTACTCCAGATATTGCGAAGTTACGTTCATTAAACAGAAATCTGACGTGTTTAAAGCTTTCGTCGATTATAAGGCCGCCGCTGAAAACTATACTGGAAAGAAAATAAAGATGCTACAATCTGACAATGGAACGGAGTACTGTAACAAGGAATTCGACGCTTACCTAGCAAAGAACGGGATTAAACGAAGACTAAGTGCACCACATACCCCCCAACAAAACGGCCTAGCAGAGAGGAAAAACAGGACGGATAACTATGACACGTGGAAAGTTCAAATGCGGGCAGTGCTCGTGAAAAACGACCTGTGGCAATACGTGGACGGTACGAAGGATTGCCCTAGTGGAAGTGGAAGCACATCGGCTGCTGACTCCGCCGTATGGAAAACGTACGACGAAAAAGCGCGTGCAGATATCTTACTATCCGTCAGCCCCTCAGAATTGGCTTTGATCGAGGGATGTAACACAGCTAAACGCTGTTGGCTAAAACTACAGGAAAGTTTTATGACGAGAGGACCAGTGCGAAAAGCAGCTCTTCTAAAGAAGCTGATATTGTCGCGCCTGTGTGAAGGCGGCAATATACGAGAGCACATAAACGAAACATTTGAAGCCGTTAAGAAATTAAGGGAAATCGGCGTAGCAATCGGAGACGACTTATTGTCCATTATTTTACTCTACAGTCTGCCAGACACCTTCGAAACGTTTAGATGCGCGATGGAAGCAAGGGATGACTTACCACGCCCAGAATTCTTAAGAGTCAAAATATTAGAAGAGGCCGAAGCCAGAAAAAATAGGCACGTGCCAGATGAACAAAACGCAATGTTCGCGAAACGTCGCAAGGACCGGAGTGGAAAGCAAACTAGAAACAAAGAGACTAGAAAATGCTTTAACTGTAACAAAGTCGGGCACATATCCAAAAACTGCTGGAATAAAACGAATGGAAAGGGCGAAGAGCCCGATCATAGAGAGAGAGCAAAGAGAGCAGAGGAATCGACATTCGCATGCCAGGCAAATTTCTGCGCGAATAAAGCTGGCGTTTGGTGCTTAGACAGCGGTTGTACAGCGCACATGAGTTCAAACACGAATTTATTTGAAAACATAAAGGAAATAAAGAAAACTTTACATTTGGCCAACGACGAGACGACAACTATAAGTGGTGTGGGTGAAATTAAAATCGCAGTCGACGACAAAGGAGAGAAGAAAAACGTTACTCTCACAGACGTGCATTACGTTCCCGATCTCAGGCAGAGCTTGCTGTCAATATCAAAGATTACGGATAAGGGATACGAGGTACACTTCAGGAAAGACGAGGCTGTAATCGTGAAGGGCAACAAAGAAATTTGGTTACGCGCACAAAGGCGCGGAAACCTGTATTATTTGGACAGCGTAGAACATCAATCAAATATCATCGAGAAAATCAACTTGAGCAACATCGACGGATGGCATTATCGAATGGGACACTTGAACGAAAGAGATCTAAAAAGCATGGCAAATGAAGGTAAAGTGCACGGAATGAATATAAAAGAAAACGAAAAAATGTCGGAGTGCGAAATCTGTGTGAGCGAAAAACATGCGGCGAATTCGTACAAAAGCTCCCCTGGAAGCAGAACAGCTGAACTACTGGAAGTAGTACACAGCGACGTGTGCGGGCCCATGCGAAAAGAATCCATGGGCGGATGCAAGTACTACGTAACATTTATTGATGATTACTCCAGATATTGCGAAGTTACGTTCATTAAACAGAAATCTGACGTGTTTAAAGCTTTCGTCGATTATAAGGCCGCCGCTGAAAACTATACTGGAAAGAAAATAAAGATGCTACAATCTGACAATGGAACGGAGTACTGTAACAAGGAATTCGACGCTTACCTAGCAAAGAACGGGATTAAACGAAGACTAAGTGCACCACATACCCCCCAACAAAACGGCCTAGCAGAGAGGAAAAACAGGACGCTAGTCGAGATGGCCAGATGCATGATGAGGCAAGCAGGAGCACCTGCAACTTTTTGGGCTGAAGCCGTGAACACAGCGTGCTACATACGTAACCGATGTCCAACAGCAGGCTTGTCAGGAGATATTCCCTATACGTACTGGACAAGGAAAACTGCGACAGTGGCACACCTGAGAGCATTCGGCACCAAGGCATTTGCGCTCGAAAAGGGCGTCAACAAAGGAAAATTTGATTCCAGATCAATTGAATGCATCTTGGTTGGATACGCAGCTACCTCAAAGGCATATCGACTTTATGTACCGGAAAGGCGAAAAGTAATAATTTCTAATGACGTAAAATTTCTGAGTCTTCCAGGTTTCAATACCAATTTTGAAGAATTTTATACGGAGCCCAACTCAGAAGAGATTAGCATCGAGATGACGACCACAAAAATCAGGCAAGATGATCTTGAGGCGGATCCGTTGGTGGATTCTCCACAAGAACCCACTATTTCGACGCAACGCCGTGGCAGAGGGCGCCCGAAGACACTTCGAAGCGGATTCCGTGGCAGGCCACGAAAAATTTATCAACAACCGAATGCAGAACAGAACAATGCAGACGACGCGGACAGCGGGGAATTGGAAAGCGACGAACCTTACGAAGAGTGTGAGATAGCCAACGCATTATTTGACGATCCTGTAAATATTGCAGAAGCGAAAAGCTCGGACGATGCGGATAACTGGATAAAGGCGATCGAAGACGAATTTATGGCGCATCTGAAAAATAAAACGTGGGACATCGTGGAGCAACCAGATGACCGAAAGACGATCGGCAACAGAATGGTTTTCCGCACGAAGGATACTGGAAGCAATGAGTACAAGAAAAAAGTGCGTTTGGTGGCCAAAGGTTACGCACAGAGACCAGGTGAGGATTTCCATGAAACATACTCACCCGTAGTTCGATTCAGTACGATCCGACTCCTCATGGCATTATCCGTGGAAGCGTGTATGGAAGTTCATCAAATGGACGTTGTGACAGCCTACTTAAATGGAGAGCTCGAGGAGAAAATCTTTATGGAAATTCCTGAGGGATTTCGCGATTTCGTCACCAGAATGGCAACTGGAGCGCCTATTGGATCAAACGGGAGACCTCTAGATCGAAATTCCACCGAAACAGCGAAAAATTGGATTCACAACATGAGCAGATATCAAAAGCCTGTATGTGTGCTTCGAAAGGCGTTATATGGACTACGACAGTCCGGACTAAAATGGTATCAAAAGCTAACTGCGAGGTTGGTAGACAGTGGATTGATAGCGACCAAAGAAGATCCATGCTTATTCGTGAAACGGCGAGGAGAGAAAATATTACTGGTAACCATTTACGTCGACGACCTTCTTCTTGCCTCGAACCATACCGCATGGATAGACGAAACCAAATCGAATCTCACGGAAGCGTTCGAAATGAAGGATATAGGCACAGTCAATACCTGCCTGGGTATGGAGTTCCTGCAAAACGTGAAGGAGAACTGGATATTTATCTCGCAGGAGCAGTATATTAACAAAATCTTAACCAGATTCGAGATGTCGGAATGCAAACCAGCATTGACCCCCATTGAAGCCAAGAGCAACCTCAAACGCCCCGACGTAGCTGATGAAGCGGAAATGAAGAAATACCCTTATCAAAACTTAATCGGTGCTTTAATGTTTCTTTCAGTTTCCACCCGTCCTGACATTACGTTTGCTGTCAGTTTTCTGAGCCAGTTCAACGCGAATTACAATGGGGAACACTGGAAAGCAGCGAAACGCGTCCTACGGTATCTGTCTGGGACAAAAGGACTGGGGCTGTTATACCTTCCGAGCAAGGAAGATCTGTACGGTGTGGCCGACGCCGACTGGGGAGCCAACCTCAGCGATAGACGCTCCTACTCTGGACAAGCGTTTGTGTTGTCGGGCGCAGCTATATGTTGGGAAGCCCGAAAACAGCGAACTGTGGCACTTTCGAGCACGGAATCGGAGTATCTAGCCATGTCCGAAGCAGTCAAAGAGGCCATATACTTAAGGAGTCTCTTAACCAGCATTGGGAGAGGTTGCGACTCGATCCGTATATTCAACGACAACCAAAGCGCCCAAAAATTAGCTACAGGATTTGGTTACAACCCGCGCACCAAACACATCGACGTGCGCCACCACTACATCCAAGAGAAGCAGCGAAGTGGTGACATTCAAATCGAGTACTTGCCGACCGAACTTATGCCAGCAGATGTATTGACTAAGGGTCTTACCCACAACAAGCATAAAGCCTGCATAAGATCTTTGGGCGTCACTGAAATGTAAATTTAACTTGTAACTTTGAGAGGGCGTGTTGAAACTAAGTAATATTAATCAAAGCAACAAATGTAAATGATATGATCAGTTCTATATGCCCAATATCATAAAGAGATTAGAATCATATGTAAAAGCTTAAAAGTAACGGCTTATCTCTCTTTCATCATTTATAATCTAAAGAAGCGTAGATAAGCGCGACTCTAACCCTTTTTTGCAGTCAGTCAGCTTCAAGCCGCAGATCACGCGAGTTATGTACCAACAGTTTAAATATACTTAGACAATAAAAGAGCATTTATTCTTTAACCTACAAGTCCACGTGTTTGTTTCATTCGCTGCTTCAGAGCTTAATTAGAAAATTATTTTTTTTAAATAAACGGTAAGAGTTAAAAAAAAAATAAAAAAAACCGATCCTTATATTTCAATCCTCTATCGAAAAAAAAAGTTTCGATTGATTCTGAGATTTGACCCAAATTGGCCTGTCACGTTTCACGTGGAATGAGCCATATCGGACTTTTTTCGAATTTCTTCCAATATCTCGGCACATATTGGGCACAATTGGGCCAGTTTTTTGTTTAATTTTAAAGTCAATAGATCAGAGCTTAACTTTGCCATACAAATCAATATGATTGGATATGTAATGGCAGCGCAGCAGCTCGACAAAGATGAAAATGTGTTTTTTTATCCACTGTAAGTCGGCTGTATGTATCAAAAAATAGATAAATCAGATATTTAAAAACTAGAAAATTATAAAAATGAATTTAATTTCTTATAAAATATAAAATTACTTGCGTTATGACTGTGAGTATTTTTAATAAGTAATATCCATTTGAATAATTCATTCTTATGAAATAACCATACATTCAAAAAAAGCATCCTTTTTTTAAAAGTACTGCAGTATCAAAAAACGAAAATAAGACTACGACTTACGATGCTTTTTTGAAATGACAAGATGGTTTTCTCCACATCATTGGCGTGCAGGGTTCGTAAATATCCCTAACAATCTGTCATTTTGCTCAAACAAAATAATTTCAACATAGGGCGGTGATATTTGTCACAATAAAATGAGGAGTAACCAAGCAGGGCTGATGAATATTTTTCTGACAAAAATCACAACTGCTTTATACTGCTTTCTCCTCAAAACAATTTCCTCATTTTTGACATTTTGTGTGGAAAAAATGAGGAAAATTTTAACCAAAATAATGCTACTAACACCAAGTTTGATTAAAGAACTTTTTTCTATTATCTAGACTTTAATGCAATTCATAGGTTTGTAAACGCAGGTTACATCTTTTGTATCTTCTGTTAAGTCTACCACCGATTAAATACTTTATTTCTGCCCATTACACAGGTACACAGCCAAAAATTTCCACGAACCATTTCAAGTTTTCCATGATATTTGGGTGCTCCTGAGTAAAAGTCCCATACAAAATTATTTTCCATCACCTACAGGTTCCGCGGTATAGCTAAGAATACAAAAAACCGATGTTTGCCGACATTTTGAATTACGTGGCCTATATAATTGGACCAACCTTTATTATTTTCGGTAGGACCTACTCTCAATACATCAAGGCATTCCTAAAAAATAGTCCCCATTGTGAACCATTGCCCATGTCTTTGGAATTCGACGCCAAAGTTGAAAATCCCAAAATTGTAGAGATTTTTCTGATGGAAAAACAATTCTGAGGATTAAATCTTGAATGGAAGTAATTTTAACTATTAATTGTATCTATTGTTCATTGTATGCTTTAATTTCGGTTTACAGCGTTTTCATGAGAACATTTTATTGGATTTCTTATACTAATAAAACCGATTTTTTTATTTCATTATCTACTCCTAAATGTTGTCAAATTTTGAATAAGTCATGGCAACCTCTAAAACTAAGAAACTAAAATACGTTCACTGAACATACACAGAGAAATGTAAATGTTTACTCCCATTCTGTAGGATGCCTTGACTTTTTTAAAATTTGACAACATTTAGGAGTAGATAATGAAATAAAAAAAACGGTTTTATTAGTATAAGAAATCCAATAAAATGTTCTCATGAAAACGCTGTAAACCGAAATTAAAGCATACAATGAACAATAGATACAATGAATAGTTAAAATTACTTCCATTCAAGATTTAATCCTCAGAATTGTTTTTCCATCAGAAAAATCTCTACAATTTTGGGATTTTCAACTTTGGCGTCGAATTCCAAAGACATGGGCAATGGTTCACAATGGGGACTATTTTTTAGGAATGCCGTGATGTATTGAGAGTAGGTCCTACCGAAAATAATAAAGGTTGGTCCAATTACATAGGCCACGTAATTCAAAATGTCGGCAAACATCGGTTTTTTGTATTCTTAGCTATACCGCGGAACCTGTAGGTGATGGAAAATAATTTTGTATGGGACTTTTACTCAGGAGCACCCAAACATCATGGAAAACTTGAAATGGTTCGTGGAAATTTCACAAAGTTTAATTTTGTGTTCCTGTGTTATAGATCGAACACGCTTGAGTTGTTGTGCTATTTGTCTTTGACAATATTGTCAATGATCATTTCATCACTCGTGAGGGATATTTTTTTCCCTCACATTCTTATCATTTTATTTTCCTCACTCATGATGAATATTTTTCGATCAGTGAGCGATATGTATTTAAATGAGCAAAGATGACAATTTGTTTGTATCGTGATTGATATTTATTTATTTTTATCATAGTCGGCTTGTTTTTGAGGGATATTTAAAATGAGTGATATTTACGAACCCTGTTGGCGTGTCAAGCTTCTTGTAGCATCTATGTCAAGAAAACAATAATGGACTTTTCAAAAAAGCATCGTAAACAAAAACATACCGTTTGCCTTCGCTCCATTTAAGTAATGTCAAGCGGCAATATTCGCAAATTCTCCTCGGTGTCCAACCCTCTTCAAGATTTGGTTTAATGCGAAAGTAGAGGAAATATCTATCTTCTACCTCACTGTCAAAGGGTCGAAATGTATTGCTCATAATAATCATAATCTGGACCATTTATGCAATTGTATTCCTTAATTTTATTCATTATTACACACAATCACAAGCACAATCCTCTTTTTTTGTTCGTAGTCTTTTTTTCGTTTTTTGATAATGCAGTACTTTAAAAAAAAACATAATTTTTTTGAAAGTATGGTTATTTTATAAGAATGAATTATTTAAATGGATATTACTTATTAATGACTCACAGTCATAACGCAAGCAATTTTGTATTTTTTAAGGAATTTTTAAAAAATAAATTCCTTTTTATATTTTTCTAGCTTTTAAATATCTGATTTATCTAATTTTTGAAAATCAGTGGTGATGGCAGCTGTGTCAAAAAATAGATAAATCAGATATTTAAAAGCTAGAAAAATATAAAAAAAAATTTTATATTTTTTAAGGAATTTTTAAAAATTAAATTCCTTTTTATATTTTTCTAGCTTTTAAATATCTGATTTATCTATTTTTTGACACAGCTGCCATCACCACTGATTTTCGTTTAGATGTCGCTGCCTAGGATAAAACTAAAATTTTAACTTTGTCAACCGAAAGAGTTGAAAAATCCTAACTTTAAAAATCCACCATAAATTCGATTTTCCATGGATTTGAGCCATACTCGGGTTGTTTTATTCGGTGGGATGTAAACTTAAAGTTTGGTTTCCATTATGATTTTTTAACGGATTTATTTCGAGTTTTTACGATATATACAGCCGAATTACAGTGGACCAAAAAAACACATTTTTCATCTTTGTCGAGCTGCTGCGCTACCATTACTTATCCATTCATATTGATTTGTATGGCAAAGTTAAACTCTGATCTATTGACTTTAAAATTAAACAACAACTGGCCCAATTGGGTGGATATGTGCCGAGATATTGGAAGAAATGGAAAAAAAAGTCCGATATTTAACACTTTGAACTTTAAAAATTCGTTCTTAAATTTAACTATTAAAAATCATTTTTACGCGGTTGTGAGGACTAGTTCCCTATAATACCAATTACTCAGATGTTTGGAATTTTAAATAAGTCTTATTTTAACAAAAAATGAAAAGGGTACATATATGATTCGTATAGCAAACGTTAGAAAAGCTTACTTGTTTTTTATAGCAAACCCGGGAACTTTGAAATTCAATTACAAGAGAACCATGGCCGACCGCCAAGTTTCTTTCCACGTAAATTCTTAAGAAATCGCGGTCCATCGAGGATAATTTTTTCGCGAATTTCGGGGGTGAGCCCGCTAATATATAGTATTACCCAGAGTACTACCGGCCATTGCAATCTGCAGTTACTGGGAAAAATCTTTGAAAACATCAGGTAACACAACAAATATGATGGAACGTCTCAAGCCACCGAATTTGTCGAGCCCATACTCTTCAGATTCAAAACGGAAAAAAGTAATCAATTATTTTTTCTTTCTTAATGGCCCAAATTGTAAAAATGTATTTTTATTTAAAAACATCTATGTTTTTCGTTCCGGTCTGTCTCCTGCTCTTGGTAGCAATCTTTTAGTTGAAATTAAAATACCCTCTGCAAAGGTATATTTATGTTCATTTTTATATGTTTAAAAACAAATGTAAATATACACCAATCCAATAGAAATGTCCATCAAAAACATCGAAAACATCGATGTTCCCAAAAATCGATTTTTCTCCACCTCTATCGTATACTCATTTTAATACGACATAATTTTGCGCGAACTTATGTCGTTTGACAATTTTGCGGCTGGCGAAATTATGTCCATTTTTCCTTGGCGGAATTAAGTCACTTTAAAACGACATAAGTTCGCCACAAGTAATTTTTAAACGACACAATTTTGCGCGATCTTATGACGTTTAGCAGCGACATAATTTCGCCAGAAAAAAACTTCATAAGTTCTCGGACCAAATGTACTGGGCGGAATTATGTCGGCGGAATTATGATCCTATAAAGTATATATATATATATATTTGATCAGGGTCACTAGCCGAGTCGGTATAGCCATATCCGTCTGTCTGTCTGTCTGTCCGTCTGTATGAACGCTGAGATCTCGGAAACTACAAAAGCTACGCAGCGCAAGTTAACGATTTTAAAATTGTTTTAAAACCACAATCGATTTTTAAATGTGTCTCGCGCCCACATTTTTAAAGATTTCGATTTATCAACATCTATCGAATTGTATTAAAATTGGACCATTCGTTAAAAAGTTATGTCCGATAAAATTTCTTATCTCTATCTCCCTCGCACTCCCTTCAGATGAGTAACGGGTATCTGATAGTCGGGGCACCCGACTATAGCGTTCTATCTTGTTTTTTAATAAAATGTACTTGGATTTTTCATACATTGCTTATAGTTTATTATTAAGTTAGCTTTCTAAAATTTCTCTATGTAAATTAGATAAAACAATAAATTGTCTTTTTCAGAATGCCAGCGGACCCATCAGAAGAAATGGCCACTCCTCAGGTCCCCAAAACCGAGCTAGAAGAGCTGCAAATTAGTGCGCAAGGCGTAGCTGATGAGGTTAGTGTCATTATGTATTAATAGGAATAATTCGGCCAGCCGAAGCATATAAGCATATATATATATACCCTTGTGTGAACAGCACCTAATTCGCATTCCTATCGATAGCCCTATAGTGTTGGGAAACGCCTAGTTGTTAGTGTTGTCAAGGGACGACAGGAAAGCTATAAGAGTACTAACAGGAGAACAACGTGTGCAGAGCGTTTTATAGTTATATTTTCCATGTATTATCCTACTCAATTATTCACATTTTAATAAACCTACATACCACTCGAAAAGCTACCCTTCACAGTTCAGAAGTGGGATAGTTGAGGTTGGATATGCGTGGAGCGAAAAAGTTGTGCTAGAATTCCAGGAAAAGCAACAAGAATCGTCGGCGTGGAAGGTTTGCAATGGGATGTGTTCCCAAAGGTTTATGTGACAAGGAAAGTTGCAAATAACGGATGTGTTCCATTTCTACGTGGCAGACGGATTCAAGGCAGAAAGATCGGGAATCTTAGTGAACCCGTGGATTCAAGGCAGAAAGATCGGGAATCTTAGTGAACCCGTGGATTCAAGGCAGAAAGATCGGGAATCTTAGTGAACCCGTGTATTCAAGACAGAAAGATCGGGAATCTATGTGAACCCATGGAAGCAAAGCAGTCGGACAGGAATCTTAGTGAGCCTGTGGCCGCAGAAGTCTCAGCAGAAGTCTCTAGAACCCACCGGAAAAATTCCCCTGAAAAATAACATATTTTCATGAGGTTTCTCCATACAAGCGGAAGGGACAAAACCTCATTCACCCCTTTCATTTCTTCCATCTCTGGTTTCAAAATACACGGGGGTGACACAAAAAGTAAGGAGGAAATGAGGTTTCTATCTGGATCTCTGGCAGTAGAATGCAGGGCAAAATCCACTGGTTTTTCGACTTCCCGCATTATAGATTTTCCACACGTACCCAGTTATGGTTTTTCTCCACTTTCAATGTCTGCTTTTCCGCACCCTCTCAGTTTTGGTTATTCCAGACCCTCGCAGTTTTGGTTTTGCACTGCTTTGCAGTACCTGATTTTCCACAATAAAAATCTTTTTTTTTTTTTAAAGTTTGTTTGTGTATTTATTAATAATATTTACAATCACAGCATTGGAATTAACAATTTTTAATGCCTGAAGCATTCCCGGTTTTTGCTTGGCCGAATGCAGTTCTTAGGTATCCATGCCTTGTCTGTCTTCTGAAAATATCAAAAATAATTAGATATGAATGTAAGACCAGGAATAATAATAAGAGTACCATTATTACGTCTCCGCACAAAATTAAAGTATCTCTCCAGAAATTATGCCTGGTTTGCTCGGCCATGGCCGATTTTCCCTCTGATTAGCTGTTTTCTGTCGTGTATCTATATCAAAAACTATGAGAAGAAAAAATAAAATATGACAATCGCAGGCGCAACACTTCTGGTCCCAAGAAGTCTCAATCGGCCTGGCTGAAATAAATGCAATCTTTTGATTAAGTTAAACAACGAAGTACTATTCATACAACCATTTAATGAACACCGAACACCATTTTCCACTGGTGAAGTCTAAAAACATTTCAAGTGTCACTGAAATGCAGAATTTGTGTTGAAGATAGCATCTGGAGGCTTATATTTATTAATGGCGAAAATATCTGTGAACTAACCTCTGTAACGCCGAAATATAGATTATTAAAAGACAAAATTTATTTTATCACTCACATTTTTATTGTTTTTTAGATTAAAACAAGAAAGGAAGCTAGCTTCGGCAAGCCGAAGCTTATATACCCTTGCAGATCATTCTATTAATTTACAAATCGCAAAAATGTTAAATTTCTTATTATTTCACATTAATTTTTCGATCGTTTCTATCACAGCTATACGATATAGTACTTCGATCTTTTAAAAATTAAAATCGAAATTCGGAAATATTTCAAAATAGTCATATCCCAGAGTAGAAGGGAATGTAATAAAAACCAACAAAGATATAATTTTTTCCCATTAATTTCCATTTAATTTTTCGACCGTTCCTATGGCAGCTATATGATATAGTGATCCGATTTAAAAAACAAAAAAACCGAAATTCAGAAATATATAAAAAAAAATATTCCCAAGAGTAGAAGGTAAAATTTCAAAAAACACCGGAGCTAGAATTTTTTTACGTTTTTTTTTTATCCTTCCTATGGGAGCTATAAGATATAGTTGTCCGATCCGGTTGGTTCCGACATATATACTACCTGCAATAGAAATACGACTTTTACGAAAGTTTCATCCCGATAGCTTTAAAACTGAGAGACAAGTTTGCGTAGAAACGGACGGACAGACGGACGGACAGACGGACAGACGGACAGACGGACGGACAGACGGACATGGCTAGATCGACTCGTCTTGTGATGCTGATCAAAAATATATATACTTTATGGGGTCGGAAATGTCTCCTTCACTGCGTTGCAAACTTCTGACTGAAATCATAATACCCTCTGCAAGGGTATAATGAACTATTTTCACTTTTTCCAACAAATTTTAAATTGATGTGATTGATATGATGTGCATCACATATTTGATAAATCCAACATGCCAAAGGCAGATAAAATGTGGTCATAATTTCGTTGTAAGTTAAGGTCAAACGCGAATAAATCTTTCGTTTTAACATAATTTTCAGGGACCGTAATCATTGTGATTGATATGATGTGCATCACATATTTGATAAATCCAACATGCCAAAGGCAGATAAAATTTGGTCATAATTTCGTTGTAAGTTAAGGTCACACGCGAATAAATCTTTCGTTTTATCTATACCACCAACATGAATTATCACAATTAAATTATTTTATTTCACAGAAAATGTAGAAAACAATAAAAGTTTTCTTTGTAATTTAATGTAATTCCTTGCTAAATGTGATCAAATATTTTAATAGTCTTACCGTGGCTTTTCTCTATAATTTTGTTAAATCCCACATTCATTCTTATTATTATTTGTAAAATTTTTGAGTAAAATAAATTAATATTATGATTATAGACATTATGGTATTAGTTATATAGTTTAATTTATATGATTAACAATTATTAATATTTTTTCTACAAATTTTAAAATTACAAAAAATTAAAATCAAATGTGAGAACAAGTCTTTTGGTTTTGGTGCAAATCATAGAATTTTTGAATATTATAAGTTGGTGATTTTTTTGTTAAGAATATTATAATCGTAGTGCCACAGAAATCACACAGCGCATAAGTGGCCTGATAGTGATGCTACTCAGAAACCCACCCACATTTAACGCTCAGAAATTATTTATCCCCACACCGCCGCCTGCAAAAAGGAACAGGATTTCAAGAACACAAAAACCTACTTCTCACTTTCCCGCTGGGAAGCCAAGGCACATACACACATACACAGGAGTGTGTGTGTTGGTAAATTTCACAACCCTGCAGTTCCCGAATTCAGAACGAGCGATAACCCTGCAAGCAAACGGACGATATTTCTATCGCCTATCGTCCAGAAGTCACTTCTTAGTAACTTCTGGAAGATAGAAACACGACAGAACACGTTTTACAAAAACAAAATATACATCTACCGCGAAGAAGTCACTTCTTGGTCACTTCTGGACGATTGAAATACGATAGAACACATTTTACAAAAACAAAAAGGGTCACGATCGTGGAGAAGTAACTTCTAAGACACTTCTAGGCGATAGAAAGACGATAGAACACATTTTACAAAAACAAAAAGGGTTCAAATCGCGAGGAAGTAACTTCTGAGGCACTTCTGGACGATAGAATGGCGATAGAACACATTTGACTACCTAAAAAGGGTTCAAATCGCGAAGAAGTAACTTCTGAGGCACTTCTGGACGATAGAATGGCGATAGATCAAATTTGACTACCTAAAAAGGCTTGCGATCGCGAAGAAGTAACTTCTAAGACACCTTTGGGCGATGAAAAGGCGATAGAACACATTTTACAAAAACAAAACCAATGGGAAAAAAACATCTTCCAATTCACTTCTGGAAGTTAAATTGAAGATAGAAAGGAATTTGGTTTTATTTTTTTGAAGTCTTTGGGGTACAGTCCGCTCTTGGCTCTCTCTTTATACCTGAAAACTACCCTTTTTTCTCTTTGACCTACGCACTTTGTATTTTGAATTCGAGCGTCAGTTCGTTTCGAGATTTCTTTGTGATCAGTGCGATTTATTCTAAATTTCTGTGTTTGTGATGAAATGCGGTGAACCCGATATTTTTTAAATATTACATACCGGTGGAATATAAATAAAATACAATATTCATTTACATCAAAAATTAAAGTGATTGAGGAAATCGAGATTTAAGCTTGTACAAGGCTGTCATGCGAAAGCAAAAGAAATTACTTGGCGTGAAACTCTGGGCAAACCGAAAGCTTAACAATACTCCACTTATTTAATTATAAAAGGTAAATACCTCCTCCGATTTATATATGGCACAATATTAATTATTTTTTTGTTGTTTTAAGCATATTCATAGACGGAACACGGAACTGGAATTAAATAAAATAATACAACACCATTTCCTACAAGCTTATGGACCGTGCTTACATGCCGCTATGCTTTTGTAACTATATATTTCAATAAATGTGTTGAAAAAATAAACATGAAGAATGAGCACAAAAAACATATTTTCCAATTGGGAAAGGGTCTTCTAGGTATCGTCTACAAGTGTCTTCTGAGTAACTTCCAGAAGTGACTTCGGCGACACTTCTACAAGTGACTTGCACGATATCGCATTCGGATCGCCGAAGTCACCCCCGTCGGGAAGAACTGTTCCACTAAGTCACTTCTGGAAGTAACTTCCGCGATATCGCATTCGGATCGCCGAAGTCACCCCCGTCGGGAAGAAATGTTCCACTACGGCGACACTTCTAGAAGCGTCGCCGAAGTCACTTCTGGAAGTGACTTCCGCGACACTTCTAGGAGTCACTCAGAAGTGACTTCGGGAAGTGTCGCCGTAGTGGAACAGTTCTTCCCGACGGGGGTGACTTCGGCGATCCGAATGCGATATCGCGGACGATCGTTTTCATCTTCTAGACGTCACTAAATAGTGACTTCCGCGATAGAAAATGCTTGCAGGGAAATAGCACTGCGTCGACTGCGACGCCGGCAGAGCCTCGGCAGAAGCGACTCTCTCACCAACCCGTCTCTCTGAATCACCGTCACCGACGGAGCCGACCTAAACGGCGCCAGAGACGACGCTCTCCCAAATTTCTCTCTCTCAAATTATGCAAGCGTGATCGTGGCAAAGGGAAAAGAACAACAAGAGAGATTGAAATTGCAGATGTTGTTTTTAATTTAATTTAATTTATTTCTTACTTATTTCCTAGTGCTACAAGGATTTCCTTATAATTTAGTGCACAAGTCACATAGACAATATTAAGAATTATGCAAATACATATGTAGGTCTCTACCAGAGAACGGCACCGGTGCCTGATTTTGACACTACTAGTGTACTCGCCTAAAAAGCGGTGCCGGTGCTACTAACACCGCCTACTATGCAGTTGCGGTGTTTAAACACCGCATCGATTGTGAGTGTTACATAGACAACACACAAAATTATGCGGTGGAAAAGTACACACTCAAAAATACACAGTGTTGCTTCAATGCACAGAATTTTCGCACACTATTTTTTTGTACTTGTCAAATGTGATTGACATGCAAGATGATATGGGCCGTTCTTTTACAAACCGAACAGATTTGGCCAAAAAAAAAATGTCACATTTTTGATTTGCCTGAAACTTTTTTTACACGTACTATTCGGAAAATAAGTAAACACGTGTATCAGGATTTGACCGAAAAAAAATTATTTTCCTAGTTAGAATTTTTTTAAGTGTGCCAAAAATTGTCAAATTTGAAAAAGTACCCTCTCATTGAAAATCTGTATCTCCGGTTATATGAATCCAATTGACTTCATGTCTTTTGCATTAATTCCTCTAAAACCTCTCCTTTCAAAATAAAATTTCTTAAAAAAATTTTTTTTTTAAATTCTTAAAAATAAAAACAAATTAAGATTAAAAAAAATTTTTTAACTATTGCCCCCACAAAAAAAAAATTTTTTTTTTATTTTAATACTAGCGCCATATTGTTAGTTACAATCGGTTTTTGTAAAGAGTTGGAGCCACTTTTAGTTTTTAAAATATCGAATTTGTTTTAGCAAGGCCTCGGCTTTTTTCTATGAAAAAACGTCGCAGCAAGTAGATCTACTCTCTCACTCTTATCGGATCCTAATGGAATTTATGTTTTCTCATTGTTTACTAGTCCTTTAACAATTGTTAATGATTAAAAGTTAAGTTTTAAGTTTTTTGACAATTTCTGAATGACAAAAAGTAAAAAGTCATTTTTTAATCAATTAAAAACTTACAACTATTTATTTAACCGTCTATTTAATAAACAATAATTTTAAATTTATTTTATTTATTATTTTTTTATATTATGTAATTTATTAAACATTTTTAAATATTTTTTTTTAAGTTTTTAAAAAAATTTATTTAATAAAAATAAAAAATTATAAAATTTAATTAATTTTTTTTTTTAATTTAAAAATAAATATTTAAAAATGTTTAATAAATTACATAATATAAAAAAATAAAAAATAAAATAACTTTAAAATTATTGTTTATTAAATAGACGGTTAAATAAATAGTTGTAAGTTTTTAATTGATTAAAAAATGACTTTTTACTTTTTGTCATTCAGAATTGTCAAAAAACTTAAAACTTAACTTTTAATCATTATCAATTGTTAAAGGACTAGTAAACAATGAGAAAACATAAATTCCATTAGGATCCGATAAGAGTGAGAGAGTAGATCTACTTGCTGCGACGTTTTTTCATAGAAAAAAGCCGAGGCCTTGCTAAAACAAATTCGATATTTTAAAAACTAAAAGTGGCTCCAACTTTTTACAAAAACCGATTGTAACTAACAATATGGCGCAAGTATTAAAATAAAAAAAAATTTTTTTTTTGTGGGGGCAATAGTTAAAAAATTTTTTTAAATCTTAATTTGTTTTTATTTTTAAGAAATAAAAAAAAAATTTTTTTTAAGAAATTTTATTTTGAAAGGAGTGGTTTTAGAGGAATTAATGCAAAAGACATGAAGTCAATTGGATTCATATAACCGGAGATACAGATTTTCAATGAGAGGGTACTTTTTCAAATTTGACAATTTTTGGCACACTTAAAAAAATTCTAACTAGGAAAATTATTTTTTTTTGGTCAAATCCTGATACACGTGTTTACTTATTTTCCGAATAGTACGTGTAAAAAAAGTTTCAGGCAAATCAAAAATGTGAGCCAATAAAAGGTGTTCGGTTTGTAAAAGAACCGCCCATATGCAAGAATAGCTTTTGCTTTCTTCCTTTCAATCTCATTTGGTTACCCGGACGGACTTACACTTTGGAAAGACTTCTATTGACCAAATGGCAGACCACGCAATTATATCTGAACAAATTGCTAGAGGTATTTACTCGTTGGAGCCTAAGCGAAAGGGGAAGAGTTTCGTCTGGAATGTCTTGGCGGAAATTATAAAGGACGACGGGACAAGCGTAAAGGACTTAGTTTATTGCCGGTCATGCAGAAAGATCTTGAAATGTATTGGCAATCAAACATCCAATTTAATCCGGCACAAATGCTGCCAAGCTTATAAGCAACCAAGTGCCCTGAGGAGTGCTTCTAGCCTGGACAAAAAGGAGGCGCTAGATGCTGTTTCAAAGTGGATCGTCGAGGACTGCCGCCCGTTTTCTGCTGTGTCTGGTAGCGGTTTCAAGTCTATGATAAAATTTTTTATAAAAATTGGATCCACCTATGGAGAACTTGTCGACATAGACGACTTGCTACCAGACCCCTCAAGCATCGCCCGGAAGTGCCAAAAAGAGGCTGATGAAAAAAAAGAACATCTCAGCAGTGAACTAAAAGAAGTGGTTAGTCGAGGAGGAGCGTCACTAACAATGGATTTGTGGACCGATAATTACGTCAAACGTAGTTTCCTTGGAGTGACGATGCATTACGAGAAGAATTATAAGATGGTGAGCCTAATCCTTGGGCTTAAATCGATGGACTTCCAACGTTCAACTGCCGCAAATGTGCGTGAAAAATTAGTTTCCCTTTTGAACGAGTTCGACATTAATAGTATGGAAAAAATTAAATATGTTACTGACAGAGGTACAAATGTAATTAAGGCCTTAGAAAGCAACAAACGTTTAAATTGCAGTAGCCACTTATTTGCTAATGTGCTTGACAAAGCTTTTGAGGAAACCGATGAACTGGCTGATGTCTTAAGTGGTTGCAAAAAATTAGTAAAATATTTCAAAAAAGCAAATTTGCAACACAAACTCACGACTTCCTTAAAAAATCCGTGCCAAACACGTTGGAACTCGAATTATACAATGTGCAAATCAATTTTTGATAATTGGCACGAAATAAATAATATACTAACTGAAAATAATGAAAAACACAGACTGCTGCAAATTAATATAAGTACACTTAATGTCATAGTTGAGCTGTGCAAAAACTTTGAAATAATATTTAAAGAAATGCAAATTTGCAGTTCAGCATCTATTTGTTTTGTCATCCCATCAATTTTTAAAGTCAAGAAACTATGTGAATCGAGCACCTTAGATACACCTCCCATTTCAACTTTAAAAGAAAAAATTAGCAAAAATGTTAGTGAAATATGGGAAAAAAACTTATCAGTTTATCATAAAATTGCATTTTTTTTGTATCCACCGGCTATAAACATACAACAAAATGATTTGTGTGAAATTTAAGATTTTTGTCTATCAGAAATGGAAATGCTTGATAACACGTATTTATCCGAACCACTTCCAACAACAAGTAATAGCCTACCAGCAACTTTAATTCGTCATAGTCCGGCCACATCTTCCTCAGATATCGATTCTCACATACTTAAAAATAAATTCTTTTTCTCCGATATGCTACAACAATCTACTTCAAATCCGCTTAACATAACCGCTTACGATGAATTAGAAAAATATTGTAATGAAAAGGTATTAATTAATGAAGACTTCGAAGTTGTTGAGTGGTGGAAAAACAATGAATCATTTTATCCAAAACTTTCAAAGTTTGCACTGCAGGTACTTTCCATTCCTGCAAGTAGTGCAGCCGCCGAGAGAGCATTTTCCCTTGCAGGAAATATCATAACTGAGAAAAGGAACAGATTAGGTCCTAATGCTCTCAATAGTTTAATGTTTTTACACTCTTTTTATAAAAATAAACACATAAACAAATAGTTATAAGTTAGATATAAATGTAAATATTATAGAATAAGAATTACTTTATAATTATAATTTTACTTTATCTATGAATATAATTTTATTACTTTTATTTCAATCTCTATTTACTTTTGTTAACTAATTTCGAGCACCAACAAAAGCAAGGAACTCAAATCATGCTTCAAAACAAAATCCCTTATCACCAAAAATTTAAGGGTTGTTTTTGTGTACACAATACAAACAAGCGGTGGCCGGACACATAAGTAACAAGTCTACTACATCAATACATGAAGCTCATTTTTGACACCGCATACAACCAACACTAAACAGAAACGAGTAAAAAAACACCGCATCATTTATTGATGCGGTGCTTTGATACATGACTTTTGAAAATACATAGTGTTTGTGCGGTGTACTTGTAGTTGCGGTGCACTAATGCCGTTCTCTGGTCTCTACTTATATTAGAGTTTTACACTTATATCTAACATTTAATACAATTAACAATTAACAATAAGAATTGACGGTTTAAATAATTGTTGCAAATTTAAATTTAATTAGTTAGTTTTGTTATTTTATTATAGATTTAATTTTAATTGGTACTTTGCGATTTTAAAAATGTAAATAACACAGGAACACAAAATTAAACTTTGTGAAATTTCCACGAACCATTTCAAGTTTTCCATGATATTTGGGTGCTCCTGAGTAAAAGTCCCATACAAAATTATTTTCCATCACCTACAGGTTCCGCGGTATAGCTAAGAATACAAAAAACCGATGTTTGCCGACATTTTGAATTACATGGCCTATATAATTGGACTAACCTATATTATTTTCGGTAGAATCTATTCTCAATACATCACGGCATTCCTAAAAAATAGTCCCCATTGTGAACCATTGCCCATGTCTTTGGAATTCGACGCCAAAGTTGAAAATCCCAAAATTGTAGAGATTTTTCTGATGGAAAAACAATTCTGAGGATTAAATCTTGAATGGAAGTAATTTTAACTATTCATTGTATATATAGTTCATTGTATGATTTAATTTCGGTTTAAAGCGTTTTCATGAGGACATTTTATTGGATTTCTTATACTAATAAAACCGATTTTTTTATTTCATTATCTACTCCTAAATGTTGTCAAATTTAGAATAAGTCATGGCAACCTCTAGAACTAAGAAACTAAAATACGTTCACTGAATATACACAGAGAAATGTAAATGTTTACTCCCATTCTGTAGGATGCCTTGACTTTTTTAAAATTTGACAACATTTAGGAGTAGATAATAAAATAAAAAAAACGGTTTTATTAGTATAAGAAATCCAATAAAATGTCCTCATGAAAACGCTTTAAACCGAAATTAAAGCATACAATGAACAATAGATACAATGAATAGTTAAAATTACTTCCATTCAAGATTTAATCCTCAGAATTGTTTTTCCATCAGAAAAATCTCTACAATTTTGGGATTTTCAACTTTGGCGTCGAATTCCAAAGACATGGGCAATGGTTCACAATGGGGACTATTTTTTAGGAATGCCGTGATGTATTGAGAGTAGGTCCTACCGATAATAATGAAGGTTAGTCCAATTATATAGGCCACGTAATTCAAAATGTCGGCAAACATCGGTTTTTTGTATTCTTAGCTATACCGCGGAACCTGTAGGGGATGGAAAATAATTTTGTATGGGACTTTTACTCAGGAGCACCCAAATATCATGGAAAACTTGAAATGGTTCGTGGAAATTTTTGGCTGTGTACCTGTGTAATTTGTCCCTAAATTGCGTTGTGCTATCAATTATTTTAAGATGTTGTGACAACTCGTTCCACAATCGAATAGTGTGAATAAAAAATTGGCGATCTGAGGATGCTAGCTTATGTTTAATGTTAATAATATTTCGGGTTCTTGTCGAGGTGCTAAATTTCAATTTTTCATACAAATAACTGGGTTCTTTAGCTTTTATAATTTTATGTAAAAGAATGAGATTTCTGGCATTACTCCAGGATTTAAAATTAAAGCCATATATGCTATTGGCAAATGACGTGATGTGTTCCCCTCGTTTAATATTGAATACGTATCTAGCTATGTTATTAAATGCAATGTTTAGCTTGTGTTGCGAGGCACTGTCACAATGACCGAAAATCTCTATTCCGTAGCACAATGTTGGTAGGAGGTAAGATTTTGCTATCATAAGTCGTATGGATGTTGGTAAAAATTGTTGCGACAAATAAAGTTGCCTGAGTTGGCCATATGATCTCCCCACGGATTTGACAACATGCGCACTCCATGACAAATTGGAATTCATTGTAATGCCAAGATTAGCCACCTGTTCTACATAGAAGATCGGAGAATTACCAATACGTAAATTTGGGAGATTACGGATGCTTGAAGATTTTTTACTTATAACGATACACTTACATTTAGACGGATTAAGCGAGAGACCATTGTTTGTTGCCCACTTACTAACATTTGACAATTCAACGTTTCATATATCTACACAGTCTAATATTCTTCCTATAGGACAGCTCACATACATTTGAACATCGTCAGCATACAAGTGGACATTACAGTTAGACAATACAGTTGGTAAATCGTTCACATACATTGAAAACAAAAGTGGACCTAACACAGAGCCTTGGGGCACGCCACGCTTTAGTAAAAGTGGTTCTGAATATCCACTTTCAGTAAAAACAGCTTGCATTCTACCACTCAAGTATGATGATATAAGTTTAACAGCGGGTCCAGAAAAGTTGAAGAATTTTAAAAGTTTTGTACATAGAATTTCGTGGTTAACCGTGTCAAATGCTTTGCTGAAGTCCAATAATGTTAAAAATGTAATCTGGTTACTGTCGAGTTTCTGTCTGATGTTCTCGGTTATATCTAATATCGCAGTTGTACAGCTTCTAAATTTTCGAAAACCAGATTGGTTATTGCACATTAATGAATTTTGGCCTAAGAACAAATTAATCTGTTGTGCCATTAATTGTTCAAAGACCTTAGAAAGAAATGGCAGAATAGATATCGGTCTGTATTCATCATTGGCTTTGGGGACGGGAATAATTTTTGCCATTTTCCAGATATTAGGAAAACAGGCAGTTGTAAATGCAGTGTTGAACACATAAGTTATTTTGTCAATGATTTTTGGCAGGATTATTTTTATAAAACTAGGGTGTATAAGTTAACTGTGGTCAACCCGATCAAGATCGTTGACCGCAGTTACTTCGAAAATAAGCTCCGGCCGAAATTGCTGACCTAGCAATGGGCCGGAAGCTCGTGCACAGCGGCAGACACTGCATATTTGCGTGGCTGCTGTGAGCTTTTGTTAGCTCTAAGTTTTGTCTTTAAGAACAGTACTGTTTCATGCCTTAAATAAAGAGCACGCTGCTCGTTGACTTTACTCCGGCATCGCCGTTAAACTTATTTACATTCGTCCACTGAGCTTAAGGCCAGGGGCATAGGGGGACAGTCATCCCCTCACCATAATCTTCAGTTGACTCATCGGTGGCCATAGTTGCCCAGCAGCCAACCCCCAACCACTCGGAAGAGAGTTACGCAGCGGCTGCCCCCATCCAGTACGTCAGCGAGTATAGTTGCCAGCAGCCAACCCCCAACCACTCGGAAGAGAGTTACGCAGCGGCTGCCCCCATCCAGTACGTCAGCGATTATAGTTGCCAGCAGCCAGCTCCCAACCACCTGAACGACAGCCACGCAGTGGTTACTCTTCGTCCAGCACATCAGCGATCATAGTTGTCTAGCAGACAGCTATAACCCTTACTCACAACCAGCACCCCGCCGGTGCCCCGTCTACCACTGGCCCGTCCAGGAGCGGCACCGCCGCCGGGCCAGTCACCGAAGAGATTAATTGGCGCCCAACAACCAGGGATTTACATTAGTGGGAGCTAACATAAAATGTAACTGGGCCCTTCGGCCAAAACTATTTTTAAAGTCTTCCAAAAAAATTGTAAATTCGGACCTTTAAAATTAAAATTTTGTGACCCATATAAAAGATATTAATTGGCACAGGCATTCAGTTTTGAAACACGATCCCAGAGCTTTTTGTCTTCGTTTTTGCTTACGCGCGCGAATTTCTGTGCACAGCTGCACATGAATAATCCGTTTCTGGAGTATAGGAATAAAAGACAAGACTCTAGCGACTCAGAGTCTGAGAGTGCAGGGCGGATCCACAATTCAACTCCGATACTCAGACCCCCAGCCCCCCCTACAGAAATGGACCCCGATCAGCTCCGAAATGTTATACAGGCTGTCGTTGCAAATGCCCTTGCAGAACAGACCGCTCAAAGCCAAGCAAGGGAGCAAGCGCTTATGCAACAAATTGAGGAATTGGCCAGGCGAGTAACGGCAATCAACGTTCCGCCAGCTTCAGCCCAGACCCCCCAGATAGTAACATATAAAGCCATAGAGATAGTAGACACTGTTCAATGTAATGAACCTCTAGATGCTGTAAAATGCTTGCCCGAATTTTCGGGAGCACAGGAGGCATATGTCTCCTGGCGGCAGGCGGCCGTAGCGGCCTATCACATTTTTAGGCGATTCGATGGCAGCTCTCGCCATTACCAAGCTGTAATAATCATTAGAAGCAAGGTTAGGGGACCCGCCGACGCGGTATTATCGTCGTTCGGGACAGTACTCAACTTCGATGCGATTATAAGTCGTCTCGATTTTACCTATAGCGATAAGCGCCCAATGCATGTCATAGAACAAGAAATGGGCACCCTAAGGCAGGGAGATCTCTCACTGTTACAGTATTATGATGAGGTTGAAAAGAAACTGACCCTTCTCACAAACAAGGCCACCATGTCGCACGACGCTTCGGCGGCCGAAGTCCTGTGCGTAAAATTCCGGGATGATGCACTTCGAGTGTTCATCTCGGGATTAAAACGCAGCCTCACAGATGTCCTCTTCTCGGCGAAGCCCAAGGACATGCCAACAGCACTTGCTTTGGCTCAGGAGGTGGAGGCAAATCACGAGAGATATTCTTTCGCGGCCTCTTTTGCAAGGAGCCAGGAGGAAAAGGATAAAAAACAATATCCAAAGGCGCAAGAGCGTCAACAAACCCCTCCTCAAAATAATACCCAATCAGGTGCTGCCAAAAATCCCTATTTCACGAAGCAGCACAAAGCTCAAGTTCACCCTGCCCCACGCAGTGGCTCGTCTCGTGAAAATACTGCCGAACCCATGGAAATTGACCCTTCGTTTTCCAAAATACTCAAGCCTTCTCAGGCACTGGCTTACCAAAACAGAAAGCCGGCCGCATCCGATCGATCGGGCCCGCAAAAAAGGCAGAGGTTCAACCACGTCACGCAGAGCGCGGGCGAAACTGACGAAGAATACACCACCGCAGCCTCCAGTGCAGCGGCCAAAATTGATGATGACGCCATCTTAGAGTACGACTCAGATGCAATAAATTTTTTAGGGGAAGATCCCTGCTACATTTTCGCAGTCGAGGAGCGACGGGAAATCATTACTGCCGAGCACAATAGGGCACACAGATCGGCACAGGAGAATGTCAAACAGGTGCTCTCCGAATATTATTCTCCTAAAATGACTAAATTGGCCAACGAAGTTGTCCAAAATTGCAAGACCTGCGCAAGGGCCAAGTATGATAGGCACCCCAAAAAACAGGAAATCGGCGAATCACCGATTCCATCCCACGCAGGGGAAATATTACACATTGATATTTTCTCAACAGATAGGAAATACTTCCTGACGTGCATTGACAAATTTTCAAAGTTTGCAGTCGTGCAACCCATTCCCTCTAGAACAATTGAGGACCTAAAACCAGCGGTGCTACAGCTAATGAACTATTTTCCAAAGGCCAAAACGATCTATTGCGACAATGAGCCTTCACTAAATTCGCGTACGATCTCGGCCATGCTGACTAACCACTTCGGGGTTGGCATCGCAAACGCACCACCCTTACACAGTGTATCTAACGGACAGGTTGAACGCTTTCACAGCACCCTGATAGAACTCGCTAGATGCATTAAAATTGACAAAGGTATAGCTGATACCATAGAGTTGATTTTATTAGCCACCGCCAAATACAACAAATCAATTCACTCGGTCATTAACAAAAGACCAGCTGATGTTGTACAGACGAACTCGGAAGATTTACAGATGGAAATCCAAGAAAAAATAAAAAGCGCCCAGGACGCGTTAAGAAAACGGGAAAACACATCCCGGCAGAATAGGGTCTTCGAGGTTGGGGAAAAGGTATTGGTAAAATCCAACAGAAGGCTAGGAAATAAACTCACACCCCTGTGTGAGGAGAAAGCCGTAGAAGCGGACCTGGGATCCACGGTCCTCATTAAGGGGAGGGTGGTCCACAAGGACAATCTCAAGTAATATCACCAACGATGTCCTCCATGTTTTTTTTTATTTTTTACACTTTCAAGCCACTTGGCGCATATTTTTTCTAACTTTAAGATTCAAGCCACTTGGCGCATATTTTTCCTAACTTTAGGATTCAAGCCACTTGGCGCATATTTTGCCTAACTTTAAGTTCATTTTTTCGGTGGTTGGAAAACCCTCTATAAGCATAGAAATAGCTAAAAGATTAATTTCACAGGTTCGGACCCATACTTTGCATATTCCTGTCCTTGACGTCGGCCCACATTACCGATTACTCGCAGGCCAAGTACATTCCCATCGTGGATGGTGAAATCCTAGTATGGGAGGAGTCCGCTTACGTCACACATACAGCGAACCTCTCAGAATATGGGCGTGTAAAAAAGGAGACAAACAGCATGATTAATATGTTTCCACTATCCCACATGCAGAAGCTTCTAAGCGTGGATACCGCTCATCTCCAAGACTTGTTAGAGTCGTTGGGCGTTCATCACAGAGTAGCTAGGAGTTTGGATTTCTTGGGATCAATGCTAAAGGTCGTGGCAGGGACACCGGATGCCGGTGACTTAGAGAAAATCAGATTTACCGAGATGAAGTTAGCCGAGTCAAGCAATAGACAAATTCAAATTAACACTAAAATCCAAAACCAAATTAATCAGTTAACCTCTACCGTCAATTCAATTTTGAAATCAGCCAAAAACTCACAAGTAGACACCGGACATTTATACGAGACACTGCTTGCTAGAAACCGAATGCTGATGACGGAGCTACAAAATTTAATGCTTGCCGTAACCCTTGCTAATATTAATATTGTTAGTCCGAACATTTTAGATCATGAAGACTTAAAAACAGTTTGGCTTGAGGAACCCACCAACACACCTATAGGAGATATTTTGTCCGTCTCGTCTGTAAAAATTCTGCAGTCCACTAACATTTTACATTTTATCATAAAATTTCCGAAAATTAAACTAGCCTGCAAAAAGATTACAGTTTTTCCAGTCACCCATGGTGAGACAATGTTGCAGATAATAGACAACGTCATTGCCGAATGCAGCGGAGAAATTTACGCCATCAAAAACTGCTCCGTATCACCGGGGGCCACGTTCTGCCGCCTGGCTTCAGAGAGTTCATGCGCCAAGGAATTGCATGCCGGTGGGGTAGCACACTGCCGAGTCCAAGAGAGTGATCTGCACCCGATAACCTATGTGGACGAGGGAATTATAATCATCAACGACGGATCGGCCAAAGTTCGAGTTGACAACGGCACAGAGACCTGGACTCATGGCACACACCTCATAACCTTTGACAAACAAGCCACGATAAATGACACACTCTTCATCAACCACGATAACACCCGGAAGAGAGCTCCAGGGACAGCAAGTCTCCCCTTGTTGAACATCACCGCTAGCAGAGATGTTCTCAGCCTCCCGTATCTTCACCGCCTAAGTGAACGAAACTTGGAGTTCATCAAGGAGTTTAGAGAAGAGATCGACAACAACCAGACAAGTCTCGCAGCAATTATTGCAGGAGCAATATGCTGCGCACTCATCTGCATCGGGCTCACTTTTAAGCGACTTATTAGGGCAAGAAAATCCGCAGACCAAATTAGACAGGTTATCGCTGAATTACAAACGGCCGAGGGCGGCCTTAACTTAGAAGGGGGAGCAGTTAACTGTGGTCAACCCGATCAAGATCGTTGACCGCAGTTACTTCGAAAATAAGCTCCGGCCGAAATTGCTGACCTAGCAATGGGCCGGAAGCTCGTGCACAGCGGCAGACACTGCATATTTGCGTGGCCGCTGTGAGCTTTTGTTAGCTCTAAGTTTTGTCTTTAAGAACAGTACTGTTTCATGCCTTAAATAAAGAGCACGCTGCTCGTTGACTTTACTCCGGCATCGCCGTTAAACTTATTTACATTCGTCCACTGAGCTTAAGGCCAGGGGCATAGGGGGACAGTCATCCCCTCACCATAATCTTCAGTTGACTCATCGGTGGCCATAGTTGCCCAGCAGCCAACCCCCAACCACTCGGAAGAGAGTTACGCAGTGGCTGCCCCCATCCAGTACGTCAGCGGGTATAGTTGCCAGCAGCCAACCCCCAACCACTCGGAAGAGAGTTACGCAGCGGCTGCCCCCATCCAGTACGTCAGCGATTATAGTTGCCAGCAGCCAGCTCCCAACCACCTGAACGACAGCCACGCAGTGGTTACTCTTCGTCCAACACATCAGCGATCATAGTTGTCTAGCAGACAGCTATAACCCTTACTCACAACCAGCACCCCGCCGGTGCCCCGTCTACCACTGGCCCGTCCAGGAGCGGCACCGCCGCCGGGCCAGTCACCGAAGAGATTAATTTATATTATCAAGCCCTACCGCATTCGACTTTACTTTAAGAACCGAATCTAAAACATCACAAGAAGAAACACACATAAAACTAAAGCTATTATCACAGATATTATTCACAATAATGTCAAGATAAGGGTTGGTCATAGTTTCAGGTACGTTTGATTGCACAAATTTTATATTCAGTTCATTGGGGTCTGCAGTTATATTGCTTTTGCTTTTGGACTTGCCAACACCCAAATTTTTTAACTCCTTCCATTTCTGCTTCATAGACATGGCAGTTTGAAGTTTTTGTGAATAGTAAGCACGCTTCGCATTAACGATTAAGGTGGTTACTACAGTTCGTAATGACTTAAATTCTTTATAGTAATCAGGAATTTTGTATCTTTTCCATCTTCTGTAACCATTATCTCTTTGGCATATCTTTAAAGCTATGGCATTATTAAACCAAGGATTTCCCGTTGCCTTAATAATTTTTTGTTTAAGGGGCACAAATCTCTCATACAACGACTCTATGCATTCTGTCAAAAAACCTAATTGGGCATTTACGTCTGTTAATGTATGCATATAATTAAGATCAAGGGCATCTAAATGCTGGCTAAGTAAGTCAAGATCAATTCTCCTAAAATTTCTGTAATTTATGGTGTGGTCAAGAAGAATAGGGTCAAATTCATATGTCAGATAGATTAAGTCATGCTTTGAGAAAGCTGGCACTGAGACTTGGTCATATAACAGAGTCTTACTACGATCATTTACAAAAAAAACATCAAGAAGACTGTTGAGAGTATTGGAGAAGTGTGTAGGTGTAGTAAAGTTCACAGGAATCAGTCCAAGACTCTCCATTTCTAAGTTTAGATGCCGCTCAATAAGCAGATTACTATTGAAATCCCCGGTTATTACAACGTTGTTATATTTACAACATAATGAAGCCACTACTTCAACAAAATCAGAATAGTCTACAGTTCGATTCGGTCGGTAAACACACCCGAGCAGCATATTGGAAGCGCTTCGACTCCCGTTGACTTGTAAGAATAGGTATTCAACTGCACTACCTGTTGGCTGCTTACATATTAGTTTTGTATTTAGTTTTGAATTAATATAGATAGCCACACCCCCGGCATGCTCCTCACGATCGGATCTGTACATATCGTAACCATCACATGCTACCATAGCGTCATTAAGTTGAGGAGCAAACCACGTTTCAGAAACACACAAAACATCTATGTTGGACTTAACAAACAAATACCTGAACTCTTGAATCTTGCATAAACTTTGCGCATTTATATGGCAGATATGTAACCCATTATTTTGTTTGGCGAGAACCCTCAATATTGTACGACAATTCGATTGGGATGCCTCTATATCAGAAACGTTGAATAGAAAACATAAACACACGCAATTTAAGAACAATTATGTTGTACCAATAAAAAAACCTAACCATTACGACTTCTCTTACACAAGTATAACTAATCCTAATACATTTCATATTTAAGAGATATATTCTAACGAAAAAGATTTTCCCGCTCAGTATTCTTTTTCTATTTCTGAAAAGCAGGCGCCGTTGTTCCGCGTTTTTCAATTGCGTTCTAACTGGGATAAGTTGTTTTCGAGTTCAAACAAAAGTGCTATTAATCAAGAATGAATTTTTAGGTAAGTAATTTTAAAGGATATTATAACTTTGTCTTGTCAAAATTATTATAACTTCTCATTTTTAGAATTTGTATGTTTTATTTTTAGGTCAATCTGATGGTAAAAGGTGTATAAACAATATAATTTTTATTGTTTCAATATACTGTATCAGGATGTCTGCCCTTGGGGTGGGGTACAAGCTCAGCGAAGCAGCCGTTATACGTCCGCTTAGGTCTACAGCATCGAGAATTGCAAAACAGTATTGCAACCATTCACTTCCCGACAATGAAGCAACTCCGTAAACAGAGGTCGTTCGTTTGCAAATAAGAAAGAATTTTCAACAAAAGCCAGCAATTTTGAGCAGAAACCAAACAGCGATGTTAAGCCGCCCAGGTCGAAGGAATCCCTGAAGCGTTACAATTGCGGAGATATAGGACACTTCGCCAATTCATGCCCGAAAGAGAAGAAAAAGTCAAGATGCGCCAAATGTAACAAATTCCAAGAGCCAAATGGAGGTTGCCAAGCCACCAATGTCCTTCGCTTAGGAGCCGCAAATCAGGACAAGCTTTTTACCAGGAAAATCTGCGTGCACTCGCACGATTACAGCGCCTTTATTGATACATGTAGTCAAGCCAGTATCATCCGCCAATCAGCAAGTCAACGCTGAGCGCTCCAAGTGCGCTATGAAAATTAGAGGCATTTGTGGAGGTTCATGTATCCTCACAGAAGCGATGATTTTGGACATGGACATAGATGGCCCTATTGGGCCAGGACGTTATCATCAGCGCTCATCTTGAGTTGAATTTCCCAGACGAGTCCAGGATCGAACTAGCAGTTCATCAACCGATAGTCCCTGTAAGCGATACCAAGATCGCCAAACTTCTGGACAATTTCCACAACGAAAACGAAAGTGAGCAAATGCGCAGCTTGCTGGATAAGTTCGCCGATGTTTTCTCAACAGGATTAGAAGGCATTGGAAAGACAAGCGTAATCAAAGCAAACATCATCGTCGAGAGCAGTCAGCCAGTAGCTCAAGCCCCATATCGAGATTCCGAGCCAAAGAAGGAAGTCGTCAGCAAAATGGTTGACGAGCTTCTCAAACATGACATCATCACAGCATCCACATCAGAGTACGCTAGCCCGGTGGTGCTCATCAAGAAGCCGAATGGTAACGATCGAATGTGTGTCGATTATCGCCGCCTAAACAAGCTGATCAGGAAGGAAAATTTCCCAGTACCGAACATCGAGGAACGTCTGCAGGAAGCGAAAAGATTCAAATACTTTTCATCCCTGGACCTCAACAGTGGATACTATCAGATTGAGATAGCCCCAGAGAGTCGAAAGTTTACTGCCTTCATCACCACAGACGGATTGTATGAGTTCAAGCGACTTCCATTCGGGTTGAAAAACGCGCCCGCTGTTTTCAATCGACTCATGGTTGAGCTATAGAACAGAGTAAAGAAAGGAGACATGATGCACTACATGGACGACATCCTTATTGGTAGCCAAACGTTCGCGAAGATGTACGAGAAGCTTGAGAGGATCCTCAAAGTCTTAAAGGAGTGCGGATTAACTTTGAACATGGGCAAGTGTGAGTTGTATAAGCAATCAATAACATTTCTTGGTCACCAGATACACGCAGAAGGAATCAGTCCAGACAATGTCACCGATGTGAGAAAGTTCTTGGGTCTCACCGATTATTTCCGCAAATTTGTCGCTGGATACGCCATCATCTCAGCGCCGTTGAGAATCCTATTGCGCAAGGATCAGCCATTCAGTTGGAAAGCGCCACAGCAAGATGCCTTCGACGAGCTGAAGAGTTGCCTGATCTCGAATCCTGTTATCACCAGTTTTCGCCTAGATGTTGAGCATGAACTACATACAGATGCCAGTGCCGTTGGTTTAGCAGGAGTGTTGCTACAACGGGAGGACGATCAGCTGAAACCAATCGCTTATTATAGCCGAGCAACTTCCAAACAGGAAAATAACTATCACAGCTACGAACTTGAGGCAGAACGAACAAACCGCATAAATTTGTCAATGTTATTGCCTTCAAATGACAACGACAAGCGTTGGGATGACAATATCCGATCAATACAATGGAGCATCAATACGATGGTAAATAGCACTACTAAATGCTCCCCATTTCAGCTTCTTTACGGTTACGAGCCCCGAGACATTCTGAAGAACACAATAACCGCCGCTATCCAAAGCCAGGAACAAGAGATGCTAACAGATGCCGAATTGGAACAGCTAAGAGCAGATGCTGCGACTTCAGTCAACGACTGCTGCCAAAAGACGATATGATGCCAAACATTCAAAGCCAACTGTATACAGCCTTGGAGACCTTGTGTTGGTCGAGAACGATCGTTCAGCACAGGAACATTGCGCAAACTGGAGCCTCGCTACAAAGGTCCTTTTATTGTCAACAAGGTCCTGCCAAACGACAGATATCTACTCGAAGATATTCCTCACGCTCAACGAAAGCAGAGACACTACAAGTCAGTATATTCGTCCGACAAGATGAAGCAGTGGTGCGAGCTGCAACCAGATGACCCGGATGAAGACGACCATTTGGAAGACGATCCACCCCATGAATCCTGCGAGGACGCAGAGATTTGTCAGGAGAGGCCGACTGTGAACAGCACCTAATTCGCATCCCTATCGATAGCCCGATAGTGTTGGGTAACGCCTATTTGTTAGTGTTGTCAAGAAACTACAGGAATGCTATAAGAGTACTAACAGCGTTTAATAGTTATATTTTCCATGTATTATCCTACTTAATTATTCACTCGAAAAGCTACCCTTCACACTTGCAAATAAAGTTAATACATATAGTTTAATGCTCATTCTATCGGTGCAGTTCCAGGGATTCCAGATTCTGCTTGCCTATTTAAAATTTGGTTTTTAAGTTGTCAAAAATCAAAAGGCCTACTTCCTACAAAGTTACAATGAATTTCCTTTGGGAGCCTTAAGATATAGCGAGACGGATCGGACCAACTCGCTCCGACATATGTACTATCTGGATTAAAAAAAGACTTTTATGAAAGTTTCATCGCGATAGCTTTAAACGGACAGACGGACATGGCTAGATGGACTCGGCTATTGGTGCTTGTTTTCTCTTAAATGTACGCAGATTTATCTACTTTTTGGGTAAGCTTAACACAAAATCGGAATTCATTATCCGAGTCAATTTAGTCATGTCGGTCTGTCCGGAAGTCAGTCCGTATGAACTGTATCGAGCTGATTTTGTATGTCTGCTCGCTACGAGATTCGTGCGGCTAGCTCAGAGAAGTTGTGTGTGCGTCCCACCAAATTTATATAAACTTGATCGCTCACTAGATCAGTAAGAAAGCACAGAATTCACGGGCTCGAATTGGGTTTATTGCGGGTGTGATTACAGCGGGCTTAATGGCTTGGTTGGCCTTGGTATAGCCACTCGTGGGCTTGTGTCCTGGTGATGCTCTGCACGTTGATGCGTCGCCTCGGTGGTTGCTTTTCTCATTGACTCCGTCCTCCGGTTCTGTAGCTTTCTGTAGCTCCTTTTAGATGATCGGCGATGGTCGAATCTGATGCGATGACTCGACGACTACTCGTAGTGCCTCGCAAGGAGATCAGCCGTGTGGGCTTAGGGATGCGTCACCGTTCTCAGACTAGGGTGAACAGGTGCTGCGTTCTACAGGACGCCTCTAGACCCACAGCCGCCTGTCCCTGGCTCTGTTTCGGATGGTCCCACTCGGGTCTTGCTCGGATCGCGCTGACAGTCTAAGCCACACCTGGAATCTGCCTAGAGCTGCCTTGCTTTTACGCCTAGTGTAAACGAACGTTCCACCCTAGCCTCACCCTCTTGCTTGTTGACCGTGACGTGTTTTAGCTGACGATGTCCTGTGATTTGCTCCTGGATGTTCTGGTTGTGAGGTTGGACACACGCCCGTCCCGGACTCGTAGAACCGTTAGGTCTCTCTAAAACGACGCCTTGAAGCGACAACCGGCCTACTGCTCGCCCTTTCTGGCTTTTCGCGCCAGGACTTGTTCGATTTTCACTTGATGGACTGGGCAGACGCCTGGACACGCCAAAGTAGTGTTTGAAACAAGGCACCCGGGTTTAGACGGTTCTCCCACCGAGCTCACGATCTCTCGTCGCAGGACTGGTAGACTTAGTCGTAACAGGAGTAGGAACAGTTCGCCTTGAATTAGCCGTGCGATGTCCTCTGGACCTCAGCTACCTATGTCGCAATTCGAAGATTCCTGATGATCCAATCCCGAACATTTCGATGTAGCGATCTTGCTCCTTGTAGGCGCTGATTCCGACGACTTGACTTGTGTTTTACTTGTAGATTTCTTGGCACTGGTTGACTGACTTATTGATATCTTGACTGATCTTGACGGATAAACTCCTCGCGATCGACTGATTCAGCTGCCAGCGCCCGGCGGCTTTATATAGGGCCTCCGGGAACCATTATTTCCCTTTTGCGCTCTACCTGCGGCATCTCACCAATCCAGGTCCAAAGTCCGTGGCTCCGGTTTGACCCACTTGTCCTTCACGCACGGCCTCTAATTCTGATTCCAATGGTGCATGTGGCAAGCCTGTGTGCCGCTCCGTTGCTGAGATGTGGCACTTATCCTCCAGGTACAAAGTCCGCGGCAGAGTCCAAAGTCCGGTGCAGTTCCATTATTTCCATTTGTACCCGACACTCTCGCTCTGCCAGCGAAGTCTCCACTTTCTCTCTCTCTGCACCCTTGTTCTCTCAACGTTCCCTCTTCGGAGCTAGACTCTCCACTCTCTCAGAGTTCTTTTTCCAACCCTTGTTCTCCAAACTCTCTTCGCCGTGCCGCTACTACGCTAATTCGCCGCGTAATTGGTTATCGGCCGGCCATCCGTTATTCTTGCTGCTGCTATTTATGGGGAGTTATTCAACTCCTCACAGAACACTATGATATTCACATAAGACTGTGAATCAGCGCAACTGGTAAAAGTCCAAGTTTTGCGGCCTGTGCCAAAAAATTCGAAAAATTGTATGAAGTCTCTTCAGTGTCTAATTATAATAAGTTTTTATCTTTATCCTCCTAAAATATGTAATTCGATGTGCTTTCCACTCGATGTGAGCAGGGGCTTATCGTTAACAATTTCCCCTTATGTGGTTTTGCACTAGAGTTTACAAGAAAAAACGAGAGAGAACGCTAGGGTCGGGTTGGTGTCCCGACTATCTAATACCTGTCACTCGGCTAAAGGGAGTGCGAGGGAGATGGATATATACAATTCTTTTGATTGCGTATAACTTTTTAATGAATGGTCCGATTTTAAATTTCTTTTACATTTCGATAGTTATGAACGTATGAACGCTGAGATCTCGGAACTACAAAAACTAGAAGGCTGAGATTTCCCACACATATTTTGGGGCTTCCTACGCAGCGCAAGTTTATTTTAGCCGAGCGCCTCGCCCCCTCTATCGCCCACAAACGCCCACTAACGATTTTAAAATGTGATCTGCGCCCACACCTTTAAAGATTTCCGAGAAGTATAAATGCAATTTTGTTGTGTATATTTATACCTATCGAAATGTAGAAATCAAATCGGACCATTCATTAAAAAGTTATACACAATCAAAATTGTTTATATATCTATCTCCCTCGCACTCCCTTTAGCTGAGTTACGATTATTAGATAGTCGGGACACCAACCCGAGTACAGCGTTCGCACTCCCTTTAGCGGAGTGACGAGTATTAGATGGTCGGGACACCAACCCGACTATAGCGTTCTCTTTTGTTATAACTTACATGTGGCTAGGTTCCTTTCCCTCGCCCTAGCTTTGATCTCGCGTCTCTGTGGGGGGGGGGTCTCTGTGCATCGCCATCCAAGCTTCTCGACTTATTCGTGGAACTCCCTAGCCTCGATTGCCACCAGGTCCATGGGGATCATTCCGGAGATATCAAGGGCTGCGTCATTCTATACCGTACGGAATTCGAAGCAAACTCTGGATTCTGTATTCCAGGCTCTTCCAGTACTACTCCGTGCCAACAGCTTCGCCCATATAGGGGCATACAACATTGTTGCCCGAGTTACCGACTGCAGAAGAAGTCTACTCACTTGAGCACTTCGCGACAGAGCTCTAGCGACATTAGCGGCCTTTTTATTAGCTTCGAAGAGGTGCTTCCTAAAAGACAGTCTCGTGTCTATCATAACTCCCAGGTAGCGTATTGCTTTTGTTGAACGGATCGTGGAGCCTCCGACTTGGATGCTCGCTGTCTCAACCAGCTGGCGGCTGGATATGAGGACCTCCACGGTTTTGTGGTGCCCTATGCTGAGACCTACTGACGAGAGTAAATCTTCGATAGTTGCTCTGCTTTCGAAAGGGGTTTGCCTACGATTGCGTCTGCTATGTCGCCCACAAAGCCTACCACTCTCATTCTTCCTGGTAGTGCTAACCTTAGAATAAATATTGAATTGAAATAACTCTTGAACTGTGGGGTACATTGGTTTAAAATTTATATATATATTGGAGCCCTGCTTGGGTATACAAAATGGGTTATTTGGGTACCCAAACCAAATTTCAGGTCAAGTATGTCAGGCTTTCTTTTAAATATTTACCTACCCAACCTGACCCCAAAACTTTCGGGTCATTTGGGTTTGGGTAAAATTTTACCCATTTACCCAAATACCCAAACCCAAACGACCCAAGTCAAATGGGTTTCAAATAGATCAGTTCACGTTTAAGGTTAACCAAAGAAAAAATTGATTTTTAAATAAGACGATGATCACAATTTTCACAGCTCATCGACCCGTCGCGATTTCTTAAGGTCAAGATGGTTATTTGTGTATATTTAAAATTAAAGAATACGATATATCAACATTTGTTTTAAGAGTGTTCATGGTTGATAAACAAAATCAAGAATGATGTATTCTCAAAAAATCAAATCCAGAATACTTTTATTCGTTTGTGCTCAAAAAAATGAGAAGATTAAATACTGAAATCAAGAAGATTCGTTCTTGGTTTTTTCGTTCTCAAGTTTTCTCAGTGTGCTTTACAATGATCCACCGATTCTCTCACAGGCCGGAAGCGGTTCCGTTAACGGACATGATTACTGAAACAAATTGTGGTGCCCTTTGGACATACTGGATATCACGCTATGGTTGTCCTGTAACAATTACTACGGATTAGGGAAATCAGTTTGAATCCGCCCTCTTCAAGTCGGGCATACCATGGATCAAGTTGCTGTCAAGTGTGATGCTAGGACTTCGAAGCAAGATCTTGCATCTTCGGCCTTCCGAATGAATTTTAATATGACCTGGATGAACCGTCAAACCCAAGTGCGTTTGTCACTCAATTTAAGACAAAGTAATTAACAACTGCTCTCGAGTCTTCGGAGAGCTTTCAAACAGCCTTTGGAGCCTCCATATACAAGACCATATCCAGTGGTCGTATTGCTGTTCTCTTCTTACACGTTGCGCTGTTGTTGCATGATGCAAAGTTTCTAAACTAAAATCGTTGTCTTTACTAGTAGGTCTACTGATTACAAAAATATTGTATGAACTCTGAGATCTCGGAAACTACAAAAGCTAGAAGGTTGAGATTTTCCACACATATTCTTGTGCGCAAGTTTATTTCAGCGCCGAGCGCCACGCCCCCCCTAACGCAAATGCAATTTTGTTGTGTATATTTATACCTATCGAAATGTAGAAGACATTTTTCAAATCGGACCATTCATTAAAAAGTTATACGCAATCAAAATATATACATACATCTATCTCCCTCGCACTTCGTTTAGCTGAGCTACGATTATAGTCGGGACACGAACCCGAGTACAGCGTTCGCACTCCCCTTAGCTGAGTGACGGGTATTAAATAGTCGGGACACCAACCCGACTATAGCGTTCTGTCTTGTTTTTTTATTCAGAAACCACGTGTATTTCGGCGTACAGAATTTTTTTAATTTAAAATTCCCTTAAAAAGTACTTAATTTAAAAATTATAAATTTTTAAAAATATGTTTCTGAAAGATGTCCCACAAAATTGCATACCAGATATTAAAATAACTCAAACGAGTCTCAAGTGCTGCATAAATTCGGAGCTTAATTCTAAAAAAAATGTTTAAAAAAGGGGTGTGTCAAGCCTACGCACGACAGAAGTGAAACTTCTAGTATTCCTCTTCCGTTTATCATTTCATTATCTCTTTTTATACCCTTGCAGAAGGTATTATGATTTCAGTCAGAAGTTTGCAACGCAGTGAAGGAAACGTTTCCGACCCTATGTATATATTCTTGATCAGCATCACTAGACGAGTTGATCTAGCCATATCCGTCTGTCCATCTTTCCGTCTGTCCATGCGTCTCTCAGTTTTAAAGCTATCGGGCTAAAACTTTTCCAAAAATCTTCTTTCTTTTGCAGGTAGTATATAAGTCGGAACGAGCCAGGTTGGATATATAGCTCTCATAGAAATAATCGGGAAAACAACTTTAAATAAATTATATCTTGGTTGTTTTTGAACATAGAACCTCCTAGTTTTGGAAATTCCATCTTTTAAATACAATTTTAAGAAAATCGGACGAGTATATCATATAGCAGCCATAGGAACTATCAGAAAATTAATGAGAATATAATAGGAAATAAATTATTGCTTCGATGGTTTTTATTGTATTCTCTTCTACTCTGGGATAAGACTCATTTTAAATATTTTCGAACTTAGATTTTAATTTTATCAATATCGAACTACTACGGAACTTTTGGAAAATTAGTGAGAAATAATAGGAAATTTAACATTTTTGAGATTTGTAAATTAATAGGAATTATACAGTGGCTCACAGCTTATTTCAACCAGTCTACACCAAAAACTTTAACAGCCCATAAAAACTAAACAAAACATGTTATCAAAATAATTTGAACGCAGAATACATCTATGAGGATACACATTAGTGTATAAAAATTTTATGATTTTTTAAATATTTTACAAATATTTTTTATGAATTAATTACAAAAAAAAACCCAAAAAAAGGCCACAGCTTATTTCAACCAGTTAACAAAAAAATCGAATAAATTAACATAGTAGCCAAAACCTATTTTTTTTTAATTTGGCATGACTACCCTTTTGTTTAACAACAATTTAAAGTTAACTTTATATGGAAACAATGCCTTTTGTTGTTGTTGCCAAGTAAAAACTACTCCCGACCCTTGGGAAGGACTTTTGGCATAGTTTCGTCTAAAAATATTGTGTTTTCTAACATTTTTTCGTTAAGTGGACTTCCAATATTGTTTTGTGGTAATGTTAAGACACATTTAATTCATAATCATTAGCTTTCGACAGCTCTGGATGAGCTGAATCTGCGAAAAAATATGCACTTCCCATGGGTAATTTCTTTAGTTAAATCAAAAATTAATTTATATTTCAAAATCCTTTTAGTTTTTAATTAATTTATCCTTTTGAATGTGAAGATGAACTCAAATCTTAATCGCGGAGTAAAAAAAAAAATTGTGGAAGGACCTGTTTGACACCTATAGGCCCAAAACAATTAGCGTTCGCCGCTAGGCTTAGGGCTCATTTGGATACACACGAGAAACTCACTTATTAGTGTCCTTAGTATGTTTGAAAAAATGTATTTGAAAGAAATACTTGAATTTTGATACATTTGAGTCGGAAAAATATATCTAAGCGGAGAAAATCCCAATGACGAGCCTAAATTGGGAAGTCAAATTGCTATTTTAAAGTCTAACGGCGAACGCTAATTGTTTTGGGCCTATAGGTGTCAAACAGGTCCTTCCATAATTTTTTTTTTTTACTCCGCGATTAAGATTTGAGTTCATCTTCACATTCAAAAGGATAAATTAATTAAAAACTAAAAGGATTTTGAAATATAAATTAATTTTTGATTTAACTAAAGAAATTACCCATGGGAAGTGCATATTTTTTCGCAGATTCAGCTCATCCAGAGCTGTCGAAAGCTAATGATTATGAATTAAATGTGTCTTAACATTACCACAAAACAATATTGGAAGTCCACTTAACGAAAAAATGTTAGAAAACACAATATTTTTAGACGAAACTATGCCAAAAGTCCTTCCCAAGGGTCGGGAGTAGTTTTTACTTGGCAACAACAACAAAAGGCATTGTTTCCATATAAAGTTAACTTTAAATTGTTGTTAAACAAAAGGGTAGTCATGCCGAATTAAAAAAAAAAATAGGTTTTGGCCACTATGTTAATTTATTCGATTTTTCTGTTAACTGGTTGAAATAAGCTGTGGCCTTTTTTTTGGGCTTTTTTTGTAATTAATTCATAAAAAATATTTGTAAAATATTTAAAAAATCATATAATTTTTATACACTAGTGTGTATCCTCATAGATGTATTCTGCGTTTAAATTATTTTGATAACATGTTTTGTTTAGTTTTTATGGGCTGTTAAAGTTTTTGGTGTAGACTGGTTGAAATAAGCTGTGAGCCACTGTATGCAAGGGTATACATATTAGCTTCTGCTGGCCGAAGATAGCTTCCTTTTTTTTTGAAATTGGAGCTGGTGTTATAGCGTCAGCTGCAGCAAATCGCAGACGCTTTCTGTATGCTTTACTTCTTTCTTGTACAGAAATGATTTCTGTATTCTCACACAAGCAAGCTTAGATTTACTTTAGATTTTACTCTCTCAACTTTATGCGAACGCATGCTGCAACCAAAGAGTATAAGTGCATAATTTCGTTTGCTTATACACTTACACAACCAAAGAATCTAACACGGACAACGCACACTAGGAATGTGTAAAGTGGTCTCAACGCAAGAGCTGCTCTCTTTTAAAACGTCATTTGTGCCAATCTCTATCTAGCTATCTTATTCTATCGCTTAAGAGAGACAGACAGGTAAACAGGTAGTAATTAATTTTAAAAAACTTTAGTCTTTAAGAAATCAATGTTTGTGATGATGATGACATTCATTTATTTATGTTCATGAATCTGACAAATTGTGACTAGCGCTTTAATTTATAAGTATTTTTTTGAACTTGTAGCGTTAGGAAGAAATAAAACCAAAATTAAATTAAAAATTAAACATTTTTAACGTTCTCAGCAGAGCTGAGCTCGCACCATGTGCGAGCGCGCTTAGAGCGAAGAGAGGAAAGAAGTGGACAAAGAGAACGTTCGACAGCGGTGAAGATAAAAAAAAACAAGAAAGGAAGCTACCTTCGGCCAGCCGAAGCTTATAAACCAGGGGTGCTCAGTCCTATGGCACACGAGCACAATTGTTTTTGTAATAGCACTAAGCATACGGCAGAGCACTCGCAATGCTTGCCTAATAGGCAATGCCTATGCACACCCCGAGTCCTCTTTGTGTCGCTGTCCTTAATAGATAAGAGCGATCCAAGCCAACAACAAATTTCATTGAAATTTTTTTTTCTTCTCAACTCACAGTGCAAAGTGTTGTTGTCTTTTTCATGACTGTGTGTGAGTCGTTACTTGCGTGCGTGTGATTTTCTTTCAATTGTGTTGGTAAGGGCACTGCCGCAAGGTAATTTTGAGCTCCCCTGTTATAAACCCTTGCAGATAAAGTAAATACCTATAGTTTAATGCTCACTCAGTGCGGTTCCAGGGATTCCAGATTAGCGTGTCTATTTTTTAAATTTTGTTTTTAAGTTGTCAAAAATCAAAACGCCTACTTCCTACAAAGTTACAATGAATTTTCTCATATTTGTTTGAATATTCTTATGGGAGTCTTAAGATATAGTGGTCCGATCCGGCTCGCTCCGACATATGTACTACCTGCAATAGAAAGAAGACTTTTGGGAAAGTTTCATCGCGGTAGCTTTAAAACTGAGGGACTAGTTCGCATAGAAACGGACAGACGGACATGGCTAGATAGACTCGGCTATTGGTGGTGATATATAAACTTTATGTGGTCGGAATCAACAAAGATATCATTTTTTCCTATTAATTTTCATTTAATTTTCAGATCGTTCCTATCGTTCCTATAGCAGCTATATGATACAGTGGTCCGATTTCTTAAAAATTTAATTCGAAATTCAGAAATAATTAAAAAGTAGTATTCCAAAGAGTAGAAGGTAATATTTTGAAAAACACCGAATATATAATTTTTTTCTACGTTTCTTTTTTTAGGTCCTTTCTATGGGAGCTATAAGATGTAGTTGTCCGTTCCGACTTATATACTACCTGCAATAGCAAAAAGATAGCTTAAAAACTTAGAGACTAGTTTGCGTAGAAACGGACAGACAGGCGGACATGGCTTGATCGACTCGCCTAGTGATGCTGATTAAGAATATATAGGGGAGAGTTTTGTAGGTTGGGACGGTCTGTACGTTGGGACACCCCCTTTTCTAAATACTTTTCAACTAAACATTTTTTTTATTTGTTTCTTAGAGTCGTTTTCAGTAACAAAAATTTTAGGTAAAACATTAGAAGCCAGATTTAAGCTTTGACCCTCGTGTACCATTTTTCACCTAAAAAGTTTTTGACCCCTTTTTTCAAAATTCCATAAAAAATTATTAACGGGCTTAAATATATTTAGCAAAATGCTTAAAACATAGGTAATTAAATGCTTAACAAATATTAAAAATATCAGACTAATTTGACAGTCAGAAAAAAAGTTAATTTTTTATCCCGAAACAACCTATTTTGTGTAAGTTTGGACAATTTGAGCCTGTTAATTACAAATGGACGGAAATTAAGTTAAAACGAACTGAAATTGATTAAATTAACATAAATAAGTAGTTTTTAAAAGTTTGAAGTACATTTAGTATAAGTTTTATTGACTTTTAAAAGTGTCCCAACTTACAGACCTCTTTTTCAAAATGTCGTTTTTTGGTACTTTTCAAAAAAAATATTTTTTCAGTTTTCCCTAAGGAAAAAAAATATTTTTATTTGTTTTTTATTAAGCTAATAGACTAACCTTTCGATCAGTACCAAATGCGTAAAGTTTCATAAGTGAACGTCGAAATGGCAGATCGAAAACAAAAGGTGTGCCAACCTATAGACCTCTCCCCTATACTTTGTGGGGTCGGAAACGTCTCCTTCACTGCGTTGCAAACTTCTGACCGAAATCATAATGCCCTCTGCAAGTGTACTATGGGCAAAAAATTCGAAAGTGAGGCATTTTTCCATTTTTTTGTTCTTCAGTATTACATAAATGACCTTCTGTGGTTATTTACAATACTTAAAGGAATCCCAAATTCATTTTCAAAGAATTTTATTTGGCGTTTTTCGCTTTTTTTTCCTCTAAGAAAGTCGAAAGTTTGAAATAGGGTCACACGTTTACAAAAAGGGACGAAAAACTGTAGTTTTCGCCACTCGATTTCTCTGGCTATTGTAAGCAAACCAAAAAAGTTTAAATATGGATACAAAGAGTGAAGGTTTGTGAAATAAATTATAAACACTGAATGTTTATAATTTATTTTTTGTCCATTTGTTCAATGTGTTGTTGCTTAGTTTTTAGATGACAAATAAGAGTATAGGCAAGGTACAAATTGGAAGTAATAAACAAAACAATTGTTAATCGAACCCTACCAATACCTTTTGCACGTTTTACGTAAAACCTACATGTTGTAGTTGCATTCGAGTACTGTCACTACACATTGCTTAATGTTTGGATCGACAACAACCGGCAACAATCCGCTGTGATGGAATTTGTTTTGCTAACTATGAACGGAATCGAATTAAGCGATAGTCAGCAGACAATAAATAACAAGAAACTTATGCAGTTTTTTGCCCTCTATATCCGTAATTTGCAAAAATGTCACAGAATAATGAACCGGTTCAAGGAAAATCATTCCCAGTGGCTTTCATCGAACTTAACAATTTAAATTTTGGAAAAGGACACGCCAAGTGACAAACCTGGTAGCAAATGCCTCACTTATACTGATGCAGAACCTCGGTTAAAGCGTAAGTTGGCATCTAAATTGGCGAAAGAAAAAGAAAATTCGAAGCCATTGCTTTTGCATGCTGCTTCTATTTTGCAAAAAATATCAAGTAAGAAAATACTTCAGTTTTGTTGCGAAAGGCGTTGAATATGAAATTTAATTTAATTTAATTTTGGTTTTATTTCTTCCTAACGCTACAAGTACAGAAAAATACTAATAAATTAAAGCGCTAGTCACAAATTGTCAGATTTTTTATTTATTTCTATTTTTTTTAGATCCTTGCCTTTAAAAGTAAATATGCGGCTTGGGCGGTTGATGGAGACATAGTCAAATTCAAAATTTAACATAAACAGAAATTGTTTTACAGTTACCAACACAAATAACATTTTCTTTAGATTCTTGCCTTGAAATGTATTTATGCGGCTTGGGCGTAGGATGAAGATGTGGTCCGATTCAAAAAGCAACAAAAACCGAAACTACATCTTAGCCTTAAAAGTATATAACAAAAATTTCAGATTTGTATCTTTAAAACTGGAGTTTATGCCTCAAGGACTGAATATTTGCCCATAGTGAAGTGTATAAAAGGGCGTTTTTCGGTGACCACTGTATCTTTGCCAAAGATTACACTAGTTTACAAAAAAAAATCGATGAAATATACCATGAATGAAACCTTTGTTTTCCGGTAAGGTACGTCTTCCTGATTAAGAAAATGACACTTAAAATTTTTTTTATGGACAAAATTTTTTTTAAGTGGAAAAAACGTTTTTCACATTTTTTTAATTTCTAACTTGAGTTGTGGCTAACCGATTTCAACCATAAATGACATTTTACAGGTAATAGAATGCCCTCCAACTTTCTTTTACACTGCATTAAGTTCCATTCATTAGTTTAGAATCTACACTTCGTCAAAGTTGTAAAAGTGAGAAAAAATGCAAAAATGGTGGCATAAAATAAAACTGTGCCATCGAAAAAAAAATAAATGGTATTTTCGTGATCTAGGGGTCCAACACTGACAGAATTTGCCATCAATTGCTGGGGAGCATTTTGGCTGTAAACTAGTGTTATGCTATGTCTAACCAAACATTTCCTCCTATTAGAGCCCCCTTCTCCCCTACTATAGATTTCAGCTTCACATTCACACCTCCTGCATGACCAGTACGATTGGACCTATAATGCGGTTATTCATTATTCGGCGCATTCATTAATGCAATTTTTTCTCAGCCTATACGATTTTACGTAGGTGCAAGCAAGACAGATATATGTCGGCTGCAATAAGAAAAATTGTAATTATGATGGGCACTTTTGGTATTTTAAAATGCCTTAATACGGTACTACCTCGACCGATGAACAATGAGCAAAATTGAATCTAAAAAGTACAATTTTGCTCATTCATTAGAGCTACTGTGACGCTCCGTAACGCTCACATTTCAAAATTAAGACATTAATGTGTCAATAAGTTTATATAAAATGGCCTTTCTAAAAATTACTGCCGGATATAATAAAATTAAAAACAATTACATAAGTACTTTGTACAGCCCAAAACATTAAAAAAAAAGAAAGGATGCTACCTTCGGCCAGCCGAAGTTTATATACCCTTGCAGGTATGCCTACTTAAAATGTTGTTTTTACATTGTCAAAAATCAAAACGCCTACTTTCCACAAAGTTACAATAAATTTTCTATGAAAAACAAATACATATGTACTTTGAACAGCCCAAAACATTTTAAAAACGTGGTAAAAATTTATGATTTCGTGGCAATACACACTATTAATTTTACAGCATTCAACCGTAATGATTTAACCAGTTAAAGTTATTTAAATTAAGTATTTTAAATTTAACGTCTAAATTCTAAGTGACCATGCCATCTTATCCAAACAAATGCCAAAAAAAGCATATATATTTGTCCCTTTCTAGGCCTCTAATGAATGCTTTAATTAATGAGCCGAACAATGTAGTGCAATAAGCGCATTAACATTAAAGCATTAACAAACAATAGATGACTTAGACTTGGATCATGTACAAACCATGTCTCAGACACACATATCACATCGAAATTAGACTGAGTGAAAAGGAATCCGAACTCATCAATCGTCTATAACCGACATTGTGCATTTAATAGAACGATTAGATATTAGTGTTTTTTGACAGGGCCGCTTCACTGACATGCGACAAAAAGTAGAATTTTATTCTTTTTTTTTCTATAGGAACCCTATGGATAGAAATGAGAAGTGTTTTTAACAGAGCATGTTAAAAACAGTTGATCGTTTTTATACCCGTTACTCGTAGAGTAAAAGGGTATACTAGATTCGTGCAAAAGTATGTAACAGCTAGAAGGAAGCGTTTCCGACCCCATAAAGTATATATATTCTTGATCAGGGTCACTAGCCGAGTCGATCTAGCCATGTCCGTCTGTCCGTCTGTCTGTCTGTCCGTCTGTCCGTCTGTATGAACGCTGAGATCTCAGAAACTACAAAAGCTAGAAGGTTGAGATTTCCCACACATATTCTTTGGCTTCCTACGCAGCGCAAGTTTATTTTAGCCGAGCGCCACGCCCCCTCTAACGCCCACAATCGCCCACTAACGATTTTAAAATGGGTCCTGCGCCCACATCTTTAAAGATTTCCGAGAAGTATAAATGCAATTTTGTGGTGTATATTTATACCTATCGAAATGTAGAAGACATTTTTCAAATCATTAAAAAGTTATACGCAATCAAAAATTATATATCTATCTCTCTCGCACTCCCCTTAGCTAAGTTACGATTATTAGTCGGGACACCAACCCGACACACTCCCTTTAGCTGAGTGACGGGTATTAGATAGTCGGGACAACAACCCGACTATAGCGTTCTCTCTTGTTTCGTTTGCTGTCGGTCTGAACGAAACCGAAAAAAATTTAAAAATTTGGTTTCGGTCTGAGCGAAACCCTTCATTTCAGAATGTTTCGGTTTTCGGTTGACCGTTCTAGACTGAAAATACATTTTTTCGGTCCTTCAAAAAACCGATTTTTGGGACCGTTTGTATGAAACGGTCCCAAAAAACTGTTAGTAGATGAACAAAACTTTGAAATGCTCAGTAAAAACGGTCTTTTTTGACAGTTCTGCCTTTCCTTTGCCTTACACCTTTAAAAATTTAAGGAAATATATAGAACATTTATTTGAAACTACATATATGGTATATGGTATTAGCACCAGGTGCATTACAATTACTGTCATCATTATCTTTTAAGGAGAATACGCTGTTTTCAAGTTTTATTATAAAGCGCCATTGGTTATGCTGTTATACGAATAAAGACATACAAAGGCCATCATCTTCTGAAGAACTCGCGGTTTCTAAAGAATACGCTGTTTTCAAGTTTTTTGATAAAACGCCATAGTAAGATAGACGCCGAGTAAAGATATACAATGGCCAACATCTCCTGAAGAATTCGCGGACTTAAGTCTTGTAAGATATAGCCTCTAAGTGATGGTGTTATACGAGTAAATATACATAATGACCATCATCTTCTGAAGAACTCATGGATTTTTATTTTTTTTTATAAAGCGTCTAAGAGATAGTATTATCCGAGTAAATCATCTTCCATAATCTTCTGAAGAACTCGCGGTTTTTCATATTTTACATTAGGTAAAAATATAACTGGAATATTGGTCTGATAAAGTTCTGTACTTTGCGTTCAAGCTTAAGACACAGTAAAATCCAAAATACTCTTTGTTTAAGATTTTTATAAATAAAAAATGGAATTATTTTTAAAAATTAAATTTAAAACATGTAATTAGGTTTAAAATATTGGGAAAAAACAAACAATATTTTTGGTGTATAGAACATATACTGTGTTTAAACACATAGGTATAAAAATTCAAAAAAACCGTTTTTGTTCTCCGTTCAGTTCAAACGGTTTTTGATCAACCGAGCAAAGACCGAAAACCCTTTGAAAGGAAATAAGCAGTTTCTGTGTGACTATTTGCTCAAAGGGTCCCAAAGTGAGAGTTATTTTGAGACAGCTAGAAATAGTCAACTATTTTTTACATGCTCTGTTTTTTAATGTTCGACGAAGGTTTGAAAATTTACTAGTATATATAAAAACGGAATGTAACGCTCGATTTCACTGCCAGTTTTCTTGAAATATGAATATTTTGACTTATCAAAAACGATTCTACTAGCCTTAACCCACTATAAGTAAAAACAAGAAAGCATGCAATAGTCGGATGGCCCGACTCAGCTAAATGAAGTGCAAGGAGATGGAGATATAAAACTTTGAACGGGCATAACTTATAAACGAATGGTCCGATTTGAAAAATTTCTTCTACATTTCGATAGGTATAAATAGACCACAAAAAATTGCATTTTTACTTTTTCGAAATCTTTAAAGACGTGGGCGCCAAACGCCTATTAAAATCGTTTGAGGCGATTGTGGGCGTTAGAGGGGGCGTGGCGCTCGGCTGAAACACAGGCAGACAGATTCCATTGCGAATATTTTGTATTCAATTAATTACCGAACCATAGTGAAGTGCAACCGTTATAAAACTAATGAATTAAAGACTGAATTGTTATATTTGAACTTCAGTCATTTAACAAATCCCAAGTGCCCCTCTTACTATGACAGCCGTATATACCATTTTCGGCACGGCATCACAATTGAACATGGTGGCCCATGAGGGGACTCTTGCATGAAGATTAAAATTCTCAGTTTGATCTTTCATTTGTTAGTCGCCTACGCTGATTGAGTTAGTTGAGCAGAAATTTGCTGAGCAAACTGCTAACATTACTGCCACAATAACTGCCTCAATACAAAAATCTGAGGATCGCAATTTACACGAAATGCATGAAAAAGTTAACGTGATGAGTGGAAAAATATAAGAACTCACTCAACGGGTGCACCAACTGGAGAAGGAGGTCGCAGTGGTGGAAAGGCTGAAGGAGAGGACGATGCAGCTAGAGGCCGAGACCAAAGATGCACAAACTCTAGGAGGGCGGGTTGGAGAGATTGAAGCGCGGGTGGCAACACAAGCGAACGAGTCCATCGCAGCGGACCTGAGAGTCCATGGTGTGCCTTACCAAGATAATGAAAACTTAAAGTCACTATTTCACTGCGTACCGAAGAGAATTTAAGCAGCCACTAACCCTTCAACTGCTGGGAATGAATTCGCCGGCTTTACCTTAATGAACAGCTTTCAAGAGAAAATTACGAGATCTTCAGAGAGGCCAGACGCCTAAAAAAGCTTAAGCGGCTCTTTTGGGTCCTTACACGGCGGGGGATCGTTCACGTCACTTAATGCGTGGGAGCTGAGGTAATGTGCGTTGAGAGTATGCAAAAGCATCACGATCTCCAAAGGAATTTTTCGCTCTCTCTTAACAACTCATCTGTTGAGAAAGAAGGCGGGCAAAGAGAAGCAGCAGATGACCAAAATCTTTTTCGTTAGAATATATCTCTAAAATATGAAATGTATTAGGGTTAGTTATACTTGTGTAAGAGAAGTCGTAATAGTTATTTATTTTTATTGGTACAACATAATTGTTCTTAAATTGCGTGTGTTTATAGATTCTATTCAACGTTTCTGATATAGAGGCATCCCAATCGAATAGTCGTGCAATTTTGAGGGTTCTCACCAAACCAAATAATGGGTTACATATCTGCCATATAAATGCGCAAAGTTTATGCAAGATTCAAGAGTTCAGGTATTTGTTTGTTAAGTCCAACATAGATGTTTTGTGTGTTTCTGAAACGTGGTTTTCTCCTCAAATTAATGATGCAATGGTAGCATGTGATGGGTACGATATGTACAGATCCGATCGTGAGGGGCATGCCGGGGGTGTCGCTATATACATTAATACAAAACTTAAAACAAAACTAATTTGCAAACAGCCAACAGGAAGTGCAGTTGAATACCTATTTTTACAAGTCAACGGGAGTCGAAGCGCTTCCAATATGCTTCTCGGGTGTGTTTACCGACCGAATCGAACAGTTGACTGTTCTGATTTTTTTGAAGTGGTGGCGTCGTTGTGCTGTAAATATAACAACGTTTTAATAACCGGGGATTTTAAAAGTAATCTGCTAATTGAGCGGCATCTAAACATAGAAATGGAGAGCCTTGGACTGTGAACTCTACTTTACCTACACATTTCTCCAATTCTCTTAACAGTCTTCTTGATGTTTTCTTTGTAAATGATCGTAATAAGACTCTTTTATATGATCAAGTCTTAGTGCCAGCTTTTTCAAAGCATGACTTAATCTATCTGACATATGAATTTGACCCTATTTTTCTTGACAACACCATTAATTACAGAGATTTTAGGAGAATTGACATTGATCTACTTAGCCAGCATTTAGATGCCATCGATCTTAATTATATACATACTTCAACAGATGTAAATGCCCAAATAGGTTTTTTGACTGAATGCTTAGAGCGTTGTATGAGAGATTTGTGCCCCTTAAACAAAGAATTATTAAGGCCACGGGAAATCCTTGGTTTAATAATGCCATAGCTTTAAAGGTAAGCCAAAGAGATAGTGCTTACAGAAGACGGAAAAGATACAAAATCCCCGATTACTATAAAGAATTTAAGTCATTACGAACTGTAGTAACCACCTTAATCATTAATGCGAAGCGTGCTTACTATTCACAAAAACTTCAAACTGCCATGTCAATGAAGCAGAAATGGAAGGAGTTAAAAAATTTGGGTGTTGGCAAGTCCAATAACAAAAGCAATATAACTGCAGACCCCAATGAACTGAATATAAAACTATGAAACTATGACCAACCCTTATCTTGACATTATTGTGAATAATATCTGGTATAATAGCTTTAGTTTTATGTGTGTTTCTTCTTGTGATGTTTTAGATTCGGTTCTTAAAGTAAAGTCGAATGCGGTAGGGCTTGATAATATACACCCTAGCTTCATTAAAATAATCCTGCCAAAAATCATTGACAAGATAACTTATGTGTTCAACACTGCATTTACGACTGCCTGTTTTCCTAATATCTGGAAAATGGCAAAAATTATTCTCGTCCCCAAAGCCAATGATGAATACAGACCGATATCTATTTTGCCATTTCTTTCTAAGGTTTTTGAACAATTAATGGCACAACAGATTAATCTGTTCTTGGGCCAAAATTCATTAATGTGCAATAACCAATCTGGTTTTCGAAAATTTAGAAGCTGTACAACTGCGATATTAGAATTACCGAGAACATCAGACAGAAACTAGACAGTAACCAGATTACATTTTTTACATTATTGGACTTAAGCAAAGCATTTGGCACAGTTAACCACGAAATTCTATGTACTAAACTTTTAAAATTCTTCAACTTCTCTGTACCCGCTGCTAAACTCATATCATCATACTTGGGTGGCAGAATACAAGCTGTTTTTACTGAAATTGGATGTTCAGAACCGCTTGGACTAAAGCGTGGCGTGCCTCAAGGCTCTGTGTTAGGTCCACTTTTGTTTTCAATGTATGTAAACGATTTACCAACTGTATTGTCAAACTGTAATGTCCACTTGTATGCTGACGACGTTCAAATGTATGTTAGCTGTCCTATAGGAAGAATATTAGATTGTGTAAATTGTCAAATGTTAGTAAGTGGGCAACAAGCAATGGTCTGTCGCTTAATCCGTCTAAATGTAAGTGTATCGTTATAAGTAAAAAATCCTCAAGCATCCGTAATCTTCCAAATTTACGTATTGATAGTTCTCCGATCTTCTATGTAGAACAGGTGGCTAATCTTGGCATTACAATTAATTCCAATTTGTCATGGAGTGCACATGTTGTCAAATCTGTGGGGAGGTCATATGGTCAACTTAGGCAACTTTATCTGTCGCAACAATTTTTACCAACATCCATAAGACTTATGATAGCAAAATCATACCTCCTACCAACATTGTGCTACGGAATAGAGATTTTTGGTCATTGTGACAGTGCCTCGCAACACAAGCTAAACATTGCATTTAATAACATAGCTAGATATGTATTTAATATTAAACGAGGGGAACACATCACGTCATTTGCTAATAGTATATACGGCTTTAATTTTAAATCATGGAGTAATGCCAGAAATCTCATTCTTTTACATCAAATTATAAAAACCAAAGAAGCCAGTTACTTATATGAAAAATTGAAATTTGGTACCTCGACAAGAACCCGAAACATTATTACTATTAAACATAAGCTGGCATCTTCGGATCGCCAATTTTTTATCCATTCTATTCGGTTGTGGAATGAATTGCCACAACATCTTAAAATAATTGAAAGCACATCGCAATTTAGGGACAATTTATTTAAATTTTTAAAATCACAATGTACCAATTAAAATTAATATTAAAATTAAAATAGATTACTAAAATTAATTAAAATAAATTTTCAACAGTTTTGTAATATGTCAGCTCTAATTGTTAATTGTATTAAATGTTAGATATAAGTGTTAAACTTAAGTAGGGACCTACATATTCTTTATTCTCATTATACTTCATTTTTGTTTTGTGACTAGTGCATTAAATTATAAGGAATTCCTTGTAGCACTAGGAAGTAAGTAAGAAATAAATAAAACAAGAAAGGAAGCTACCTTCGGCCAGCCGAAGCTTATATACCCTTGTAGATAAAAGAAAACTCACTCGGTGCAGTTCCAGGGATTCCAGATTCAGCGTTTCGATTTATTTCAATTTTGTTTTTAAGTGGTCAAGAATCAAAACGCCTACTTCCTACAAAGTTACAATGAATTTTCTTATATTTGTTTGGGAGCCTTAAGATATAGTGGTCCGATCCGGCTGGCTCCGACATATGTACTACCTGCAATAGAAAGAAGACCTTCGGGAAAGTTTCATCGCGATAGCTTTAAAACTGAGAGACTAGTTCGCATAGAAACGGACAGACGGACAGACGGACATGGCTAGATAGACTCGGCTATTGGTGCTGATCAAGAATATATATACTTTATGTGGTCGGAAACGTCTCCTTCACTGCGTTGCAAACATCTGACTGAAATTATAATACCCTCTACAAGGGTATAAAAATAAATTATCGTCTCCGTTTATGTCCCCAACACGTGCTCTCACACCGGCAGAGCACATTCATCAATGATTATCACCGAAGATCAAAGAGTACGGACGCGTTTTTTCAAGACAACAAAGTCTTAGACCTGTACAACTTGGGCAGGCTATCGTTAACCCGCATTTACACATAGCCAGTACACCGCACAGGCTGTTATTTCTGGAAAAACTGCCTTTTTGTCACCGGAATAATTAAAAACACTAAATTTCGGCGAAGCGTGAGAAGGGGAAGTATATAAGCGCGAAATGATGCTTTCATGGGTGATTTTAAATAGCTGGTTGGTCGAATTGACACCCTGGAGAAGGATGAGGAGGACCTGCGTTCACAACAAGATGGCTACAAAGTAACTTGGAGCGCATGGACCTCGAGATGGCTCGCCTGCGTGAGCTGGTTGTCAGCGTTGACAAGAAGCAGGCTGTGCAGGACGTGGCCAAAACTGCTCTTGACTTACGCATTCATGGAGTTCCTTATGCTGAAGGCGAGAATGTTAAAACGCTATACATCACCCTCTGCTATGGATTAGGCCTAACGCCACTACCTAGGAACACAGTGATCTTCCGAGCTCGTAAAACACAGCGCAGTATTGTGGATTCTATATCTTTAAAACGGAAAATTTTCGGGAAATATTGCTACTTAGAACCCTGGGAATGTATCGCCGCGAAAGGATGCAGCCTCTTCAGTTGAACCAAATGGGATTTGACTCTCAAGTGCCGTTCTATACAATATACAATTTTTAAAAAATGCTATGCATCAACTGAATTTTCATTTTGAGAACAACAATAACAAATATATGTCTCTGGTAAATTGTATGTCTGTAATCTTGATGTCTTTTCAACGTATCCTAACCATATATCTAGTAAATAAGTATATTTATATTATATTAATAACAACAACATCTAAAATTTACGTTAAAAAAATCCCAAAATTTTTCTGGGGTTTGAAAGATAAAGAGTGTATCTTTTAAAAAACTTTAACATCAACAAACCATGAATCCATTTGCCTCCGAGACCTCCGGAAAGTTGGCAAATTTCAGCGTTTTCGGAACTTTGAGGTCCTTGTGCTAGTATTCCTTGCGTCGGAGAACTTTTTGGAAAACGCAGTTTAACCTGAGAATTCGTATTGAATTCAAAAATATATCATCCATCGAGGTAAATTTAAAAAGCATTCAATTTGTTGCACAGTATATTTTGTATAACTATATCCTTCTTTAACTAATAAAATGGCAGGGTTTTTTACATTTTCCAAACTGAGAATAGCATTTTATTTATCAATCTATTGACTATTGATGGAAGTCGAAATAATTAGCTATATTGCGCACAGCTTGGTTAGACTATTAAAGAGACAAGTCCAAGGCCAAACAATTATGAAGCTTCGTGCACAAAGTCAGGTAAACAAAATGGATGAGTTGAGGTATATTCTTGCTAGTTCTGTGGTTGATATTATATGTGTGTCAGAATCCTGGTTAACAGCTGAATCTAGTGATATGTCTATTTCTTGTGATGGTTATGAGTTGTATCGTTCTGATCGTGCTAGTCACGGGGGTGGTGTTATTATTTATGTTTAAAATAGCTTGAATGCCAAAATTTGTAAACATGCATCGGAAAGCCTCATAGATCGAACAAACATATGTCTTTAAAAGCTCTTATAGGATGCATCTACAGACCAAACCGCAACATAGACTTTAGCCACCTGTTACATGTAATTTCAGACGTCTCTTTGTCTTATACAGATGTTTTATTCACAGGAGACATGAACAGCAACATTTTAAAAGAAGCTAATCTGCTAAATAGCTTTAAAGCACTCGGATTAGATATAGTAAACAGTCGTCAGCTAGCTTTCAATGCGTTCGGACGTGCTTATCTTTCGCTATGTCTATTTCAAATTGCTCAGAGTGCAATTCGTCGGTCACTGCAGCCCAGCTTCTATGTTTTGATGCTGTCCGCTGCTCTTCGTTGTGCCGTCGCGCCTTCCACACTTCGTGTGTAAACATTTCGCAGGATGTGTCTAAACTGCTGACCAATTTGCCGAATTTATTGTGGCAATGTGACAACTGTCTTGTCGCTAATGATTCCCACTCCAAAATTGACGAACTCAATGAGAAAACAAGAAAGCAAGCTACCTTCGGCCAGCCGAAGCTTATATACCCTTGCGGCTAAAAGAATGCTCACTCGGTGCAGTTCCAGGGATTCCAGATTCAGCGTTTCTATTTGTTTAAATTTAGTTTTTAGGTAGTCAAGAATCAAAAAGCCTACTTCCTACAAAGTTACAATGAATTTTCTTATATTTGTTTGAATATTCCTATGGGAGCCTTAAGATATAGTGGTCCGATCCGGCTCGCTCCGACATATGTACGACCTGCAATAGAAAGAAGACTTTCGGGAAAGTTTCATCGCGATAGCTTTAAAACTGAGAGACTAGTTCGCATAGAAACGGACAGACGGACAGACAGACAGACGGACAGACGGATATGGCTAGATAGACTCGGCTATTGGTGCTGATCAAGAATATATATACTTTATGTGGTCGGAAACGTCTCCTTCACTGCGTTGCAAACATCTGACTGAAATTATAATACCCTCTACAAGGGTATAAAAATCAATAAGCTGGAAATATTTTGTATGGATCTCAATAACAAATTCTTAAGTGCGATCGCCCATAAACCTGGGGCCATTCAATCTCAGCCTCAGCCGCAGCCGCAGCAGAAAACTAACAACATGAACAACGTTAGTACCAGGCCGCGGACCCTTAGACCTTTGGCAGTGTCCGCCAGTGATGAGGTGCATGTTGCGGACCCGTTAACTGTGGTTAAGGAGGGTGATTGGAGCATCGTTCGTAAAAAGAGGAGGAATATTCGAAAAAACAACAAAACGCGTTTAGTTGGAGAGGCCCCCAGCTGTAGCGATTTGACAGTAATGCAAAGCAAGAAATATTTGCATGTCGGTAAATTTGCCGTTGACCCCGAGCCAGAGGCGGTGTTAAAATATGTGGCTGAAAAGCTTAATGTGGCCACTGAAACTTTTACATGCTTCAAGCTGGTCAAATTGGATGCTGACTTGTCGGCTCTTAAGTTTAACAACTTTAAGCTGGGAGTTCCTGAGCATCTCCTGGCAGCAGTCTTCAATAATAAATTCTGGCCAATATCAGTTAAGGTGGGACATTTCGTTCAACGAGAGAGGCCCAAAGCGGATCACGTTGCTCTTCGAATTCCAACAACAGATGAATCTTCTACCCCCGTAAACTCCCCTTCAAAAAACTCCCAATAATCGGCGTCACTGGCATTGACGTCTGTTGCGGGTTCTTCGTTTCTTATGGCTGCAATTCTCAACTGTATTATCAACAACAACGGCAGAAGCGAGCGGTTAATCTGCTTGCTCTCTGCATCCATCTCTCTCATCAACTCACCCACCAACAGCTGCATTCACAACGACAACAACACCAGCTGATTTTGCCGTTTGCTTTATGCACCTCTGAACTGGTACTAGATGCGCTCCCACAAAGCGCTCTCCTTGGAATTACGCTTTCTTTTCATCATGCAGCTCTTTACATTCAGTTGTTTACGTCGTCTGCCGTGTGTGATGTGTTAAGTTCTCCCGCATGCGAGACGCTCCCTTCACCTCCCGCTGCCTGGACGCAGCATCCATCATCTCGCAGCGTGCTCTTCGGAGTGGCGCACTCTTCGCCGCACACTACATTGGAGCTGTGGCCAACACCTGGGTGGCTCAGCGGTTTTAATGGAGTATCACTCTCGGCTACACAGTTGGCAACATTGGATTGTAATACCATTTATGATCCTTAAGATGATGATCTCAACCCACCAATACGTATTCGTACAGAATCACTGCGCCGCGTTCTTAATGGATCCTACGGCGTTGGAGGGCAGAAAACTGTTGTTGCTGCTGCTGCTGCTGATTTCACTCTCCCGGATTACCGCCAGGCATCCATGGCAAGAGTTCCTGGAAAGTCGCCTAGCCGTAGAATTGAAAACCTTCTTAAAATTTTCTTTCAAAATGTATCTGGAATGAGGACCAAAACCCAATCTGTCTTCATGAACACATCCAATAGTGATTATGACGTCATCATATTGGTGGAAACCTGGCTCAAACCTAACTTTAACGCCAACGAGTTCTTCGATGCAAATCTGTTCAACGTCTATCGTAAGGACAGAGACTTTAGCAGAATGCAGTGCGATAGAGGTGGTGGTGTCATCGTGGCAGTACGCCATACTTTCTTGTGCATAGCCGTTAACTTGAAAACGAAGACTCTCTTCTGGGCCAGTTGGCTGTCGAGGTAGCTGGCTCGTCAGGAAAGATTGTAATAGTTGCTTCCTACATTCCCCCTGGTAGCGATTTTACGCTTTATCAGGCACATTTGAATAATATTTCCAGTATAAATGACAGTTTAGTTGATGGTGTGGGTATCTGTATGACAGGAGATTTCAATTTAGGATCTGTTGTATGGACATGTGACCCGCAATCGCTCTTTATGGTGCCTGGTAATGTTCACCAGCCACATGAAATTATTATTAATTATTGTCATTGATGATTGTTATAGTATGGGCCTCACCCAAATAAATAATATCTTTAATGATTTGCATAGGCTACTAGATTTAATTTTCATCAATTCGATTGTTCATTCCTCGGTAAGCCTTGCTGAATATACTATTTCTAATTGTGATTCTCATCATAAACCAATTTGCTTTAATATTGAATTTTATAACTTTTTACCAACAGTTAATGTAGTTCCTATGTATAACTTTAATGATTCCAGCCTGGCTGCCGTAAGTGACTGCCTCGTATCTATTGATTGGGTCTCTGTACTATCGGATGCTTGCATTGAAACCAATTATAATAATTTTCTATCTGCATTCAAAAATACTCTGGATAGCATTGTCCCAACTAAGGTGCGGGGTTCCTATAGGCTTCCGTGGTACACTAAGGGCCTCCAGAAGTATAAAAATTTAAGGAATAAGTTCTATAAAAGGTTCTTGAGATGGGGTAATCCGGTGGATGGCGATAGATACAGGCAGATAACAAATTTTTATACAATCAGTACATTTCTGATATTGAAAATAGCTTAAAGTCCAATCCTAATTCGTTTTGGCGCTTCGTTAATTCTAAAAAGTCATCATCATCCATCCCTTCAACTATGACATATAAAAATATGGTCGCTAACTCTGGGGCTGATATTGCCAACTTATTTGCTTCCTTTTTTTCTGCCAACTTCGAGCCCGCGTCTAGGTGGAATAACCAGGAAGTCTTAAACAATATTCCAGAATTCAGTAGCATCGGCTTCTTTGATATAACTGATTCCGACATCTCTGAAGCTTTAGTTCACTTTGATGATTCTAAGAAGCCCGACGTTGATGGAGTATCTTCGTTCTTTCTAAAACACTGCTATACTGGTCTTCTTGAACCTCTTAAAATCCTTTTTTCTGCCTCTCTAGCTCAGGGAAATTTTATATCTAGATGAAAAATGGCTAAAATTCTACCGGTCCATAAATGTGGATGTAAGTCTGAGATCTCCAACTGCAGGCCTATTGCCAAAATAAGCAATATAGCTAAGCTGTTCGAGAGAATCGTAGTTAAAAAGTTATCTTTCCATTTAAGTGCCTATATTGACCCAAATCAGCATGGGTTTATGCCTGGACGTTCTACGACCACGAATCTAGCTATCTTCACAAAATTTTGTTTGCAATCTTTTGAGTCCCATTTGCAGGTGGACACAGTTTATACTGACTTTGCCAAGGCTTTTGATAAGGTCTGCCACTCTGCCTTACAAGCAAAGCTATCCAAGCTGGGCTTTCACTCTTCACTTCTCAAATGGATTTCATCTTTCATGGTAATCCGATCCTATCAGCTTGAAGTCAGTGGATCTGTATCAAACTCATATAAAGCGACATCTGGGCTTCCTCAGGGAAGTTCTCTGGGGCCCTTGCTCTTTATCATTTTCATTAATGACATTTGCTTCTGCATTCAGTCAGCCAAATATCTTCTCTATGCAGACGACTTCAAGATTTACCTTTCGGTGAATTCGATAAGTGACACTTATTTGCTGCAGGCTGATCTAAGCAAAATTATTTTATGGTGTACTCGGAACAAACTGCCACTTAATCAAAACAAATGTCATGTGGTCCGCTATAGTAAATGTTCATTATCTATTATTTCAACGTATTATATTTACGATCACCCACTCCTTGCGTTGTACGTAATTATGGATCTTGGGGTCCTCTTTGATAGCAAATTCCTTTTCAATCACCACATTAATTACATCTTGCCCAAAGCATATGCTATGTTCGGTTTTGTCAAACGTAATACTGTACTGTTTAGGGACCCGTAGACTGTCAGTGTTTTCTGCATTTGTTCGCTCAAGGGTGGAATATGCTTCATTTATTTGGAATCCCTCAAGCGCAGTGCATAGCAATAGGGTTTAGCGGCTTCAGAAAAAATTTCTGAAGTTTTCACTCCAGCCGTTGCATTTTTCTGATCCATTCCCATCTTACTCCAGCCAATGCCGCCTACTACATACTTGTAGTCTTAAAGACAGGCGTTCAATAGCGGGCCTACTTTTCGTGAACGACTTAATTATTGGTAACATTGATAGTCCTTTCCTATTGAGTTTAATTACCTTTAATGCCCCAGCCAGGAATCTCCGTACCATGGTCCCTTTTTTTGAAAGTGCTGCTAGGACCAATTATGCTCGGAATGAGCCACTTTTAAGGGCTTTGCGTTTATTAACCTCCCTACCAGCCAGCATCCGGTTATGTTAAGGATCCAAGAAGGATATGCTTAGGCAATCACTTAGGGAATATTTTTTATGTAGTTCTTAGTCTTAGTTTTAAGTTTATAACTTACTAGCCAGATAAGGATCTAATCCATTGGCGGAATAAATAAATAAATATAAAAAAAAATAAATAGAAATACCTACACATTTTTCCAACAGCTGTGTATCACACATTACTTGACGTATTCTTTCTTAATGACTTAAGTAAATCTGTGATATATGACCAGGTCTCTGTACCAGTTTTTTCCAAGCATGACCTTTTTGTCCTGACATATAATCTGACCTTTGAATATAATGACATTAATATTGAGTATAGGGACTTCAAGAATATCGATTATCATCAACTTGAAACTGATTTTTTAGCGTGAGATTGGAATTCTATTTATTTGCTTAGGCTCAGATGACACATTCAATTTTAAGCCTCAATTTATTGTGACAATTTTTAATTTCTGTGAGGTTAAATAAGTGCAAGCGAGTCAGGATTGAAATAATATCGCTCCTTTGAAGTCCTATTAAAGAAAAATTGCTACAATAAATTGACGTTAAAAATTGAATGTGTCATTTGAGCCTTACAAATGTTGAGGACCAATTATGCATTCTTAATACTAACATTAAACATCTCTTTGATAAGCATGTTCCACTGAAACGTAAAATCACTCGACCTAAGCAACAACTGTGGTTTAACGCCAATATCACTAGTTTACAGCCAAACTGCTCCAAGGCAATTGATGGCAAATTCTGTTAGATTTCGACCCCCAAATCATGATAACACCACTAATTTTTTTTTCGATGGCACAGTTTTTTTTTTAAGATTTTGTAAAGTTCAAAATGTTAAATATCAGACTTTTTTCGAATTTCTTCCTATATCTCGGCAAATATCCACCCAATTGGGCCAGTTTTTGTTTCATTATAAAGTCAATAGATCAGAGCTTAACTTTGCCATACAGATCAATATGATTGGATAAGTAATGGCAGCGCAGTATGTGTAATAATGAATAAAATTAAGGAATACAATTGCTTAAATGGTCCAGACACTTTTTGCAATGTGTGTGGTAAATTTATTATGAGCAATACATTTCGACCCTTTGACAGTGAGGTAGAAGATAGATATTTCCTCTACTTTCGCATTAAACCAAATCTTGAAGAGGCTTGGACACCGAGGAGAATTTGCGAATATTGCCGCTTTACATTACTTAAATGGAGCGAAGGCAAACGGTATGTTTTTGTTTTCGATGCTTTTTTGAAAGGTCCATTACATGTACTTGTCGCCGCCTAGGATACAACTAAAATTTGAACTTTGTCAACCGAAAAAAGTTGAAAAATCCTAACTTTAAAAATCCACCATAAATCCAATTTTTTATGAATTTGGGCCATACTCGGCTTGTTTTGTCCGGAGGGATGTAAACTTTAAGTTTGTACCCATTATTATTTCAACGGATTTATTTCGAGTTTTTATGATACATACAGCCGACTAACAGAGGACCAAAAAACACATTTTTCATCTTTGTCGAGCTGCTGCGCTGCCATTACTTATCCAATCATATTGATCTGTATGGCAAAGTTGGCCCAATTGGGTGGATATTTGCCGAGATATAGGAAGAAATTCGAAAAAAAATCCGATATTTAACATTTTGAACTTTAAAAAATCTTTCAAAAAAAAACTGTGCCATCGAAAAAAAAATTAGTGGTATTTTCGTGATTTGGGGGTCGAACACTAACAGAATTTGCCATCAATTGCTTTGGAGCTTTCCAAGAATATTATTTTGTAAACTAGTGTATTAGAAAAGTCATTCAGCTACGGGACAAAGCAGATTTAAGATAGAAGCGATATAAAACTTCGAGTACGCATAATTATTTAAAAAAAACTACCTACAATGGTTTCATCTAGAATTTTAGCAGCAAAAAGTGTAATGTGTGTGGTTTCCCTGTGTCTAAAGAAAGGAAGATGTTGTAGGGGAAATAGCTGAGAGCTATTGATTTTGGACGACACAGACGATTGACGGGATTTCGAGCAGTGTACCTCTTGCTGTGCTCAAACTAGCTCGCCGGATTGTCGTGGGGTCTTTCTACTCTCCTATATGTCAACCGATCCCATTAGCATAATATTTTAGGTACACGTATTACTGCGAGTTTATGGCTATTAAAGGTTGTGAGGATGTCAATTAAAATAAATGTAATAGGCCACCGACTATAGCCAAGTAGTGTTTCGTTCTTCTGGCTGGGAATTAGATGTCAGTTATCCCATTTCTTTACCCTCCCTTCCTTTATCATATTGAACATTAATATGACCCTTATAAAAGTTTTAGTTTTAATTCACATTAACACTGACCTGCACATGCTCTACTCGGGACGAGTAAATAAAGAGGATAGGCGATCATTTTAATATTTAGTATACATTTTAATAATTCAAATAAATGTCAAAATAATTCATAGTGATTCTCATCGTTTCCTAATATTGTTTTTATAGTATATAATTTTATACTTATAAAGAAAAGAAAATAGTCATATTCTAAATTACCAAAATTTAGATTAACAAAATAGTCGTACAATAGCATGTATTTAGGATATTGGGATTTCAACTTTTGTATTTTTCTTTTCAGTTAAGAATAGGGCTCAAGTATATATATAATCAGGGGGTTTTAATTCATTTAATTATTCTTACGGAAAACTCACTCTTTACTTTTCATATCATTTTCCAAGCGTGATCGTTGAGCTCAAGGATGACGGTGGTTGATAAGTGCTATGTTTGGGGAATCGAAAAGATTTATAAGTAAACAAGTCCTAATATTAACTAGAAATATACTTCATTATTTTGTTTTCATCCCTTATTCAACGTACCATTTTCGACACTATATCTTAAGTTCGAAATTAACGTACATGCTAACAATCTAAATATTATTTATAAAAGAAAAAAAAGATTTTGGACAGTAGTCCATCTCTAGCAGCAACAGTTTTGGAGCAACTGCCTTGCGCATACAGCTTCAATTTTAAAGCCACTCCAGTAGCCACTTTTGGCACAGTTTAAGAGGCGGCGACGTGTTGGCCAAAACTGCTTTTTATGAAGCGTGATTGTCATTCGAGTTCCCTGAAGATGATCAGTAGTGGTACAGGTCACAATTATGGGGTCATTGGAGCACTATTTCTTCTCGTCGGTGGAGTTGCTCTGTCGGTTTATGCAATCATGACCACGTGCAGCTTGTGACCTTTGATCCGGACATGGATCCGGCATAGGGAATAAGCCTCCTCGAGTGCTTGGGCTCTGCGGTTCCACTAACCAATAAAACCGGGCTTAGTTATTTCCAATTAAAAGTCCCTCGTCCAAAGGTATCAGGCCCTCAAAGGGGCCAGGCGAGTACACGGCCCTTAGCCGGCAACTCCCGAGTAGAAAAGATCTTTGATTTTTAATCACTTTTAACCGGTAAGATGAGGTAAACGATTATTTGGGTTGGAGTATTAAATAATAGAGTTCGGGTGACACGAGGTTGCTTTATGTAATAGGTTTTCGACAACTTGAATTCGCACCTGCGTTCACAATGACTCGATCTACGGTAATGGATTGTCTTTAGTCGCTTAAAAGAAGTTTTGGGCTCGCAATCGAGCTTTCGAGAGTTCGGGCAGATCTGCCGACACCGAATTACTCAAGCCGGGGCGATAACGGAGGAATCATACGATTTTCTACCTGCATGTTACACGAATATTGCCTATCTATCATATATGAGCGTTTTTTCCCGATGCACTCTTGCGAGTCGAAGCTTTCTGCATGTGAACCATAAAATGTCTTATTTTTCAGAAGTTTCACTCAATGCAATTTATAAAGAGAACATTAAGAGCATAGGTATTTGTACTTCTTATTTAAACTGGCCACTACACACAGTTTGCGAGTGCTAGTTATAACTGGCAATGAGAAAACAGAAAGAAGGACAGTTTTTTTATGTTCTGACTTGGATATCTTTTAGATGAAAAATGCCTAACTTTTTACCTTGTTCATTTGATAACTGATAATAAGACGATCCTACCTTACGTTCAACAATGGCTGGTACAATGACTGGTGCCAATTTTGCACTAAACTTTTTGAATGCACTGCTTTGGCAAAAATTTCGAGCTAATACCTTATGACGTTCCTTAAAACTTATATCTCTACAACGCAGATTATATCTGGTTGCATTTCGATCATGTGCCTCTGAAACATTTTGACGTGCGGCTATGCTATTTTATTTCCTCCTATTTTAGTATCCTCCGAAAGTAATTGAAGTCGACGTAGTATCTCATATTCTTTTCCGTTTAATACCATATTTTGCCCAAACGCTAACAGATATGGGAAATATCCCGTACTTTGGTGTACGCTTGACCTTAATGCTGCACTAATTTCTGGTAACCTAACATCCCAAGTGGTGTGATCCTGATTTATATAGGCCCGTATTGAGGCCAAGACTGATCGGTTCAGCCGCTCGCTGGCATGCGCCTGAGGCGAGTAAATCGCTGTACAAGTATGCTTAACTTCAAAACGAGTAGTGAATGCCTTAAAATAGTTAGAAACACACTGTGACCCATTATCGGTCAATATAGTTTCAGGTACGCCAAAAGTACAAAACAGACTGTTCTCCAAAAATTCACAGATTCGGCTTGAAGTAAACTTCCGAAGCGGGTGCAGGAAATGGAATCTTGTAAAGTGATCTACTATTATGAGGATTCCAATGTTTCCATTTCGTGATCTTGGGTAAGGTCCTAGAAGATCCATGTAAAGCTTTTGGAAAGGTCGATCGGATATCATGGGCTTTCCCATAGGTGGTTTTAAGACTACATTAGGATGCTTGGTCTGACGACAAACATAGCAGCTAGCTATGTATTCCCGTATCTGCTTTACCATCTTCGGCCAAAACAAATATCTTCTGATTTTTTCTACAGTTTTTCCTACTCCACTATGAGATGCGTAAGGCGGGTCATGGGCTCTGATAATAACATCTAGTGTTAACCCAGCCGGTACCCATAATTTCCAAACTAATTGGTCTTCAATTTCATTGCCCCTAACTGGTTCGGTTCTTTTATAAATTATCCCATCTACGATCTTAAAATCGGGTAACTTAGCCTGATTAGTACGAATATTTTCTATAAGATTAACATACTCCTCTGATTTGAACTCCTCGGAATTAAGATCGACTATTGGTCCCTGTTCTTCTATTTCGGATACGACAGGTTCATCTTTTCGCGAAAGCGCGTCTGCTACCACTTTTTGGGTTCCTTTTTTATGTGTTATTCGGAAGGAGAACCCTTGTAATTGTATTGCCCAACGAGCCAGACGACCAGACAATTCCTTTTGACTCATAAGCCACTGTAGAGACGCGTGATCAGTAACTACTTCGCACAACAGCAGAAAAGGTTTCGTAAAATTTGGGGTGGATAAAATCGGTGCGGACGTAAGACATCGTTTAAAGGTGTTAAAGGCTTCGTCTGCTGTAGAATTCCAGGCAAAGTGTTTCCATTTCTTTAGAAGCTCTGTAAGCGGACAACTGACTGTGGCATAATTATCGACAAAACGACGATACCATCCGGCAAGACCCAGAAAACGCCTCAGCTGCTTTAATGAACTCGGTATTGGAAAATCCTCAATTGCTTTAATTTTGCCAGGATCGGTTTTAAGTTGGCCATATCCAATTATGAACCCGAGATACTTAATTTCCTGCATACAGAAATTGGACTTCGCTACGTTAATCGTAAGATTAGCTTTCCGTAAATGCACCGCTACTTCTCGTAACAACATAAGATGAGATTCAAAATCATCGGACAACACTAAAAGATCGTCTAAATAGACGAAAACACGCGTTCGCAGATGGGCGGGTATCACTTGATCCATAAGCCTACATAAAGTCTGAGCGGCATTCGTTAGCCCAAAAGGCATAACTTTATACTGGTAAAGTGGCCTGTTTGGTATAGTGAACGCGGTGTAAGGTCGAGAAGACTCAGCTAGAGGTATTTGCCAGTAGGCATGCTTCATATCCAGCCCTGTTATGTATTTGGCTGGAGGCAGCCGACTGAGTATCCCATCTATATGGGGCAAGGGATATGCGTCTTTTCGTGTGTATTTGTTAATCTCGCGTGAGTCTTATTTCCTTTTTTAACCAATACGCAATTACTGCTCCACGGACTATTTGAAGGTTCTATGACATCTAAGGCTATCATCTTTTCCACTTTCTCAAACATCCATTCCTCTTTGGCCGGAGAGATTGGCCAATGCCTTTGCTTAACTGGAGTCTCTGTTTTTATAATCATTGAGTGTTCAATAAGAGATGTGCGACCCAGCCCTTCACGTTCAAATGATGGAAATGTTTTTATGACTGCCCCAAGTTCATCTTTCTGATCTTCCGTTAATAAATGCATTTTTGGATCCTCTTTTCTGGAGGAATCATCTCCTGTATCTAACTCCCCTACTGTTTCTTCTTTATTAAGTAACTTAGCTAAAAGACCGAAACTCTGCCAGAAGTCAACGCCTAAATAAACGTCTTGTTTTAATTCTGGAATCAAAAAAAATTCTATATCCTTAACTTTATCTTGAAACCTAATTGGGACTAAAAGTTTGGCGATAACGGAACAAGACTCATTGCTAGCTGTTCGTATTTTCCCTGAACATTTGCGGGTTTTCTGATGATGGGCTAAGCTTTTGGCTGCGGCTCCCCCTAAACAACTTACAGTTGCCCCCGAATCCAAAAGCGCTTTAAAAGTTGTACCTTCTATTATAATGTCAGTGTATAAACGGTTATCTGAACTCAAAATGACTGCTGATATTATTTTGATCCGATCTGCTCTTACTTTTTTTCAGAAATCGCGACTTCTTAATGTAGATCGTTTGGGTTTGATCCGCATATTGAGTAATGGATTATTATATAGTTCTTTTTCATTTTTATCTAATAGTTCGTCTAAAGTTTGAGTTGCGGCATTACTGACTAATTTTAAAGGATAAGAGTTTAATTTAGAAATTTGATCTACTTTAGCGACGTTAATATTGAACATATTAAATGGCTCTACTTTGTCGGATGCGCTGATCGAGGCTGGTTCTGCGCATCCTGCTTCCGGTTCCCCGACGGATTGCATTTTGGACACCGAGGCTTGTATACATCTTTAGCACCGCATCCGTAGCAATGCAAACGCTTTTCGGCCAAACACTCCTTATAACCGTGGCCGATCTGATCACAGTTAAAGCAAGTCACTTTTGTCCAATCCCTTTTTACTATCTGTGCCACGGATTCTTCTTCCTCTTCAGTATCGGTTAGGATCTCGGATACCTGTTGTTTTCCGTACTTATTCCTAGGTATGGCATTGTTAGTTTCTCTGCAAAAATTTTCATGCTTCTTAACTTCTTCACGCAGTTCGCAGCGGTTTTTAATTTTTAGGTGAAGAAGCTCGTATCTAAGTGAGACTTTAGCATTGCGCTTTAAAATATCCACTATTTTATCTTCTGCTACTTCACTGGAAAAACGGGATACTAGATCTTCAATGGCTGATTGGAAATCGTCAAATGATTCACCTTCTCTTTGTCGCCTTCTCCTTATCAACTCCCACAAGTCGAAGTCATCTTTCGTATCATCGAATCTTTGTCTGAATGCTACAGAAAAGGTTTGCCACGAAAAGAGCGGATTCTTCCGATGAAAGTTCCAGAACCAATCACTGGCTTTGGCTGAAAACAACAGATGCAGGTTATCGCAAAGTAGCCCATAGTCGTTATTCAAAGTGGAAGATGTTAAAGACCTCAACCGGTACAGAAATTCGTCAACGTACATGGAGTCTTTTGATCCATCGAATTTTAAACGCTAACTGGCCAGAATATTTACAGCCTTCTCTGGTGCCACTGATCTGTTAGATGCACTACTAAATTGATTTCCTAATCCTTCTGCGCTTCTTTGTGAAGGTTGATTCCTTTGTACTTCACTTTGAGGATCCGGTTGTTGCGGCTGTGTCGGAGTTAAGTCAGTACCTAATGTAAGTCTTCCTAATTGTGCTCTAAGACTCTCTTCTATAGTCCTTTTTACGAATGAACTTAGTTCTGTCATCATGTCTTTTTGCTGGCTTTTTATAATAGCCTGGATAACGTTTGAAGTATTCTCGCTCTCATCTCCTTCTTGAGAGTAGTGTGCTGTACTTGCAACTGAGTTATCCCTTCCGCTTTGAGTCTGTGACCTGGTTCTCATCGTCCTGCGATCGAAATCTGTACGGTTTTGTCGCGACTTAGCCCCTCGACCCCTTCCTCGACCTCTAGGTCTTTGCTCAGGAGATGGAAATTCAAAATTTTGTTGAGCTGGAGCTAAATCCATATTATCTGGTAGTTCAGCTGCTAGAGTGTTTTCCTCAAAGGTGATCATAGCCGGATTAAATTCGATTTTGCAACTAGTGCATATTCGGCTAGTTTTCAAAAATTTCTGCATGCAGCTATCGTGAAAGCGATGTCCACATGGTGTGGTACAATTTAACTGCGTTGCAGTTAATGTCTCTTTACAGATGCCGCAAAATTCGGGGGCAGGTTCCCCCACATCGCCGCCTACTGCGCCACCTTCTGGAGTGCGTTGTAACGGCATTTTAAATATAGATAAATTTGTTGCGTATAGAAATTATTTGTTCGGAACTAGCTTTCCTCTAAACTCAAGAATGTCTGTTTTATAATCAAATACAAAAATTCGTCCCTTTTGAGCATGTTTTAGTCAGTAAAATATAAAACTACTAGCTTAGAAAGAAACACTTCCTTTGAAAATTAATAAACAATTTGTCTGCTTTTATAGAAATTAATCTGGTAGTGGTTAATCTCCAAATAATGAATCTTGCAAATTAAATATCCAACTGCCTTGATTTAATTTCCCTTCACAAACTTTGGTGATATATGGTTTATAGTTTGGACGCCCTATCCTGATATTCCGAATAGATGACGTAAAATCGCAAACTAAAATTGACCTAACTATCTATGTCTCCGTTGTCAGCCTTACTGAGTTTGTATCCCTTATATTCTGAATCAATTAATCCAATGTTGAATTAACACCGCATATCCGTTAATATCATGCAGAGCTTAAAAGGGACAGACTCAGTTTAGCAAAACACTATTGTTTTTGGGTGGAATTGGAAGAGCTTTATTTGTGGTATCTAAAACCTTAATTTTTCTCCTGGCTTCAAAGGCCACACGTTCTGGGCGCCAATTATGTAATGTGTGTGGTTTCCCTGTGTCTAAAGAAAGGAAGATGTTGTAGGGGAAATAGCTGAGAGCTATTGATTTTGGACGACACAGACGATTGACAGGATTTCGAGCAGTGTACCTCTTGCTGTGCTCAAACTAGCTCGCCGGATTGTCGTGCGGTCTTTCTACTCTCCTATATGTCAACCGATCCCATTAGCATAATATTTTAGGTACACGTATTACTGCGAGTTTATGGCTATTAAAGGTTGTGAGGATGTCAATTAAAATAAATGTAATAGGCTACCGACTATAGCCAAGTAGTGTTTCGTTCTTCTGGCTGGGAATTAGATGTCAGCTATCCCATTTCTTTACCCTCCCTTCCTTTATCATATTGAACATTAATATGACCCTTATAAAAGTTTTAGTTTTAATTCACATTAACACTGACCGGGACGAGTAAATAAAGAGATTAGGCGATCATTTTAATATTTAGTATACATTTTAATAATTCAAATAAATGTCAAAATAATTCATAGTGATTCTCATCGTTTCCTAATATTGTTTTTATAGTATATACTTTTATACTTATAAAGAAAAGAAAATAGTCATATTCTAAATTACCAAAATTTAGATTAACAAAATAGTCGTACAATAGCATGTATTTAGGATATTGGGATTTCAACTTTTGTATTTTTCTTTTCAGTTAAGAATAGGGCTCAAGTATATATATAATCAGGGGGTTTTAATTCATTTAATTATTCTTACGGAAAACTCACTCTTTACTTTTCATATCATTTTCCAAGCGTGATCGTTGAGCTCAAGGATGACGGTGGTTGATGAGTGCTATATTTGGGGAATCGAAAAGATTTATAAGTAAACAAGTCCTAATATTAACTAGAAATATACTTCATTATTTTGTTTTCATACCCTTATTCAACGTACCATTTTCCACACTATATCTTAAGTTCGAAATTAACGTACATGCTAACAATCTAAATATTATTTATAAAAGAAAAAAAAGATTTTGGACAGTGGTCCATCTCTAGCAGCAACAGTTTTGGAGCAACTGCCTTGCGCATACAGCTTCAATTTTAAAGCCACTCCAGTAGCCACTTTGGCACAGTTTGAGAGGCGGCGACGTGTTGGCCAAAACTGCTTTTTATGAAGCGTGATTGTCATCCGAGTTCCCTGAAGATGATCAGTAGTGGTACAGGTCACAATTATGGGGTCATTGGAGCACTATTTCTTCTCGTCGGTGGAGTTGCTCTGTCGGTTTATGCAATCATGACCACGTGCAGCTTGTGACCTTTGATCCGGACATGGATCCGGCATAGGGAATAAGCCTCCTCGAGTGCTTGGGCTCTGCGGTTCCACTAACCAATAAAACCGGGCTTAGTTATTTCCAATTAAAAGTCCCTCGTCCAAAGGTATCAGGCCCTCAAAGGGGCCAGGCGAGTACACGGCCCTTAGCCGGCAACTCCCGAGTAGAAAAGATCTTTGATTTTTAATCACTTTTAACCGGTAAGATGAGGTAAACGATTATTTGGGTTGGAGTATTAAATAATAGAGTTCGGGTGACACGAAGTTGCTTTATGTAATAGGTTTTCGACAACTTGAATTCGCACCTGCGTTCACAATGACTCGATCTACGGTAATGGATTGTCTTTAGTCGCTTAAAAGAAGTTTTGGGCTCGCAATCGAGCTTTCGAGAGTTCGGGCAGATCTGCCGACACCGAATTACTCAAGCCGGGGCGATAACGGAGGAATCATACGATTTTCTACCTGCATGTTACACGAATATTGCTTATCTATCATATATGAGCGTTTTTTCCCGATGCACTCTTGTGAGTCGAAGCTTTCTGCATGTGAACCATAAAATGTCTTATACTTCAGAAGTTTCACTCAATGCAATTTATAAAGAGAACATTAAGAGCATAGGTATTTGTACTTCTTACTTAAACTGGCCACTACAAAAGCGAATACTACAGCAATAAATTCTTCCATAAAAAAAACTTGAGCTGAACTGCGCAACTTAGGCATTGGAAAGTCAAAACAACACAGTACTGTTAAGGGTTATCTTGACAAGTTAAATTCAAAGTTTTTGCAATCAGATGTACCTGAAGCTTCGTGCAATGAGTACCTAAACCTGTAACCATCCTGTGATGATAGCTTTAACTTTGTGTGTGTTAATAGCTGTGATGTATTAAAATGTATTCTTAATATAAAATCTAATGCTGAAGGTCTGGACAGTATTAGTCCCCGTTGCCGTCACCACTCATTTATGTTTGCATGTCGCCGCCTATGATAAATCTTAAATTTGGACTCTGTCAACCGAAAGGTTGGAAATATCCAACCTTTAAAAATCCACCATAAATCCAGTTTTCCATGGATTTGGGCCATATTCGGCTTGTTTTATTTGGTAGGATGTAAACTTTAAGTTTGTACCCATTATGAAAGTTAAGCTCTGATCTTTTGACTTTCAAATAAAACGAAAGCTGGCCCAATCGGGTGGATATCTGACGAGATACAAGAAGAAATTCGAAAAAAGTCCGAAATTTAACATTTTGAAATTTAAAAAATCTTAAAAAAAAACTGTGTTATCGAAAAAAAAGTTAGTGGTATTTTTGTGATCTAGAGGTCCAACGCTAACAGAATTTGCCATCAAGTGCTGGGGAGCACACCAAGAATATTATTTTGTAAACTAGTGTAATTTATAAACACGCACTTGCCCCGTATAGTAATCAATAATATTCCCATTGAATATATACAAAATGCTGTAAACTTGGAGTACACATATTACTAAAGCAACAGGAAAAATATATGGAATGTTAAGGCAGTTGTCAGTATCCCAACACTTTTTGCCAGTAAACCTTTAGATCGTAATAGCAAAAATGTATCTACAACCCCCATTATTTTATTGTGTCGAAACCTTTAGCCATTGCGATACTCGGGACTTTCAAATATTAAAAGTAGGGTTCAACCATATAGCCTTAAAAAGCCCTGAAAAGGTAAACAAAGTGAACAGCGTGATCCCCATAGGAGGCAGTACGTACTAGGGTGGGTCTGTGCGTTGAGTACATAATATCTTAGAGCTTAGACACCGAGGGTGAAGGAGAGAGGGGTCACCAAGACTCTGTTTTCTCCCGCACTCTTCCCACTGGGAAAAAAAAATAAAGTTTTTCCGCGTGCGATTGTGCGTTTCCCATTTTTTTGGAAATTGGACAAACAGTTGATCACTCCTATAGTGCTGGAAAGCGCTCAAACCACAGCCAGAATCGGTAACAGAAACCAGCCGCTGCTAGCATATACTTTTAGGCCAAGCTCAAAGAATATATTCAACTCTAGCAGTCAGCTTTTGGAAGGGTTGAAGCGAAGAGTTCAAAAACGAAGTCCGAACTTCTTCACTTGTCTAGATAGGGGGAATAGGGGCAGCAAGTCAAGGGTCCGACAAATTCCAATCCCCCCGCTTAGGAGGTGCCTCAGCAAACGGGGCTCTGAGACCGAAAAGGGGCGGTATAAACCACATCGTCAGAAAGTCTAGGAGATATCTGAGACCAGCGAGGGAACCCCTGTCGCGGACGTTGAAAGACCAATGGACCAGGCAAACCCCTTCGCAAAAAGCTCAGCCATAATGTTGAACAGCAGCTAAAACAAGCGGAGACAACCACGTCCCTGAAGGACGTTATTGCGAAAATAGGCCTTGCCGTGAATGGCCTCTCCCTTCTGTTTAAGGACCACAGGGTCGTCAAACAGCCGATGCGCGATATCCTAAAAGAGCTGGTAGAGCTGCATAAAACGGCAGTGGCCTCCATCAAGCAGGAAGAAGCCATAGGAAAGGAGTGCAGGGAAAATGCCACGCAAAACCACACCGAGAGCCGAACAGCGTGACAACAAGCTGTGTGGCAAAGAAAGGATAATTGCGACACCAAAAAGGGCAAGGGATCCAGCAGCAGGCCAAAAAATGTGCGCCACCAATGAAGAGGGTACATCGGGAACGGCAACAAGTAAAGCGACAAGAAGATTTCCAGCAAGTAGCTGACAGAAACCCTAAGGGAAAGTCGAAATGGCAGCTCAGGGCCAGACCAGACGCCATCGTGGTTGCAAGAGTCGGGTAGATTACCTACGCGGAACTTCTCAAGGCCGTTAAAGGAGACTATACGCTAAAACTTGTCAGCGGGGACGTACAGACCATCCGAAAAACGGCCAAGGGAGATCTCCTGCTGCAACTAAAGAAGTCTCCAGACCAAAACGCGGAGGAGGTTAAAAAGGCGGTGGGAACCGCTCTCGGGGTTAAAGCAGTTGTAAGGGTCCTGACCGAGAAAACTAGACTTGAGTTCATGGACTTAGATGAAGTCACAACCAAGGAGGAGATAGTGGAGGCGCTAAATAGTAAGCGATCCCCCTCTTTCTGAGGAGGCCGTAAAATCGCTGAGAGCCACTAGAAACGGCCTGCAGATAGCCACACTATTGTTGCCAACACCCACAGCAAACAAGTTGGTAAACTTGGGGAAAATAAGGATTGGATGGCTGATCTGCCGGATTAAACCCATTCTTTCGCCAAAGTGTCTATAGAGTGTCTCGCTTTCGGCCATATCTCGTCGAACTGCGCAGAAAAAACGGACCTACGTGGAGCATGCTTCAAGTGTGGTGGAAAAGACCACGAGGCCAGAAGCTGTAATAGGGACCCACATTGCCTACTCTTCGCGCAGAAAAAAGATCTCCGAACGAACCACGAGTCTGGGAGCTTTAAATGCCCAGCGTATGCCGAGGCGTTAAAAGCACTACAAAGATGTTAAGGGTCATGCAGCTTAACCTTAACCACTGCAGGGTGGCCCAGGACCTTCTCACCAAAACAATTTCCGAGCTCAAAATTGACCTGGCAATACTGAGGGAACACTACAAGACAATTAGATCCAACACGTGGGTCAAGAATCAAATGGGAAATGCGTGAAAGCATCAAAAGGTTACGTAAGGGCGAAGCTGAAGGACCTTTGGGTTTTTAGCTGCTACTTTCCACCCAGCTGGGCACTAGAGGAGTTTAGCGAGACGATAGACAGCCTGGCAAACCACATACGAGCACATGTGTCTGCGATTATTGCCGGGGACTTCAATGCGTGGTCAACGGAGTGGCAGTCAGCCTCAACAAACGCTACAGGAAGAGTAGTCACTGAGACGTCCGCATCGCTGGACGTAGTCCTACAAAATACAGGTTCCACCCCAACACTAAGGAGAGTGGGAGCGCAGTCCATAATCGACCGAAGAACCGCCACACCAGCACTTAGAGCGGCCCTGGAAGGGACGGAATTAGCGGACAACGAACGGGCGTTGATGGAAAAGGTCAAGCAAGCCTGCGACGCCAGCATGCAGCGCAGTAAAAGTTTTAAGGGGCGCAAGCCAATCTACTGGTGAAACCAAGCGATTGAGAAGGCATGCCGTGAATGCATAAGCGATAGGAGACCCTACCATAGGGCGCGCGGAACCAAAGCCCTCCATACACTTAGGGAAGTTTTCACCCAAAAGAGGAAGGTCCTAAAGCGGGAAATAAAACGCAGCAAAAAGCTGTGCTTCCTGCAACTTTGCTATGAAGCAGAAAACGACCTGTGGGGAAAGGCCTACAAGGTGGGCAATGAAAAAAACCAACGCCGGTAAAAACGTGACCCCAACAGGCTCTGAAAAACTGGGAAAGATCATTAAACACCTTTTCCCAGCGCAGGAAACGAGGCAAGCGGAAGCGCTCGGTGTCACGGACCATCAGATACCGCCGGTGACCATACAGGAGTTGGACAACTTAGCCCAGAAGAAACCAAACCACAAGGCACCAGGGCCAGATGGGATCCCAAGCCGGGCACTCAAACTGGCCATGAGCATGTATGTACCTGAGCACCTTTGCCAGTGCATACACTAGGTGCCTGGCCCAAGCCTGCTTCCCAGAACGGTGGAAACAGCAAAAGCTGGTGCTTTTACCAAAGCCAGGAAAAGATAAGGAAGAACCGTCAACATATATACCCACTAGCTATACCCGGAGCGACTTCGTTCGCTCAAAATTTATTTGCAGTTAGGAAATTAGGTTGTCAGGACTTTCTTATATCTTATTTGCGTGTTTGTTGAAAACCTTTGCGTAAACAACTTTTCTAGAAGATTCTTCCAGAGAGAGAATCTGTTATCAATGCCATTTTAATTTGCGCACAAATGTACACTTGTTTGTAAATTGGAATTAATTATTTTTAAATTTATTGTTTTGAATGAAACGAAAACATTTGCACACACACGAAAAGATTGACATCCCATACAAAAGAAGCGAAGTAACTTATTATTTTCCGATTCCACATTTGATTAATAATTATTAATTTTAAACTCTTCCAATTTTGCATTGGCTGAAAGGAAATGAATAATTTTAATTGTATTTAAGCACATTATGTACTTTCAAGTAGAAACATAAGCACACATTGTGTGTATGTATTGCATTGTACAAATCAAAACATTTCTTAATATGCATATGTACATACGTATTTCATGAAAAGTTAGAATCTTAAGATTAATAATTAACTTGGAAACATTTTGGCTTCGTTTACAGATTTTGTAGTAATTTTTTATCTTCTTCCATGGTGGAAATTAAATAAGGCTCTTACTTCTGCTACAAAATGAAAAATGTTTTTTGAAAAATAAAACCTAGGCATTTGATCTACAGGACTGACTATTGATCGAAAATCATATTGATCGGAACAAATTTTAACTTAAATTGCCCTTTTCCCCTCCCCCTTCCCAGCAGCACTACCCCTCCCCCTCATCAGTTTTCTTGGCTGCTGCTCTCTCGGCCGTCGCTCTCTTGGCATCCACTCTCTGGGTTTCGCTCTCTCGGCGGGCTCCCACAAAATGCAACGCAATAACTTAGGAAATCAAAATAAATTCGTTAAAAATACTTTAAAAAATGTTAAAAACTTAAAAAAATAAACTTAAGCATTTGGGCCATAGAATAACCATTTAGCAAAAAATCATCTCGATCGGAGCAGCGGTTTAGATTTTTTAAATCAAAAAGTTAATTTTAAATGTAGCCCCCAAATTATGGGCGATATCGAAATTTCTTTTAGATTTCTAATTAGGCCCTTTCAAGACCTAAAATTCTGCAAAATCAAAATTTCGAAATTCCAACCACTTTAGAAGCTAAGCTTAAGTAAATCTAATGATTTTTTGCTCTAAATATGGATATTGGAGCTGTTTGGGGCCACTGGGGGGGCATGTCGGACCTTAGTGGGCGCCTACGCCCCCAATGGAATACTGTGAAAAAATTTGGCTGCTCTAGCTCTTATGGTTTAGGCTGTCGTCGTATCCCCCTAAAAATCGGTCTTTCATTTTATAATCTTTAGAGATATGCCTTCTAGACACGGCCGGCAAAGTACTAGAAAGTATTTGTCAGTGCAAGACTCGGAAAACCAATAGAGGCTGCCGGAGGGCTCTCAGAATGTCAGTATGGCTTTAGAAAGGCCCACTCAACCCTAGATGCACTGGAAGCCGAGGACCGCATAGCCAGGCAGGCAATAGAAGGCAAAAGGTGGCTGGGAGGAAAGAAACAATACTGTTTGGTGGCAACTCTGGACATCAAAAACGCCTTCAACTCTGCATCCTGGAGCAGAATAATGGCCTCACTCGGGATGCGACTACCTGACAGGTGGCTCCACTATGACACGGACGAAGGACCTCAACGCTACAAAATCTCAGGAGGAGTGCCACAAGGGTCTGTCCTAGGTCCATTATTGTGGAACACCATGTATGATGGTATCCTGCGACTAAACTTCCAGCATGGCGTGAACGTTGTTGGCTTCGCGGATGACGTCGCGGTTATAGTGGTAAAAAAGTCGATAGCCAAGGATAAGTGGGACTCCGCCTTCCGCACGGTCTCTATTGGGGCCATTCTGGTCATCAGTGGAATAACACCAATCGAGCTCACAGTTGTGGAGGCCAAGGAGAACTTCGAAGCTAGAAAAGTAGCTGATACACAGGCGGATCACCGCTTGGCAAAACTAAAGTCAAGAACAAAGTCCCTTGAAAACTGGCAGCAAAGATGGGATAGGGCAGAAACCGGCCGGTGGACGCACCGACTCTTTCCCAAAATAGCAGCTTGGGTAAACAGACCACACGGCGAACTAACGTTTCATCTGACACAGGTGCTGAGCGGACATGGATGCTTTAAGGAGTATTTACAGCGATGTGGCCACGAGACAAGCCCAATCTGCGATGCATGCGGAACAGTGGAAAATGCCGAACACGCACTAACTAATTGTGTCAGGTTCGGAGAAAAACACTAAAGAGCTGAACAAATCCTGGGTACCCCGATCACAGTAAAGGGACTTGTATCTAGTATGCTGGAGAGTCAGGATAACTGGACAGCTGTATGCAGTCTGGCTGTGGAAGTCACGACCGAACTGAGGCGGCTAGAACGCATAAGGAACGTTAGGCCCTAAACAGGCCAGCCAGCCTTGCGAAGCAATTCTTCACAGCAGTCCCGCAAGTCTGGATATCATATGTATATTTATTTTCGTCTATTTATGTAATTTATGAATAAAAAAAAAACCTCGCTGACAAACTTGTGCATGCCCAATCAAATAGAACTAATAATTTAATTCATCCGAGAACAACATTACTGTGTTCTCAGAGACAATTCTATATCTATGCTGTGCGCCTGTGGAACGAACTGCCTCATCTTCTCAAATCAATAAGAATAGCTAATCAGTTTAAAATTAAAATAAAAGAATTTCTGAAAATAAATAACTCTAACAATTAAAGATAAGTTTCGTATAAAACAAAAAAAAAATTGCTAAGTAAGTCCTATGTAATCTACTAAGTAGTATTTTTAAGAAATATTGTCAGTTTGTTGGCATAATGCCGACGTCTTGGACATCTTGAAGTGACCTCGAGTTTGCTAAAAACTTCTCTACGTCAGCTATAAAGTATTTATAATTATCAACACGTAGTGACTAGCGAATTAATTCATTAAAACTTGTAACACACACACACACGCGTGTTCCAAAAAGTTCCGTTATAATTTCGCAAGCCAAGGCGAAAATCATCGAAAGCGGAATCGGAAAACAGTACAGCCGCCACTCACACTACAGTCAACGTTACGTAAACTCGAGCGTACGCAAAAGGGACAGATTTACCAAGTGGAGGCTAGGTTAGGTTAAATATAAATTGGTAACAAATTCTTACAATATGTCTGACACCGAAGATAATGAACCAGCACTAGAAGGTTTTGTTACACTTCAAAAGGAGAGTCTTCTAAATCTTACACGTCTGCTACAGAATTACAAGAAGGATTCGGCATCTCGAAAAACGGAAAGCTATTATGTGAAACGCCTGCAGCAAATCGAGAGTTTAAATTCGGCTTTTTAGACCACCCATCAAGTAATCATCTGCAAACTGATTATCACGCCAAGAGGTCGCCGTCAGTTTTGAGGATCTGTACATGTCTAGTAGCTAAAGACCAACGAATCAAGTTCCCAGTGATGCCGTCCTCAGCTTCTCCACCACCCACCCTTTCGACGGTTGCCGACGTACACATGCCACAACTGCCAGTGCGTAAGTTTAGCGATCCATGATAAGTGCAGTCAACGTCTGCGCACCCGCCTGTAACAATATCATCGCATAATTGCAGAACGGTGATCAGTGGCACGCCCATGATTTGACATCAAAATTACCGAAAGAAACGCACTCCGCCTGGGAGCAAAATCTAGGTAGTCAAACCCACATTCCCTCGAACAAGGATCAGTTTCTCAACAACCGTTTAATCACCCTAGACGCCATTGAAAACAGAAACTGTTCGGGCACTAGCAAATCTGGATCATCACAAACGCATCTCGGTTCATAACACCCATGCGCAACCAAGCCCCCTGTGCTTCGTCGCACACACTGCAATGGTAATAATATCCTTCGTCGATGTCAGCGATTCCTAAGCTTGGAGGTAAGGAGGTCGTGAGTAAGTCAAACCTATGCCTCAACTGCTTGAGCAAATCGCACATGCTTGCCCACTGTCCAAGTGTAAAAAACTGCTACCGCTGTAGACGCCGCCACCATTCTTTACTTCATCCGACTGCGGCGCCAAGCATCACTCAAGCACCCCAACCCAACTTCACGACCGTACCATCCAGTCGATCATATATCGCTTTGATTATGAACAAGAACACCACACCAGTTAGCCCCCCTGCTAGTCCAAAACCTACAATGTTATTCTTCCACAACCTCCCATGCAACGCGGCAGAATATCTTGTTAGCTACTGCGCGGATTATTGTCTGCCTCCCCTAGATCGTCGCTCAAGCATTAATAATTGCCCTCATCGACCAGGGGTCGGAAGCTACAATAATCTCAGTGCATGCAGTCCCAGCACTCCAACTTCCACCGACGGTGTCGGTCAAACTCCGGGTCTACGGTGCAACTTTACTGCAAGCTGCTGAATCCGAACGTCGTTAAGCCCAACGTTCAAATTACCTCATATTTATTAAACCAATCGTTTTCGAATCAAAATTGGAAACACATCAATGGACTTCAACTCTTGGATTCTCAATACTATCGCTCAAAGCGCATAGATCTCATCATCGGAGCCAACCTCATGGCGGCTCCAGACGAACCCATTGGACAAATTCTCATCTAGGTTGGATGATACTTGGCAAATTCCAGGATTCAGTCCACACTTTTACTGTTCGCTGTCATCAAACCTAGATACGGAATCTGTCAAAAGCTGATCTCTTCTCTCTGACAAAGAGCGGTGGTGTGAGTCCTTCTTTAAGGAAATGCACACACGTCAACCAAACGGTAGTTTTATGGTTCGATTAACTTTCAAATGGTATTTCGATCCCACAATGACCCTTGGAAAATCGCATCAAGTCGCACTAAACACGTTTTTTCAACTAGAGCGGCGTTAACGAGATCCGGTCAAATGGATTCGCTTCAAAGAGGAAATAGAAGAGCATTTTGAATTGTGACAAATTACACCAGCGATCTCAAATGAGAGATCAACAGTTATTACCTCCACAAAATCCTGTGGGGTCGAATCGTGCGATCTCCCTCATCATGCTGTCTATAAAGAAGACAGTCTCACCACCAAACAGCGCATTGTATTCAGCGCATCGGCAAAAACCTCAAACGGTCGATCTCTAAACGATGTTTTGTCCTTAGGACCCACGCTACAAAATGATCTTTCTGCAGTGTTGCTGAATTGGAGACAATACCGATATGTGTTCACTGCCGACATCCAGCGCATGTACCGTTACATCGACGTAAATCCGGACGACACACAGTATCAGCGAATTTTATGGCGGGCGGCGGAAGGAAACATCAAACTATATTGTCAAACAACTGTAACGTTCGGTACCGCTTCGGCACCATTTACCGCCATCAGAGTAATTTGTCAAATTGCAGAAGATGGACGCGAAAATTATCCACTGGCAGAAGAGGTATTACAACACGAAATCTACGTCGACGATATTCTTTCCGGTGATCACACCATCTCAGCAGCACAAAACAAGACCTTACAAATCCGGAACGCTCTAAAATCCGCAAATATGTAATTGAGAGAATGGTCTAGCAACGACATGGTCATGTAACATATTCCTCCATCAAACAAATGCAATCCAACTTCACGAAGCTGGGACAGCTCTGATACAGTCAAAACCTTAAGCTTGCTCGTGTCAATCTGGAGGACATCAACAAAATCCGAATACATCGCAGCCTACGGTATACGCCAGCTTTTAGTCAGGATATCCAACTAACCAAGTGGGTAATAGCGACCAATCATTGGAAAAACGACATACTGGACGGACGCCACGAGCGTTCTCCACTGGATCAAAGGATATGTCACCAATTAATAGGACGTTCATCGCCAATCATCAATGGAGACATGTTCCCACGACGGATAATCCAGCATCAGAAATCTCCACCTTTGATCTCTGGTGGCACGTACCGTCATGGTTAAGTCAACACCCTAGTCAGTGGCCGGACACAGAATTACCAAATACAAAGTTTGATGAGTAGAGAAGAAAATCCATAAGAGTTCATTCGCACACGACCCAGGTAGACTTTAATATCATTGAGCGTCCGAGTCATCGCATACGTTCTGCGCTTTTGTCACAACGCTCAATCGAACAAAAACAGATATTACAATCAGGTGTCGACGGTGGAACTGGATAATGCACTTCGTACAAGGCGAAACCTTTCAATCCGACATCCACGCGATCCTCACAAGAAATCATTTGCCTTCTTAAAGCATCTTAAGTAAGATTCCGTAAGGTGCTCCCTTCCTTGACGACAACATCTTGAGCGTTCGCGGTCGTCTCAAGCATTCCAGTCTTCCTTTCGATCACAAGCATCCAATTATCTTACCGCAGCGTCATTTCTTTACAGAATTGGTAATTCAGAAATCACATCAGGCTACCCTGCATGGCGGCGCTAATCTTACTCTGGCCCACACAAGGTACACCCTGCAGGAAACGGAATCAGTTTTGGACTATTAAAATACTAGTTGGGTCAAGAAGGTTAACTAGTTCAAGTTATGTCCATTTCCATGTAACGAAGTGGTCCATTTTTCATATGCTTGTCGTCGGAAACAACTAGTCCATTTGCTACTAGTTTTGCACTAGTGACTATTAACCAATTTATGGTTACAGCTGTTAAACTACACTAAAAAAAATATTTTCACGAAAAAACTAAAAATTAATCTCTAAACCATCAAGTGATTGGATTTCACTAGTACTTGACGATGCCCAACTTGACGCTCTCCTAATTTAGTATCCAATTAATAGGCGCGGTCCTTAGAGAATTTCTGATAATTATTATGTAATCAAATACAGTAAATTATTAAATACAGTAATAAATAAATGGAATTAAAACAAACTTACTTTTTTTGAGGCAAGTCGCCCTCTCTAGGACTTGAACCCTGGACCTTTGGATTTGTAGACACACTAACTGATTGAGCCATACACGCATCACATTTTGTAATGCCCTAACAAGGTTTATGAATTTTAGTGTGACATAATTCATAAACAGTGATTTTTCACATATATATTGCCTCGGACAGATTAAACAAAGTTTAAAATAAAACTAAAGCATCACCTAGCAAACAAAAAACAAAAAAAAATGTACAAAGACAGGGGATTGAACCGAGGACCTCGAGTGTTTGATATGTTTAGTGCTAAATTTCCCAAGACATTTACACTCTAGGCTATATTTTTGGATCATATGTGTTTCATTTGCAACTAGTTAAATTCCAGTTGCCTTTTAACTAGACCCTAACATGTATTTGTTCTACCAGTTAAATATTTTTAAGGTTTTTTCTGTCAGAAAGGTACTAGTCCGAGATAAGTTTATTTTTTACTAGTTTTTTATTAATCATTTTTTCGACTAGCACAAATTTTCTAGACCCTGTGTAGCCCAAATGCATTCAGATAAATTCCGGTTGCTTTATATTAGTTGTATAGCTAGTTGTTTTTCAGACTAGTTCGCATTTTTCCTGCAGGGCAAGTTCTGGTTCCAAATGGAAGAAAATGCCGTCCGGACAATCCTTCCGAAATGCATTACGTGCTCCCTTGCTTTGGAAGTAAATTGATAGGTGACCTGCCGGTACATAGAGTCAACACACCGAACCGCATTCATTGAGACCGGCGTTGAGTATACCGGGGAAATCGAAATCAAAGCGGCACTGCTACGGTAAATCACTCCGCCATACTCCCTTTGGGAGGTTAGTGTCAAATCCGTCCAGCATTACGTCAAAGAGGATCGTCGGCGATCACAAGCAAATTTATGAGGAACTCGCAACGGTGCTCATCAGGATTGAAGTTTGCCCAAACTCTCGCCCACTTTGCCCGCTAACAGCGGTTCCAGACGACTTAGAAGCTCTTACGCCGGCACATTTTTTCATCGGCGACACACTTCTCGCACCTGCCCATTGTCGCCCTCAAAACGCGTCGTTTCGTGAGCAATTTCTGTCTCATCAAAATTTGATCCGTCAATTTCGGACACAATGGAGCCGAAATTGGCTGTCCCATCTTTAAACTCGCCCAAAATGGTGTCAGGAAACGTATAATTTTGAAATCAACGAATTAGTACTTATCAAGGACGATCAACTGCCACCATCGCAATGGACGCTCGGTAGAATCACCAGTCTACATCCTGGAGAGGATTCCCTCGTTTGAGTCGTAACGTTAAAAACCAAATCAGGCAGTCAGAAGCGCTTCATCTCCAAACTGTGTCGCCTCCCAATCTCATGCTAACATGACCCATCTGATTCTCTCTTGGTAATCAATTGCATCCGTATGTCATTATATTCTTGCAGAGGGTATTATTATATCTTATAGTTCCCATAGGATGTGTCTTAATGTAATGTGCTACGTCATTGCTTACGCGCGTTGCAGGGGGTTTATTATGTCGTGTTATGTCCAAAAAGCGACCAAGTAGATTGGAATATGGCTGATCTACTTCGGCGAAGTTGTGTGAGTTGATTGTAGAAATGTTATAGACTTTTGTTTCCGTCACCTCTCCTTTTGTTGATGTGGACGTTAAAGAATCAATGAGGCGTTTGCCCTTGAAGTCAATGATCAGACCATGATATGTAAGAAAATCCGCACCAATGATTGCTGGTTGGACGTTAGCGACGACGAATTGCCAGCACAATTTGCGTTGTAGGTTAAGGCCAAACGTCAGATTTAAAGTCCCGTAGGTATCAATTACTGATGTATTTGCAGCGTATAGTTTGAATTCGTCCTTGCGACATAGGCTATTTTTTACTAATAAAAGCGGAATGAGTGAGATGACTGATCCGGAATCAATAAGAAATTTGATGTTAGTGCAGCGATCGTAAATGTGTAGTCGATATTCTTTAGAGAGGCGAGCATTCAGACTTCTGCTGTCATCGGCTGCCTGTACGGATGACAGCTTTTTTAGTTTCCCTGTGACTGGGCCCACGAACAGGGCGGCGAAAACTATCGAGCGTTATTTCCAAATTTAGCATGATAAGAATATAGACGAGATGCTCGCCCTTGCTCTCTATTCTGAACGGCTTGACTAGAATTGCTGGAACGCAAATTATTTTGCAAAAGGGACATTGAAGTCTTGATAGCAGCCAGTTCGCGTTTTACTTCGTCCATGGAGTCCCTAGAAACCGAGTGGGGTTGGTCGAATTTGTTTCCTCGCGATTGAGATGAAGAATGTCCAGCAGCCATAACGAAAGAAGTGGTTTCGTCCTCCATGAGAATGTCGGCAAGTTCAGTTTGCTCTTCTATAGAAGCTGAACGCAGAACTTTTAAACCTCGCTGTACATGCTGAGGGAGTTGGGAGAGCCATCGAACTCGTAAGGCGTCACTGGATGCGCGACCACCAGCAAGTGTCGTCATTTGCCGTAATAGATGAGAGGGCTTCTTGTCCCCGAGGTCTAGCTCAAGTAAGGAACGCTGCAGTTGTCGATCCGGGGATTCTGTAAAGCGCTGAATGATGATCGACTTAAGGTCCATATACTTATTGGAATCCTGTGGCTGAGCGAGAACATCAGAGACTTCGGACATAACCTCAACGTCTAAAGCGCTAAGGAGGTGATAGTAGCGAATATTGTCCGATGTGATACGGTTGCATTGGAATTGCGCCTCGACTTGGAGAAACCATAACGGAACATGTTGTTTCCAAAATGCAGGGAGCTTGCATGTGCTGATTGTCTCCACAACCGGCGTGACATTGCCGCTACCATGTGGAGTCTCAAACACGTCGGGCGAGGCTGGTGGAACATTTCCATTCTCTTGGCTGTCATTCATAGTGCTTGTTGCGGTGTTCTTGTTTGCGGGGTCACCAATGTAGAGATTAACTCTTAACTTAACTTTATTTTAATATTAATCGGTTGAGTAACAATTGTGTGTACTTTATGCTAGTTGCGCCGCAAGAGAGAGAGAGATCGATATCCATCCAATTTTGATATCGATCCAGAGTTATTTTATGACCTCAGCTGTTAGCTTCGGGTTGCCAGATTGGTCGCCACAGATGCTTCCCGCATTTTTTAGTCCAAAGGGTAGATGACAAAATTCATACTTTCCTCCGTTTGTGGAGAATCAGAACCTATTATGGCATCAAAAGTGTTGATAGTATCGAGTAAAAAAAATTGAGCCTTTAGGCCGAATATGTGCATGAAGCATTTTTCTTTTATATTACTGGAGCCATGAATGGAACTCACAGTGAATGGGGAGTCGACAGGCATTATGTTCTTCCGCTCCTTTAGGGGCTTTACATAACTCTTTGCCGCTCCAGTGTCTATGAGGATTTTTATAGTTTTCACCGCCAGCCCTCGCTCAATGAAGGGCAAGCGAGACCTTTATCTAAAAAATTGACGAGGTCGTTACCGTCAAATAAGACACTGTCATCAGGGTGGGTCGATTTGGGACCCCAAAAATCGTATAGGGGGAACGTAATCTTTAAAGGATTCAAAGCCATATTGGCGAACATACTTATGGTCTAAAATTATGTTAGACCCCACCCCCTACCAGCCCCCCCCCCCCCCCCCCCAAAATGCTAATGAAAAAAACAGCTTTTTTGAGAAAAATATCTCTCCGAAGAGTTTGGTCTTTTTGGGCCCTGCAAATTTTGGTATTGATTGTTGTTTCCCTGTCTAAAACTCGTAGGATGTCGGACTTTGGAATATGATGGATCAATATCCATAGGTTCCTGCGATTGATTTTGTTAACCCTGATCTACCCAGTTTTCCTGTTTACGCCATGAATGGTTGTTCTGATACTTGTTTGGCTTTTTGAAAAAATGGGGATTTTTTTCTGGTCCGTGGTCGGCACCAGAATTTTTCCCTTGTTTCTCGGGAGCTTTGTGCTGGCCCTTGTGATAATATGTATTTTGACTTCTTTGCTCAGCTACTTTGTCATATGTGGCCGCGAACATACTTCGTTCGATACTGGCCTCTGCCTCTCTAGCTAATGCCAGTGCTGCTGGCAGGTCTTTTGGCTGTGCTGAAAATAAATACGTGTAGGGCGTCAGCCCTAACCTCTGAATTAAGTAATGAAGCCCTTTCGTCATCATGTGTCATGTTAATTTTGTTTGTAACGAGGGTCAATTTTCTTTCGACCTCATCGTAATACTGCATGAGTGTTTGGTCGCCCTGGCGGACCGACTCAAGTACCTGTCGTAATAGGCGCAAAGATGTTTTATCTGCGTAGGAGCAGTCTAATCTAGCTAGTATGGCTTTAAAATTAAGCACTGTATTATAAGAAACTAGCAGCGCGCGCGCTGGTCCCTTAATTTTGTTTCTAATAATAGTAACGGCTTGGTAATGCGCGGAACTGCCCTCGTAAGCCTCGAATAATTCATAAGCATCGGTGGCGGATTGCATCCATGCCACGTACTCATCTTGTACGCCAGTAAAATCTGGAATTGACTTCACTATATGTAATGATATACCGCACTGTGGTGCTCCCGGTACTACCTTTACCCTCTGGTAACATTCTACCTCTGGCGCTTCTATACGCAAGCTCTGAAGCTGTTAATTAACGGCATTGATCTGACCCGCGAATTCGGCTCTAAGCCTCTGTTCTTGGATAGCTAATGCGGCCTGAATTACCGCCTCTATTTGTGCCGCGTTCATGTTTTCTGCGTTATTTTCTTGTTGTGCCCGTGCTGGTTGATAGCTACGGATTAATTCTTCTTCACTGTCACTGTCAAGTCTTTTTCTAGTTTCCCTATATGGGCCTGGAAAACTCATAAGGCCACTAATTAGTTGACACTAAACACAAGTTATTGGAAGGCCGAATGTTTTAATTCGACATATTGAATTTTGTATATTATAATTTTATATTAATAACCGGGTGCTTGGCGTCCGAAAGAAAATTTTATTTAGGGACGGCTAATATTAATTCCCTTTATCTATAAGTCACCTTTACAATTGCTTTATTTAAACTGTAAAAAATTTTTAATTTTGTGTAAATATTTATTTTTTCCCTGTATGTGTATGTGAAGTTTGACTGTATTAATTTTGATCAGCTCGATAACCAATTTTAATTAATAAAGTAAATGTTGACGGCCAATGCCGGAGTTTTATACTCAAGCCAATGCTCTTTAATGAATGTCCAAGTAAAACTAAAAACATATTTGACTTTACGTAAGCTATGCGCGGCCGGTAATCCGACCGCTCGTGCAGCAAAGTGCTGACACTAGCAAAATCAACATAACTCACCATACAGTGCACCAATAAGAACCAGGCACGGCCTCTAAAGATGTTTATGCTGATTTTGCAACTGAACACTAGGGTGATCCAAAAATCACCCAAGATCTGTATCGACTTATAATTACTCCTTAACAGTGTTAACATATATTAGCTCTTGTGAGAGCAAAAGTAAACAAAGAAAAACTTCTGATATCAAATAAAAACACCTCTTAACGAGGTAAAAAACTAGTGACGATCGCACCTTCAACATACAAAAGTTCTGATATCAACATTTGTGACGAAAAATTATTATACCCTTGCAGAGGGTATTATGATTTCAGTCAGAAGTTTGCAACGCAGTGAAGGAGACGTTTCCGACCCCATAAAGTATATATATTCTTGATCAGCATCACAAGACGAGTCGATCTAGCCATGTCCGTCTGTCCGTCTGTCCGTCTGTCCGTCCGTCTGTCCGTCTGTCCGTCTGTCTGTTTCTACGCAAACTAGTCTCTCAGTTTTTGAGCTATCGGGACAAAACTTTCGCAAAAGTCTTCTTTCTATTGCAGGTAGTATATATGTCGGAGCCGACCGGATCGGACAACTATATCTTATAGCTCCCATAGGAACAATCGGAAAAAAAAAACTTTAAAAAATTCTAGCTTCGGTGTTTTTTGAAATATTACCTTCTACTTTTGGGGATGTTATTTTTTAAATATTTCTGAATTTCGAATAAATTTTTTTAAAAATCGGACTACTATATCATATAGCTGCCATAGGAACGATCGGAAAATTAATGGAAAAGTAATAGGAAATAAATTCAAGCTTCTTTGGTTTTTATTGTATTATCTTCTACTCTAGGATATGACTCTTTTTAAATATTTCCGAATTTCAATTTTAATTTGATCAAAATCGGACGACTATATCATATAGCTGCCATAGGAACGATCGGAAAATTAATGAGAAATATTAGAAAATTGAACATTTTTGCGATTTGTTAATTAATAGGAATGATCTGCAAGGGTATATAAGCTTCGGCTGGCCGAAGCTAGCTTCCTTTCTTGTTACATTCGTCATTACATACACTTTCTAAAATGTTCTCATTCGGCACGCTGCAATAAAAAAGCCTGTGAGGAGTGAAGAAAAACAAGAAAGGAAGCTAGCTTCGGCCAGCCGAAGCTTATATACCCTTGCAGATCATTCCTATTAATTAACAAATCGCAAAAATGTTCAATTTTCTAATATTTCTCATTAATTTTCCGATCGTTCCTATGGCAGCTATATGATATAGTCGTCCGATTTTGATCAAATTAAAATTGAAATTCGGAAATATTTAAAAAGAGTCATATCCTAGAGTAGAAGATAATACAATAAAAACCAAAGAAGCTTGAATTTATTTCCTATTACTTTTCCATTAATTTTCCGATCGTTCCTATGGCAGCTATATGATATAGTAGTCCGATTTTTAAAAAAATTTATTCGAAATTCAGAAATATTTAAAAAATAACATCCCCAAAAGTAGAAGGTAATATTTCAAAAAACACCGAAGCTAGAATTTTTTAAAGTTTTTTTTTTCCGATTGTTCCTATGGGAGCTATAAGATATAGTTGTCCGATCCGGTCGGCTCCGACATATATACTACCTGCAATAGAAAGAAGACTTTTGCGAAAGTTTTGTCCCGATAGCTCAAAAACTGAGAGACTAGTTTGCGTAGAAACAGACAGACGGACAGACGGACAGACGGACGGACAGACGGACAGACGGACAGACGGACAGACGGACATGGCTAGATCGACTCGTCTTGTGATGCTGATCAAGAATATATATACTTTATGGGGTCGGAAACGTCTCCTTCACTGCGTTGCAAACTTCTGACTGAAATCATAATACCCTCTGCAAGGGTATAAAAAGGCTGGAATAGTTTGCTAAGGCGGGCCGAATCAGAAAATTTTAGAAAGTGTATGTAAGGACGAATGTAATAATTTTTTGTCACAAATGTTGATATCAGAACTGTATGTTAAAGGTGTTTTTTACCTCGCTAAGAGGTGTTTTTATTTGATGTCCTATAGCTTCCATGGGAACAATCGGTTATAGCTTTCTAAAAATGAAGATATTTAGCTCAGTGTAAGAGCTTTTGACATGAATCTTTCTAAATCTTATTCTTTTACGCATACCTTGGTCAGGGTAAAAGCGCGTGCTGATCGGATGTCTATATCATATAGCTCCCATAGGAACAATAGGGTGAAATATTTTAAATTTTTATTTTTTTCAATTATAGAATATTTTGCTGAAGTTTTCATTCGTGAAATCTGCAAAGATATTAAAACTTAGGCTTGCCTAAGTTAGCTTCCGTCCTCGTTTATTTTCTTTCCATTGCGAATATTAAATTAACGAACCATAGTGAAGTGTAACCGTTATAAAAATAGTGAATTAAAGATTGAATTGTTATATATGACTTCAGTCGTTTAACTAATCCCAAGAGCCCTTTTACTGTGACAGCCGTGTACATCACTTTCGGCACGGTCACAATTGAACAGCAATATACCCTTTTACTCTACAATTTACAATGGTAACGAGTATAAAAAAAAAATTTGTTTTCATACAAAAATCAAAGTCATCATTAAATTCAATTCTTTGGACAAGGGTTTTTTGTGATTGTTCACGTTTAGTAAAACAAGTGAAAAAAGTCTGGCTTATATCGAATGTCTACAAATCGGTTCTTTTGTAAATTATTTGTATATTATACAATGTATAACCCTTAAATTCTTTATGTAACATAGTAATTTAAAGCAAATACTTTTTCGTTTCAGTCCCTGGAAAGTACGAGACGTATGCTTGCTCTCTGCGAAGAGGTAAGAAAATAAGCCAACATATTATAATATAATTGAGTATCATAGCTCAACAAATTGTTTCTTATTATGAATACGGTCTTATGTTTATACTTGGATGTCTTAGAATAAAAATATAAGACCACCATAAGAGAAGAGAGAAGAACATAAAAATATGGGCCGTTCTGTTACAAACTGAGCGGATTTCACATTTTTGACTTGACTGTACATATACTATAAGCATTGATTTGTTACCTAATTTTTTTACATTTTCGAGCACCTGTCTTATTTTAAGAGATGGTTTTCAACCTAATAAAAAGTCGTCCAAAACAAAAAACTTCATATGAATCAAAATTTCTTGACGTGATCACATTTTTTTAACAAGCCCTAAATGAAAAAAAGCTCAATACATTGTTTTACCAACAAGAAGAAATACATATTTATTTAACTTTAAAAAGAAAAGGTTTCAGAAAAATAAATTCAAAAGAAACGTAGGTAGCCGGATTTCTACGCAGTAGGTGAAAAAATGAAAAAATTAATTAGGGTATTCAATTGCGTTGAAAAAGTGTAAAATTTATAAGTTTGCCAGACAAAAATTGTGAAAGACCTTTTATACAAAATTGTTGCAAGATATTGACGTACACAATAAGGCTAACTAAGGTTCGTAAGCATCACTCATTTTAAATATCCCTCAAAAAAAGCTGACTGTGATGAAAATAAATATATATCAATCACGATATAAACAAATTGTCATCTTTGCTCATTCAAATACATATCGCTCACTGATCGAAAAATATTCATCATGAGTGAGGAAAATAAAATGATGAAAAAGTGAGGAAAAAAAATATCCCTCACGAGTGATGAAATGATCATTGACAATATAGTCAAAGACAAATAGCACCGACAACTCAAAAGCGTGTTCCATTTGCAATGGGCAAAAATAGAGTATTTGATCCAGAGTCGGTGGTAGACTTAGCAGAAGATACAAAAGATATAACCTGCGTTTAAAAACATATAAATTGCTTATTAAGGTCTAGATAATACAAAGTGTATCGCAGTGAAGAAGACGTTTCCGTCTTGATCAGCATCACCAGACGAGTCGATCTAGCTATGTCTGTCTGACGGTCCGTCTGTCTGTCCGTTTCTACGCAAACTAGTCTCTCAGTTTTGAAGCTATCGGCTTGAAACTTTACCAAAAGTCTTCTTTCTATTGCAGGTAGTATATAAGTCGGAACCGATCGGATCGGACGACTATATCTTATAGCTCCCATAGGGAGAATCAAAAAAAAAATTTTTTTTAATTCTAGCTTCGGTTTTTTTTTAAATATTAGTATTGGGAATATTATTTTTTATATATTTCTGAGTTTTGAATAAAACTTTTAGAAAATCGGATCACTATATCATATATCTGCAAGAGGAACGGTCGGAAAATAAAATGGAAATTAATAGGAAAAACAAGAGGGAACGCTATAGTCGGGTTGGTGTCCCGGCTATATAATACCCGTCACTCGGCAAAAGGGAATGCGAGGGAGATGGATATATAACATTTTTTGATCGCGTATAACTTTTTAATAAATGATTCGATTTTAAAAATGTCTTTTACATTTCGATAGGTATAAATATACACAACAAAATTGCATTTACACTCCTCGGAAATTTTAAAATCGTTAGTGGGCGATTTTGGCCGTTAGAGGGGGCGCTCCGCTGAAATAAACTTGCGCTGCGTATGAAGCCCAAGAATATGTGTGGGAAATCTCAACCTTCTAGCTTTTGTAGTTTGTAGATCACAGCGTTCATACGGACGGACAGACAGACAGACGGACAGACTGTCATGGCTATATCGACTCGGCTAGTGACCCTGATCAAGAATATATATACTTTATGGGGTCGGAAACGTCTCCTTCACTGCCTTGCAAACATCTTACTGAAATTATAATACCCTCTGCAAAGGTTATAAATATGGTAGTTTCCTTTTTAACTAAATAAAAATTTTTCTTATCGGTGGTTACATTTGTTACATTATTTCATAATTCTTAGTTAAATATCCAAGTTATTTAAAAAAACTAGGAAGGAAGCTAACTTTGGCAAGCCGAATTTTTAATACCCTTGCAGACATCTCAAATAAAAATTTGACTAGAACAGCAAAAATAAAATATTGTGCGGAAGGTGTAGGATATAGACGTCCGATCGGGGCGCTTTTCAAACTTGATATGCGTACACATGTTTTATGACGACTGTGAAAGTTTTAAATCTCTTTCACTGCGTTACAAACTTATGACCCAACTTATATGTAAGGTTTTTGGAAAAGTAAAAATGTGAATCAAAAAATGGGTTTGGTTTGCAAAAGAACGGCCCCTATTTGACTCTTACGATGATCTTTTTCTAGCTCGTAAGTATAAAAAAGCTTTTAAATTAAAAAAACCCAATAATAAAAAATTTTATTTTACCTGGAGTCAGGAAAATTTTTTTAACACTTAAGGGTGTACCGAAAATTATCTCCCAAATGGTAAAGGCCATTATGGATTATATTAAAATGTTTCGTTTACCATTTTAATTCTTAATAACCCTAATAACCAGTTTTACTGTTCTTAAGTTCCTAATAAGATTTAGACTAATTCTAAAAATATTGATTCAAATAAATGGTAAAGGATAAAAAAACAAGAGATAACGCTATAGTCGGGTTGCTGTCCCGACTATCTAATACCCGTCACTCAGCTAAAGGGAGTGCGAGGGAGATGGATATATAACATATTTTTGATTGCGCATAACTTTTTAATGAATGGTCCGATTTGAAAAATGTCTTCTACATTTTGATAGGTATAAATATACGCAACAAAATTGCATTTATACTTCACGGAAATCTTTAAAGGTGTGGACGCCAGACACATTTTAAAATCGTTAGTGGGCGATTGTGGGCGTTAGAGGGGGCGTGGCGCTCGGCCGAAATAAACTTGCTGTGCGTAGGACCTACATTGTTATGTAGGCATATCTCTGTTGACGGTAGTCCACGGAATGACGAATTGAGAGAAGACTACTAAGTACTAAGCAGTACTAAGTTAGTAAGTAATTCTAAGTACCAACTACTAAGAATTGAAAATCTGATAAAATTGAAACAAGTTATATACCTATCTAAAGGTATTATTATTCATTTTAAACTTTGATTCTAAAATTTTTCAGAACTTTATTGCTTTAGAAAAAATTTTCATGAAAGGAAAAAAGAAAAAAATTAAAAACCCGGTGGATTAGAACGAATTTCTATATAAATTTAAATATTTTTTTTGTAAAAGTGTGTTGAACGAGCCCAACATTGTCCCAATCTGACCAAAAGTTCAAAAGTTATGACCATTTTTTTTTTAATTTTTGCGTCATTTGCAAAATGAAACCTTCATGTGTGTTTGTCGGTTTGTCCTATATTTTGTTTTAGGATCCAGAAATTAATTAATCAACAATGCAACATGAAAATGTCAATAATAGCTATCATAGATTTCTTTTAAATAACACATAATATAATTTAAGAAATGTTTCACATATGGCACGCTACAATGCAAAATGCATGTACAGCTGTACTTTTTGAAGAAAACGTGCCAAATGAGAAAACTTTTTAATGTTTTATTTAATGGGTCGTTTTTGTTTGATTAGTGAAATAGTGCTGAAAAAGACTTCAGACTTCTTCAGGTAGACAGGGCCGTATATAAAATGGAACCCTTGGTTTATTTTTGAGCTGATGGACTTATTAGTTTGCTTAAAGTTGCATCTTTAAGTAGAAATTATAAAACTAATTTCGGATTTCATGAGTGTAAAATGAGTCTAAGATGACCCAAATAAGGTTATCAGAGCTCGATATAGAAAATAAAAAAAGGCCAAAAACGTTTTTTGAACTTTAAAAAAAATTGGCACCTTAAAAAAAATGTTAAGTGCACATTTCTTAATCAGGGAGATGTACTTACCGGAAAATTTAGATTGTCTTCGATAAGAAAGAGGGAAAATTTAATTTTGTAAGCTGGAGTAATTTCTTTTTCAAAAATTTTTTTTATAATTTTTAAAAATCAAAACGCATAAAAAAACTTTTAAAAAAATATTTTCGTCGAAAAAAAAATGAGTTTGTTCATAAATTTTGACTTTGCCGATTTGTAAGGACGAACCTGCCACCCCCACTCTCTGTCTCAAACATTAATTTTATATCATTCAATTACGCTGTGCAGCAAAATTAATGCTTTTTAAATTTAACTCGATGGATGCTATATTTTTGAATTCGTTAGGAATTCCCAAGTTAAACTTTGTTTTCCAAAAACTTCCCCGACGCAAGGATTTTTAGCACAAGGACCTCAAAGTCCGAAAAATGCTGAAACTGGCCTACTTTCCGGAGGTCTCAGAGGCAAACGGATTCATGGTTTGTTTTGATGTTAAAGTTTTTTTAAAAGATACATTCTTTATCTTTCAAACCCCATACTTAGAATAATTTTAGGATTTATTTTAAGGAAGAAACAAATTCTAGAAAAGATAGTCAAAAAACATAAAAGTATACAGATGCGGTCAAAATAGTAGTACTGTTGCCACCATTTTGTTTTCAAAAGTTTGTTGTTGTAATTTATTATTTTCTGGTAATATTGTATTGATTATAATTGTACTATTAGACTAATTGGATAAGAAAAGTTACAACAACAAACTTATAAAAACACAGGGCGGCAACACTTTTACTATTTTGACCACAGCTGTATGCTTTTATGTTTTTTGACTACGTTTTCTTTGATTCGATTCACACTTTAAGAAAATCCTAATATAATTAATAATAATGATGGTGTTTGAAAGATAAATAGTGAATCTTTTAAAAAAGTTTACATCAATACAAACCAGTAATCCGTTTGCCTCTGGGACCTCCGAAAATTTGGCTAATTTCAGCATTTTTCGAACTTTGAGGTTCTTGTGCTAAGAATCCTTAGAAATTAGTAACGAATTCAAAAATATAGCATCCATCGAGGTAAATTTTAGATGTTGCATAGTGTTATCTTTACTGGTTCAAAAGCTAAGATTTATTACCAAAAAAAAAGTCAAAAGGCGCCACTGTGCGACGATGAACTGATAGTTGTACCACAACTTTAATGCAAAATCATTCGACAGGCTCATGAAAAAGCACAATTTTCTGTAAAGAAAACTACATCATCGGAAAGGAGTATTACATTCCACAACTCCGGCACAACATTCCACGACAGATAAAATGCTATATTCCATGTATTGTCTTAAACCACAAACTTGGGAAAAAGAAGGAGAGTTACTTTAGATTGCCAAAGAAAGCGGAACCGCTTTAAATGTTTCACATTGATTTTTTGGGACGTCTTGAATCAAGCCACAAGGCATACAAACCCATTTTTGGTGTCATTGACGGAATAGATTTCGACACATAATAGATTTCGTTTTGTCCAAACTGTTCATAGATGATCCCTGCAAGTGAAACAAGTTTGTAAACCAGGTTCAGCAGACAATAAATTTTACGTACTGCAGGAGGGGGAGAAGAGGACTCCAATAGTACAAGGGGTCCAATAGTATGTGGCCCTAGCGGCCAAACTGTTCGTTTAAATTGTTCCTTAGAACATCAGAGGGCTGCATTAAAAATTTGAGCTTAAAGCGACATTAGTTGAAGAAATTACGAACCAATTTCCGTCAATGTCAAATTCCTGAAAATCGTCTCATTCTGTTTGGGACACTTTATTGGACATTGGTCACTCGCGAGATATTTTGTTGGTCTTCAACCTTCGTGGTATTTAGCTAAACTTCAAAAATTTCTTTTTGGGGTGAAAATGGTTGAGGGTACTGTATGATAATAGATGGTCTTTAATTTATTTCTTATGACTTCTGCAGGTTGGTAAAACTATTGTTCATAGTCGCAGTATTGGTTGCGCTCATGGTCGAATTTGTAAGCGAGAGTTTGATGAGCCAGATTGCAGTCAAAATGAGCAAAATCTCCTAAGTAGCGGTTAGGGGTGGCAAAACAAAAATTTGAGAACGCAGAATTGTTATGGAATAATGGAATTGTAGAAATCAAGGAAGAAAAATAATAAACTTACAAAAATATGGACCTCCGCGTCAAACAGCTATAACCGCTTTTTTAATAGCAATAAAAGGATAGAAAAAAAAACACAACAAATGGAGTACATTTAGATCAAAGGATTAGAGTCCAAAGAGTCCAATAATTTTATGAAAATTATCTCTTTTACCCTATACCGCACAGAGAGAATTCTGACGTTCTCATCTGAGTTGAAAATGTTCTTAAAAATAGAAAGGCCTTTTTCAAGTTCAAAATGTTCTAAATGTGCTTGAGTTAAGTTGAATTGGTTCTCAAAATCTAGTACAGCTTAAAATGTTCTGGAAATAAGAACGAATCGTTATTATTTTAGCACATGTTTCTTAAATCAAATCGATTTGGTTCTCAAAAACCACAATATCTCAAAATGTTCTTAGTTTGAGAACGAAAGGGACTAAAGAAAGAACCAAAATTAAGTTGCATTTCAACTTAAAATGATTCAAAACTCTATTCTCTAATTTGTTTGTATTTCATAGAACGCGTTATGATGTTTTTGTTTGACACCTAGCACGCATTAGACCATTTTCCTTTGCTCCAATACGACCTTACCATTAGATTTTCCCTTTTCGTCTTATATATAATTCCGAACTGGTTCTAGCCCTTCATGAACCAAGGCCAAGTCAGATTCTGAGACTTTAAGACTTTTTTTCTGGCTTAAGTCTTTAATAAACTTCCACACTAGCTGGAAGTCAAGTGCAACCCGCACCTTTATAAGGTGTAGGATGAAGTGACTTTTGGAAGAGGTAGTTGGACAACTACCTACCAACTAAGATTACTTATTAATTACTTTTGATCCTAAAAGACTCTTATCTTTAGCTAAAATCAAACTCAAAATGCCATAGAATTGAGAGCAACAATTTCTGAAAATATAACAAATGAACTTATTTTTGCATCCATTTGATTTAAAAATGTTCTTGACTTAAGCACAAAGTCAACTTTAAAATATAACGAAATGAACTTAATGTCGGATTTTTAGCTAACACCATTTCGTTCTGATATTGAGAACATTCAACACGAAATGAGAACATTTGTGCTTACCCGGTTTTTAAGAACGAATGTTCATGATTTGAGTGCAATGTTCTTGTTTTTTTTTCTCTGTGTAGTTTCCGAGATCTCAGCGTTCATACAGGCAGACAGACGGCCATGGCTAGATCGACTCGGCTAGTGATCCTGATCAAGAATATATATAGTTTATAGGGTCGGAAACACTTCCTTCTACCTGTTACATACTTTTGCACGAATCTAATATACCCTTTTACTCTACGAGTAACAGGTATAAAAAGGCCTTTCTATTTTTAAGAACATTTTCAACTCAGATGAGAACGTCAAAATTTTCTCTGTGTACGAATTCATCTGAACTCAAATTTACAACTTCGCGGATTCGTGTCAAACTCAAAGGAGCATTTGGCAAGGATGAACAACTCACCAGAGCTCATGACGTTGCCAACAAAATTAAATCACTCTGAGCCGAACACTGAAAAAATACTTGGACTTCATTGGGATCATGAATCAGACCAGTTCTGTTTCATCGTAATGTTTAAAGGAGTGCAGAACAACGTAGCTGAAGCAAAATCACCTCCAACAAAGAGACAAGTTCTGTCCATGATAATGTCCATATTTGACACCTTCGGATCTATAGCACCTTTTTGTAATAAAAGCAAAATCATAATTCAAGAATTATGGCGCGTAAATACAGTGTGGGATGAGGTTATTTCCGAGAGCCTTCACACCGTGTGGATTACTTGGTACGACCAACTGCAGAAGGTAAAGGTCGTAAGGATTCACATATGCTATCATAATAATTGGATTCCCGGAAATGGATTCTCGGAACAAAAAATCCCGCAGACGCTGCCACACGCATGTCCTCAAAGGCAGATCCAAGCGTCTGGATTGAGGGACCTCAGTTTTCATATCTCGACAGCTCCGAGTGGCCGTCACCACCTGAAGATATCAAATCTCACGACCATGACAACGAATTACGTCCAACATTTGTATTTGTTGCTACTCCGGACATGAGACTCGATATGATAGGCAAATTCAGTAAATACGAGAAAATTTTGCAAGTCTATTCTTGGGTTCGCCGTGCCATCGAGCTGTTCAAAAATAAATCTTTAAAAGGTCTACAGTACTAACAGCTGAAGAAATTTGTAGTTCTGAAAAACTATTATGCAAAACAGTCCAACTCGCTTGCTTCTACCAAGAAGTAACTCAGTTAAAGAATGGTCAACCCATAACCAATTCCAGTCCCATATGGAATCTTTCGCCCGATCTGGATGACGACGGGGTACTTCGTTTAGCAGGTTGCGTTGATAAGGCTACTTGCGTTGGTCCTATGCACTATGGGTAAAAATCCCAATTTTGGTGCATAAGCCTATTTATTTTCATAATTTATTTTAATGAATGGACCATACTAATCGATTCTTGACATCTTCATCTGAAGAAAACCGCCTTCCAAAAATTTTTGGTGGCAAATCTGTAGTTTTGCCACTGCAATAAAGTTGCCTGATAGAGAGACCTACACACAAAAAAAAAACTTGGTAAAATCAACTGTAATAATTGTCAAACAGGCCCCAACCAGCAAAATTGTCAATTCTACTAAGTAAATAGTCATTTCACAACAACAAAATACACACAATTAGCAAAGACACAAACCCAAAGCAAAAACAAAATACACGTAACTATTTTAATAGTTACGTAACTATCTTTGTTGGTCAATTTTACCAAGCAAAATTTTTTGTGTGTAGCAATGTCGGAAAATTGAGAGAAAAATTAGCTTACTTTGCTTGTTAATTGTGTGGTGTGAAAGAAGACTTTCATAAATCTGAAAATGGAAATTCCTTGCAAAGGTATTTGTTAATGTAAATTAGCTTAAATGTTTGCTTTTATGTGTCTTGTTGTCCAACTGTGAACTGTCTTATATGTGTATCTTTATAGATTTGAGCTAGCGATTGTGTTTGTGGAGTATAACTACTTAATGGCACAGAGTTGCACAGAAGTAAAAACGAGGAATTAACCACAAAAGTGTCCTTGTTGCCATACAATTAACCATTTTTGCTCCTTTTTGGTAAACTTGCGTTTATCTAGCCACATATGCGTTCACCATGTATAGGACTAATTACTTTTGGTTCCCTATGAAGCCACATCATAATTGAAAAATACATTGTTCCTGTTGACTCCTTAGCAGAAAGTGCATCAGAACCTTTGTTTCTGAATCGACACTAATAAGGAAGTAAAAAATTAATTTTAAAAAATCCAAAACAATTCACAAAAACTTGGTGAGTGGCTTATAAATTTAGGACATAAGGTATCTTTGGGTCAAAAAAGCATTGTAGAAGAAAATATTTTTATTTAATTTATAAACGGTGTTCACAAATAAGATTTTTAAATTTTGCTGTGACTTTCAAACTTTGAATGATCCCACCTTCTCTTGTGGTTACGTTAGATTACATTTTCAAAAAGAATCATTCAGAAGAGACTTGTAACTATTTGATTCCTAAAAGAGTAACAAAATTGGTTGACCACACTTAAAGATATATCCCAAAGGACGTAGAAAAATGAAGATTTTCTAAAATTAAAGATACCGGAAATACCAGAGCTGATGGAGTATAGGCGTAGTAGCAAATTATGCTTAGAAAAGCCGTATTTATCGAAATAAAATGGTTACAAGCCTGTTGGCATGTGTAATTTTTAACAATTACTTAATAAAAAAGAAATGTTAGCTACTATTACGGGGACAAATTTAAAAAAAAATAACAAAATTTAAAATTTTGTTTAATTTCAACTAATGTACAAAACAAATTTCAATATAATATCTTTTAAACTTGATTTTTTGCACCAAAAACGGGATATTTACCCATAGTGCTATGATAAAACATTCTATTATATTACCCAAAACCCATAAACTGACTTTACTGATCGCCCAGCATCATTATGAACTGTGTGAACACCGAAACGTGGATACCATGATCTGTTCCATTAGATTGGTACATTTTGGAAACCATCTAATCGCCGTTTAGCTAAAACCATTAAGACTAACTGTCAGTTATGCAAAAACTTATCCGCAATGCCAAGGCCCCTTGTTGGGACAGTTGCCTATGGACAGAGTTGCAGCCTGTGTCAGACCCTTTACTTATATAAGGTTGGATTATCTTGGTCCCCTGTTGGTAGCTATTGGCAGGCGACGTCAAAAAGGTGGATAGCGTTATTCATCTGTATGACGACAAGAGCTATACACCTCGAATTGCCTAAGGATTTGTCATCGGATGCCGCCATTATGTGTCTCAAGAACTTTTGTTGCCGAAGAGAAATACCAAAAAGAATTAGAAGTGATCAAGGAACGAACTTCGTCGGTGTCGGCAAACAGCAATGGATTAAGGTGGTGGATGCGGCTGCAATGGAGAGTGGTCGCTGTGGTATTGAGTGGGTATTTAATACGCCAGGCAATCCTGCTGCTGGTGGCCATGTACAAACACCGGTAGTTGACGAAAACGTTTGCCTGAAGAAGCAATGGCGTATCCGGCAGCAGTTAATGCATATATTTAGGAAACGATGGATCCAGGAGTACTTGCAGACTCTAACCCGACGCACTAAGTGGTTCAACCGTGTGGAGCCAATACGGATCGGAGACTTGGTCCCTTTATTATTATAATTTTTCTTCTAAGTTAAGTCAAGATGAATTCAAATCTTTGAATACGTAGTCTCCTCATAAAAATTATTTTGTGTTCTAATTTAAGCCTTTAAAAAACAGATAATAAACCGCATGCCGAACGTCGCATGCACGTACTGCAATTGTCAAGCTGAAAATAATTTGCGTTCTTATTGTCTTGATCGGCCACAGAAGTCAACACTTCTACTCTGGGTTACAACTCCTTTAAATTTAACAATAATCGGACGACTATATTTTATTGTCGCCATAAGAAAATTATTGTCAAAACTATGCGAAATTTAACATTTTGTAATTTGTTATTTACAAAATTGAACTTTTGAACCTCTCTAACTTTTAGACTAGTTCATACAGCTCGAAACACGATGGTAACCCTTAATGGCAATCAGGTTTTTATTATATTTTTGCAACACGCAATGAAAAATGGTAATTCGTTGGTGACTGGTTTTTCAGAGAATTCCCATATTTAGCTTTTAACCTACATAATTCGTAAATCTTACATATATAAACAATAATAACACATAAATTTATACTTATACACTTTTAAAAATTATTTACATTTCAATTTGCTGCACATCAGAGCAAGGAAGCAGGGATACGTACACTTGTAGCCCTTGATGATCAAGGAGGTGAGTCCAGAACTAACAGAACAATATCACAGTTTTTTACATACAAATGCATTTTACTGAAAATTATACTTACTTATACATATATTTGACATTGTAAGCAAAAACAAATATTTTCGTCTGCTTCCAGCGGTATATCATTGGGCTGTTAGGTAAGGCTTGTAAAACTAACTATTCTTAGCCAGGGATACGATTTAGCGGCTTCTTGAGATCTTTAAAATTAAAAACAGTCCACAGGTTTAACATTGTATCGTAGTCTCAAAAAAATTAAACCTTTAATGAACAACAAATTAAGCTTTTCAAAACAACGGTCGCGTACAGCAGAACAACATGATACCTGATCTCTGATGGATTTCTTACGATAGTTTAGCTGAACGCACATGATCAAGAATCTTTTTCTACCTTTTCTTGATACATTGCTTCTGGCACGTATCAGTAGTCCAATTATCAAAACTAAGAAACATACCCTAATTTGAGGTATTCAATTGCGTTGCAAACGTTTGAGAAGTGTAAAAGTGTAAGCAGTTCCAACAATAGCCCAGCCTATGTATACAAATCTGTTGCACTTGTGTAAAAATAGGGGGCTCATAATGGGTAGAAATTTAAACTAAAATATTAAAAAAAAACTGAAAAGTTTAGAATGAATTCATGATAATGACTTTGACAGCTAAGAAACAAATTTGAATTTTATATGCAAAAAAAAAAAATTGTCTTCTATAAATCAAAATAATTGAAGAATAATTTCCATGGACGATATTCCCTCTAGAAAGCGTACCAGGGAGGTCGAAACTAAGCGATGGTTAGAGAAGGAAGTTAATAAAGTCCTTGACTATATGTTGGAGCAATAAAATGTTGACGTAAGAGCTTACTCTGCAAGCTGAGTTTTAAGTATAGCTAATATGTAAGCCTATAATAACCAACGGCCCAGATTTACTACAAGAAGAGGCTACAAAAATGGACGCCACTGGGAACAGTCTCCGTTTTCAAGTCCGTACTTTGAAGTTGGCTTGGCGAAAGGCAGACTTTTGTAAGTCAATAGCAACAGGAATAGAGGAGGCAGATTCCGGGGCAACTATTGAGGGTATCATTTCATATTTTCAAAGTTATTTTAAACTATCTAAAATACTTTCGCAGCAAAAATCTTTCTGGAAAAAGATCTGGACGTAGTGGTACACGAATCGCAAAACTATGAGGGGAGCAATATTTAGATTCGTGAAGAGAAAGTTAATATAGATATCGCTTCGGTTCGGGCCTTTCGAAGGTAAATCTAAATGAAGACAAAAAAACTGCAATAGCGGAACTTCAAGAAATGGACTCCAAAAAATTGAAATCTAGGCAGGATACGCTTGCTCTGGAAAGGGAGAAGTGTTTGTGAAGCACGGAACTAGAAAACCGGAAACTGGAATTAGATGAAAAGCGCTTGGACAACGATATGAAAAAGCTTAAAATGGAACTAGAACACAAGGAGCGAATGTTGAAGATAGAGCTCACTTCAATCAAAAAAACAACGAAACGAAAATTTCTCTAAAAAAATGACAGGCGGAAAAGGGCATAGGTGAACAAGCTTGGGAAAACTGCCCCAGGCGATATTGCAAAATTTTAGATGGGGATTGGTAGATAGGAACTTAATGGATAAGAATTCCAATTTTCAAATATTTTGATCCGTTGGTTTACGAGTAATCTGCCGCAACTTAAGAACATATCACCTAATGTATCTTCCCTTCGGTGGTTCTTGAGAAAATTTTTTTGATGCCAATAATTTTTGTGTTATCCTTCAAGAATGTCAGCCAATCGTTGGGTTTTTACCATTCGTATAACCTAACAAAAATTGCGATTAAAATTTTGAAAAAATTGGTTCAAGATCTTGCAAGTCTGACAACACCGCCAATTTTTTGCAGTTTGTGTGTCCTATAACCATCTACTTCATAAAAAATATTCATAATTTTTCGAGTGATTATGTGATTCTAAAGAAATCGCGGTCCAATGAGGATTATTTAATTTGCGATCCTTTTGGTACCCTTGTTATTGCGCGAATTTCTTAACAATTTGTTTAGCATGCTCCGCATACTAATGCTTTCAATTTACCATGGCACCGAAAGGATCGCAAAATAAATAATCCTCTTTGGACCGCGATTTCTTTAGAATCACATAATAAAAGTATGTGTTGGTCATCCAAATCAATTACAAGCAAATACATCACATAATTAAAGTATTTGTTGGTCATCCATGCTCAAAGGATATCTTATGAAATCTCTGTCAATGGAGGGCCCCTATTAAATCAATTACAAGCAAATACATGACAAACTTTATAATTCTGACCTTTTTTCACCCATAATATTTAAAACTTTACTCGTTGATAATAATTCTGGCCTTAAAACTAACTATTTACAAGCCAAATATATTTTATTGACTCTATTCCTATCCTTCTAGAAATAAATTCTTCAGTTTTTTGTTTGTTTAACACTGTTGCACCACTCGAAAAATTATGAATATTTTATATGAAGTAGATGGTTATAGGACGCATAAACTGTACAAAATTGGCGGTGTTGTCAGACTTGGAAAGTCTTGAACCATTTTTTTCGAAACTTTAAGCTTATAAGAATGGTACAAATCCAAAGATTGGCTGACTTTTCCCAGGCTTGTTCACCTATGCCCTTTCGTGTTCAACATTTTGCAGGGACCGTAACAGTTATAAGTTTTACTTTAAAAGTCATCGATTAATCGTTATTCACCACCTTATATTTATAAGTCAAGAAGTAACTGTTATTTCAGACTTTTAAAATAAATGTCAGAGAATAAGAGTTATTTTCTGACTAAAAAAATAAAAGTCTTCCATAACTTTTATTCATGAATTTTATAATAAAAGTCTAAAAAGAATTGTTATGGTGCGACTGAAACACAAAAAGTCCAAAATATCTCTTACTGATGACGTCACAAAATCTCATCTGTTGAAATTCGGTTGGAATTTGTACTTATGTTGTTATGGTGCAATTTGTATTTACCTAAAGACATGAATTCTTTAATACAACGACACCGCGAATTCTTTAGAGAAAGAGGAACAAATATTGACCATCCTAAAATTTTGTAGTTTTTTTTTCTTAACCAATGAGACACAATGAGACCGCGAATTCTTAAGTGCAAGAAGTAAAGTAACGGTACCGCGCTGGACCTTGGATCCACGCCGCTAAAGGGCAATGAGGTCGAACGGTAAAGCCGTGGACTTTGAACCGGCGCAAAGAGGATGTACCGTGAATTAACAGGACATCTTGGACCTTGGACCCAAAGCGTGCCGTGTTCAAAGGGAACTAACGGGACACACTTGGACGTTGGACCCTAGCGAGCCGTGTGCAGAAAGGGAAATAGCGGGACCCCGCCGCAGCCTATAAGGAGGCACGGGACGTGTCGGTCGGAAGACGCGACGCTGGCAGCCGGATTACAGGACAGACTACCAAGATACGCGAGCGGAAGTACAAGTGCAACAAGTGAACCAGATATCAAGAATACAAGTGCTAGGATTTAATCGAGTGCGTGGCCGTGAGAGTACCGTGGAAACCGAGTGCTCAACGCCCAGATCAAGATACCAGAATCAAGACGCTAGGCCAAGGCTGAGACTGAAACGGTGAGATCTGCAGGACACAAGGATTGAAGTGGAGACGAGTGCAGGACAGGAGCAGAGTCGAGAGAAGGATGAGCTACCGGCAAGGTGAGCGCGGATCAAGAGTTTGGGCCAGGCTTCGAGGTTACGGTGAACTGACGATAAGGCTGAATCCTGAGTCCAAGCTGGACGTCCAATTTTCGATGACTTTTCCCAACATTTGCGGCCGTATATCGGCAATAACACGGCGAATGTTGTTTTCCAAATGGTCAAGCGTTTGTGGCTTTTCCCCATAGACCAATGACTTTACATAGCCCCACAGAAAGTAGTCTAGCGGTGTTAAATCACAAGATCTTTGAGGACAATTTACAGGTCCAAAACGTGAAATTAGGCGGTCACCAAACGTGTCTTTCAATAAATCGATTGTAGCACGAGCTGTGTGACATGTTGCGCCGTCTTGTTGGAACCAGAGCTCCTGGACATCATGGCTGTTCAATTCAGGAATGAAAAAGTTAGTAATCATGGCTCGATGGCGGATGGACTCTTTCGGGTCTTCCTCAATGCTACGCTCTACAGTAGCAATAGCTTCTTCTGTACGCACCGTGCGGCGTCTCTGGGGATGCGAGTTATCAATAAGAGTAAACGTGGTGCGAAAACGTTCCATGGTTAATCGAATTAACTGCTCTGATGGACGATTTTGTCGACGATAAAATGGACGTAGTGCGCGATACGTATTCCGCACTGAACCATTACTTTCGAAATTAAATTGCACTATTTGCAAGCTTTGTTCAGGCGTGAGTCTATTCATGATGAATTGCCAAACCAAACTGAGAATAAATCACTTGACAGCTGTTAAATCGGTCGCCATCTTGAGCAGTGATGCCAACTTAAAGTTCTGTACCTCTAAAAAAAACCGGGTGGAACTGGAGAGACGCCACAAGTAGCACAAAGGGATACGAGAGCAACGACGCCGAGAAAAGCACGGAGTGAATCTTGAGCCGAGGAAGGCAAGTGCCGACCAGGCGACCCGCAACAGCCAGCTGACGAAGAAACCAATTCCAATTTGTCCCAATCGGATATCACTGCATTTTCTTGGGTCACGGGCAGTTACGCAATACAAATTTGGTGGGACGAACACACAATATCTCTGAGCTAGTCGCGGCGTTTACGTAGCGATCCAACAGTTGAAAACAGTTGAAAGTCGCAAAATGGCAGTAAAAACTCGTTCCGTGAATAGTGCTAACGTCCCACCATCACCGACACCAAATATTGTAGAGATTTTTCATACGGAATGATGAGCCGAATCGATACAAAACTGTAGCTAGTTGCAAGTCTGTAGGATATTGCACTTTGGTTCCAGTCGATTGAAATATTTGGTCGTTTCTAATTAGATCCAACAACATTAAAAACTGATCTTTGGACACCCATAACCTTTGCTTAAAACGTTCATTACTAAAAGAGCTCAGAATGTTATCTCGCCAATCTTGGGATTTTTTAATCCGAAAAATGTCTCCTTGGCGAAACGACTAAATAATAGCCTATTGACAATAGGTTAGAGTTATGGGGTTAATGACAACCCTGTTCTTTTTGTGGGCAAAAGTGAGGTAGGGTCTATATATTTTGTATTTATTTTATATCGTTGAAGGTCCATCCCTAGTAAAATAAACAACACAAACAACAAACACCAGATGTCATTACTCGATATTTGGAGCTAAACCAGTGGAAACACTTTTTTGGAGTAATCGGGTTAATGGCTCACTCGATAGGTTACAACACATGGTGTGATTAGACTATAAGAGTCATATCTTAACTAAGGGTCTTCATTATTTCATCAATTTCTTCATCCACTTGATCTCTCGGACTAGCATCTATAATGGTTTAAATTTATTTACGCCAATAATTTATATCTCTTTTACCTATAATCCATTTAAGCATTACGTCCTTTATTTTTATTTTTAACTAGCAGGGTCTGTAGCCCGCAGCTTCGCCTGCGGAAATTAAAATTGAAAATTAAGCATTGCTTTATCTTTGGTACTTATTTTAAAAATTCCTAATTTTTATTCTATAAACCGAGAAAAGATTTTATCAGAACTTTTTCCCATGATATCCGTAAAAACAAAAATATTTTGTCCTTTGAAAACTACTTAAAAAAACATGTGTCTTTTTTAAATCTTTTTAAAATTATTATGGATTGTTTGCATAAGTTAACAGATGGACAAAACAGAAACAAACAGATTCCTTTTTCGACACAAATCCTTACACTAATTTCATTCAAAACATTAGTATTTTGTCCAAAACATATTATTTAAATATAGAATGTCATACTGCGTTGAGCATGTAATTAAATTCCCAATCCATTGCCATTAAAGCCTAGGAACATTATTTGAAAAAAAATTTTTTAAGAAAAAAATAGATAGGATACGAGTTTGATTAAATTTACATGTTAAAAATATTAAACTCTTTTGCAATTTCTGAGAGTTTTGACTATTGCTGTCCCGCTCTTACCCAGATAAATTGATGCATTTTTTTGTATGAATTAAGAGTGCAAAAATATAAATTTTTAAAGCAGTACTTTATCGAAAACAAAGCCAAAAACTGCCAAAATATGGATTATCACGCCGCGTTAAGTATGTAATTCAATTCCAAATCGATTAGCGATTAACTCTGGAAAAAAACTTGTATTCTTAAAAAAAATTGCTAAAAGTTTTACATAGCTCTCCAACAACCAATATAATAATTTTGATTAAGATTTAAAAAATTTGAGGGAATATTTATAATTTAAGTTCGCCTTGAAATGTTACAACCGCTTCAAAATGTGATGGGATGTTTATCCTTCGACAGTTAAAAATTAAAAAAAAAAATTAATGTCTCCAATTCTTATTTTAAAAAAATGAATGCCAGAGATAGGATAATTTTAGGCTTATTTTTATTTCATCGGTCCCTTAAAACAAATCCTGTTGATATTGGCCTTGCTACCTCGTTCTACATTTTCTATTTCTATTTTTTGTTTTTTAAAGGTGCAATTTTTAAACTATTTATTTAAACTATTACAAACCAAATACTCTTGGCGAATTTGCTACCGGGGGGTTTTTGGAAGGTATCCACAGTAGACAACTATTATAAGGGAAATAAATATGCGGAGCAATATTTTGCTTTATGTATTTGACTAATTTAGGAAAAGACATCAAGAAAGGCAATTCCAAATTACTGCATTTTACCATTGATATTTTGTTTCAGTATTTTTGTTTTCACATTAATTTTTTACCTTGATTAGAATTATATTAATAATAGGGAAGGCCGGTGGGCGGGGAAGCCGTGAATCAAATTGTTTAAACATTTGAATTTGTTTAAACAATATGAGCACGTGTAATAAAGAGCAAGAGAATCAATTGGTTTGAATATTTAATGTTCTTTTAATATTATCAATGCGATTTGAATTTTAGTTCACAAAAATCGGTTACAAAATGTCTTATGTAAGTATGTTGTGGAAATGTAAATGAACTATTCTTTAAGCAAAAGGATATCAGTATTGTCTTGAATTTGAATTTGATCGAATTTCAATTCCTTAGTCAGCTGCAATGCACACACACAAACGTACACACGCATATACATATGTATCTAATGGCTGTGTGTGTAAAATGCGCATTTTTTGAATATATTTATTTTGTGCGTGTGTGTGTACATAGCAGAGCAAAGCATTTTTTTTTTTTTGTTTTATACAAATCCAAAGTTTGTCGATAACTCAACATTTGAAAACTAATAAATAGTTTGCTTATCGGGCTTTTGCATTTTAAAAAACAAAAGCAATTTTAAGGAAAATTTCGACTGTAAAATTCAGCTTAATGGGATTTCTGTAAGGTCTTCAGATATATTAAAATTTAACGTTTACTTAGGATTTGCGATATAATCGATTTTTTTGGCTGTGGTATTTTCATTTTCCCCCTGCGCGGTCACACTTAAATTACGACAGCAGGACATACATATGCACATACATACATGCGCCAGCAGAACATACATACAAACATATGGGGACGCGTGACGTCACATTATGTTAGCCAAATTTTAAAATATTGGGGACTTGGTTAAGGATGCTGAATCTCCAAGAAATTTAAATGCAGTTATATGCTGGTATGCCATAAGATTATGAACATCACATTTTTAAACCATTTTAACAACATTTATAACAGAGAAATGGCAAAGGAAGAATTAAAAAAAAACAAATCGATTTTTGGGGCACTTTGGGGTCGTTTTTTGTTTAAGTCTCTACGTCACATTCAGCGCTTAATTATTTCCGAATTAATTGGATTTTTTTTAGATTTTTAGGTCAATCCGTCCTGGGTGGAATTTGCTACTGACCGTTATTTTAATCAAGACAAATATTGATATAGATGACAGAAAATTACAAATCCCTATTTTCATTTCCAGCTCTATATTATTAAACGAATACTTTATGCAATATAAAAATTTAAAAGATGGCTTTCTATTGAACGTCAATTCCTTGCGTCAATATTTTAAAATATAGGGCGTTCACAATTCTCGTCTGGTAAACTTACAAATTTGACACTTTTGCAACGCAATTGAATACCTTTATAATAACAATGAATTTGGTGAAACTTTTTATAATTGTTCTGCCAATTCTTAATTTGTTGTATTTATATAACAATGAATTCGGTGAATCACTAGTGCAACCGTTTTGCTGCAGACAAAGAACTTGTAAAATTTGTTTGCAGCAATTCGCAGCAATCAACTTGCTACAAATTATTTGAATCGTGTGTTCCTAGCTTTAGTCTCAGCGGATTGAGTAAAAAAAACAAGAGAGAACGCTATAGTCGGGTGCCCCGACTATAAGTTACCCGTTACTCATCTAAAGGGAGTGCGAGGGAGATGGAGATATAAAACTATGATCGGACATAACTTTTTAACAAGTGGTCCGATTTGAAAACATATTTGAAAACATATATTGTGTTCGCGCAAAAGTATGTAACAGTATATATATTCTTGATCAGGGTCTGTCCGTCCGTATGGACACTGAGATCTCGGAAACTACAAAAGCTAGAAGGCTGAGATTTTTCACACATATTCTTGGGCTTCCTACACATCGAAAGTTTATTTCAGCCGAGAGCCACGCCCCCTCTAACGCCCACAATCGCCTACTAACGATTTTTAAATGTGTCTGGCGCCCACACCTTTAAAGATTTCCGAGAAGTATATATGCAATTTTGTTGTATCTATTTATACCTATCAAAAGAAGACATTCATTTAAAACGCAATCAAAAAAATTGTATATATCCATCTCCCTCGCACTCCTTTTAGCCGAGTTACTGGTATTAGACCAACGCGACTATAGCGATCTCTTGTTTTTAATTTGAATTAAGACGCGCTTCTGATTATTTTAATGACATGCGGAAGATTGTTCCATAGCACACTGGGCCAGAAAGTTAATTTTTGGCCAAATTTTTTTCCTAGGACAGTTAGAAGGATGCCGTCTTTTTCTTAAAAGATTGAACTTTCCAACAAACTAAAAGTAAAATTTTTTGGAATTTTATATGATATAGATACTTCAAACCAAAGTCGGAAAATTTTACGTACTTTTCGGTTTACTATTTTCAAAAAATAACTAGAAGACGCACTCGAACCATTTTCATTAACGATAAAGTATGAGATAAAACAAACAAAAAAAATTACCAACACTAAAAAATATTAGTCGTTTAAGATTTATGAACCGTTAAAAACTGCAACTTTCGGAGGCTCCCACAACGTTTAAAAAAACAATCGATTTAAAAAAAAATTTTTTTTTTTCTTGTTTTCACTTCAGATTTTTATAATCAAATTATTTATAAAAAATTGTTTTAAAAATATTGTTTTTTAATTAGTTTAATGTTACATAATAACAATACTACTACTACATAAATAACAATACTACAATTAAAAAATTACCAGGGACCGTAAATAATGATTATTGATCAATTTTTTGAACCAAAAAATCAAGCACTTAGGATCGACGTATGCATAAAAAAGAAAGGCACCGTAGTAATCCTCTTTGGTTAATCTATCCATTTTCACCATGATTTGTATTTTTAAGATTTTTTTGAATATTCCTCAAAAATAATGAATATTTCATCAAAATAATCATTATTTCTGATCGGAAAATATATACACATATATAAACATAAATATATATGTATATTTATATATATAAATATATATTTATATGTATATATGCATTTGCACCATGTGCGAGCACGCTCAGAGTGAAGAGATATAAATCTCTGAACTAATGGAATTGTAAGGATAAAATTTGGTCAGTAGCAAATTCCACCCAGAACGGATTGACCTAAAAATCTAGAAAAATCAAATTAATTCGGAAATACTTAGGCGCAGACAACCCCAAAGTGCCCCAAAAATCGATTTGTTTTTTTTTAATTCTTTCTTTTGCCATTTCTCTGTTATAAATGTTGTTAAAATGGTTTAAAAATGTGATGTTCATAAACTTATGGCATACCCGCAAATAACTGCATTTAAATTTTTTGGAGGTTCAGCATCCTTAACCAAGTCCCCAATATTTTCAAATTTGGCTAACCTGATGTGACGTCACGGCCTCCCCATATGTTTGTATGTATGTTGTGCTGGCGCATGTAAGTTAACTAAAGTCAACCGGACAGAGTCGATGACCGGCTGTCCGAATAACATGCACCGGCCAAATCGCTGACACAGCATTTGACCGGATGCTCATGCATAGCCGGCAAACACAGCACTTTTGCGTGGCCGCTATGAGTTAGCTTCTGTTAGCTTTAAGTTGAGAATTTGTATTCAGTACTGTTTCATGTCTTAAATAAAGAGCACGCTGCTCGTTGACTTTACTCCGGCATCGCCGTCTAACTTATTTACATTCGTCCACTGAGCTTAAGGCCAGGGGCATAGGGGGACAGTCATCCCCTCACCATAATCTTCAGTTGACTCATCGGTGGCCATAGTTGCCCAGCAGCCAACCCCCAACTACTCGGAAGAGAGTTACGCAGCGGCTGCCCCCATCCAGTGTATCAGCGATTAAAGTTGCCAGCAGCCAACCCCCAACTACTCGGAAGAGAGTTACACAGCAGCTGCCCCCATCCAGTGCATCCGCGATTATATTGCCAGCAGCCAGCTCCCAACCACTTGGACGACGGCCACGCAGTGGTTACTCTCCGTCCAGCACATCAGCGATCATAGTTGTCTAGCAGACAGCCATAACCCTGCCTACGACGAGCACCCTGCCGGTGCCCTTACTTACAACAAGCACCCCGCCGGTGCCCTCGTCTATCACTGGCCCGTCCAGGAGCGGCACCGCCGCCGGGCCAGTCACCGAAGATATTAATTGGCGCCCAAACGTGGGGCCACACACACAGAAAAAAAACATGTAAGTGAGCCCCTTATTTAAATATTTTCTAAGCTGCAGAAGGTTATAAAACAGTAAAAAAAAATATATATATTTTTTCTAAAAAAGGAAAAAACTTATTTTAAATTAAAAAAAAAAAATTTTTAATTTGTTTAATTAAAAAGAACAATAACTTTTTACTTTTAAAAACTAATTCTGCAACTCCATGTGAAAAATCGATGCCTTAATAAATAATAAATAAAAGAGTTACAACGGACTCAGAATTTTGGAATCAGAATTTGGTTGACGATTTAGGTATTGCAGATAAATTTTTCCCAACAAGAGTTATACAACGCATCGCTCTTATTTACGTTATATCCCAAATAATTCATATCAATTTATTATTACTATTAGCACTATATTCGCTAGCTTTGAATTTAGTGAACGGAACCACCCGTTCGCCGTCTTAAAGAAATATGACCCCGCATTCCTCGTCGTCTTTTTGTCTTTGTTGTTCTTTTGTTTAATTGCTTACATTCGCATATCGTTAGGGTATTTAAGCCCATGAGTGCACAATTTCGTCAGTATAGAAACGCTGACCAGTACCCGAGCGATTCAGATTCCGATAACGAAGAATTCCTTCGGGCTTCAACTCCGGTAAACGCGGGAATAGACCCCCCAGCAGGTAGTGGGATGGATCCCGAGCAACTTAGGCTGGTTGTGCAGGCGGTCATTGACAACGCGTTGACAGAGCAGGCCGCCTTAAATCGACAAAGGGAGGAACAACTAAGGTTAACTATCAATACACTGGCCAGCGAGGTGGCAGAGTTACGCGTGGCACCCGCCGCAGCCCAAGCACCGGCGCCGGCCCCAGAAATTAGGGTATACGCGGCCATACAAATCAGGGATGACGTTCAGTGTAGCGAGCCCCTCGACGCAGTCAAATGCCTACCCGAATTCGCGGGGGCACAAGAAGCGTATGTTTCTTGGAGACAGGCGGCCACAGCCGCATATCACATATTCAGACGATATGATGGTAGTTCGCGCCACTATCAGGCGGTAATTATTATTAGAAGCAAAATTAGGGGACCTGCCGACGCAGTACTATCCTCATTTGGAACTGTGTTACATTTCGACGCGATCGTAAGTCGTCTTGATTTACTTACAGCGACAAAAGACCGATGCACGTCATCGAACAAGAGCTAGGCACCCTCAGGCAGGGTAGCCTAACCCTATTACAATACTACGATGAGGTTGAGAAAAAGCTGACCTTATTAACCAACAAGGTTAACATGTCCTACGAACAAAGTATGGCGAAAATTCTATGTGAAAAATTCCGTGATGACGCGCTAAGGGTTTTTATTTCGGGCCTAAAACGCAGTCTCACTGACGTGCTTTTCTCGGCAAAGCCGAAGGATATGCCATCGGCCCTAGCCCTGGCACAAGAGGTGGAATCAAACCACGAGAGATATCAGTTCGCGACTTCGTTCGCAAGAAGCCAAGAGGAGCGAAAGTCAAGTCCAAAGACTCAAAGTCGTCAACAGGACAAGACACCCGCACAGGCGGAGCCACAAAATAGTGCCGGCAAAAACCCGCACTATAGCAAAACGTTTAAAGCACAGGTTCATAATGAGCCGCGCAACAACAAGTTTCAAAACACGCAGGAGCCCATGGATGTAGATCCATCTGTCTCCAAGGTAATCCACCCTGTTCAAGTCCCTACTTATCAGAACAGAAGACCCGCAACTTCCGATCGCACGGGTAACCCAAAGAAACAACAGAGGGTTAATCATGTCGTTCAGAACGACGAACAAGTCGTAAAATCCTATGCCGATGCTGCCTCTGTCGCAGCTGCGGGAATAAACGATGACTCAATTTACGAGTACGACTCAGACACAATAAATTTTTTAGGGGAAAATCCCTGCTACCCGTCATCGGACGCAGAGTAGCGGGGGTGAACATGAAGTTCCTCATTGACACGGGCGCGTCCAAAAATTTCATCCGACCACATAAAGGGTTGAAAGGCGTTCGCCCGGTAGAATCAAAATTCTCAGTTCATTCCATTCACGGCAAGTCCAAAATCACAGAGAAATGCTGTGTGGCACTGTTTAACACGAATGCCACATTTTTTATTTTACGGGATTTAGAAACATTTGACGGGATAATAGGCCTCGACCTGTTAAAACAGGCAGGGGTATCACTATGCTTGGCGTCGGGTCAACTTAAATGGGGCACAGAGGTGGAACAGATTTCATTCCACACCTGCCCAGACGTCAACTTTACTAAGGTGGACTGCTCAGAGGCACCTCCTTTAGTAAAGGCAGCGTTCCAGAAAATGCTAAAGGACAGAAAAAAGTCCTTCGCTGACCCTAATGAAGCCCTGCCATATAATACGTCGGTAATAGCTACCATCAGGACTCTCGATGAAGAGCCCATTTACACCAAATTGTACCCTTACCCCATGGGGGCGGCGGATTTCGTCAACAAAGAGATTGACGATCTGCTTAAAAACGGCATAATCCAAAAATCGGTCTCCCCCTATAATAACCCAATATGGGTTGTGGATAAAAAGGGAATCGATGAGGATGGGAACAAAAAAATGCGGTTAGTGTTGGACTTTCGCAAACTAAACGAAAGAACAATACCTGATCGTTATCCCATGCCGAACATTTCAATGATATTAGGAAACTTGGGAAAAGCCAAGTATTTCTCAACGCTGGACTTAAAGTCCGGCTACCACCAAATTACTCTCGCGGAAAAAGACCGTGAGAAGACTGCCTTCTCGGTGAATGGGGGGAAATATGAATTCCGCAGACTTCCGTTTGGCCTCAAAAATGCAGGCAGCATTTTTCAGAGGACCATCGACGACATCCTACGGGAGCAGATCGGCAAGTTCTGCTATGTTTACGTTGACGACGTAATCATTTTTTCGGAGGATGAGAACGCTCACATTAGGCACGTGGATTGGGTTCTTAAGAGCCTGTACGATGCGAACATGAGAGTATCGGGAGAAAAGTCCAGCTTTTTTAAGAAAAGTGTGAGCTTCCTTGGGTTTATAGTCACCTGTAACGGTGCTACAACAGACCCAGAAAAGGTAAAGGCCATAAAAGAATTTCCGGAACCCAAAAAAAATATTTTTGAGGTACGATCATTTCTAGGCTTAGCCAGTTATTATCGATGTTTTATTAAGGACTTCGCAGCAATAGCAAGGCCTATATCGGACATCTTGAAGGGGGAAAACGGAACAGTTAGTAGACACAGGTCGCGAAACATTCCGGTTCAGTTCTGTAAGGCGCAACAACAAGCGTTCCAGAAACTACGAAATATCTTGGCATCCGACAACGTGATGCTAAGGTACCCCGACTACAAAAAGGCATTTGATCTAACGACAGATGCCTCGGCCTATGGCATTGGGGCAGTATTGTCCCAAGAGGGACGCCCAATAACAATGATCTCAAGGACATTGAAAGATAGGGAAGTTAACTACGCCACAAACGAGAGTGAACTCTTAGCCATAATTTGGGCACTGGATAAGCTGCGTCACTACTTATATGCAGTCAAAGATATAAACATCTTTACTGATCATCAACCATTGACCTTCGCGGTGGCAGAATCTAATCCAAATGCGAAAATCAAACGGTGGAAAGCTCGCATCGACGAGTCCGGCGCTAAAATCTTCTATAAGCCCGGCAAGGATAACCTCGTCGCAGATGCCCTCTCCAGACAGCAACTTAACGTTGTGGAGCAGGAAGAAGCTTATTCGTGTGCGGCCACTATTCACAGTGAAATGTCACTCACGCACACCATTGAAACTACGGATAAGCCATTAAACTGCTTTCAAAACCAGATAACTCTGGAGGAAGCGCGCTTTTCCTCTAAACGCAGCTTTGTTCTTTTCGGAAACAAGAGACGACATAGCATTGACTTCACATGCAAGGAGTCGTTGCTTGAGGAGCTTGCAGACGCGATTGTCCCAAAAGGTGTAAACGCCATTCACTGCGATCTTCACACGCTGGCGATGATTCAGGATGTATTGGTCCGGCAATTCCCAGCCACCAAGTTCTGGCATTGCAAGAACCGTGTTACGGATATTTTTGCAGTCGATGAAAGACGGGAAATCCTCACAGCCGAGCATAATAGAGCTCACAGGTCAGCGCAGGAAAATGTTAAGCAAGTACTTTCAGAATACTACTTTCCAAAAATGACCAAGTTAGCAAACGAAATCGTCACTAACTGTAAAACCTGCGCTAAGGCAAAATACGACCGTTATCCAAAGAAACACGAGCTCGGCGAAACGCCAGTTCCATCTCAGGTGGGAAAAATGCTACACATAGACATTTTCTCCACAGATAAAAAATATTTTCTGACATGCATTGACAAATTTTCAAAGTTTGCAATGGTCCAGCCAATTCCCTCTAGAACCATAGAGGACCTTAAACCGGCTCTGTTACAACTACTTAACGTCTTCCCCAAAGCTAGAGTCATATATTGCGACAATGAGCCATCATTGAACTCGCACACCATTTTGGCCATGCTGGAAAATCACTTCGGCGTAAGCATTTCGAATGCACCGCCCCTCCACAGCGTCTCGAACGGACAAGTGGAACGCTTCCACAGCACTCTGGTAGAGCTGGCCAGATGTCTTAAAATCGACAAAGGCATCAGCGACACCGTTGAACTGATTTTGCTGGCCACTGCTAAATACAACAAGTCTATCCATTCGGTCATCGACAAGAGGCCAGCCGACGTAGTTGTAGCACAGTCAAGTGATCCACAGTACGAAATACAGGATAAAATAAAACAGGCCCAGGACAAGCTGAGAACAAGGGAAAATGCTTCTAGGCAAAATAGGGTGTTCAAGGTTGGCGACAAAGTCCTGGTAAAATCCAACAAAAGGCTAGGCAACAAGCTTTCACCATTATGCGAGGATAAAACTGTGGAAGCGGACATGGGGACCACGGTCCTCATTAAGGGGAGGGTGGTCCACAAAGACAACCTGAAATAATTTAACCAACCGGAAAAAAAAACAATGTCTTTTATTTCTGTTTAGCCACTTGGCACAAATTTTTAATTCTTTTCGTAGCCAATTGGCCCAACTTTTAATAGTTATAGGCATAGATGGTAAAACATATTTTTTAAGTTTAAGCTAATTTCCGTTGGTGGTGGGCAACCTTGTCATAAACAAAAATATAGCTTCGAATTCATTTCACAGGTTCAAAATCGTCCTCTTCATCTTGTCTCTAACTACGGCGTCGACCCACATAACTGACTATTCCCAGGCGAAATACATTCCCATCATTGATGGTCGCATCCTGGTTTGGGAAGAGTATGCGTTCGTAAGACACTCGGCAAATCTGTCTGAATATAGGCGCGTAGTTGAGGGAACGGACAACATGAGCGAAATGTTTCCCCTATCGCACATGAAAAAGCTTTTGAGCGTGGATACCGCTCATCTCCGAGACCTACTTGACTCATTGGGCGTACACCATAGGGTGGCTAGAAGTTTGGATTTTCTAGGGTCAGCATTAAAGATCGTGGCAGGAACACCAGACGCAGAAGATTTAGAAAAGATCAAATTTACTGAATTGCAACTTATTAACTCAAACAATAGACAGGTGGAAATTAACAATAGAGTACAAGATCAAATTAATAAGCTTACCGCAACAGTCAACCAAATCCTGAAATCAGCTAAAAATTCACAAATTGACACTGGTCATTTATACGAGACATTGCTTGCTCGGAACAGGATGATCATGATGGAATTGCAGAACTTAATACTTGCGATCACACTTGCAAAAATTAACATGGTTAGTCCAAATATATTAGACCACGCAGACTTAGAGAATGTTTGGCTTGAGGAGCCCACCGACACTCCCATAAGGGACATTTTGTCTGTTGCGTCCGTAAAAGTTCTACAATCCGATAACATTTTACACTTCATCATTAAATTTCCTAAGGTCAAACTAGCATGTAAGAAAATCACAATTTTCCCCGTAGCACACCATAATGTGATGTTACGATTAGTTGGTAATATAATAGCCGAGTGCAACGGAGAAGTCCACTCGATTAAGAACTGCTCGGTGGCACCAGGAGTCACCTTTTGTCGACTAACGGCGGAGAGCTCGTACGCAAGAGAGCTACATGCTGGTGGAATAGCGCACTGCGAGTCCCAGCCAAGTGATCTACATCCAATCACCTACGTCGACGAGGGAATCATCATCATCAATGACCGGTCAGCCCAAGTGCAGGTGGACTACGGAACCAGCGTCTGGGTACATGAAACGCACCTTGTCACTTTCGATGAACGCGCCACCGTTAACGAAACCCTGTTCGTAAATCACGACACTGTCCGGAAGAGGACTGCAGGGGTAGCCAATTCGCCATCTCTAAATATCACCATCAGTCGAAGCACTCTGAGTCTTCCCTACCTTCATCGTTTAAGTGAACGTAATTTGGAATATATTCAGAAGTTCGGAGAAGAAATTAATACCAATCGAACACACATGGTAGCGCTAATCGCAGGAGCAATATTTTGCGCATTGATTTGTGTCGGTCTCACCTATCAGCGACTCACCAGGGCCAGAAGATCAGCGATCCAACTAAGGGAGGTGATTGCCACAATAGGGTCGGCCGAGGGCGGCCTCAATCTTGAGGGGGGAGTAGTTAACTAAAGTCAACCGGACAGAGTCGATGACCGGCTGTCCGAATAACATGCACCGGCCAAATCGCTGACACAGCATTTGACCGGATGCTCATGCATAGCCGGCAAACACAGCACTTTTGCGTGGCCGCTATGAGTTAGCTTCTGTTAGCTTTAAGTTGAGAATTTGTATTCAGTACTGTTTCATGTCTTAAATAAAGAGCACGCTGCTCGTTGACTTTACTCCGGCATCGCCGTCAAACTTATTTACATTCGTCCACTGAGCTTAAGGCCAGGGGCATAGGGGGACAGTCATCCCCTCACCATAATCTTCAGTTGACTCATCGGTGGCCATAGTTGCCCAGCAGCCAACCCCCAACTACTCGGAAGAGAGTTACGCAGCGGCTGCCCCCATCCAGTGTATCAGCGATTAAAGTTGCCAGCAGCCAACCCCCAACTACTCGGAAGAGAGTTACACAGCAGCTGCCCCCATCCAGTGCATCCGCGATTATATTGCCAGCAGCCAGCTCCCAACCACTTGGACGACAGCCACGCAGTGGTTACTCTCCGTCCAGCACATCAGCGATCATAGTTGTCTAGCAGACAGCCATAACCCTGCCTACGACGAGCACCCTGCCGGTGCCCTTACTTACAACAAGCACCCCGCCGGTGCCATCGTCTATCACTGGCCCGTCCAGGAGCGGCACCGCCGCCGGGCCAGTCACCGAAGATATTAATTTGTATGTATGTCCTGCTGTCGCACTTTAAGTGTGACCGCGCAAGGGGAAAATGAACACACCACAGCCAACACATTTAAAACGAAACTACCACACTCATAACACGTTTAAACTGCGCGGTTAAAAAATCGATTATATCGCAAATCTTTTCTTTTGCGCCTTTTTCTTTCGATAATCGATAATCGAGTTGATTAGTTGTGCGCCAAAACAAGTTCCAAGAAAAATCCATTTATACAACAATTACTTAGGGCCGGTTTCTCGAGTGCCGGCTAACAATTCTCGAACAGATAAAGTCCCTGCTAAGGCATTTTGGCTTTCTCGAGCATAAATGTGAGAGCTAACTTTGACAGGGACTCGGAGTCCCTGTTAAGCGTTTTCGGCTCGATAGAATGACAGCTGATTTCCCAAAGCCAACTAAGAAGTAGAAACGAAATCACAGCTGACTTTTCCCTTGAAATATACCCAAACAGCTGATGAAATAATCGAAGCACGCTTTTCTTTGCACAATTCTGTGCGTTAACAGCACTCTGTAATTGTTTCTCGTTCAGATAAATTAAAGCAGTCGAGAAAGCCGATTTGTTTTTACGAACAGTTTATCTGGTCTTTAAGTTTTTCGAACAGATAGCTATCAGGGACTTTGACAGGGACTCGAGAAACCGGCCCTTAAAGTTTAATACCCAAAATCCAATAAGTTTTTGTGGGAAGTACCCAGAGTTTGGTGTGAACCGGAATTTTTTATTTAAATCTGCGTTCCTAGACATTTAAAACCAACACAACATTTTCTGCAAGCCGACACAAACAACTGCAGGAGGACAGCAATAATCACTCAATAATCAAAAACTCTACATAGCCAGGCCGCAAGACATAAACAACAACACCTGCAACAACAACAACAACACACTTGCACAACATCCACTTTCGTACACTAACCAACAAAAATGGCACCAGTTTCCAAGCGCACCAGGGAAAACTCATCTGGAGACATCAAGGTGACTGCAACCAGCGAAGCAGCCACTTCAATGGTCATCAAAATCCTCAACAAACGATTTGAGGAGCAGGAGGAGATTAATGCCAGGAGATTCCTGGAGCAGGCGGATTTTATATCTACCAAAATTGGGGAGTCGGAGCAGCGCATTCTTCAAATGCTTCACGACCGAATTGAGGGACTGAACCGGGACATGCAGAGTCTACTCCAGCGCGTTGAGCAGTTGGAAAAACAATCTGATGATGTCCGGGGCCTGCGGGTCCACGTCGGCAATCTGGAGAAAAAACTTGCTGACCAGTCAACTTCAACTGTTGCGCATGACATCCGTCTGCATGGCGTGCCTTTTGTCCAAGGCACGCATGGCGTGCCTTTTGTCGCTCTTCAACACCCTCTCCTTTTCAATTGGTGTAACACCGGCACCGAGGTTGCGAGACATCTTCAGGGTCAAGCCAGCGAATAGGGCGAACACAATTGTTGACCCTATTATTATTGTCAAGTTGGACAATCAATCCGAAAAAATTCGACTACTACACGCGGCTGCGACGTTCAGAAGAGAGGCCAAACAACAACTAACGCTACAGATGATCCGGAGCAAAGCTTAGCAGATGTAAGCAGCGCCGCGGAGCCAGATAAGCAACCAGATAAGACTCTTTTTCGTTCCTAATAATGCAACTGTTGTAATCATTTCTCTTTTAAATTTTACTCTTAAGAATTATCTCATAAATTGTTTTGTCTCTCTTTCTGTGTGTTTCTATAAAGCCCTCTCTTCAAAAATCCGTGTGCATCTGCAAACTCAACATTATATTTTAAAATCAATATTAATATGCAAGCCAATATAGATATTACAAAGCCGAATAGTTATGAAATGGTCAGAATATTAACAAAACAAAAACAAGGTCTACATATATGTCATATAAATGCTCAGAGTCTCGTTAACAAAATGGATGAATTTAGATATATGTTTGTCCAGTCCAATATAGATATAATTTGTGTGTCAGAAACATGGTTTGTCCCAGACTTAAATAATTCGTTAATTGTTTGTGATGGTTTTAATGTTTACCGTTCTGACCGTATGAGTCATGCAGGAGGTGTTGCTATATTTGTCAGCACGCGGTTAAAATGTAAAGAAGTTCTTAAACATCCAGTGGACAGTCCGATTGAATATATTTTCCTTGAACTTACTAATATACGAAACAATAATAAAACTCTTGTCGGCTGCATCTATAGACCACACAAAAATACTGACTACTCGAACATGATTGACATGCTATATAATCTTTCTTCGACATATATGAACATTATAATAACTGGGGACTTAAACAGCAATATTTTGGTGGAACGACATTTCTCGGCTGAAATGGGATCGCTAGAATTACATCTTGTAAACTTGAGCATACCCACACACTTTACAACAACCTGCAATACTCTTCTGGACATATTCTTAGTTAATAATAAAAATAACATTTTGTTATATGATCAACTATCAGTACCTGCGTTCTCAAGACATGACCTTATTTTTTTGACATACAATTTAAAACTTGACTATACAAACCATATAATTCAATATAGAAATTTTAGGGACATTAATTATGACTTACTATCGAATGAATGTTGTCTGTGCAATTGGAATGTTATCTATACGTTGACTTCGGTTGATGAACAGGTTAATATAGTCCAAGAAAATGTAAAATATTTATATGACAAGTTCGTTCCGATTAAGACTAAAATTATAAAGCCGGCTGCCAACTCATGGTTTAATACCTACATAAAAAGTGCAATAAAAAGGCGAAACTATAATTATGACAAGTGGAAACGATATAGAATGGAGCATTTTTTCAGGCAGTACAAGAATAGCAGAAAAGAAGTAAATATTCTAATTAAGAATGCTAAACGAACGTTCTATTCGTCTAAATTTGAAAGTGCAATATCCTCTCAACAAACATGGTGAGTCATTAAGAGTCTCGGAATAGGCAAAGCAGTACCTGAAAAAAATGACGATATTGACGTAACTGACCTAATTCAAAAATGTACTGACCTTAACGTACCTGAAGCTGACTCTAGTGCCTATGTTTGTCCAGTTTTGTCTAATAATTGTAATAATATGTTTGATTTTGCATGTGTTAGTCAGTGTGATGTCTTAGAAGCTATGTTCAAAACTAAATCAAATGCTGTTGGCTTGGACGATATGAGCCCTAAATTTATAAAAATACTTCTGCCCCACATCTTGGGGCATATTACACATATGGGCGGTTCTTTTACAAACCGAACACCTTTTATTGGCTCACATTTTTGATTTGCCTGAAACTTTTTTTACACGTACTATTCGGAAAATAAGTAAACACGTGTATCAGGATTAGACCAAAAAAAAATAATTTTCCTAGTTAGAATTTTTTTAAGTGTGCCAAAAATTGTCAAATTTGAAAAAGTACCCTCTCATTGAAAATCTGTATCTCCGGTTATATGAATCCAATTGACTTCATGTCTTTTGCATTAATTCCTCTAAAACCACTCCTTTCAAAATAAAATTTCTTAAAAAAAATTTTTTTTTTATTTCTTAAAAATAAAAACAAATTAAGATTTAAAAAAATTTTTTAACTATTGCCCCCACAAAAAAAAATTTTTTTTTTTATTTTAATACTTGCGCCATATTGTTAGTTACAATCGGTTTTTGTAAAAAGTTGGAGCCACTTTTAGTTTTTAAAATATCGAATTTGTTTTAGCAAGGCCTCGGCTTCTTTCTATGAAAAAACGTCGCAGCAAGTAGATCTACTCTCTCACTCTTATCGGATCCTAATGGAATTTATGTTTTCTCATTGTTTACTAGTCCTTTAACAATTGATAATGATTAAAAGTTAAGTTTTAAGTTTTTTGACAATTCTGAATGACAAAAAGTAAAAAGTCATTTTTTAATCAATTAAAAACTTACAACTATTTATTTAACCGTCTATTTAATAAACAATAATTTTAAATTTATTTTATTTATTATTTTTTTATATTATGTAATTTATTAAACATTTTTAAATATTTTTTTTTAAGTTTTTAAAAAAATTTATTTAATAAAAATAAAAAATTATAAAATTTAATTAATTTTTTTCTTGGGGCATATTACACATACACATTACACATTTTAAAATGTTTAATAAATTACATAATATAAAAAAATAATAAATAAAATAAATTTAAAATTATTGTTTATTAAATAGACGGTTAAATAAATAGTTGTAAGTTTTTAATTGATTAAAAAATGACTTTTTACTTTTTGTCATTCAGAAATTGTCAAAAAACTTAAAACTTAACTTTTAATCATTAACAATTGTTAAAGGACTAGTAAACAATGAGAAAACATAAATTCCATTAGGATCCGATAAGAGTGAGAGAGTAGATCTACTTGCTGCGACGTTTTTTCATAGAAAAAAGCCGAGGCCTTGCTAAAACAAATTCGATATTTTAAAAACTAAAAGTGGCTCCAACTCTTTACAAAAACCGATTGTAACTAACAATAGGGCGCTAGTATTAAAATAAAAAAAAAAATTTTTTTTTTGTGGGGGCAATAGTTAAAAAATTTTTTTAAATCTTAATTTGTTTTTATTTTTAAGAAATTAAAAAAAAAATTTTTTTAAGAAATTTTATTTTGAAAGGAGAGGTTTTAGAGGAATTAATGCAAAAGACATGAAGTTAATTGGATTCATATAACCGGAGATACAGATTTTCAATGAGAGGGTACTTTTTCAAATTTGACAATTTTTGGCACACTTAAAAAAATTCTAACTAGGAAAATAATTTTTTTTCGGTCGAATCCTGATACACGTGTTTACTTATTTTCCGAATAGTACGTGTAAAAAAAGTTTCAGGCAAATCAAAAATGTGACATTTTTTTTTTGGCCAAATCTGTTCGGTTTGTAAAAGAACGGCCCATATAATTAATTTTGCATTTACTACTTGTATGTACCCTGAGCAGTGGAAAATAGGAAAGATTATTCCAATACCCAAATCAAACCGTGATTTTAGGCCGATATCTATTCTTTCGTTTTTGTCAAAGACGTTTGAGCAACTGATTACAAAACAAATAAACACCTTTTTTACCACTAATAATCTACTAAATAGCAAGCAATCTGGTTTTCGACAAAATAGAAGCTGCACAACCACTTTAATTAAAGTTGTAGAAGACATCAGACGAAAATTAGATAAAAACGACGTAACATTCCTGACACTTCTTGACTTTAGCAAAGCATTTGACACCGTGAATCACAAAATCCTTTTGACGAAGTTAAAAGTTCTTTACAATTTTTCTAACACTGCACTAAGCCTTATGAACTCTTATTTGAGTAGCCGTAAGCAAGCAGTCGTTACAAACGAAACTAGGTCGAACTACATGCACGTTAAACGGGGTGTCCCTCAGGGCTCTGTCCTAGGGCCCCTGTTGTTCACGATCTACATAAATGATCTGCCGAATGTACTGTCCAACTGTGAAGTCCATATGTATGCAGATGATGTTCAAATGTATGTTAGTCGTCCTTTGTGTCAAATTAGTGATTGTGTTAATGTCTGTAATGATGAGTTATTAAATGTTAGTGAGTGGGCATGTAAAAATGGTCTCAGTTTAAATCCGTCTAAATGTAAATGTCTTGTTATTTATAAAAAAAACCTTAATACTGAGCATCTAAACAACCTTACCATAGGGAGCAAACAGATTGAGTATGTTGCTAAGGCGGAGAACCTGGGCATCACATTAAACAATACCCTATCATGGACTGACCAAGTTAATAAAGCAGTAGGTAAAACTTACGGTGTGCTTAGGAATCTATCCTTATCGCAGCACTTCCTCCCAATGAATATACGGCTTATGGTCGCCAAGGCGTGCTTAACATCCGTCCTATTTTATGGAGTTGAGATTTTCGGAAGATGTGATGCAGCCAGCCAACACAAATTAAATGTAGCGTTTAATTGTATTGCCCGTTATGTATTCAATGTTAAGAGATATGACCATGTTACGTGTTATTCAAATAGGATTTTTGATATAAGTTTGACGAATTGGATAAAACTTAAAGCTTTGACACTCCTCCACAAAATAGTTTATACGAAACAACCTGATTATATATATGACATGATAAATCTATCTACTTCCCAACGCACCAAAAATATAATTCCTATTAAAACTACTCTGGCTAGCTCTGACAAGCACTTCTACACTAACACTATTCGGCTTTGGAATCAACTTCCGCATGAAATCAAATCAATAAGCAATGCACATAGATTTACCATAAAAGTTAGGGAACACTTTGCAAACACACAGTAGGAACAATAGTATAAATGTAATATTACATATAATTAAATAATGTTAATAATAAGAAATGACATAAATTTTAGTAAATAAGTAAATCAAACTGTTTGAAACCCATTGTGACTAGCGCGCTAAGATAAAAGTAGAAATACTGTAGCGTTAGGAATTGATCAAAAATCCAAAAAACTGATCAGCAAACTATTTATTAGTTTTCAAACGTTGATATATTGACAAATTGTTGATTTGTAAAAAACATTATTTCGCTCCGTTGCACACACACATGAACAAAATACATATAAGCCACAAAATTAGTTTTTTATAAACACAATCCCTATGTATGTGCGAGTGGGTGCATTGCAGCGGACTAAGGAAGTTAGATTCGCTTAAATTGAAATTAATGATAATACTGATATCCTTTTGCTTACAAAAAATGGCATTTACATTTCTACAACAGATCGAAGACATTTTCTTATAGATTTGTATGTTTTAAAATGCAAATAGCATTGAAAGTATTCAAAAAAACTACATGCAAATGTTTAAACAATTTGATTCCCGGCATCCCCTTCCACCTGCCATCCTTATTATTAATATAATTCTAATAAAGGTGAAAAATTAATGGAAACAAAAATACTGAAGGAAAATGTCAATTGTAAAATGCAGTAATATGGAATTGCTTTTCTTATTGCTGTTTTTTAAATTAGTCAAATACATAAAGCAAAACATTGCTTCGCATAAATATTGCTTTCCCTTATAAGAGTTGTCTACTGTGGATACCTTCCAAAAGCCCCCGTTAACTAATTCGCCAAGAGTATTTGGTTTTTATTTACCTTTTCGTTACCTATAAATAATATACCCTCTAATTTCATAAATCTTAAAATTATTTTATTTGTTGTTCGAGAGCTATCTTTTCGAGAGAGATCTATCTTTTAGAAATTTTTTGTTCTACTTTTTTTAAGTAAACAAGTTTATTTTTTAGATTTGCACGCTAATCGATTTGGAATGTAATTACATGCTCAACCCAGTATTAAATTCTATATTTAAGCAATATGTTTTGGACAAAGTACTAATGTTATGAAGAAAATTAATGTAAGGATTTGTGTCGAAAAATTAATTTATTTTTTCTGTTCTGTGCAGCTGATAACTTACGCAAGCAATAAGAATTTTAGGATTTTTTTATGCAAGTTTTTATATATTTCTTAAGTAGTTTGCTTAGGACAATATACAGTTGTTTTTACGGAAATTAAGGAAAAAAGTTATGATAAAATCTTTTCTCGGCTTATAGGCTACAAAAATGAATTTTATATATGTAAAATAAAAACCAAATATAAAGGTATGCTTAGTTTTCAATTTTAGTTTCCGCAGGCGAAGCTGCGGGCTACCGACCCTGCTAGTTGTACATATATACATACATTTATGATTTTTCTAGCAAACGTTGGAAAAGCATACTTGTTTCTATAGCAAAAGCGGGAACTTTAAAATTCAATTACAAGAGCACCATGGCCGACCGCCAAGTTCTTTTTCACGTAAATTCTTAAGAAATCGAGGTCCACCGAGGATAATTTTTACGCGAATTTCGGGGGTGAGTATAAAGTATTACCAAAACCACAACAAATGTACTCCATTTTAGATCGAAGGATTAGTGTCTAAAGATTCCAATAAAATTTTATGGAAATTATCTCTTGTACCCTATACCGTTAACAGCGAAAGTAAGTTTCGTACTGTTATTACCCCAGTATTGGGGCTAGACCAGTTTAAAAAGTATATTGACATTTTGCAACGTTCCTCGAAGGCTTTACAATTGACTTCAAAATGATGTAGAAAAAAGTTATAGCCAAAAGAACAGCCTTTCCAATGGCTATGTCTAATCAATCATTTCCTCCGATTAGTCCCCCTTCTCCCCTATTAATCCGCATATCCTGCATTTGGACTTTGATGGACAGTTCTTTAATATACATATGTATTTTTTTCATGCAATTGATGTAAGCGCTTTGATCGCCTCATAGCGCTTCTGAACAGACAGCTCGGTGAAGACCTTGCAGCGGCCAACGTAATCATTGTTTGAGCAGCAGTATGTGCAGGAAATTGCAGTGCTTAGGAACGTATTTGAAGCCTGTTAGTGCTTGGTCTTCTGTGGTGGACGGTGATCCAGAGCACGGTGGCCATCCAGAAATAAAAGCCTACGATTGACAATGGTGCAGCAATCATTCCACGTTGCCAATTTCTCGTAGTATTGCCATTCATCGTATTTTTTTTTTGGTTTCGTTATCAACCTGTGACAGAAGAATGTGAATCATACTGGCATCCATAACACAGGTCAACATGGGCATTAAAGTATGTTAATATAGACGAATATAAGCATATCTGCATACTTCGTTTTCGCGTTTAACGAGTGGTATTTGTGCAATCGAAGTTTGAAAAAAATAGCAACATTAATTGTTTTGATTTAAGATATCTTCGACGGTCTTTGTCCAACTGTATTAAAACCTATGCCAAAAAATGGCTTAGATGCCCATCTACATAATTGCATTCAAGGTTCCATTATTATTTGAGTCAATCAAAGCCTATGAGCCATTGAATTGATTTGTTCACCTCTATTCACAACCAACTTGATGCGGTGAACAGTCTTAAAAAAATACAAGGAAAAATATGTGCCGTAAAATATTTGACAGGCATCTAGAGACGACTTTTCCCGAATTTTTGAGATAACACCCACTATTGTACTTCGAAGGATGGAATTTATAGAATTTTTTCCGTAAGAACGGGAAAAGTAGCAAGTATTTTGAAATTCCATTTTACATAAATATCTGCAACATTCGTAGAAATTTGCCTTTCAATTTGTTTAGCAGTAGGCGCCGAACATCGAAAATTTGTATTTTCAAGGGGTTAGTATGCCTGTCAAATATCTCCCCCGACAATTTTAAGGCTACGCCACTGTTATCTTTAAAAAACCTACTGTGTGAAGTCACGACCAACTCGTTACGTAATAGTTACTTAAAAATACTTGTTACTTTTTACGTTCTTATGAAAAAAATTCTATAAATTCCATCCTTCGACGTATAATGGTCTTATTTATCTTAAAAATTCGGTCAAAGACGCCTCTAGATGCCTGTCAAATATTTTAGGGCACATATTTTTCCTTGTATTTTTTTAAGCCTGTTCACCGCATCAAGTTGGTTGGGAATGGAGGTGAACAAATTACTTCAATGGCTTATAGGCTTTGATTGACTCAAATTATGATGGAACCTTAAATGCAATTATGTAGAAGGGCATCTAAGCAATTTTTTGGCATAGGTTTTATTACAACTAAGCACAGACCCTCGAGGATATCTTAAATCAAAACAATTAATGTTGCTATTTTTTTCAAACCGCGATTGCACAAATACCACGCGTTAAACGCGAAAACTAAGTATGCAGATATGCTTATACCCGTCTATATTAACACAATTTAATGCTTAAAGGGCTGCACCAAAAACATTTGCTGCTACATTGTCGATTAACCTTTGTAATGCGGTGGAGTCCGGATGTTTCACCGTTGGCATAGCAAACAAGCTATATATGCAATCTGAAAGGCATTCTACTGCCTTTTTGTAGTTGTCATCCGTAGCCTGAAAGGATTGAACAACCTCGAGTGCTGAAACTGACAAATAACTCAGAAGATAACTAAGGTAATACTATATAATATATATAATATAGTATATATTAGCGGGCTCACCCCCGAAATTCGTGAAGAAATTATCCTCGATGGACCGCGATTTTTTAAGAATTTACGTGCAAAAAGAACTTGGCGGTCGGCCATGGTTCTCTTGTAATTGAATTTCAAAGTTCCCGGGTTTGCTATAGAAAACAAGGGTGCTTTTCTAACATTTGCTATAAAAATCATATATGTACCCTTTTCCTTTTTTTTATCAAAATAAGACTAATTTAAAATTCCAAACATCTGAGTAATTGGTATTATAGGGAACTAGTCCTCACAACCGCGTAAATATGATCCTCGATGGACAGCGATTTCTTATGAACTCTCATAACCATGGATGACCACATGTGTATTTTTATTATGATAATCAGAAGAAATCGCGGTCCAAGGAGGATTATATATTTAAACCTTTCCTTGAATTTGTTTTTCTGAGCGACACAACAACCCTTATTCAGCTAAAACTACTACTACTAGGCCAAAAAAATTTGAGAAAAAGTCGCGCGAATTTCGGGGTGAGCCCGCTAATATATAGTAATAAAATAAAAGAAAAGCAATCATTTGGTGAAATTGAAACCGAACTTCGCACGCAAGCAGAGCTCGTAAAAAATGGTCTCATAGTGCTTGTGGTCAGAAAAAAAACCCCTCACATACTGACCCCATACGAAGCTGTCAGAGAGAGATCCTAAAATTTCGTTTGCCCCTCTGTTGCTCCCTGCTCAACCGACCCAGCGGCGAACAGGCGAATGGGGTCTGGAGAAAAAATGCATTACATGTAAAGAAAATGTAACCGATTACAATCGCTGCTTTTCGTTAGAGAAGTTGTAATCAGGGCTCCTATGACTTCGTTTTTTCGTTCGCTAACGATTTCCCTTCGTCAAAAATCACAAACACACATAAAAATTATTGTCTATGTGTTCGTTTTTCGTTTCCCCTCCCTCACGTTTGAGCTTCGGAACTTTAATAATAACAGCATGCATTCTAAATATAGTTTGACGAACTAAAAAAAGCACAGACAATGGCCGAGCGGTTAGCCTTTCCATCCATTATACAATAATACCCATGTTCAATTCCTACATGAGGAAAGAATATTTTTTGTTTTCATAAATGAACATGCATTACAACTCAGCATACGTTTTTCAAATTGTATGTTGAATTTTCTCTAGTCCGTCTACATTTTGCATTACAATTTCGGAAAAGTATATTGAATTCGTAATGGAGACCCGAAGGTGATTCGGCCCTAGCATACTTTTCCCATTACTAGTAATGCAAATTTTCTCCCGACCACATTACAAGGCGGCCATGCCTATGGCAAAGTAATCCATGTTGTAATCCATTGTTTCTCTATTACGAGAGGAGAAGTAATGCATTCGTAATCCATTTTGTAATGGCAATTTTCGCCGCTGGGGATGACCGATTTGGTTTGTTTTGGTCGGGTCTGTGCTCACCCGAGACCCTTTTCGTCGTAAATACTCGGAAAAGGTCTTTTGAGCATATTGTGTGCTTCACGTATAGCTCGGAAAAAAGTTTTACACAGCTTGCTTTGTGGCTCTCGTATAGCTGGATAAAAATTTGAAGGCTTTTTCCTCACCGAGCAGCCTTAATGATTCTCAGGGGTCATCTCTCTTTTTCACCATTCTGGATGGTCCAACCTATACACGGAAATTGAAAATTGTACTTTGTTTCATGGTCGCCTACCATTAATGACCAACAAAATTAATTTTTATGGCTAAAATGTATGTCACCTTATTTGAAGATAGTTGCGAAAGTCGTGCTAGTCCTACCTGCATAACAAATAGCAGTGGAGTGGTCATTTTCGGCGCTTAATTTCATCCTGATCAAGAGACATTAAATCTTTAACAATTTCAAAGCTTAATTTGTAATATGAAATATATAAACATGAATAAATCTCTGAATTAATAGAATTGTAAGGATAAAATTTGGTCAGTAGCAAATTCCACCCAGAACGGATTGACCTAAAAATCTAGAAAAATCAAATTAATTCGGAAATAATTATGCGCAGAGTGTGACAGAAAGATTAAAACAAAAAACAACCCCCCCCAAAACAATCGATTTGTTTTTTTTTAAATTTTTTCTTTTGCCATTAAAATGGCCATTAAAATGGTTTAAAAATGTGATGTTCATAATCTTATGGCATTCCCGCAAATAACTGCATTTAAATTTTTTGGAGATTCAGCATCCTTAACTAAGTCCCCAATATTTTCAAATTTGGCTAACCTGATGTGACGTCACGGCCTCCCCATATGTTTGTATGTATGTTCTGCTGGCTCATGTATGTATGTATGTATGTCCTGCTGTCGCACTTTAAGTGTGACCGCGCAAGGGGAAAATGAAAATACCACAGCCAACACATTTAAAACGAAACTAGCACACTCATAACACGTTTAAAATGCGCGTTTAAAAAATCTATTATATCGCAAATCGATTCTTTTGCGCCTTTTTCTTAAGTAAACGTTAAATTTTAAAATATCGGCAGACCTTACAGAAATCCCATTAAGATGAACTTTACAGTTGAAATTTTCCTTAAAATTGCTTTTATTATACCCTTGTAGAGGGTATTATAATTTCAGTCAGATGTTTGCAACGCAGTGAAGTAGACGTTTCCGACCAAATAAAGTATATATATTCTTGATCAGCACCAATAGCCGAGTCTATCTAGCCATGTCCGTCTGTCCGTTTCTATGCGAACTAGTCTCTCAGTTTTAAAGCTATCGCGATGAAACTTTCCCGAAAGTATTCTTTCTATTGCAGGTAGTACATATGTCGGAGCGAGCCGGATCGGACCACTATATCTTAAGGCTCCCATAGGAATATTCAAACCAATATAAGAAAATTCATTGTAACTTTGTAGGAAGTAGGCGTTTTGATTCTTGACTACTTAAAAAATTTAAATAAATAGAAACGCTAAATCTGGAATCCCTGGAACTGCACCGAGTGAGCATTCTTTTATTTGCAAGGGTAAATAAGCTTCGGCTGGCCGAAGGTAGCTTCCTTTCTTGTTTTTATAATGCAAACTAGCAGGTCCGGTAGCCCGCAGCTTCGCCTGCGGTAATTAAAATTGAAAACTAAGCATTAGGGTGGGTCGATTTGGGACCCCAAAAATCGTATAGGGGGAATGAAATCTTTAAAGGATTCTAAGCCATATTGGCGAACATACTTATGGTCTAAAATGACGTTTGACCCCCCCCCCAAACGCGAATGAAAAATACTGTTTTTTTGAGAAAAATATCATAGTAGTCAGCGCGGAAATTAAAATTGAATACTAAGTAGAGCCCTGCATGAATCAACAGTTTTCGAGACATTTTATGTTTCGAAACATTTTTACAGTAAGATTCAAATGATTCGAAACATCTACAACAGTGTGATACTGACGATTCGGTCTCCAAACGTGACTTATAAACAAAAGCTGTAATAGATAATTTTGTATTAGCAGGTTTGGAAATTAAACAAAATTGTATTTTAATTTATGGTTTTCACAAATATTTTATTTTATGTTGTTTCACTAAAATTTAGATTGCTGTTTAAAAACATAATTTCATTCACCAAGCTCGGATTGTTCCCTATGGTGCTCCTTTTTTCACTCAGCAAATGCCTTGCTCGTGAAAATGCCCTCTCCGATGAGGCGCTACTGGCGGGTATGGCAAATACTTTTTGAGACAGTTTATATAGCGACGGAAGTTGCGATTTGCTGCTCTCCCACCACGTCAAAACATTAAATTCGCTAGTATATGGAACTTCCATATTTATGTATAAATTAATTTCATTATTGATTCTATCCTGTGTATTATTGCGGTTTTGTTGTGGAATATATTCCATGAAAATATGTTCTATATTGGCTTCAACGCCAGCATAGTTGGTATTATCAAGGTACTGCTTCATCATTCCCTTACAGATTTCCATTGTTTCCTTTTTATCCTGGTCGCTGAATTTTATCATTTGATTTGTTGGAGGGAACAAAAAATGGGCCAACTTGTGAAATTTTGTAATGTATGGAGAGACCACATTGTCCAAAGCGTGCTTCAAAAATGTTTCGATTTTTTCAGCGATTTCTGTAGTTGTAGCGTTGTCGCTACAAGATTTTTTTAGTTTACCAATATATGGTATTACGAAATGCAGAGTAGGGTGTAATTCTCCCTCAAAAACCTTAGAAGTTTCTTCAAAGGGCGTTAAAACTTTAACTATTGAGCTCAGATCCCTCAAGTTAAGGTCCATAATCCTCTCAAATTCATTTTTCCGGACTAATATAGAAGTTATTTCATGCCAGTTTTCTTCAATAGATTTAAGGGTATAAAATATGGTATTCCATCTTGTAGGACAGACACTTTTCAAGCTGGAGTTTAAATTTACATTTTCTCCTGACTTCTTAAAATATTTTACTAATTTACTCGATTTAGATAATAGTAGTTCTAGTTCAGGGTGGATCTTGAACGCTTTTTCAATTATGTTGTTCAATAGGTGGTTCACACAGAATAAATGATCATACCCTCTAAAACCTGCTACCATATTAGATCCTTTTTTCTTGAATTGTTTGGAGGGCCTAGTTATGCAAAATTATCATGGTGACTCTTTTATTAAATTTCAAAATATACTCACAGAACTGCTGGAGCCACTTGGCAAATCAACGTCCATTTTGGAAAGCACTTTTAGACAAACAAAATAAACTGATATACTGTTAAAGCTAGGCCTCCCCAATGTTTCGAAACACCTTAGAATGTTTCGAATCATTTCCAGACGTTTCGAAACATATATACAGTTGACATAAGGGATTCGTATGTTTCGAAATATTTAAGCATACTGTTGATTCATGCAGGGCTCTAATACTAAGTATACCTTTATATTTGGTTTTTATTCTATATATAAAATTCATTTTTTTAGCCTATAAGCCGAGAAAAGATTTTATCATAACTTATTTCCTTAATTTCCGAAAAAACAACTGTATATTGTCCTAAGCAAACTACTTAAGAAATATATAAAAACTTGCATAAAATAATCCTAAAATTCCTATTGCTTGCGTAAGTTATCAACTGCACAGAACAGAAAAAAGAAATTAATTTTTCGACACAAATCCTTACATTAATTTTCTTCATACCATTAGTACTTTGGCCAAAACATATTGTTTAAATATAGAATTTAATACTGGGTTGAGCATGTAATTACATTCCAAATCGATTAGCGTGCAAATCTAACAAATAAACTTGTTTTCTTAAAAAAAGTAGAACAAAAAATTTCTAAAAGATAGATCTCTCTCGAAAAGATAGCTCTCGAACAACAAATAAAATAATTTTAAGATTTATGAAATTAGAGGGTATATTATTTATAGGTAACGAAAAGGTAAATAAAAACCAAATACTCTTGGCGAATTAGTTAACGGGGGCTTTTGGAAGGTATCCACAGTAGACAACTCTTATAAGGGAAAGCAATATTTATGCGAAGCAATGTTTTGCTTTATGTATTTGACTAATTTAAAAAACAGCAATAAGAAAAGCAATTCCATATTACTGCATTTTACAATTGATATTTTCCTGCAGTATTTTTGTTTCCATTAATTTTTCACATTTATTAGAATTATATTAATAATAAGGAAGGCAGGTGGATTGGGATGCCGGGAATAAAATTGTTTAAACATTTCCATATGTTTAAACAATATGAGACACGTGTAAGAAAGGGTAAGAGAATCAATTGATTTGAATATTTAGTTTTTTTGAATACTTTCAATGCTATTTGCATTTTAAAACATACAAATCTGTAAGAAAATGTCTTCGATCTGTTGTAGAAATGTAAATGCCATTTTTTGTAAGCAAAAGGATATCAGTATTATCATTAATTTGAATTTAAGCGAATCTAACTTCCTTAGTCCGCTGCAATGCACCCACTCGCACATACCTAGGGATTGTGTTTATAAAAAACTAATTTTGTGGCTTATATGTATTTCGTTCATGTGTGTGTGCAACGGAGCGAAATAATGTTTTTTACAAATCAACAATTTGTCAATATATCAACGTTTGAAAACTAATAAATAGTTTGCTGATCAGTTTTTTGCATTATAAAAACAAGAGAGAACGCTATAGTCGGGTGCCCCGACTATCAGATACCCGTTACTCAGCTAAAGGGAGGAGATGAAGATAAAAACGTTGATCCGCCGTAACTTTTCAACGAATGCTCCGATTTAAAAAAATTTCTTCTACATTTCGATAGGTATTCATAAACACAATAAAACTGCATTTTTACTTTTCCGAAATATTGAAATTTGTAAAATCGTATATTAGCGATTGTGGGCGTTAGAGGGGGCGTGGCACCCTTTTGAAACAAACTTGCGCTGCGTAGGAACTCCTAGAATCTGTATGCAAAATGTCAATCTTTTAGCTTTTATAGTTTCCGAGATCTCAGCGTTCATACAGACAGACAGACGGACAGACAGACGGACAGACGGACAGACGGACAGACGGACAGACGGACATGGCTAGATCGACTCGGCTAGTGATCCTGATCAAGAATATATATAGTTTATAGGGTCGGAAACGCTTCCTTCTACCTGTTACATACTTTTGCACGAATCTAATATACCCTTTTACTCTACGAGTAACGGGTATAATAAAAGGAATTTCAAGGAAAATTTCGACTGTAAATTCATCTTAATGGGATTTGTGTAAGGTCAACTGATATTTTAAAATTTAACGTTTACTTAAGAAAAAGGCGCAAAAGAAAAGATTTGCGATATAATCGATTTTTTAACCGCGCATTTTAAACGTCTTATGAGTGTGGTAGTGTCGTTTTAAATGTGTTGGCTGTGGTATTTTCATTTTCCCCTTGCGCGGTCACACTTAAAGTGCGACAGCAGTGCCATGCGCCAGAAGAACATACATACAAACATATGGGGAGGCCGTGACGTCACACCAGGTTAGCCAAATTTGAAAATATTGGGGACTTGATTAAGGATGCTGAATCTCCAAAAAATTTAAATGCAGTTATTTGCGGGTATGCCATAAGATTATGAACATCACATTTTTAAACCATTTTAACAACATTTATAACAGAGAAATGGCAAAAGAAAAAATTAAAAAAAAAAACAAATCGATTTTTGGGGCACTTTGGGTCTTTTTTTTTGTTTTAATCTACGTCACACTGCGCACCTAATTATTTCCGAATTAATTTGATTTTTCTAGATTTTTAGGTCAATCCGTTCTGACCAAATTTAATCCCTACAATTCTATTACATCAGAGATTTTCCCTTTTTGTCAAAATAAGACTAATAAAAAATTCAAAAAATCTGAGTATTAAAGGGAACCAGTCTCCATAACCGCGTAAAAATGATCCTCGATGGACAGCGATTTCTTAAGAACTCTCATAACCATGGATGACCACATGTGTATTTTTATTATGATAATCAGAAGAAATCGCGGTCCAAGGAGGATTATATATATTAAAGTCTTTTCTACCCAAAACCAAACATCAAGATAGAATTAGTTTTTCTCAGCGACACAACAATCCTTATTCAGCAAAAACTACTTGTTTAATATTGAACAAGAAAGACTGCGCCGCAGTTTGCGGATATAGGATTTACTAACAAAGTTTCTTAATTTCCGATTAAAGCGGTACTCGCTAACTAGAGGCATCGCCAAAATTTATCGCCAGTTTATCATGCATAAGGATGATAGGCGCTTTCAACGGATTTTATGAAGACCCGACAAAGATGAAGCAATTCAGACATATTAATTAAAAACAATAACCTATGGAACGTCAGCAGCACCATATCTAGCCATCTGCGCACTTCATCACATCGCTCATCTCTATGAAGGCCAATTTCCTCACCGTGCGGAATCTCTTGGTAACGACCTACTGACCTAATTGATGACCTACTAACGGGAGCAGACGAGATTGAGGAGCTGCAGCTCAAGAAGGATGATATCGTTCAACTACTCGCCAAAACAGGGTTACAATTAACTAAGGTCAGCAGCAACTGGTCTCAAATCACTCCAAGTTCCAAAGGGAAAGTTTTTATTAGCCTAGACGAAAAATACGTCACAAAAAGTCTCGGAATTGCGTGGCAGCCTAGTGCGGACGTATTTCTGATTCGATTCAAGGGTCAACAAACTCAAAACTTCACGCGCCGATCTATCCTATCAGTCGTAGCCCGCTTGTTTGATCTTCTCGGTTTCAAAAGTCCAGTAATCATACGCTGCAACATTTTACTACGGGATCTTACGCTACAAGATCTCGACTGGGAGACGTCCATCGACGAGGATTTGAAAGCGCGGTGGAGGAAACTTCTGGAAGATTTAAGTAATTTAACTCTGCTTTATCCACACTACTCACTTAATGAATTCCGAGGTCCATAGATTTTCTGATGCGTCCAAACGAGCGTTTTTGGTGTTGTATCTACATTAGTGCTGGGTTGCTAATAAGTGAGTGAACAAAAAAGAGTTGCTCACTAAACTGAGTGAGTAAACATGTTCCTTCGATCTTGTTCTTTATTGTTTACTTGTTCATTTTTGCTCACTTGCTCCTTTTTGTTCACTTGCTCAGTTTTGCTCTCTACAGACAAAGAGCTGTTTTCTCAGAGCCAGTGAAAAAGTTAAGGACAGAACAAGTGAGCAAGTGAGTAAGTGAACAAGTGAGCAAACTGAGTGAGTTGACTCATTGGGAAAAAAAGAACAAGTGAACATGTTCACCCAAATGGGCAGTTTTTACCCGACACTACTAAAGAAAGTGATTGAGAGAGAGTTGGTTGGGGAGAAAATCGATTCTGCCGCGGGTCTGCCGGCGTCACAGTTGACTCAGTGCTTTTTTAGCGCTCGGGCTGAATTCGGGAACTGCAGGGTATATTTACAAATACAGTTGAAGACCTATTTTTGTCTCGATCGCACCTTCAACATACAAAAGTTTTTATATCTACATTTGTGAGGAAAAATTATTACACTCATCATTAAATATACTTTCTAACATTTTCTGATTAGGCCCGCCCTAGCAAACTTTTCCAGCCTTTTTTCCTTCACAGTCATTTTCTATTGCAGCGTGCCGAATCAGAAAATTATAGAAAGTGTATTTAATGACGAGTGTAATGTCACAAATGAGGTGTGTTTATTTGATATCAGAAGTTTTTGTTGGTTTACTTTTGCTCTCAGGAGCTAATATATACATTTAAATTTAAATTAAATTCATTGTATTTAAACATAAACGCATCGATACTGACCGGTTGTGTTTTATCTGAGCTCTCCAAATTACCTTTCAATCGTGGTTACACCTAAAATTGGAGAATATCTTTCTAAACCCCCTGCTTATCACTTCACGCACCGTATATAAACATTACATCGCGCCAATAAACATGTTCAATTGAATTGCAATTCGTCTGCTGTTGCCACAAAGGGCTTTGCTGGTGCTTTGTTTTTGTTCTCTATCGCCGTTTGTCGCGTATGTTCTTTACAACCGCGCTCCAATTGCTCTCTTAAGTGTCCTAACGGTCCTCTCCGTGCACTTCACTTTGAGCGCTTCGTCTCGCTCATCGCCTCTTCTGCTCTGGATCTTCGAATTGGCTCTCCGAATCGACGGCTCTCCCGTCATCGTATCTGCCTCTACTTGGTGTTCTGCATGTCTCTTTAATCTCCCACTGCCTGCTCTTCTGCATGTTTCTCTTAACTGCCTGTTAACTGCATAGTGTCCCAAAAATCACTAAAATGAGTGTCGTCATCTGTTCCGCAAAGAAAGGCGAGTTCAATGGTGTTATTATTGGAGTTAATTATTTGTCTTGTTGGCTTTGTGACAATTGCGCTCATGTAAAATGCGCAGAAATTGGTCAAAACGGCCGTGTAGTTGCTTTGATCTCGAAGAGATGCGGCTTAACTTGGTTCCGCCCTACCTGCCTTGTACTTACTCAGGAGATGAAAGCCTTCTTGAGGCAAACAAGGAAAGAATTTTGTAAACAACTGACTAGCAGCTTTGAAATCTTCTCAACTATGGAGACTCAATTTCTCGACTGTAAACTTCTAAATGAATCACCAAAGCGAAAGATTGCGAATAATAATAAAAATTCACTGCAAATTCCATCTCCCTGCATTGCTGCCGTCACCTATTAGTGCGAGTCTGAATTCAATCTTGACTGTATACAACTCAGCTGGACCTGGCACATCGGGATTGTAGTCTAGCTTCGCCTTTAACAACACCTCACATGGATCTGAGCCTGGAGCATATGGATTGCAGCCTAACCAAAATACCGGTACGACTGCAGAAGGCTCTTCAACTCCTCAACACTATCAGGCGTGGCTCCCAGATCCAATGCGGCGGATCTACCTCTCGGGGCATTGCACCTAATAGGTCGGTCTTTGTTTCTCGTCTCAATCCGGAAGCCACTGCTGATTGTGATAAAAACTACCTGTACCAAATTGGGTGCACAACCTAGTAGTATAAGTGTCTTTACATTTAATTTCAAGCAACCACGTGATATCTCTTCTTTTAAAATTACTCTTCCAGAAACTATGTTTTCCAAAGCTTTACATCAGCAAAGGCGCATCTCAGGATCCCAATTCTGTTGATGCAAAAAACTAAGTCGCTCAATATCTGTTGCTTATCAGAGTGTTCGTAGTTTTTTGGGGAAACTAAAAAGAGTTTACTCTAACAGCACCTTACTGGATTTTGACATTATTGCTTTAACTGAAACCTGGCTCAACTCAACTGTTAAGGATCAAGAAAAATTCGTTAACAAGTTTGCTATTTTCAGATTAGACCGCCCAACTCGTTGCCGTTGCGTTCTAATTGCCGTACTAAACTCTCATTCTTCTGAACTGTTTCCTTATTTATTTATAGCAGTTAAAATTACTACCGATAAATGTAAATTAATTCTTACTTGCGCCTACATTCCCCCTGGCTCTGATCCTGCTATTTATCTTCATCACCTTTAAGCTATTTCTGTGGTTTCTTTAGCTGTTCGCGACGCCGATCAACTTATTGTCCTCGCTGATTTTAACTTACTTCATCTTTCATGGCTTCCTAACTCAGACCCTAATATTTTATTCCCTGAAAATCAACATGAATTTGTTGATGGGTAAACTAATTTGTCACTTGGACAAGTTAATTCCATAAAAAATTCTAGAGAATGGATCCTTGACCTTATTTTTTGTTAGTGATGTGTCTGTGGCAACCGTTTCCAGATGCGATCCTGTTTCCACACCGGAAGACTTGTACCATCCTGCTCTATGTCTAAGCGTTGATATACATTTTGAAACTGCGAATCAGTCTGCCTCACAACGCTGCGCTGTTGTTGCTTGAGCAAAGTTGCTAAACTAAAATCGTTGTCTTTACTAGTAGGTCTAGCGGTTACAAAAATTTTATTTAACCATTTTGCTAAGAATTGATGAAGCAATATGTGAAGAATTTTTTATTCAGAAACCACGTGTATTCTGGCGTACAGAATTTTTTTAATTTAATGAAATTCGATGATCCGTATATCACAAAGCTCCTGTATGTTTCCTTAGTTCGTCCAACGCTGGAATACTGCTCATGCGTATGGTCTCCACAGTATGAGCACTATCAAGACATGATTGAGTCCGTTCAGAAGCAGTTTCTCCTATTTGCCTTACGTGGTTTGAACTGGGACTCTGGAAGCCGACTACCTTCCTACAAAGACAGGCTGCGACTTTTGAATCTGCCAACTTTAAAGCATCGTCGAATATGTACTGGCGTGATCTTCCTTCACAAGCTCCTTACTGGCGGTGTGGACTCACTTCACCTGATAACGTCCATAAATTGGAACGTTCCTTCTAGACCAACTCGTCGATTTCGGCCATTAGCACTGGAAATTGACAGGTCAAACTACTCCCGTTTTGACCCATTCCGAGTTTTATGCGACAACTATAATGAATTGTACCACTTATTATCCTATGAGTGTTCCAACGATGTAAATTCAACCAGAGTCACTGCGTTCCTGTCTTCGGCAAATAATCAATCATATTGAAAATTTCTTGTATATTTTTTAAGTCCAATGAGCTGTTCATAGCTTTATATATTAAATAAATAAATAAATAAAATTCCCCTAAAAAATACTTAACTTAAAAATTAAAAATTTGTAAAAATATTTTTCTGAAAGATATTAAGATGTCCCACAAAGTTGCATACCAAATATTTAAATATCTCAAACGAGTCTCAAGTGCTGCATAACTTAAAAATCGGAGTTTAATTAAAAAAATGATTTCTAAAAATACATTTTTTTTTTGGACATGTGGACAATATGACAGCGGTGTCTTTAAATTTGACCCATATTGGCCTGTCACGTTTCACGTGGAATTACTATAAGCCAAATAAATAAATACATTCGTCATTACAAACACTTTCTAAAATTTTCTGATTCGGTCCGCCTTAGCAAACTGTTCCAGCCTTTTTATACCCTTGCACAAGAGTCAAAATCTGCCAAGTGGGCCACCCCTGTTCCGAAGGTCCGATTTTCATCGAACTTTTTTACTTCTCCGGTTCACAACGACAATATAAGAACTAATTTGAACGGTTTTTCGAAATTTTGAGTTTTACCGAAATTATAGGGGTCGAAAAATGGAATTTTTGACACTTTTTCGAAAAAGTTCCACTCAGTCATTAATTCATAACTTCGGAACGGTAAGAGATATTTTTATGATGTTTTCACTAATCGCTCAAGAATTATTATGGCTTTCCATAAAAAAATGTAAATAAAAAAAATTAAAATTGACTTTTCTTAAAAAAATATTTACATTTTTTTTAGTTTTTATTTTTTTTAGTGTTCTTCACCAGCTATAGAGTTTAAAACCATTTAAAAATGAAGTTTGATTCATTACGAAAAAGATCAAAAAAAAAGAGGGGCCCGGCCAAAGGTTTTTCGCAATATCGATTTGAAGAAGGGCGCACAGCGGTTTCCCATACAAAACGACAAAAAGTCCCCCATTGACAGCTGTAGTCGGCTGACGCTACGCTCGCTACGGCATGTCTTGACCAGCCAGTTTTCACGAGCAAGCCGTTTTTCTTCAAATCGATATTGCGAAAAACCTTTGGCCGGGCCCCTCTTTTTTTTTTGATCTTTTTCGTAATGAATCAAACTTCATTTTTAAATGGTTAAATGGTATTCTTGAGCGATTAGTGAAAACATCATAAAGATATCTCTTACCGTTCCGAAGTTATGAATTAATGACTGAGTGCAACTTTTTCGAAAAAGTGTCAAAAATGCCATATTTCGACCCCTATAACTTTGGTAAAACTCAAAATTTCGAAAAACCGTTCAAATGAAGTTTTTATATTGTCGTTGTGAACCGGAAAAGTAAAAAAGTTCGATGAAAATCGGACCTTTGACTCAGAGGGTATTATAATTTCAGTCAGATGTTTGCAACGCAGTGAAGGAGACGTTTCCGACCACATAAAGTACATATATTCTTGATCAGCACCAATAGCCGGGTCTATGGCCATGTCCGTCTGTCCGTCTGTCCGTCTGTCTTTCTGTCCGTCTGTCTGCCTGTCCGTCTGTCCGTTTCTATGCGAACTAGTCTCTCAGCTTTAAAGCTATCGCGATAAAACTTTCCGAAAGTCTTCTTTCTATTGCAGGTAGTACATATGTCGGAGTGAGCCGGATCGGACCACTATATCTTAAGGCTCCCATAGGAATATTCAAACAAATATGAGGATTGTAACTTTGTAGGAAGTAGGCGTTTTGATTTTTGACAACTTAAAAACAAAATTTAAATAGGTATTTACTTTATCTGCAAGGGTATATAAGCTTCGGCTGGCCGAAGGTAGCTTCCTTTCTTGTTCTTTTTCACTCCCCACATGGAAAATTTTAGAAAGTGTATGTAATGAATTTAATAATTTTTTGTAACAAATGTTGATATCAGAACTTTTGTATGTTGAAGGTGTGATCGTCACTAGTTTTGTACCTCGTTAAAAGGTGTTTTTATTTGATATCAGAAGTTTTTGTTTGTTTACTTTTGCTCTCATAGGAGCTTATAAAAAAGTTAAAAATAAAGTAAAATAAAATGGTTTTGTGCATAAGTTTTTAACTATACAATATACATAAATAGTGTTAATAAAGCGTTTATTGTAACTCAAAATACGTGTAATATGAGGTATATCACAAGTCTGTATCTTAGGTATTTTGCAAGCTTACGAAATTTAACTTATTTAATTTGCATCTCTTCTTCTATCCCGGTATTAAAAACTAATATTTTAGCTCATCTGCTTCTCTCCTAATTGCTTCGTTACGCTTATTATGTGTTTTATGTGTTCTTCCTCGCGAACTCGCATTTTTGCCCAAATTGATAAAAGGGTCGTTGGGCCACTTGTTTGCACTGCTTGTAGTGCATCAACGTCCATCATATATATTTTGGGAAGAAGAAAAAAATCTTTTTTGGCTATAACTTTTGTATGGAGCATCGGATTTTATTATATGACCCCTCATTCGACGGGTATTTTCAATAGAAAAACAACCAAAACATTGCGTGGGGTCATTTATCCCCACCGGCCCCAATTGATTTTCTGGGAGTCTTGGTATTATACAAATTTAAAAAAAAATGTATCACGTTTTACCTTTTGCCGAGCCAAACTAAGTATGTGGTATTTTTCCCATATTTTTTTGACGCTGTTGGGGCCTGTAATTTTTTTAAACTCATAGCACCTATTTGCAGTCCCTGCAAAAAATACCAATCGGTTTTTACAATTTTGCTCATTAATTGCTCATTGCAGCTGACATAAATCTGTCCTGCTCGCACCTACGTAAAAAAAAGCTCTAATACAGTGGTGGTCACGAGTTTAGCACACTTTGCTCGCCCATCGTATTTTCGCCATATCTCCTTTCTCGTTAGAGATTTCGACTTTCTGTTTTCACCCACCTTCGTGCTGGAAATAGAGCAACTTCCACTGTTAATATTGTCCCATTCGCTTTTACCGTTCTTCTTTGGTGATATTTTAACCTCCAAAATGAGCTGGACACGAGGTTAGCACACTTTAGCACATTTATACCTTTTCACCCTTCTGATCATTTTTTTTCGACTTTTTACTCCTTATTGTTATTAGTGAACCTTAGTAAGGTACAAAAATAAAGAAACGAAAAATTTAGATAAATCACAGGGACTCTGGTACATAAATAACTAAAATTATCTAAATATCCCATTTTTAGGCAGGATAAGTGTCCTAGTTGATCCTTGTTGGTCCTAATCAATTATATTTACTTGTTTTACTTAAAATTAAACAATTATAAGATAATGCGGTTGAAAACATAGAGCTGGGACCTGATACAGTGACTCCACATTGCATGGCATTTCAGCAGATCCTGGTTTTCGAGTCCTTTCAAATTTTCTAAAAATCTCCGGACCACATATTTTTGTAGCCAATCAAAAGACAAAAAAAATGAGGTATATTTCATTAGAATCGGTTAACAACTTCGTAGGCAAAGGCATAGCAACACTTTGATATTAAGATTCAAGTTTCGATTCTATGAAATTTTGTATGCAAATCGTGCTTTAAGTTAAAGCTGTAATGTTTTTATTTAGAACTTTATGCGTGTCGCAGGAAGTTGTTAACCGATCTTAATGATATATACCTCATTTTGTTTGTCTTTTAATTGGCTACAAAAATATGTGGTCCGGAGATTTTTTGAAAATTTGAAAGGACTCGAAAATCAGGATCTGCTGAAATGCCATGCAATGTGGAGTCACTGTATCAGGTCCCAGCTCTATGTTTTCAACCGCATTATCTTATAATTGTTTAATTTTAAGTAAAACAAGTAAATATAATTGATTAGGACCAACAAGGATCAACTAGGACACTTATCCTGCCTAAAAATGGGATATTTAGATAATTTTAGTTATTTATGTACCAGAGTCCCTGTGATTTATCTAGATTTTTCGTTTCTTTATTTTTGTACCTTACTAAGGTTCACTAATAACAATAAGGAGTAAAAAGTCGAAAAAAAATGATCAGAAGGGTGAAAAGGTATAAATGTGCTAAAGTGTGCTAACCTCGTGTCCAGCTCATTTTGGAGGTTAAAATATCACCAAAGAAGAACGGTAAAAGCGAATGGGACAATATTAACAGTGGAAGTTGCTCTATTTCCAGCACGAAGGTGGGTGAAAACAGAAAGTCGAAATCTCTAACGAGAAAGGAGATATGGCGAAAATACGATGGGCGAGCAAAGTGTGCTAAACTCGTGACCACCACTGTAAGTGAGCCGAATAACCGCATAACCGTTGGATACCTACAAACCAATGATGATACCTAGACGGGAAGCAGCCAGGAAACCCTTGTACTTCTGCTAAAATCACGCAAGCAGTAGAGGACCGCTAAATAAAGGAGAACCTCGACTATCAGAGCATAGAAAATATTTAAAACCCTGAACGCATCAAGTGGGCGATTAACTCCTTTAAGCCCTTCAAATCACCCGGCCCTGGCGGCTTTTTCCCAGCCCAATCGATACAACCCTACCTTGGTTGACGGTCATCTTCCACGGCTGTCTGGCACTGAATTACCAGATGGCTGGACATTAAAGAAATATTTATACCAAAGCCCTCTCACACCTCTCTAAAGGACTTCCGTCCATTAAGTCTCTCCTTCTTCTTGTTGAAGTCTCTGGAATAGCTAATTGACACCCACATGAGACTAAGTACCAACCCTAGCCTACTCTCCAATGCACAACATGCGTACCAAAATGGCAGATCAGCAGATACCGCCCTCCATTCCTTAGTATCTTGTATACAAAGAGGATTCCGAAACAAGGAAGCCTTCTTAGACATTAAAGGCGCTTTCAACAATGTCACCCAACGGCTATCACTGGCGCTATGACGGAACTGAGCATTGAGAGTCCTATAGTAGACTACACTACCTTGGTTGACGGTCATCTTCCACGGCTGTCTGGCACTAAATTACCAGATGGCTGGACATTAAAGAAATATTTATACCAAAGCCCTCTCACACCTCTTTAAAGGTCTTCCGTCCATAAAGTCTCTCCTTCTTCTTGTTGAAGATTCTGGAATAGCTAATTGACACCCACATCAGACTAAGTACCAACCCTAGCCTACTCTCCAATGCACAACATGCGTACCAAAATGGCAGATCAACAGATACCGCCCTCCATTCCTTAGTATCTTGTATAGGAAGAGGATTCCGAAACAAGGAAGCCTTCTTAGACATTAAAGGCGCTTTCAACAATGTCACCCAACGGCTATCACTGGCGCTATGACGGAACTGAGCATTGAAAGTCCTATAGTAGACTACACTACCTTGGTTGACGGTCATCTTCCACGGCTGCCTGGCACTAAATTACCAGATGGCTGGACATTAAAGAAATATTTATACCAAAGCCCTCTCACACCTCTCTAAAGGACTTCCGTCCATAAAGTCTCTCCTTCTTCTTGTTGAAGACTCTGGAATAGCTAATTGACACCCACATCAGACTAAGTACCAACCCTAGCCTACTCTCCAATGCACAACATGCGTACCAAAATGGCAGATCAACAGATACCGCCCTCCATTCCATAGTATCTTGTATAGGAAGAGGATTCCGAAACAAGGAAGCCTTCTTAGACATTAAAGGCGCTTTCAACAATGTTACCCAACGGCTATCACTGGCGCTATGACTGAACTGAGCATTGAGAGTCCTATAGTAGAGTAGGGTAAAGTAGTGTACTCCACTATGGGATCAGCATAATCGACTAGGATCATTAGTAGAGGAACCCGCACGGTGGTGTAATTTCCCCTCTACTATGGGTTATAGTTGTTAATAAACTTCTATCACTACTAGAGGAAGTGGGAAAAAAAAGTGGGGGCCTATGCGGATGACGTGATAATCCTACTGCAAGGAAAATTTCCTCAAACTCTCTGCAACTTGATAGAGACATGTCTATCCACACTCTCAAGGTGGGTGGACAGCGCGCTGCGGACTGGGTGTTAACCCAGAAAAGACCGAACTAGTTCTATTTACAAGGAAGTACACCAAACTCGTCTAACCCTTAGCAACCAAGCAAAGTATTTAGGTGTCACGGACACGTAAAGCGGCTAAAGCACTCTTTGCATGCAAAAAAGCTATAGGGAGAAAGTGGGTCTTCTCTCCCGTAATAGTCCACTGGCTATACACTTCAAAAGGCAGACCCATAAATCTCTACGGAAACATCGTCCGGTGGCATTTCCTTGAAAAGGATTGCAACCTAAATAATCTACACAAGATCCAAGGCGCAAAACTTTGCATAAGTGGGGCGCTTCGCACCACCGCGACTGAAGCATTAAACACAATTCTCGACTTTGAACCTATAGACCTTCTTTCCAAAAGCTGGGTATCAGAAACAGCGCTGAGGCTCCATAAAGCAGTGGCATGGACAACAAGCTCGTCGGGTCACTCTACTATACTAACAAACCAGAGTTACATACCACACACATCAGACTCCGTCCCACCCATAGTCAACTTCGAAAAAAGATAAAGGGCTCTCATATTCACCAGCACAGACTGGGACCACCTCCCTCACCAGATCGAGAACGCAGTCAATGCATACACAGATGGCTCCAAGCTTAACTTGCAAACAGGTGGGAAAGTTTTCTCGCCTGAGCTAGACATAAAAAACCCATTTCGACTACCAGATCACTGTAGTGCGGAAGTTATGGCAATCCAGGAAGCCATGTCTCACCTGGATACAACAAAACACTGCGACACAGACATCTTCATCCTTTTGGACCCACAGGGCCCACAACAAACATCTAAGCAACTATCTATGAATGCCACAAATCTCTTAACGAGATGGCCAGTCATCTCAGAATCAACCTCATTTGGGCGCCTGTACACCAAAACCGCCGACATCTTTCGCGATAAGGAGACGGTGGTCATGCCCATAGCTACCTGTAAGTTTCTCCTCAAGCAAAAATTGCACACCCTCTCCAATAACCGTTGGAATACGATCTCAACATGCCACACTTCCAGGCTAACCTGGCGTAATATTAGCCCGAAAAGAACAATGCAACAGGGTATACATTTTCACTCTTATTATTGCCCTCACGGGCCGACTGTCTTTTAGGGACACAAGTGCGCAGGCTAGGACCCGACTACTGACGTAGTTGTAAACAGGTAGAAGAAGATAACATTGAACACCTCCTATGCTTCTGCCCAGCGCATACAAGGCACAAGCATCCTCAAACTTCATTGTTTCCTAAAAAGAACCAACCACTAACCCATGAGCTAGGGAAAATGGATCTGTTCTGGGATCATATGGTAACACAAGGGTCCCAATGCGGCTTAGGCCACTAAGGTGGAGGTATATCCAATCCTCAACCATACCCACCTAACCTAAACTTTAGCATCTCAAAACCTAAAGCTTGAACCAAAGATTTTGAAATATTTTAGCTTTAACTAATTACACCAGTTGACAAATACACGCCTAAAAACCGAAATTAGTTTTATAACTTCTACTGATAGAAGGTACTTTGACAAAGAAAACAAGCTATTGATCATTACAAACCACCAATTAATTAATTTGATGTGCATTTTTGAAGCTTCCGAAGCTTCTGTTAACACAACAGGGCTCTAACAGGGCTGTAATGCCCGTTTTTCCCAACGTAAAAGGTGTATTTAAAATCGAACCCTGGATTGATTTTTGAGTTGATGGTCTTATTAGTTGGCTTAAAGATGTATCTTTAAGTAGAAGTTATAAAACTAATTTCGGTTTTTAGGCGTGTACTTTTAATGAAGCCATTTATACCAGCATTTTGGCGTTTTTTCCAACTTTTTTAACTTTGACTAATTGTAGCTTCTAAACTAATGAATGGATCTCAATGCTGCGATAAGTAAGTTAGAGGGCATTCTATTACCTGTAAAATGTGTCGATGGCCGAAATCGGTTAATCACAGCTCGAGTTAGAAATTAAAAAAGTAACAAAAACGTTACCATACAAAAAATTGTAAGTCCCCTTTTCTTGATCAGAAAGATGTACCTTACCGGAAAATAAAGGTTTCATGAAGTACGCATTTCACCATTTTTTTTTTTAAACTGGTGTTATAATAAGTTTAAAGCCCAAAAATGTTGTCGTTTTTTCATTAAATTTTTGCCATATATATTCAAATTTAATTTATTTTCCAATTCCTTCTTCTAAGCAGTAGTAGTAAGACAGCTATCGATATAAATTTTTTTTTCATATTTTTAAGAAAACATATACCTTTAAGTTAAAAACATTTAGTGTAATGTACAGTATTTTTAATTTAATTTTACTTTGGTTTTTTTTTCTTCCTAACGCTACAAGTAAAAAAAATGCTTATAAATTAAAGCGCTAGTCACAATTTGTCAGATTCATAAACATAAATAAATTTCTTAACTACATTGTTCTATTGCAAATACATTAAGGGCCGGTTTCTCGAGTCCCTGTCAAAGTCCCTGATAGCTATCTGTTCGAAAAACTTAAATACCAGATAAACTGTTCGTAAAAGCAAATCCGCTTTCTCGACTGCTTTAATTTATCTGAACGAGAAACAATTACAGAGTGCTGTTAACGCACAGAATTGTGCTGTGAAGGGCAAAAAATGGCGTGCTTCGATTATTTCATCAGCTGTTTGGGTATAATTCAAAGGAAAAGTCAGCTGTGATTTCGTTTCTTATTCTTAGTTGGCTTTGGGAAATCAGCTGTCATTCTATCGAGTCGAAAACGCTTAACAGGGGCTCCCAGTCCCTGTCAAAGTTAGCTCTCACATTGTTGCTCGAAAAAGCGAAAATGCCTTAGCAGGGACTTTATCTGTTCGAGAAATGTTAGCCGGCACTCGAGAAACCGGCCCTAAAGCTGGATGACATTACAAACATTGATTTCTGAAAGACTAAAGTTTTGTTATAAATTAATTACTAGTTTGAAAGATGTGTGTGTAATTTTTCTTTGAATTGCGTGGCAGATTTAATTGTTTTTATTGAATGTGGTAGTTTGTTCCAAGAACGTACAGCACAGATAAAAAAGTGTTTCTCGGCATAGGAGTGTTTTACGACTTGACAAATTATGTTATTTGTTCTGTTGGAAGCGCTAATTTTAACTTGCTAAAAAGATATTTTGGCTCGGCAGTTGTTATTATTTTGTGCAGCAGTATTAGTGATTTTTTTTTTTTTTTTTTTTTGACTTATCGACAGTAGGGGCAGTGTCGATTTATTTGGCCGATATTGATGCGGCCAGGTACAGTGGACGGTCACACGACGTGACGTAGAGACATTAATGTAGAGTGTATGATGTAGAATGTCATAGCAGCGTTCCCAGTGGTGAGAATTTGACCAGAATAGTCAGGGAAAAAGAGTTTTTAGGGCCAGGACAGGGTCAGTGGAAGGGGAAAAGGGACAAGGGCGGGGAACACGCTGGTTATGTGAAGCCTCTAGGGCTTATAATTATTAATGAAAAAGAAAACTTGTGGAGAATTAAAGCTCTAGGTTGATCTGCTTGATGAAGGCTGCTACCTCTCTGAAAAATAGCAATTCTTTAGTTAGAAGTAATTCTTTTAGATTGGCAAAGCGATTAAAAATTTTGAATCTTCTTCTTTGGGTGGTATATTTTAGGCATTCAAATATAGCATGATTTGAGTCATCAATTTTGTTGCATGTTTGACAATTATAGGTAGGATTGACACCAATGGTAAAGAGGTATACGTTGTCATAGGTGTGATTTGTTAGCAATCTGTTGATTAGCTTGATGGTATAAGCATCCCATTTTAAATGTGAATGCCATGGAGTCTCTTCTACATTCGGAAAAATGTCTGCAAAAAAAGATCCTTTAGACCGAGATAGCTCCTTGTAGTGGTCATTCCAGCTAGAAAATACTCTTTTTTTGATCTCTCTGAGCGCTTCAACTGTGTTGTAGTTTATTACTATAGTTTGACCGTCTGTAGTGGCTTGTTTTGCCACCCTGTCAGCTTCCTCATTTACCTTAACACCTGCATGGCCTGGTGTCCAGATAATTTTGGCTAGTTTAAGCTCTTGCCAGGAGAGCAGACCATGAATTTCACTACATAGATAGCATTTTGAACTTTTCCTTCTGAGGGAATTTATAGAGCCTAAACTATCGGTGTATAATACTAGATACTCAGTCTTTTTATCACAGGCATATTGTATGGCGATTTGTACTTTAAGTTAACTTTGTTAGTTATATCACAGATAGCCATGCCTGCCGTCTCATCCGAGATAGAGGCATCCGTGGCAAGAATCAGGAAGTTAAGATTAACATGCAGATTGAGTGATGCAAGGTGATCATTGCGCATATGTTCTAACGTCATGTCTTTTTTACTTTGGATAAAAGATTTCCCAATTAGTTCTAGTTTGTTAGAAGACTGATATGTTGATGCTGGTCTTGTATCATCAAAGATGTCTTGAAAAAACATGTAACATCGATTATAACTAGAGTCCTTAACTAGTAACGTTGCTAAACTGTATGTATCAGGATTTATTGACATGACCTTAAGCATTTCTTTGGCTGTTAGAATTTGCGATCTGAAAATCGGAGGTAATTCCCCTGCTAAGGCATAAATAAGATGAGTTGGGGTACTTGGAGTGACACCTACACATCTTCTCAGAACTGAGAGCTGAGCTGTACTCATTAGTTTGTTTGAGGTCTCATTAAAGTTTGAAAAGGATGAAATGCTGTGCTCCTGCTTTGAACGTATAAAGCTTTTGTATATGTTTACTGCCACTTTGGGACGAAGACCGGCTTTAATGGTGGTAGCCATTTGCATCAGACGATTTCCACTTTCTGTATTTGATTTGACTTTTCTGACATGATCAGTGTTTGACATGTTAGAGTTAATAATCCTGCCAAGAAATTTTATGGAGTACACTTGCTCAATTCTTATGTTATTAAGAGACAGATTAATTACTTTTTTTTTTCCTGCTCTCATCAGCATAGCTGCTGACTTAGCTGGATTGAAGTTGAGATTTATATCCTGACACAGGAGATGAAAATTGAGAATCTTTTCATTTATAATGTCAATGGCTTGACTTTCAACTTTATGACTAACCATTATTATAAAGTCATCTGCAAACTGAAAAATCCTAGTGTTGTTATCATTAATTTGATGTAGTCTTTTTGAGTATATATTAAACAAAAGAGGAGATAGACAGCTACCCTGAGGTATACCACCACAAACCTCTTCTCTGCAGTTTCCTAAGACAAGAACTCGTTTTGATAAGAAGTTAATGATCCAGTCAGTGTAAATATGAGGAATTGGTTCAAGTCCGAGTAGGAGATCTAGAGTTTTAAGACACACAGCATTATACGCATCCATAATATCAAGAAATACCAACAAAACTGTGTTTCCTTTTTGTTTTTGAAAGGTGACATTTGAAATTATGTCATTTAGACACATTCCAGCAGATCTATCTTTCCTATACGCATATGATCTTGTAGGGAGACTGTCATTTTGCTCTATTAGCGATGTGATTCTGTTCTTGATGATACCATTTATAGTCTTCGCTAGGACAGAGATAAGTGAGATTGGTCTAAAGTTGCGTAGATTATCCAAGTCTCTTCCTTTCTTAGGGATTGGAACGACTTTAATTAATCTCCATTCCTGTGGTAGTTCGCCATTTAAAACATGTTCATAAAAGATATTAAGCAGTTCTTTTTTAGCATTATCAGACAAAGCATTCACCATTTCATAGGTTATGCCATCTAGACCACCCGCTGAACCCTTTTTCTTCAAAAGAACATCCTGCAGTTCACCTATGGAGAATCTTTCAAGCATATTCTGAGAATTAGATTCTATTGGACTGAAAACGTATGTGCTAGCTACTTGATTTTTAAGAATTTTCAGATATTCTTGATGATTGCTCTCGCTGAGCTCACTATGATCTGAAGATTGATTACCTTTTAGGCTTGAAAGAAAGCGCCACGCTTTTTTTGATGAGGGCTGAGTGTTGATTTCCTCAATCTTTTTCATGTAACTGGATTTCTTTGCCTTTCTGACTGTTTCTTTCCACCTGATTGTGAGAAGAGAAGCCCTGTTACATTTCTCTGGGGTAGAGTCCCGAATAGCTTCCTTTTGGGCAGCCACCGTTATCCTAAATTCTCTAGCTAATTCCTGAGTCCACCAATACTTTGGATGCTGATTTTTGGCTAATATGAACGTAGCTGAATTAATTTTTTCCTTCATCTTGACAGATAGCTCTTGGATTGAAGAGGGTTCATTGATTTTACCAAGCATAGATTTGAGTCTATTTTTAGCTAGAAATTTCCTTTTTTTCAGGACAGTATTTAGCTCAAAAGTGATTGGAAAGTGGTGGCTACCACCAATCCATACAGGGTTGATGCTCCAGATAAACTGGGCGCTTGAATTGGTAAACGTAAGATCAAGAACAGAACTTGAGGATCTGTCAGCATATGCTTTAAAAGTAGGCTTTCCATTGTTTAGACAAACAAAACCAGCCGCAGCCATTTCTTGTTCAAGAAACCTGCCTTTTGCGTTGGTAATCGAATCTCCAAATGTCACATTTCTCGCATTCATGTCACCTGCTATTATTACGTTTTGAATGTTTTCTAATCTGGCCATTAGTCTGCGCCATACATCTTTAAAAGAAGCATTCGGCATTGAAGGCTGTAGGTATACTGAAACCAGGGTAAAATTTGTAACTAGATTCTTAGTTTGAACTATCAGTATGTCTGCCTCACAAGCAAAGGCCAGTTGTTGGAAAGTTATACCATTTTTTAATACAAGGGCGACTCCCCCATATCCATCTTGTCTGGTTTTCTCAATAGTTTTGAAATTTAGTATTTTTCTGCGATTTTGTGGACCATCATGAGAGAAAACCTCAGAGAGAAAGGAAATATCATAGTTTTCATGATTTAAAAGAAATTCTAGGTTATTTTTATTAGCAATCAGTGATTGGACATTATATTGAAGAAATTTAATTGTCATTTAAATTGTTAATCGAAGGTTTGTTGTTTCTTGAGGTGTTCTTAAAAGGATTCTTTGAGTTTTTAATGCTGTAAAATTTATTTTGCAAAGAAGCAACTGCCTCTTTAATTTCAGAATTATCATTCGAGAAGAGTGAAACAATTTTAAATAGGTCATTACAAATTGATAATACTTCATCTGTTTTTTCTGGAAATTTCGGTTTCCAGTCACTGTTATTATGCGTATACGGTTCCAGCGTGTAATGGACTTTTTGAGTTGGTACTACTGGTCTTTTAACAATCGAGGTATACCTTCTAGGTGTCATCACAGCATTTGCAGCGATGTCATTGTTGACTGTATTTGGAACTGTTTTGTCCAACCTGGGAAAGTTTTTGTCCTGATCCTTTAGAAGGTCAAAAGAATTCTTTGGAAAAAATTGTTCAAGAACTTCATTACGAACTAATTTTTTAATTGTCATGAGCTTTAAAATATCACTTTCTTTTTTCCACACCTGGCATTGACCCACATTCCAAGCACGATGACCAGATTCCCTGCATAAAATGCACTCTACACCTTTGCAACCCACCTGACAACCACCTGGTTTACCACAAGCTAGACATTTTTTGACAGTTGCTCTACAGCGATTCAGCGTGTGTCCCAAACGACCACATTTGAAACACTGCCTTACCTTAGGTATGAAATGTGACACAAGTAGAGAGCATACCCCAAAGAGTCTAATTGACGAGGGAATTTCATCGTTGGAAAAACCTATTTTAACAGAGAGAGTAGGAACTAGTTCCACTTTCCCATCAGCATTTCTTGACTTTTCTTTCGACTTCATGAGCAACCTCTCTACCGACTTAATCTTAACTTCCGACTCTATATTATGAAGCAGTTCCTCCTCAGAATATGACAGAGGAATGCCCTTAATAACTCCATATTATTCGGTGTAGCTTTTTGGAATAAAAGCCTCAAAATTAATACCTTCAAGCTTTTTGTTTAATACAAGTAAATTGGCATCCCTTGCCGAGCACATATAAATTTTAAACATCGAAATGCCTACAGCTTTGATGCTTTGAATACCTTTCAGATTTAGATTTTTAATTTTTTCGTATAAGTAGAGGCCATTTTTAATCTTCGTGTTCTCAAATTCCTTGCATTTGCTTGTATTAACAAAAACACAAGCCGGACCATTGTGTCCCTCTTCATATAAGTTTATGTCATCCCTGGTAAACGCGCCGGTAACCGGAGTTGTTTTGAGGTTAAAATCAGCATTCTCCTGCGAGGTAGTAGATGTATTGTTAATAGGTACTGCAACAACTGAATTAATAGAAACCGTTGAACTGGATTTAGATGTTATAGACTCGTTCTCCACAACCATCGCATTGTTTTTTGGAGTTACACCTAAAATTTCGTTTATAACCTCATTCGTGATGCCACCATTTTTAATCTTGTCGAAGACTTTAGATTTGTTTTTATTGGTCTTTAATCTTTTTGTTGGTTTCCTTCCAACAAAGTTAGCATCACCCAACACCTCTTCACCAGAAATGTCAGCATCCTCCTCTGGGCCAGCCGCCGACATGTCGGCATCGGCCATTTTTTTTCTCTTTTCTTTGCTCACTTTTCTTTATTCACTATATTTTCCAGCTTAAAACTTACCCAGTTTGGAGATTAAATCGTTCCTAATTAGGGTTAGCAGAGAAATTGCAGGCACTTCAGAAAGACTCCCAGCACTCAAGGTTCAAAACTATACAGTCAAAAAGTGAAATATGCACAGATTCTTTACTCTATAGAAAAACACAACCAGCACGTTCGGGAGTTGAAAAGCCAATGTGTATTAGTGATTTGAACTTGATCCAAGCTTTGAGCGGCATGTCAAAAATTTTAAAAGTTGCGTCAAAGATTCGATCTATGCGCCTGCGATTAAATATATATCTCGCTACATTGTTGAAAGCTACAAGGAGTTTATGCTGGCTAGTAGCGTCACAATTTCCGAAGACTTCGACTCCATAAAATAGTAATGGTGTCAGCTTAGATTTCGCAACGAGCATTTTTAAATTTATTGGTAAAAAGGTTTTCGTGTCGTTAGTATCCCATACATTTTCCCAGTGGTACAATTTACATGATTACTCCAGGAAAGAGTGGAATTTATTGTACACCCCAAGTTGTTCGCTCGATCTACATAGTTTATTGGTTGACCATTCAAGCAAAGTTTTTCCAGATGATCTGTGTTAAAAAATCGGTTTAATATTACTATGCATTTTGATTTGAGGGGGTTTAAGGATAATCCATTGCGCTCTGCCCATTTACAAACCCTGTCTAATTCACTGTTACAGACACGAACCAAAGACATTAGAATATGAAGATGGATAACGCCATACGATTTTTTTGCACACAGTTTTTTGGTGCTGGCTCTAGAGCTGGCTCCAGACTCTCTTGCCCAAAAGCCAGCGAGAGAGCACTCTAGAGCCACCCACCGGGAAAGTGAGAAGGTGGTTCTTTGTGTGTTGAAAATCCTGTCTCTTTTAGCAGAAAGTTTTGGAAATCCTGTATCTTTCAGCAGGCGACAGTGTAGGGAAAATGTAAATTCCTCGCCTGAGCTAGACATAAAAAACCCATTTCGACTACCAGATCACTGTAGTGCGGAAGTTATGGCAATCCAGGAAGCCATGTCTCACCTGGATACAACAAAACACTGCGACACAGACATCTTCATCCTTTTGGACCCACAGGGCCCACAACAAACATCTAAGCAACTATCTATGAATGCCACAAATCTCTTAACGAGATGGCCAGTCATCTCAGAATCAACCTCATTTGGGCGCCTGTACACCAAAACCGCCGACATCTTTCGCGATAAGGAGACGGTGGTCATGCCCATAGCTACCTGTAAGTTTCTCCTCAAGCAAAAATTGCACACCCTCTCCAATAACCGTTGGAATACGATCTCAACATGCCACACTTCCAGGCTAACCTGGCGTAATATTAGCCCGAAAAGAACAATGCAACAGGGTATACATTTTCACTCTTATTATTGCCCTCACGGGCCGACTGTCTTTTAGGGACACAAGTGCGCAGGCTAGGACCCGACTACTGACGTAGTTGTAAACAGGTAGAAGAAGATAACATTGAACACCTCCTATGCTTCTGCCCAGCGCATACAAGGCACAAGCATCCTCAAACTTCATTGTTTCCTAAAAAGAACCAACCACTAACCCATGAGCTAGGGAAAATGGATCTGTTCTGGGATCATATGGTAACACAAGGGTCCCAATGCGGCTTAGGCCACTAAGGTGGAGGTATATCCAATCCTCAACCATACCCACCTAACCTAAACTTTAGCATCTCAAAACCTAAAGCTTGAACCAAAGATTTCGAAATATTTTAGCTTTAACTAATTACACCAGTTGACAAATACACGCCTAAAAACCGAATTTAGTTTTATAACTTCTACTGATAGAAGGTACTTTGACAAAGAAAACAAGCTATTGATCATTACAAACCTCCAATTAATTAATTTGATGTGCATTTTTGAAGCTTTCGACAACGGTGTTTTATTGGTTGCTTACAGCTGTTAACTGACACAACAGGGCTCTAACAGGGCTGTAATGCCCGTTTTTCCCAACGTAAAAGGTGTATTTAAAATCGAACCCTGGATTGATTTTTGAGTTGATGGTCTTATTAGTTGGCTTAAAGATGTATCTTTAAGTAGAAGTTATAAAACTAATTTCGGTTTTTAGGCGTGTACTTTTAATGAAGCCATTTATACCAGCATTTTTGCGTTTTTTCCAACTTTTTTAACTTTGACTAATTGTAGCTTCTAAACTAATGAATGGATCTCTATGCTGCGATAAGTAAGTTAGAGGGCATTCTATTACCTGTAAAATGTGTCGATGGCCGAAATCGGTTAATCACAGCTCGAGTTAGAAATTAAAAAAGTAACAAAATCGTTACCATACAAAAAATTGTAAGTCCCCTTTTCTTGATCAGAAAGATGTACCTTACCGGAAAATAAAGGTTTCATGAAGTACGCATTTCACCATTTTTTTTTTTTTAACTGGTGTTATAATAAGTTTAAAGCCCAAAAATGTTGTCGTTTTTTCATTAAATTTTTGCCATATATATTTAAATTTAATTTAAAAGCTTAAAAGCTATCGATATAAATTTTTTTTTTTATATTTTTAAGAAAACATATACCTTTAAGTTAAAAACATTTAGTGTAATGTACAGTATTTTTAATTTAATTTTACTTTGGTTTTTTTTTCTTCCTAACGCTACAAGTAAAAAAAATGCTTATAAATTAAAGCGCTAGTCACAATTTGTCAGATTCATAAACATAAATAAATTTCTTAACTACATTGTTCTATTGCAAATACATTAAAGCTGGATGACATTACAAACATTGATTTCTAAAAGACTAAAGTTTTGTTATAAATTAATTACTAGTTTGAAAGATGTGTGTGTAATTTTTCTTTGAATTGCGTGGCAGATTTAATTGTTTTTATTGAATGTGGTAGTTTGTTCCAAGAACGTACAGCACAGATAAAAAAGTGTTTCTCGGCATAGGAGTGTTTTACGACTTGACAAATTATGTTATTTGTTCTGTTGGAAGCGCTAATTTTAACTTGCTAAAAAGATATTTTGGCTCAGCAGTTGTTATTATTTTGTGCAGCAGTATTAGTGATTTGAACTTGATCCAAGCTTTGAGCGGCATGTCAAAAATTTTAAAAGTTGCGTCAAAGATTCGATCTATGCGCCTGCGATTAAATATATATCTCGCTACATTGTTGAAAGCTACAAGGAGTTTATGCTGGCTAGTAGCGTCACAATTTCCGAAGACTTCGACTCCATAAAATAGTAATGGTGTCAGTTTAGATTTCGCAACGAGCATTTTTAAATTTATTGGTAAAAAGGTTTTTTGTGTCGTTAGTATCCCATACATTTTCCCAGTGGTACAATTTACATGATTACTCCAGGAAAGAGTGGAATTTATTGTACACCCCAAGTTGTTCGCTCGATCTACATAGTTTATTGGTTGACCATTCAAGCAAAGTTTTTCCAGATGATCTGTGTTAAAAAATCGGTTTAATATTACTATGCATTTTGATTTGAGGGGGTTTAAGGATAATCCATTGCGCTCTGCCCATTTACAAACCCTGTCTAATTCACTGTTACAGACACGAACCAAAGACATTAGAATATGAAGATGGATAACGCCATACGATTTTTTTGCACACAGTTTTTTGGTGCTGGCTCTAGAGCTGGCTCCAGACTCTCTTGCCCAAAAGCCAGCGAGAGAGCACTCTAGAGCCACCCACCGGGAAAGTGAGAAGGTGGTTCTTTGTGTGTTGAAAATCCTGTTTCTTTTAGCAGAAAGTTTTGGAAATCCTGTATCTTTCAGCAGGCGACAGTGTAGGGAAAATGTAAATTCCTTTGGAAAACCACATAGAAACCTCTTTTCCGCCTTACTTTTTGTGTCACCCCCGTGTATTTTGAAACCAGAGACGGAAGAAATGTAAGGGGTAAATGAGGTTTTGTCCCTTCCGCTTGTATGGACAAACCTCATGAAAATATCATTTTTTCCAGAGGAATGTTCCCGCTGGGCAGCCGGTTTTTCGACTTTTCGCATTATAGATTTTCCATACGTACTCAGTTATGGTTTTCCTGCACTTGCAATATCTTCTTTTCTACACCCTCCCAGTTTTGGTTTTTCCAGACCCTCGCATTTTTTTTTTATATTTGTTTGTGTATTTATTAATAATATTTACAATCGAAGCATTGGAACTAAACATTTTTAATGCCTGAAGCATTCCCGGGTTTTGCTTGGCCGAATGCTGTTCTTAGGTATCCATGTCTTGTCTGTCTTCTGAAAATATCAAAAATAATTAAGATATGAATGTAAGACCAGGAATAATAATAAGAGTAATTACCATTATTAGGTCTCCGCACAAAATTAAAGGAGCTCTCCAGAAATTATGCCTGGTTTGCCATGGCCGATCATTTACCCTCTGTTCAGTTGTATCTATATTAAAAACTATGAGAAGAAAAAATAAAATATGACAAACGCAGGCGCAACACATCACACCATTTACCACTGGTAAAGATTAAAAACATTTCAATATTTCAATATTTCAATTAATGGCGAAAATATCTGTGGTACTAACCTTTGTAACGCTGAAATAAAGGTTATTAAAGGACAACATTTATTCTATCAGTCTCCTTTTTATTGTTTTTTTAGGTTAAAATGAACTATTTTCACTTTTTTCTCACTTTTTCCAAGAAATTTAAAAATGATGTGACCCTGCATCATATACTTGATAATACCAACATGGCAAATGCAGATAACTTTTGGTCATAATTTCGTTTTAAGTTAAGGTCACACTTTGCACGCGAATAAATACTTAGTTTAAACAATATTTGTCAGGAACCGTAATCATTAAAGGTGACGTATATTACAGGTATATTAGGCATTTTTCGTGTTATTAATACTACCAACACGAATTTTTATTTTTTAACAACACTTAAAAATGGCTTAGGCCACGAGCTGACGATCAAATTATTTTATTTCACAGAAAATGTTTAAAAATGTATAAAACAATAATAGTTTTCTTTGTAATTTAATGGCAATCCTTGATAAATGTGATCAAATATGTTAATCGTCTTACCGTGCCTTTTCTTTATAATTTTTTTTGAATCCCACATTCATTATTATTTGTACAAATTTTGAGTAAAATAAATTAAAATCATCAATAAATATTATGATTATAGACATTATGATTATAATTATTTAGTTTAATTTATTTGAATAAAAATTAATAATATTTTTCCCGCCCCCATTTAACGCTCAGAAATTATCTATCCCCACACCGCCGCCTGCAAAAAGGAACAGGATTTCAATAACACAAAAACCAACTTCTCACTTTCCCGCTGGGATACTCTTCATTTTAAAATTCTAACATTACCAAAAACACTTATTTGTAATGCTTTTTATGATAATTATATATGTACGTGTATAAAGATCAATAACTTATTTCATTATTTATTTCACTTTGGAAAAAGTTTCATTATTGTATTCAGCGTGCGACGCGTAAACGATTTTCAGGAGCCTCAGAAATATTGCGATTTTTCAGGATGAATATTTGTGTATTTATTGTGTTTCAAAACATACGTTAAATATTCTATTAAATTGATTAAATAATTCAAATAGTCTATAAATTATATATTATTATTTAATTAAAATAGTTAATATACAAATACATAAAAATATTATATATATACAATTAAAATTATTATTTGCAAATTAAATGTTTCGTGTTATATATTTAAAATTTAAATTTTAAATTAAATATAAATACATAACTACCTTTTAACACAATACATATAAAACTGCAGGTTGATAATATTAGATATGATGTTATTCGTATTTACTTTAAATTGTATAGGTCAAAGTTTAATACGTTTAATTTAAATTTAAATTTAAAATTAAATTAAATATTTTCATTTTCAAGTTAATAAAAACAGCCATGGATAAAAATAAAGCGAAATATATTTAATTGAAATATCCCTTTTTTGTTTAACAATCGGAACATATTCAAATATAATAAACTTTTTTAAAATATTGTTAAATTTTATCAAGCAGCTTTATAATTTTTTTGTAAAACGAAACTATAAATGAAATATGCAGATAACCGTTTTTAAAGTGCATAAATAAGTTTTACATCAAGCTTTATTGCCACACGTATATAGTATATATACTACATACATAAATTCAATTTTAATAAACATCCTGTTCAATTAGTTTCTTAGCCGAGAATTGATTTCTGGCAAAAAATGGTCTCGCCAATTAAGTACGCACACATACAAACTTGCTTACGAGTTGTTTTTATCTCAACTTTGTGCGAGCGGAGAGAGCGAGATTTCCGTCGCCACCAAAAATCAGGCTGCATATTGCAAAACGAATGTATGGCCGTTACTCATCTTAGAGATTATATTGGTCTTTGCACGAACACATTCATTAATTTGGCATACATATGCATGTCACATTTTGATAGAATATTTGGCAAATCATTAACATATAGACTGAACAAAAGGGGACCAAGAATGGACCCCTGCGGTACACCACGTTTTACGGACAGAATAGATGACTTAGAGGCTTGTGTAGCTAATAGCTGTGATCTTTGAGATAAGTATGATTTCATAAAACTTGCTGCAGAGGTTGAAAACATATAAAGTCGACTTAGTTTAGTTAATAATATTTCGTGGTTTACCATGTCAAAAGCCTTACTGAAATCTAAAAGCGTCAATAAAGTTATCTTGCTGCTATCCATTTGTAATCTAATATCTTCAGTGATTTTTATAACAGCTGTTGTGCAACTTCTGTTCTACCGGAAACCGGACTGTTTTTCTGAAAAGACATTATGTGCATCCATAAAACTCATGATTTGGTTAGCAATTATCTCTCTAGAACTTTTGACAAAAAAGGCAGGATAGCAATAGGTCGATATTCTGTAGCTTATTTGGGAATTGGTATTATTTTGCTATTTTCCAGGATGTGGGAAACGTAGAAGTGGTGATGGAGCAGTTTAAAATGCGCGTTATTACTGGAAGAATTTTGGGAAGGATTAATTTTAAAAATTTCGGATTTAAATCATCTAAACCCGTTGCATTAGATTTAATGCTTAGGATTGAGTTAAGGACATCGCAGTGGCTGACACAATTAAAACTAAAAATAATATCACAGCTATTTCTATCACAAGGCTCAGAGGGTGTCAGGTAGATGCTATAAGTTGTTTCAGGTACGGACAATTGCAAGAACTTATGATTTAGATCATCAATATCAGTATCACAGCTTAATGTTTGTTTAATATTGCCGGTCCCCAATTCCCTTAAAATTGACCATGTATTTTTATTGTTTTTTGAATGTCGGAATATGTATAAAGTGATTTCGTTTCGCCTCAGCAATGGTTTCATTTACCAATTTCCTATTTATTTTGAATTCGTTATAAAGGGTATCTGTCTTGTACCGTTTCCATTTCGTATACGATTTCTCGCGCTTTTTTGTTAGTTTTTTATATTAGAATTAAACCACGATTTGGCGCTGTGCTTACACATTTTGCGCTTCAAAGGAACCGTTCTGTCGTACAGGATTTTAACTTTCCGTTGTAAAATTTCTAGCTGAGTGTTAACCTCAGCAGTGCAATATATGGAAGTCCAGTCGCAAGAGTCTAAATCAGCGCTAAGTGAAGTGTAGTCTATGTTGATGAAGTCCCTTTACTCTATGTAAAAGTCATTATGGTCAACCTGAATGTTGTACGTGAAAAAGATCAGATCATGTTTGGAAAAGGCAGGCAACGACATTTGGTCATAATTCTGAATTTTTTACGGTCACTAACATAGAATACATCAAGTAGGGTGTTGCAGGTAGTGGAAAAATGTGTAGGATATTTAAAGTTAACAGGAAATATGCCAAGTGATTCCATATCGTTTGTCAAATGCTTTTCAATTAAAATATTACTGTTGAAATCGCCAGCAAGAATTACGTCTGTGTATTTAAACGAGAGGGTAGATAACAAGTCAATCAGCGCAGAGTATTCAGTTGTTTTGTGTGCTCTGTAGATACAGCCAATTAAAATTGATGTGTTATCTCTTTTGTTTAAGATATTTAGGAATATATATTCAATCGCACTTGTCTCTGGTCGAACACATACCGTTTTAGCATTTAGTTTCTTGTTTATATAAATTGAAACTCCTCCACCTCGACCACTACGATCGGAGCGAAAAAGATTAAAACTTTCACACATAATGGACATATCACTAACACCTGAGACAAACCACGTTTCGGATACACAGATAACATCAATATTCGAGTTTACAAATAAACGGAATTCCTCAATCTTTTTTGCTAAGCTTTGTGCATTCAAGTGTGTTACTTTTAAGCCTGGTTTTTGTTTGGCTAGAACTCTGATTACTACCTGGCTGCTAGTCCTGGAGATGAGTGGACTATCCATACTTAATACATAAAAATACACGCAATTCAATGTAAACTACACACACAATTAATTTTCTATAGATAAAATAATAATTACTATAAAAAATAAAAAGACAAAAAAAATCTAAGCATAATTTTAGGCTAATTTTATGTGCTGTAACGGACCGAATTGGCCGTACAATAAGGCTCATGAAAATACGCCAAGTTTCTTATAATTTAAGAACACGAAGTTTCCATTTGTTCCCGAACTATAATATAAATAAAAAATTATTAAGATAACCACGGCATCTCTAGCTAGCAGGGTGTGGGGAGGGCTTAGAAACGAAGGCGGCAGAGCGAGATCCAAAGAGGACCAGATGAATCGAGAGAGAGCAGCAGCAGAGAGAGGGAGCAGCAGCGGGGAGAGGGACAGAGCAGCGGAGGCATAGAGCAGCGTGAGCGATCGAACTAGACCAGCGGTCGGCATCGTCCTATTAAGTGAGCATAGGGTTTTGTTCTGCCCAGCCGCTGCTCGCTCACGTACACTGTAGAACAGCGGTCTGCACACACACATCGCTGAGCTGCCCAGTGCAAATTACTCACACAAATATAAAACAAAATGTCAACGTATGTGTGTGCCGACCGCTGAACTAGACCAACGAAGGCGGCGCAGCGAGACAGAACTTTCCAGTGAATTATCTACGAAACACTCAGTAAGTGTAAAAACAAGACCACACGATCATGCCGAGCAGAGGACAGAAGCACCGAGAATGAAGAAAGTAGGAGTACTTTGGGCCGCGGCTTTAAAACTGGCACAAAGAAAAGTGAGTTGTTACCAGAGCTTAAACGAGACCACACGCGATCGCTCGCGACCCCAGTCCGCCGCGACAAGAAGCGCTGACCCGTCTTAGAACCACGTGCTCGCCCGTCTGTGAACCACGCGCCATCGGACTTGTTTCGCGTTTTCCCTGGACACAGCAACAGTGCGTCCGCTATACCCGCCGCAAGGAGCAGCAAGGATTATCTGCCGCCAAGGAACACAAGTCGGATTTAATTTCGTATTGGCCGAGTCTGTCTGAGTGAGTAGCGTTAAATCGAGGAGTGCGGTATAGGCAGTGACCCATAGGTTTCTTATTAAATAAAAGATTTATATCCGAAGCTTGAAAACCTGCGTGTCTATTAAACCTTTATTTCCCGGTTCCGCGTGCATTTTTTTGGTGATATCAGCCAGGCGCCAAGCCTCTGCTCCCACTAGTGTATCGCTACCCATTCCCATGTGCATCCTTCGGTGATCGTAGCCCGGCGCCAAGCCTCTGCCCCACTGGTGTATTATTCCCCGGTACCGCGTGCATTTTTTGGTGATAGCAGCCAGGCGCCAAGCCTCTGCTCCCACTAGTGTATCGCTACCCATTCCCACGTGCATCCTTCGGTGATCGTAGCCAGGCGTCAAGCCTCTGCCCCACTGGTGTATTATTTCCCGCTTCCCGTGTGCATTTTTGGGTGATAGCAGCCAGGCGCCAAGCCTCTGCTCCCACTGGTGTACCATTACCGACGACCCACCCGGTTGTTTTTTCCCCGACGACTTTCACCTTTGAGTCGGCTCACCCTCTACAAAATTTCCAAAAGTCCCCAACTTAGAAATTTTTCTGTAAGCGACCCTGGCCGGACTGAGCCATATCCCAGCCAGAAAACTACTTTACAGGTGGCGCCCGAGCAGGACCTGAGGGAATCAGGATAATTAGAGGATTACATCCTTTGTGACTTAACGTCACTAGTTTTTATTTTTTTTGGGACAAAAAAAAAAAAATTTCAAGTTTGTCTGGAAGCGCAACTGGAAGACGCCGCGCAGCGGCGACCAGCCCCGCCAACCACATCAAGTCCAGGTCCAACGGCGCAGCGGCGACCAGCCCCGTCAACCACAACAAGTCCAGGTCCAACGGCGCAGCGGCGACCAGCCCCGTCAACCACATCAAGTCCAGGTCCAACGGAGCAGCGGCGACCAGCCCCGCCAACCGCAACAAGTCCAGGTCCAACGGCGCAGCGGCGACGCACCCCGCCAACCGCATCAAGTCCAGGTCCAACGGCGCAGCGGCGACCAGCCCCGCCAACCACGACAAGCCCAGTACAACCAGGACGACAAGAACGGCTAGATCAGCAGCGCCTCGTCGTGCCTCTACCGAAAGCACTGCCAGCGGAGAACCCAGCTGAACCACCACCACCAGCTGCCACCACAAGCACCGTCGTCTCCCAGAGGACCACCACGCGTCAGCGTAGCGATGTTCTTCCTCCACCGTGCACAAGAGCTATACAGAGGAACCCATTTAGGCTATCACCAGAAATAACAGCAGTAGCCAACACCACCGAGGTACCATTAGCAAGAGCAACCACCATCGTTGTCGAGGAGAGCATGCAGGCTGCCAGGAAAGAGTTGGAAGACGAAATGGACCTGTTCAACGGACTTACAGGCGTGTCCCATATCACGGAGCACACGATTGTTATGAGCGACGACCGCCCAATCAGGCAGCGGTATTTCACCAAAAATCCAGCGATGCAACGGATCATTAATGACCAGGTCGACGAGCTTCTGCGCGACGGTAGGATAGAGCCATCGAAGAGTCCCCACAGTGCGCCAATCGTGCTTGTCGGAAAGAAGAACGCCCGCTCTATTCCCGATGCGTGCCCGCTACCTCGGATTAATCACATCCTAGAGAAGCTACGGAATGTCAAGTTCATATCCACACTGGACTTAAAGAGCGGGTATTGGCAAATTCCGATGGCGGTCGGCAGTAGGGAGTACACAGCTTTTACGGTGCCCGGCCGAGGCCTGTATCACTGGAAGGTCATGCCCTTCGGACTGCGTTCGGCGCCAGCAACATTCCAGCGAGCATTGGACGGAGTCATCGGACCAGATATGGACCCTCATGCTTTTGCGTACCTCGACGATATTATTATCGTTAGCAAAACACTCGAGGTACATTTGCAGCACCTACGTGAGGTACTTCGCCGACTGCGCGCAGCTAACCTATAGCTCAACCGGGACAAATGCGTACCTCGACGATATTATTATCGTTAGCAAAACACTCGAGGTACATTTGCAGCACCTACGTGAGGTACTTCGCCGACTGCGCGCAGCTAACCTATAGCTCAACCGGGACAAATGCAAATTTTTCCAGCGGAGCATCGTGTACCTCGGACACCAGATCAGTGAGGAGGGCATTCACACAGACCCAGATAAGATAGCCGCTATCCAAGAACTTAAGCCACCGTCGTCAATCAAGGAGCTAAGAAGATGTCTTGGCATTGCATCCTGGTACCGTCGGTTTGTACCAAACTTCACAAACATTGTGCAACCGATGACCAAATTGATCAAGAAGAACCAAAAATGGGCGTGGGACACCGCCCAACAGGAAGCGTTCGAAGAACTGAAGTCCAGGCTATCAGAAGCACCCGTCCTAGCGTGCCCGGATTTCGAGGAAAAGTTCACAGTGCAGACTGACGCAAGCGACTTTGGACTCGGAGCGGTGTTGACGCAGCAGATCGAAGGCCGGGAGCGTGTCATTGCTTACGCCAGTCGACGGCTGTAAACGGCAGAGGGTAACTTTTTCACGACGGAAAAAGAATGCCTGGCAATCGTGTGGGCCGTGCGTAAATTCCGATGCTACCTCGAGGGATACCACTTTGATGTAGTCACTGATCATTTAGCGCTAAAGTGGCTCAACGCTATCGAAAATCCTACGGGACGCATAGCTCGCTGGGCCCTAGAGCTCCAACAATACCGCTTTGACGTGCACTATCGCCGAGGAAACCAAAACATTGTCGCCGACGCGCTCTCTAGGCAACCGCTGGAACGACTTCAACAAGCCACCACGGAACAAAGCCCTTGCACATGGATAACGAAGATGTTGACAAGGATAGCCGAGGAACCAGCCAACTACCCATAGTACGTCCAAGAGATCGACCAGCTGTATTGACGCTTCGGAAACCGGCCAGAAGAAGAAGACTATATTCCCTGGAAACTGTGCGTGCCACAACCTCTTCGAGCGCGCATCTTGCAGAAGTGTCACGACCAACCCGCCGCTGGCCACATGGGGAACCGAAAAACAGCCAGACGAATCATGCAGAGGTACTACTGGCCTGGCCTCTTTCGCGACGTAGTCAAGTACGTTCGCAGGTGTGAAACTTACCAGAAATTTAAAGCCAGACAGCTGAAACCCCCTGGGCAGATGTCCACCCGGCTCGTAACAGAGCCGTTTGACACGCTGTGCGCCGACTTCGTGGGACCTTTGCCCCACGGCAATACGATGTTGCTGGTCTTTTTCGATTCTTTTAGCAAGTGGGTTGAACTCGTTCCACTTCGCAAGGCGACTACGGCATATCTGTCTCGGTCATTCCGCGAACGAATCCTGGCCAGATTCGGGGTGCCCAAGACGTTTGTCTGCGACAACGGTACGCAGTTCACCAGCCGAGCATTCAAGGAATTCGGAAGACAACTTGGGATGACTATCCAGCACACCGCCCCGTCCTCACCGCAGCAGAACCCCACAAAGCGCTCCAATAGGTCCATCAAGACGATGATAGCGCAGTATATCGACGGGAACCAGAAGACCTGGGACGCAGCCTTGCCCGAGACGACAACAAAAAAAAAGTAAAGGGAAAGACGTGCTATACCTCAAGCTCCGTGTTGACTCGTTGTTTCTGAGTTCCCGCTACTGTTAGGCTCGTCCCGGAGCCTAAGTTGTCTGCACATTCTGATGGTTCTCCCGTATCGTTGCTGATTTTCGTAAAACAAAACTATTTTCTTCGCGTCGCAAAAACCACTCATATCCCCGAAGACCACTCAAATCGTCGCAAACACGGTGAAAAACGGCAAAAAGTAAGCCAAAAACTAGAGGTGGACCAGGTCAGCTGTTGTCACCATTCACACGGCACGATCACACCACCGCAGAAGTGTGACTGCTAAAAGAGTTCGTGTTGTAGCAGCTAGCTTATTTTTCGCCAAACCATTTTAAATTCTAACTGCCTAAACATGCCACAACCGCCAGCAAAAAGAACCAGGGAAAAAACTTCCACTGAGTTAAGTTCTCCAACAGATGGGCTTTGGGAAAAAATAAGCCAGAAGTTTGCTGAGCAAACTGATTTCTTTAAAAACCATATGGCTGAACTGGAGAATCGCATTACGACCAAAATTACTGTTACGCTGGACGCTATTAACAATGATATGTCGGAAATCTTGAAGAGAGTTTAGCGTTTGGAGAGTGAGGTTGCGGAAATCCGGGGCCTGCGAGACCAAGTCAATCGCCTAAAGTCGGCATCTGAGCTGCAGCAAAATGAAAGGGTAGCTTGTGATCTCCGCCTTCATGGGGTACCATTTAATCAAGGCGAAGATGTGAGGGCATTGTTTCACACCCTTTGCTTTAACCTTAAAGTTACCCCCACCCCAAGAATTCGAGATATATTCCGGATGAAACCCCCTAGGAACGGTCGTTCTTTAGTTGACCCAATTATAATGATCAAGTTTGATAGACTTGAGGATAACTCACTGTTGAATACACGACAACATGGCTTTCGGAAAACGCGTAGTTGTATGACAGCAATTTTAAAAATTTCAGAGGATATTCGCATGAAAATGGATGACAGGCAAGTTACATTTCTAATAGTCTATTTACACTGGGGTGGAGTTATGGAGTTATGGGGTTATTGACATAACCCTGTTTTTTTTACATAGGATGTGTATAGGCAACTAGATGTGGGCAAAAGTGGGGTACTTTTAGGGTCTTTGGTATTTCGGAGTTTTTTTTTTATATATTTCGGTATATTTTGTATTTATTTCCTATCGTTGAAGGTCCATCCCTAGTCAAATGAACAACACAAACAACAAACACTAGATGTCATTACTCGATATTTGGAGTTAACCAAGTGGAAACACTTTTTTGGAGTAATCGGGTTATGGCTCACTCGATAGGTTACCCCACACAGTGTGACTAGACTATAACACTGCTAGACTATAGCAAGGCTTTCGACACTGTCGCTCATTTTATTCTGTGTACTAAGTTAGAAAAACTATATAATTTTTCAAACCCAGCTACAAGCTTGGTAAGAACATACCTAATGGGCCGATCTCAATGTGTTGTAACGGAGTCTGAGACTTCCGAGTTTTTATTTACTAAGCGTGGTGTCCCCCAAGGGTCGGTCCTTGGACCATTACTGTTTGCGATATATGTGAACGATCTTCCAAATGTCTGGTCTAATTGTGAAGTCCAGATGTATGCTGACGATATGCAAATGTATGTGAGTCGTCCGTATAGCCGTATATCTGAATGTATTGATGTCAGTAATAGTGAACTTAAACAAGTTAGCAATTGGGCTATGAATAACGGTCTTCAAATAAATCCAAATGTTTGATAATTTAAAAAAAAAAAATAAACGCACCATTGCAAAGGCTAAAGATTGATACTGATGAGATTGAATACGTAAATCGAGCTAACAACCTCGGAATTGTATTCAACAGCACTCTTTCGTGGTCCAATCATATTAACTATATAGTTGGTAAGACGTATTGTCAACTACGTCAATTAAAACTGATCCAGAGTATTTTACCAACCCATAGTAAAATGGTATTAGCAAAGTCGATTATAATCCCTTCATTATTATACTGCATTGAAATATTTGGAAAATGTGACTCAATAAGTAGGAATAAATTAACCGTAGCATACAACAATATAGCAAGATTTATTTTCAATATTAAACCACACGATTCAATTTCAAGTCATGCTAAACAAATCTTTGGACTAGACTTTTCCACATTAGTTGAATTTAGGACACTGATTCTCCTTCACAAAATAGTCACGACCAAGGAACCGAATTACTTGTTTTTGTTTCTCAACTTTGCACAATCAGCCAGAACGAATAATATAATTCCCACAAGAATCAACTTTTCCTCAAGTGAAAATCACTTCTTTGCATGGGCTGTTAAGCTTTGGAATAATTTACCACACAGTTTAAAGAATACAAGAAGTGCTAGACAGTTTCGGAAAGAATTATTATTAATGTTAAAAAATAACTAACCCACACCCACAACCACACACAACTAATTATAAATCCAAGAACTAACTATAGATAAGAATTCAAAATTGTACTACGGATAATAATCAAAACTTGCAAATATGTTTAAGTAATTCTGTAAAACTTTCTGTAAGATTGTAAACTTTGTTTTGTGACTAGTGCTTTATTATTAAGTTAAATTGTTAACTTTAGCGCTAGGAAGATAAATAAATAAATAATAATAATAATATAAGTCTCGCCATTAACTCCAGCGCCTCGGACACCACCGGATTCAGCCCCGCTTATCTACTTCAGGGTCGGGAGCCGAGATTGCCGGGCTCACTTTACCACGAAGTCACTCCACATTTGGGTCGAGAACCCGTGACACCCGCCCACAAGGCTACACATCTCCAGGAGATTTTTAAAGCAGCTCTGGAACACACAAAACAGGCCAGCGAGAACCAGGGAAAACATTACAACCTACAAAGGCGCACCTGGCGACCAGCAATAGGCGATCTGCTCCTACTAAAGCAGCATCATCTTTCCAAGGCTGCGGATGGATTTGCAGCCAAGTTAGCCCCACGTTTCGACGGACTATTTAAAGTCGTAAAGTTCATAGCACAATACATCATCCGTCTCCAAGACCCGAAGACCAAGCGCAGACGAACAGCCGGCCTGGCCGACCTCAAGGTTTTCCACGAGGATGACATCGACAGCGAACCCGAAGACGCCCAAGACACCACCAAATAAACCAGGTTTTGGGAGGGTAGTTATCTACTGTACTTGTAACTTTAACTTGTAAGATTTGCAAACAGTTTGTACACCGCACTCCCAAGATTAGCTAGGCAGGTTCATAAGTTAAAGTAATACTTTTAACAGCATTTTAAGCCAACATGCCTGGACGCCACCGCGATCAGCCACACCGCAGCCACCGCCGGCGCACCCGGAACTCTCGTCGCACCCTAGCCAGGATCATCGAACTGCCGGAGGAAATTGGGGACGAGGAGCTCGACTTCCAACTATCCTTATTCGAAAGAGTGACGAATACACTTCCCGTACCTGTCGGAGTAGCACTTCGAGAATCGCCCCTTACTGTCAGCGAGGAACTCAGCGCGGACACCATCGAGTACCTGGAACGTTGCTTGGAAGGTTTCGATGACAATGGTGAGCCGCTGGTCGGGGAGACCGAGCCGAGCGACGTAGCAATGGACGTCGACGAAGAGGTACCATTTCGAACGGACAGGTTCCCGAACCTCAACATGCGCCCGATCAGTCCTATGCAGGTAGTGATCGACCATGTTCCAGCCACCGTCCAACACGAGACCGTCGAAGTAGTGGACCTCAGCAACACCGACGACCAGGACACGCCCCCACACCAGCCTTATTCAGTTGAGGTAGTAGACATCAGCGACGACGAAGACGATGATCCACCACCGGCTTATGGATCCTGGGAGGTCCTTCAACCTGAGGGCGAACTGGAAGTCGACGATGACATGCCCAGTACCTCAGCCGAGGCCCAGCGCCGCCAATGGATCGGGCAGGCACAGCCGGAGGACACCGCAGGCGGTAACTCGCTGCCCAAAAAGGGAGTTTGCCGTGACAACATCATCGCCGGATGCATCGCCCACTTCATTCACCCGGAGGGCGAACCAATACGGCTCTTCCGCCTGGAAGTAGACGACGACATGCCAAGTACCTCAGCCGAGGCCCAGCGCCGCCAACGGATCGCGCAGGCACAGCCGGAGGACACCGCAGGCGGTAACTGGCCGCCCCAAGAGGGAGTTCGCCGCGACAGCACCATCGCCGGATGCATCGCCCACTTCATTCACCCGGAAGGCGAACCAATACGGTGCTTCCGCCTGGAAGTGGACGACGACATGCGCAGTACCTCAGCCGAGGCCCAGCGACGCCAAAGGATCGGGCAGGCACATTTAGAGCACACCGCAAGCGCTGCTACCGAGGAACCGAACCCCGTACCCTCAGAGAAAGACCCATAGCCGACCGGATGAAGCACAGCGGATGGGTTCCCATCCCAGTGAACTGGAGGATGCACCCGGCGCAACAGCAGCAATTACCGCAACACGTCGTGGAGAGACTACAGGCGCGGGTGGCTAAAAACCTCCGCCGCAACATCCGTGTACTGGAGAAGGGAAACGGACAACACTACCGGGTGAGAATTAACACGAAGAACGAAGTCACCGTCTCTGTTCGTCCGGTGAAGTAAAAGGGGGGGGGGGATGTAACGGAAAGAATTGGCCGTACAAAAAGGCTCATGAAAATACGCCAAGTTCCTTATAATTTAAGAACACGAAGTTTCCAACTAGTTTAAAACTGGCACAAGGAGAAGTGAGTTGTCACCAGAGCTTGAACGAGACCACACGCGATGGCTCGCGACCCCAGTCCGCCCCGACAAGAAGTGCTGTCCCGTCTTAAAACCACGTGCTCACCCGTCTGTGAACCACGTGCCATCGGACTTGTTTCGCGTTTTCCATGGACACAGCAACAGTGCGTCCGCTATACCCGCCGCAAGGAGCAGCAAGGATTATCTGCCGCCAAGGAACACAAGTCGGATTTAATTTCGTATTGGTCGAGTCTGCCTGAGTGAGTAGCGTTAAATCGAGGAGTGCGGTATAGGTAAGGCAGGGACCCAAAGGTTTCTTATTAAATAAAAGATTTATATCCGAAGCTGGAAAACCTGCGAGTCTATTAAACCTTTATTTCCCGGTTCCACGTGCATTTTTTTGGTGATAGCAGCCAGGCGCCAAGCCTCTGCTCCCACTAGTGTATCGCTACACATTCCCACGTGCATCCTTCGGTGATCGTATCCAGGCGCCAAGCCTCTGCCCCCACTAGTGTATCGCTTCCCATTCCCACGTGCATCCTTCGGTGATCGTAGCCAGGCGCCAAGCCTCTGCCCCGCTGGTGTATCATTTCCCTCTTCCCGTGTGCATTTTTGGGTGATAGCAGCCAGGCGCCAAGCCTCTGCTCCCACTAGTGTATCGCTACCCATTCCCGATTCCAAGTGAAAAGGAGAGTGTGTTAAAAAGAGTTTTTAGTGATTCGCCCTCTTTGGAGGGCACACGGTGCAATCTAACTTCGCACTGGACATCAGCATTTTCCTGAGCAGATATTTTTGCGGACAGCTCACCCACTTGCTTCTCCATACTTCGCATATCTGTAATTTCGAACTCCAGATGTTGAATGTCATTACCTCTCGAGTGCACCTTCTCCACTTTGGCCTCCAACTTGTCGAACTTCAACTTTAGAGCCTGAAACTCTTTGAGCTTCTCCTCTAGTTGTGTCACCCGACTTGCGAGTTGAACCACTTGGTCGCAAACGTCGCGCAGCTTCCCCTCCAGTCAAGTTAAAATACGCTTTTCGCAAGAACGCATTACAGACGTTAGTTGTTCGGTCTACTGCTCCGCATGGGCCTTCAGTTTGTCCCCAATAAGCCGATCGAGAAGCTGGATAAGATGTGGTGAAGGCGCATCTGAGTCCCGACCAGGCTTTAGATCGGTGGCCGTGGCCTCTCGTGCTCGTTTGGGGGCAGGCATGGCTAAGTGTTTTGTTTATGAGTTTTTTTTTTTTTTTTTTGTTAGTGGTGGTGAAAAGCATCGAAAGCCAACTCGAAGCTGGGCTAGCTTGCCGAAGTCTGGGACTCTAACCCAGTAAAAACTCCACCCCCTCCCCGCTTCCCCGGCGGTACTGCCGTTAGGTATTACTTCGCCGGGGGGGGGAATGCCCTTAGGGCTCTCTAGGATTCTATCCTATTGGAATTTCGCAGTCTTTCTGCGATGCGCAGTTTTTTGAGTACTATTGTGGCCATGTTGCATACAGCAGACCAATTTTCTTCTGAGTCAAGCATAATATCCACCAGGTTACAAGCGGCTGGCGTCCTCCCAACCCTCATGCTCAGATCTCTTCGTTCATTTTCAAATCTCGGACAGACAAAAAACACGTGTTCTGCGTCTTCGTTTTCCGACTCGCAGAGTGGACAGTGCGGATAACTTTCATGCTTAAACCTATTTAGATAGTATTTAAAGCATCCATGTCCTGTCAACAGTTGCGTTAAGTAGAAGTCCACATGTCCATGCTTCCTTCCCAGCCATCTCTGCAGTTCTGGGATAAGCTTATTCGTCCAACGTCCTGTGCTACTTTGTTCCCATCTCTCTTGCCACTTCGCAATGCTAAGTTCTCTGCACCTTTTCCGTAGGGGTTCAGCAGGTGCGATTCCTGAGCTGCCTGCTCGGATCTCCACTGATTCCAGTGCCAGCAGGTCGATCGGTATGATTCCCGATATTACCAATGCCGCATCATGGGATACCGTGCGGAACGCACAGCAGGGCACACAGCCTCTGCACGGAGTCGGCTTCTTGCATATAACTTTCCGTTTCAGTGGCTCGGGCCCATATGGGAGCAGCGTACATCAGTGTCGATGTGACAACGCTTATCAGGCTTGGGTGAGATTTAATTGTAGTTTCTCCAAATTTGATAGTTGCTGTCTCTACTATCTGCCTGCTACTTATCATGACTGCTCTCGTCTTGTGGGCTGCCAAGGTGAGTCCCTTGGCGTCGAGCCATGCGCTTGCTCGTTCCCCAGCTTCGTAGCAGATTCTCTGCGCTTCTGGGAGTTTCTTTTCAGAAACTACTATAGCTACGTCATCGGCAAAGCCAATGAGTCGTGCCCCTTCGGGCATCGTGATCCTAAGGATCCCATCGTACATGGCATTCCATAACAATGGGCCTAGGACTGATCCTTGTGGGACTCCCCCGCTCACCCTGTGGGTCGATTGCCCGGAATCAGTTTCGTACAAGAGCAGGCGTCTTTCGAAGTAGCTCGCTATTACTCTCTGTATATACATTGGAACATTTAGGTTTCTCAATGCACTTAGAGCATGGTCCCAGCTAGCGGAGTTGAATGCGTTTTTAACATCCAGCGTTGCCGCTATGCAGTACTGCTTAGTGCCGTACAGCTACCTTTTCCCCTCGATGGCTTTATCTGCGATTTCACACAGTTTTCCGACGGCGTCAATGGTAGATAGTCCCTTCCGAAAACCGTACTGCATCTCTGAGAGGCCGTTGGTTTCGACAAGGGCACCTTCTAGCCGGGAGTGGATTATTCTTTCGAGAATTTTACCCACGGTATCTAGCATGCAGAGTGGCCTATATGAAGAAGGCTCCTCCGCCGGCTTGTCCCCCTTTGGTATGAGTACCAGCCGCTGTTGTTTCCAGCGACTACGGAACACACCTTCTGTTAGGCATGCGTTATACATGTCAACATACTCCTTTGTGTTTGCCTTATGGCAATTGCTTTATGGCAATTTTAAGGACTTTATTTGGGATGCCATATGGTCCCGGTGCCTTGTCATCCAGTATTGTCTTCAATACCCGGAGGACTTCTTCGGCACTTGTGAGCTTTATGCTCGCAGTGTTCACGATCTGTGAGGTTCGCGCCATACTCTCTTGCTCTGGGAATAGTGTTTCCACTATCCCTTTTAGGGCGACTGGGCATGTCGGCGATGAACTACTAAATACCCGAAGCCGTTTTGTGACGAGTTTATATGCGAAGCCCCATGGGTTGGAGTCTATTTCTTCGCATATATTATTAAAGCACCTGCGTTTGCTTTCTTTTATGGTTTTTTCCAGGGCTCGTCTTTTTTCCCTGAAAGCTAGTTGTAGTGACTCAAATTCGGGCCTTCCTCTTGAGCGTTGGTATGCGCGTCTTGCCCTGTGGCAGTCTTTCCTGGCTTCCGCAATGGATTGGTTCCACCAGTATGCAGGTCTTCTTCCTGATGGGTTTCTTCCCTTTCTCTGCATAGATGCATCACAGGCTAGCTTGGTGTAGTCTGCGATGTGGTTTTCCCGTTCTTCAGCTGAACCGCTAGTGGAGAGGTCCTCGAAAAACATCTGTACCATCTCCACGTCTAGCGTTTCTATTTTGTACCCTGCCACGGTCCTAGGAACCCGTGGTGGGCCATTTCTGGACTTTATCGTGCAGATTATTGCTGCATGGTCACTACCCATGTAGGTGTCACTAACCTCCCAGCTGGAGCCTGCGGCCAATCCAGCGCTCACAAATGTGAGGTCAATGATGGAACTGGTGCCGGCTCTACAAAAAGTCGGTTTCGTTCCAGAGTTCAGCAGCACTAGGTCAAGTGCGGCGAAGCTCTCAAGTAGCGCCATTCCCCTCGGATTTGTTCTGGGAGAGCCCCAGTCGGAAGCCCAGGCGTTAAAGTCCCCGGCTATTACGGCTGGGCTATTTTCCTGGGCATCTTCTGCAATCCCTTCGAGTGCAGATATTGCCTGGCGAAGGCTATGGCTTGGCGGCAGGTAACAGCTATAGAACGCTATACCATTCACATGGGCCCTAGCGAAGCAATTTCCGCTTTTTTTTCTGTTAATCTGAAGCTTCGGATTTCCGCAGCTCCATATTGCCGATTTTTTGCTATCATCTGCTAGCCATTCTCCGAAATTTTTATTCCTGTATTGCTCGCTTATGAGTGCAATGTCTACGTTTTCCTCGATGACATTTTGCTCCAGCAACAATTGGGCAACCCTAAGCCCTTGCATAGCCCTCCTGAAGTACGGGCATTTCCCACTCATTGTTGGGTGGTCGCAATCCTGCTCCTTCTTGCGTTTGCAGATCATGCAGCAGGCCTTTACCTTGCAGCCTCTGACTTGGTGCTCCTTTGCGTCGCAGTTGTAGCAGCATTTTGAGCAGTCCTCTTGGATCCTGCAGTTCCCTGCTATATGGCCAAACTCCATACACTTAAAACACCTTTTAGGTGTTATCTTTAGGCGGATTCTACACGAAGTCCAACCCAGCCTAATTTTTCCCTTCTCTATGAGCCGTCTCCCTATGTTAGGCATGACTCTAAGTGTGGCAGTTTTGCGTGCCACCGTATGCCGCCCTTAGACTCATCACCGCGGATTCTGGCAGCTCCACATCGAACTGTGATTTAACCGCACATAGAATGTCCGTTTTCTCGGTGATCTCCTCTATATCCTTTACCTCGACCAGCATTATCTCAGTCAGCGCTCTGACATCAACATTGCTGCCCAGGACCGCCTTCATTGTGTTCTGAAGCTCCGCGGTTTTTGGGTCAGATACCTTGTTTAGAAGGATTAGTAATTCCCCCTTGTCGGGCGCACACGACAGCCTGTATGGCTTGTCCTAGCTCTTTCAGCTGCGGTTCAGCCTTAACCTTTTTAAGGATGTCCGCATAGGACCCTCCAGAGGAGGTGGCGATCACTATCGCGTCATTCCGAGGCGGTCGCATCCTTGGCTTCCTTATCTTCTGTCTAACCTGTTGCCATTCCTCAGGCTTCTTTCCAGGTTTTTTGGGCTTGCTGGTGCTCTCTGTCCCAGCGTGTTTCCCCTTTTTAGCACTTTGGCTGGCATTTCTGTCCGGTGCCTTGTGCATCTCCTTTTTTGCCGGTACAGCTAGCGTTTTCCCAGTTTCTTGGCCCCTGGGGCGCTACTATTTCCGCTCGCGAGCACTTCTGCGCAGGTTTTGTTGGCTGTCTCCTTAGCCTTTTCCTGTTCCTCGATTATGCCCTGCACAGCCGACAGGACTTCCCGCTGGAGATAGTCGATTTCGTCGACATTATCCCTCATGGGGTTTGTTATGGAGCGCTTTCCGTCCATTAGCCTCTTCAGCTCCCTGGCCTTCGATCCCAGGCCGGACAGCTGTTTTAGCACATCACCCTGCTCTTCGTCAGCAGCTTTTGGGGTGCTTTTTCCTCCTACTGAGGGTGTGCCAGGCTGCTTGCCACCGCACTCCACCCTTTTTTCTGGCGAACTCGCCATCGCGTTGCTTGTTTTAAACGGGTCAGCTCCCATGTTGGCCCAGTCAGGTAGGCTGGACAACGGCGGGTGAAAGCCGTCGGCATTAGGCGGCGGCGCCAGGCCTTTGTTTGCCGGCGTGCCTCCACTATCGTTTGGCACAACTCCTAGGCTGGCGCCAGGATGTTGTGCCCCCGATCCCCTGCCCGACATTTCCCCGCCTAGAGGATTCAGTGCGTGCGCACTGGTTTTTCGGGGAGGTTGGACCTTTTTCCCGCAGTATCCTGCTGATCTTCAATCGGACACAATTTAAGGAAAGAAAATAAAAAAAATAAAATTTAAAAAAATTTTGTTTATGAGTGACTTGTGTTAATTGAGTGTCTTCTGTTGTTTCGTTATACACTTCTTTAGCGAGTGTTTCGTGCTTGTTTTATTGAGTGATTCTCGGCTTGTGCCTGCGAGTTAAAATGTAGAATTTTTTAATCGCAAACGTTCACGGTTTCACAATATAAAACCACAGTTTTTGATATTCTCGTTGCTCTATTTGAGTTCACGAAAAAAATTCAATTTTTTTTGGCAGGTTTTATTGGTTTTTTTACGATGTTTAAAAGACTTAGCGAGGAAGCCGAAAGAAACACGACTCGATTTCCAGAGCGATTTTCAATACATTAGTATTACGAGTGCAATTCTACGAGCGAGTAAAGCCGCGGAGTTAATACTAAACAAATTAAGTTACCTACATAGTTACTAGCTTAGTGCGAGCAACTGGGCGTCTATTACTATATCTATCTGTGTTAAATGGTGTTGTTAATGCTGAGCAACATTGGTTGCGAATAAAAACCTGACCAGGCAAAAGAGAATTTTGTAGTGGAGTTCCAATACAATACAATACAATAGTCACTAAAAACAGAAACAAATGTGTCACAGAGAACAGACTTCCCGACCTGTCAGAACTCTTTACAAGTTGTTACAGTGTTAGCCACTGTATAAGATGTTTATATCTCAGAATATAAATAAAAGTCATCTTTAGTTTCCAATTTTTCCTTCAAGCTTAGTACTCAGTACGACGAAAACTGCTAGCTAAGCATAGCCGGGGACTTTTTTCACCGCGGTACTCAGATGAGCTAAGGAAATGGTAAGGAAATACCAAAAAATTACTAGATTTAGCGAATGAATTCCGCGGCCCAAAGATTAAAATATTTGATCTTTAGCAAACTATATATGTATGTAAGGAAAATTCCAAAAACCAATGGAAAACTGCCTGTAGGAGTTGCGGCAATACATATCGCCATTTTGTAAATTTAAAAATTGGCGCCAGTTGATGTTTGCTGTTTGTCAACAAACCCAGCTGATTAAGAGTAAGACCATGCTACATGCATTGCGGAACACAGATTAAGTTTACTAAATCAAATGGAGACAACGTTAGCAGCATAGGGATTTGTGCGAGCTGATACACAGATAAACTTTTCGAGCACACGGGTCTTCTCTTGATAAAACCGTGCAAATGTTTTATTGAGTATTCTTTCAACACTTATCTAAGTGTAATTAGCTATTGTTATTTTAACGTAATCGGACATTATGGCACTGGAATTTATGCATGCACCACCAATATTTTTTTTACTTTTCAACCAATCGCGCAGTACTGATTTTAAGAAAAAAACGAATATTTAATGTGTTCCTTTAAACGCTTACGTTACTAAAAATATTCCAAGTTGTCACAAAACAAAACCTTTACCACACTAAGTATGCTCTTTAAGAACTGAAGAAAATACTTTATTACTTTATTTTTTTCGTATGAAATTCTAATGATTTCATAATGCAAATGTATTTCTATTTAGAGCGCGGAAGTTGGAATGCGAAGCATTGTAATGCTGGATGAGCAAGGAGGTAAGATAAATTTAGAAATACGAGCTTTGTGGTAGTATGTTTTTATATATAGACAAGAGAGAACGCTGTAGTCGGGTGCTCCCCAGCAATTGATGGCCAATTCTGTTAGTGTTGGAGCCCTAGATCACAAAAATAACACAATTTTTTTTTCGATGGCCCAGTTTTTTTTAAAGATTATTTAAAGTTCAAAATGTTAAATTTCTGACTTTTTTCGAATTTCTTCTTATATCTTGGTCCATATCCACCTAATTGGACCAGTTTTTGTTTCAATTTAAAGTCAATAGATCGGAAATTAACTTTGCCACACAAATCAATATGAATGCATAAATAATGGCAGCGCAGCAGCTATTAATACCCGTTACCTAGTCAAAAGGAGTGCCAGTGAGATGGACATATACAACTTGGATTGCGCATAACTTTTTAATAAAAACACGAAACTCGAGCTGTCAGCACCCACAAACACAAAACGATAAAATAATTTTAAAACACGACACGAACACGATTTTTTTGATCTTTAAACACTTAAGGGCGGTTTCTCGAGTGCCGGATAAAATTTCTTGAAAGGGATGAATTAAATAAAACAACCTTTTCAGTTAAGTTCTGTATTAAAACTGAATTTTATTTTCTAAGTCCCTAATTAGGAAACTAACATGAAATTCTTATTCTGGTCTTATCTGCGGCCTACGCAGAGGCCGCGTCTGCCTGCGCGGAAGAGTTATCTTTTGACCCCCCCACAGGAACCCTTGGCGGAATGTGAGAAGCATCTCGAGTGATTATCTTTGGTTTGGCTCAAGTGGCCTGCACTTACAGATTACAAGTGCTAGCACCGCTCCCCTGTGGGGTCTACAATTACAGATCATAGTTTATGGCTCTGGATCGATTTACAACTGTCACATGACATGCACAGAGCTCATAAAGTATTATATTTTATTTTTATTAGTGTTCGTCTGAACATTCTGCCAAGGGCCGGCAAGATTAGGTGTCTGTGTTAATTACAATTTATTTTATTTATTCTCAAAAATATTGCAATACAAAATTAGTGGACTGTATTAATTCGATATATTTTATTTTGCATAATAATTTTGACACCCCTTCACGGCTTGCAATTATTGTGTTTTAACATTATAGTGAATTTATTTATTTTTTTTAACATAAAACATTTTTATATCATTGATTTATTGTATCTACAAATTTATATATTAAGCATACCGCTGGGTAATGCTATAGCTTGTAACTGCCTTCGTATTTTTATATTCCTTATGAAATATACAATTAATATAATTATTATTACAATTGCTAAAATTAGGGATGCATGTCCAGTTACATGGTGAAAGTCTAATTCTCTCAATTCTAGCTTGTGAGTTTTTAAGTATTGAATTTCCTTTGACAAACGATTGATTTCGTCCGTATGGTTGATTAATGGCATGTCGAGCGGATTCCAAATAATCTTTGGTATCTCGTTAACTTCCCCAATGTAAGACAATGCTAATGTTCCCTGATCCTCTAACTGAATACTGTGTTAAGCAACTAATATTTTATCATCAGTTCGAGCAGTACAATCTGACCTCAGAGTCATTATTCCTAGTTCAGGTAAATCTATTATCTCTATCTTTGAATTGCTACACTGAATTCTAGCCTTCGAATTGTTTTGAACTTTAAAAATCCAACTACTTTTCTTTTCCAACTCAACCCAATATGACTTACTCTCGACAATCGATTTATATTTGCAGTTCGATGCCTTATTTGGTTTGAGAGGTTTAATCTCACAACTATTGTCGTTAGCACTTCTCCAAGGCCAACTTCCCTCGCAAACTCTTTTATTCGACTGCCACCTTTGACATTTATTAATAGTAGATTCTGCCATAAGATGATATGCATCGATCTCAAAATTATAAATTAAGTACTGAGAATCTACATGCACTGTAATCATGCGGTCGTCCAATTTTACCGGAACTGGGATAATTTTATAAAGTACTGAAGCATGTCTACCAAACAATGGTATTTTGGCATTAATTATTAATTTTTTATCCACAAATAAACCTCTAGCCGTCAATAATGTATAAACCTCCTTTAATTCTGTGCCTGTTCTTTTCCCTGGCAAGACTAAATTTTCAGACAAACTGTCTTTTATTCTGAAAATTTCACTTTTTAGCTGACTAGGTCTTAATATGTTTGTATTAAGTCGGCCATGATTTATGTCTATTAAGAGGCTTATGATACTATATTGAATTTTCTCGCATTCATCTATAATGTTACTTAGCTGTTTGGTTATCATAAAAAAGTTGATAGACTCTTTGTACACATAATATGATTTTTGCGATACCGCCGTCATATTCTTTATTCTTTCGTTCATTCCTTTAAAATTTGAGTTAACTTCATCCGTCGTTTTCTTTAAAATGTTATTCGTAGAATCGAGTAAGGAAGTTTGTTTCCTACTTAACTCGTTAAGGCTATGCTGATTGCTTAATAAGTTTTTCATATTATCCTCCATTTGTATCCTGTCGTCTTCATCCATTATTCCAAATAGAATGTGATAAAGCGATCCCATAAAACCAAATGGAGCACGTTTACTTCTTGATTTTCCCTGAGCCATAAAAAGTTTATTATTTTCTTCTATGTCTAAGATCTGCCTTTCCGTGTTACTCAGAACTAAAAGGCATTGATCCTCAAAACTATGAAGTCGTTCGCAAATTACCCTCATTTTTTGTATTAATTCTTTACCTTTTTTAAGCATTTCGAAGTAAACGTCCATATTATAAAATATTATTAAATTCCAAGAGGAGGCTACAATTTCAACATCCCCCATTGGGTCTAAATATATTGCCGAAGTCTTATTTATCTTCTCTATTGCATACCTTGGCTGATCAACTTTAGCTGATGCATTAGCAAATTGGCAGAATATAAATAATAACATGGCCATTACAAAACCAAGTTTTGAGATCTTTGATGTACCTCTTGTTTGTCTTTTCGGTTTTGTCTCTTCGGGATCAGATTCCATTTTATCGACAGTCTTTATTCCGTCTAAGGGACAAATTTTGCTTATCGGTCTAGTGATAAATCCATCTTGTAATTTCACTTCTACCACTCTAACCTTTTCGTCTTTACCCTTATGGACTTTTTCTACCTTTCCCATTGGCCACCTGGCTGGATGACTGTTCTCATCCTTCAACAAAACAATTTGTCCGTTCTCTATATTTGGACTTTCCCTCTTCCATTTGTTTCTCTGTTGTAAAGTATGCAAATACTCATCTTTCCATTTAACCCAGAAGTCTCTTCTAATTTTTTGGATTAATTTCCACCTATCTAAATTACCAATTTTCTCGTTTTCAATTGGTTCAACAATCTCTAACGGTGGTCTAACAATCAAGAAATGACCTGGAGTTAATACTTCATGTTGATCCATTTCATTCTCAGAAGTATACAATGGTCTTGAATTCAGGCATGCTTCTATTTGACATAAAAGTGTTGACATATCTTCGTATGTCAAACTATTTTCCCCTATTACCCGTTTCAAATGGTGCTTCATGGATTTAACTCCAGATTCCCAAATACCTCCTTCCGGGGGAATAAAATGCCAATCAATTCTATCTTTTTCAAGCTGCGCGGCAATCAATGTGTTTTCTTTGATTGCTTTAACGAACTCTTGATCCAACTTTCTTGAAGCTCCTACGAAATTTGTTCCGTTATCTGAATAGATATTGGCAACTTTTCCTCTTCTAGCGATAAATCTTCTTAGGGCTGCTAGAAATGCATCCGATGTTAAATCACTTACCATTTCTAGATGAATGGCCTTGGTAGCCATACACACAATTACGGCAATGTATCCCTTATATGTTTTTAGCCCACGATTCTTGGAACATTTAACAAAATAAGGACCTGCGTAATCTATCCCAGTATTTAAGAATGGGTACGACATTGTAACTCTGTATTTAGGCAGATTGCCCATTATTTGTTGAGCAGTATTTTGTCTGTACCTAGCACACTTGACACATTCTCTCAAATACTTCTTTAAGGAATTCTTTAGCCCGAAAATCCAATATTTCCTTTGGATATAATTTCGCATTAAGTTTATCCCTCCATGCAAAGTTTCTTTATGAGCCTTTTGGATCAACAAATTTGTTAAATGGCACTTGTCTAAAATAATTGGATGCTTTACTTCAAATTCTGCATTGGAGTTCTGTAGTCTCCCTCCTACTCGAAGCATACCATCCTCATCTAAAAATGGATTCAACGACAATATCCTATTACTTGTCTTAATTTCTTTTTTTGTTTCCAGGCATTTTATCTCTAGACTGAATTGATATTCTTGCTGTTTTTTAATAACGATCTTTTCAGCTCGATTCAGCTCCTTTACCGATAGAATAGAAGGAAAAGATTCTTTCTTAATTTTTGATCGAATGAATCTATTTAAATATACTATTATTCGTATAATTTTTTCAATGCTGGAAAACTTCTCCAATAATTTGTAAATGGGGTCATCGGTTTTGTTATTTAGAATAGAATTTACCAAAACCACATCTTCTTTGGATTGCTGTCGAGGCCAATGTTCCTTTGGCTCAGATAGCCATTTCGGACCTTTCCACCATAAATCAGTTGGCTAGAAATAATTCCTCTTGATGATAAATCTGCAGGATTTTCTTCAGACTTCACATGGTTCCATTCGGTATTAGTTAGTTTTCGAATGTCATCCGTTCTTCGTCTAATGAACTTGACCTTACTATCACCATTCTTAATCCATGCTAAAGTTATAGTGGAATCACTCCAAGCATAGATTTCTACTTTGGTATCAATGGATTCAATTATTCGTTTGATCAATTCACTAAGCAAGTGAGCTGCACATAACTCTAGCTTGGGAATAGTTTTTCTATTTTTAATTGGATTAATTATACTTTTGCTGGCTACTATGTTTACACAATTCCCTACTTTAGCATATACCACTGCTGCATATGCCTTTTCGGAAGCGTCAGCAAATCCATGAAGCTGTATTATTGAACAATTTTTTGAACTAATCCATCTTGGGATTCGAATCCCTTCTAAAAGCAATAAATTTTCCTTAAAATTTACCCAATAATCTTTATCTTCCTTGGATAATTCTTGATCCCATTCACTCTAATTTATCCATAGTTTTTGAATAAAAAGTTTTCCTAAAATAGTTACAGGAGCCAGCCATCCCAAAGGGTCATATATTTTTGATAATGTTGATAACACTATCCTTTTGTTGATGTTTTTCGAGTCCCCGCAATTTACTTTGAATTTAAATAAATCTTTCTGCGGTTCCCATTGAAGCTCAGGGTTTTTACGCTTTCATTTTCCACAAGAGTGAGAACCTTGTTATCTCCTGTATCTTCTACAGTTTCCATTATTTTTGAACTGTTCGATATCCATTTTCTTAAATTCATTCCCACATTTTGTAATTCTGGAGAAATCAATTTAATTAAATTATTGGCATTTTCTATAGAATCAGCCCCAGTCATTAGGTCATCCAATAAAAATCATTCCTAATTATCTCACTTACATCTTTGATTTTGCATTTATCAGCAATATCTACTAGAACTCTAGTAGCTAAATATGGTGCAGATGCTGTACCATATGTGACTGTTGTCAATTTATAATTTTTAATTTTTTCATCTGGAGAATCTCTCCATAAAATATATTGATACTGTTGATCATTATCATTAATATTTAACTGACGATACATTTTTCAACGTCCGCAGATACTACAAATTCCCATTTTCGCCATTTAATGATAATGTCAAAAATATCTTTTTGAACTCGTGGACCAACCCACATTATGTCGTTCAAACTTTTATTATTAGTTGTTTTTGCTGAAGCGTCAAAAACAACTCTTAATTTGGTCGTCAGGCTTGAATCTCTAATTACTGCCTGGTGAGGTAAAAAGTATTTTCCTTCTTCCTGCACTTCGACCATGTGACCTAAATCCATATATTCATGCATGAATTTAGCATAGTCTAACCTTAGTTTTTCATTTCTTTTTAATTTTTTCTCAAGATTCATGAAACGAGCCATTGCTTGTTTCTTCGAATCTCCTAAGGATACATCATCTTTAAATGGAAGTGACACAATGTATCGTCCATCTGAACCTTTTTTTGTAGTTTTTATGAAATAATTCTCACATATTTCAGATTCGATATCATTTTTGTCCTCTTCCTCAACTTCCCAATACCGACCCATATCTTTGAATTCGATGAATTGCTACAATTGTCTTCTTACCTTTGGATTTTTTGCATCCAGAGACAATCCACCCGAAATCGGTTTTTTGACCGAGGAGGCCATTAATTTTGACCACTCCATTCTGCAGAATGTGAGTGTATAGATCTGCCCCAATGATCAGATCTACACGACCCGGCTTATTAAAGTCTGGGTCAGCCAAATTGTACTTCTCCCACTTTGTTTTGTCAACATTAACTGTGTTGACTGGGAGAGCCCTCATAAGTTTTGGAAGTATAAGTGCTTCAACTCTTATCGTTTTTTGGGAATTATTTCGTTTAATTGAAAGATTTACCTTGTGCTTCGAGTTGCACTTTCCCGTGGACGATACTTTACTGATCTCTGTTTCAGACCGAATTTTGGGCAATTTCAGAATCTGCGCAGATTCTTCTGAAAGTATTGTGCTTTGAGAACTACTGTCGATCAAAGCTCTAAAATTTTCGAAACCTCCCTCAGAGGTTTGAATTTGAATGCGTGCTGTAGCTAGCAACGCTTGTTCCGATGTCATACACGAGTTTACTTTATTTTCATTCGTTTTTTAAACTTTTTGGTCTGTTTTAGACTTGACGAAAATGTGTAGCATACTATGGTGATTTTTCTTACAAATCGAACATGAAATGTCACTTTGACATTTCTTACTATATGAATGTTTAAGGCATTTAAAACACAAATGTGCCTTTTTTACTTTTTCCATCCGTTCAGATGGATTCAAAGCCTTAAATTTTTGACACTGTAGTATCAAATGTCCCGTACTTTTGCACATCGGACAACTGTTAGTAGACAACTCTTTCATATTGCTACTGAACACTTTTTTACCACGTTTTTCATCCTGAACTGAGCTAATCGAACTGAGTCGTTGCTCTAAAAATTCAATGACATCGGACAATGCTTGAATTTCATTAGTTTTTTTAACATGGCTCTCATACAGTTGTAGAGCTTCTTTGTTAAATTTTCTTATTATTATGTGTGCAAAAACTATATCGACCTTGTCAGAAATTTGTGCCTTTAATTTTATCATGTGAATTGACTCATTAATTGTGTCAATAAACATTCTTAATTGCCGCACTGATTCCACATTTAGATTTTAGAGATCAATAAGGCGATTAATCTGATCGGAAAAAATGTTCCTTTTATTTTCATACCGCTTGGTTAACAATTCCCAAGCGGCCTCATAGTTTTCACCTGATCCCAACAATAAGTGAGAAACCACATTCCTGGCTTCTCCATTAAGTGAGATTTTAAGGTAATTAAATTTTAAGGAAGGACTGAGATCCTCCCTTAAATGTATGATTTCATTAAACAACTCATAAAATAGGTCCCAATCTTTGGAATCTCCATAAAATGTGGGTACCTGAATTTTAGGTAGCGTTGGCAAATCATCAATTTTATGATTTCCAACTTCTACCTTACTAGGCACAATTTCCTCGAGTTTTTTCTCATATCTTTGGTCACCATGGAAATATCGAACGCTAATTCTTCCAATATATCATTATACCTTTTAATCGTGACGTCCAACTATCTTATCCCAATAAAAATTAAGCTTCCCTATCCTAATTTCAAATGTTTTTATTTTATCATCTTAAATATCCTCAAATGTATCTTTTAAATACCTTTCTAACTGCTCTATTGCTGTATCTAACTGGCTTTCGCAGTTTACACTTTTTTCTGTATTCTGCTCTTTTACCATTAATTTACCATCGGGCTTATCGGATTCAGCTAACACTTTATCTATTCTTATTTTAATTCTATTAAAAATCGAGAGCATTTGCTCGTAATGACTCTTAATGAAGTAGTCATGGGCAACTACTCCAATATGCATAAGAGCTTTGTGATTTTCGATGCACTCGGCCTTTAGCTCATCAAATTTCTTTAAGTATTCAAATGATAAGCTTGGGAGATCTTCCAGCGCCTTACTGGCGTTGGTAATCTCCACCTGCCTTTTTATTAGTGCGATTGTTTGCTCGGACAACATTTTTTTTTATATAATATTTGTAATTAAAAAAAAAAAATTTTAATTTGATATATAGGACTTATATGATCCTATATTTGTTGCCGCTGTTGTTGTCGCTGTTAAATCTTCGATGTTAGTCGTTCCGATGCTGTCCTCCTTGAAGTCCTGGAGTCCTTATTGCAGTTTTGATGATGATTTGCAGATGATTTACAGATGATTTACAGATGATTTACAGATGATTTACAGATGATTTACAGATGATTTAGGTTTTTTTTTTTTTTTTGGAGTCACTTTATTTTATTATTTGTATTTCTTTTGAATACATTTATTTTTATTTAATTATTTGTTATTAAATTCGGGAGTAATTTTTGTTGCCAAAATCGGGAGTCACTTTTAATTTATTTCACTGTGATAACGTGAACACTTTTTCGAAGTCGGCCTCGAATACGCCTGATTTTATTAAATCACTTTTTCGATGTTTAAAAGGCGTCGAAAACGCCCAAAAATATATTTGCTCGGGGGCAAATATTATTTTTATTATTAATTTGTCGATTTTTCGACCACTTTTACAACAAATTTTGACTTTTTTGTTGTAATACTATAGTTGAATACATTTTTTATTACATCAGAAAAGATTCGTTTATATCTTTTTGATTTTTATTAATTTTTTACTCTGTTTCTTAATACTGGTGGGGGATAACAAGAGTCAACTATTCATTAACACCTTAAACAAAAACTGCAAGTGTTACAGATTTTATTTTTTAGGTGCTGGCCTAAGTTCTGAGTTCTTACCACGGGTGGGGGAGAACTGCAGAGTTGTCGAAGGACCAAAATGAAAGGGATGAATTAAATAAAACAACCTTTTCAGTTGAGTTCTGTATTAAAACTGAATTTTATTTTCTAAGTCTCTGCTTAGGAAACTATCATGAAATTCTTATTCTGGTCTTATCTGTGGCCTACGCAGAGGCCGCGTCTGCCTGCGCGGGAGAGTTATCTTTTGACCCCCGCACAGGAACCCTTGGCGTAATGTGAGAAGCATCTCGAGTGATTATCTTTGGTTTGGCTCAAGTGGCCTGCACTTACAGATTACAAGTGCTAGCACCGCTCCCCTGAAGGGTCTACAATAACAGATCATAGTTTATGGCTCTGGATCGATTTACAACTGTCACATGACATGCACAGAGCTCAGACTTTTCCTTTGAATTATACCCAAACAGCTGATGAAATAATCGAAGCTCGCCATTTTTTGCGCTCTACAGCACAATTCTGTGCGTTAACAGCACTCTGTAATTGTTTCTCGTTCAGATAAATTAAAGCAATCGAGAAAGCGGATTTGCTTTTACGAACAGTTTATCTGTTCTTTAAGTTTTTCGAACAGTTAGCTATCAGGGACTTTGACAGGGGCTCGAGAAACCGGCCCTTAATTCTTGTTAGTAACATGTTTTTATTTAAAAACAAGAACGGAAGTTAACTTCGGCCAGCCGAAGTTTATATACCCTTGCAGGTATGCCTACTTAAAATGTTGTTCTTACAATGTCAAAAATCAAATCGCCTACTTTCTACAAAGTTACAATGGTTTTTCTATTATTTTTTTGATTATTCCTATGGGAGCCATAAGAGATCTGATCCGGCTCGTTTCAAAATATGTACTACCTGCAATAGAAAGAAGACTTTTGGGAAAGTTTCATCGCGATAGGTTTAAAACTGAGGGGCTAGTTCGCATAGAAATGGACAGACGGACAGACGGACATGGCTAGATGGACTCGGCTATTAATGCGGATCAAGAATATATATACTTTATGTGGTCGGAAATGTCTCCTTCCCTGCGTTGCAAACATATGAATGAAATTATAATACCCTCTGCAAGGGTATATTAAAAGTTTTTATAATTTAGAGCTTAACAGCCTGGTCCTTTATTCGGTAAGTACATCAGGGAATAGATGTAGAGAATGCCCTCTCACTTGTTGCAGAGCTAACTGGGATGCTTAAAATATTCCTTGAAAGTTTTTGCAATAACTTTTGATGATTGGCATATCGTTTCTGCAGTCTTTTGAGCTTTGAAAATAATTTTATATTTCCAAGTGAACTTCATTTTTGTCAAGCCTGATTTTTGTTTTAGGTTTTCATCTTTAGGGTAGTACTCAACCCAACAAAAAGTCGTCCAAAACAAAAAACCAGAGTTCGGAAAATAACACACACTGTAAATAACTTGTGTTATTAACATGTTAAATGTCAAAGTGTTAAGTTAAAAATTGTAGCCTACAATTAGAAACTTTCTGACATATGTAGGCTACAATTTTTAACTTTTTAACAAGTTATTTACAGTGTTTGTTATTTTCCGAACCCTGCAAAAAACTTCATATGAAATAAAATTTCTTGACGTTTTTTTCATAAGAAGTTTTTTGTTTTTCACGACTTTTTGTTGGTTTGAGTACTAACCCTTATACTTCATAAACTCACTGTTTCAGTGGGTGATGTCGTTTTTAAAACATACGTAATCACTTCACACAATTTTAACAAGTAATGAGACATGATCCTTTAGTTCAAGATCTGGTGGGCTTAGGAAGAGGCCTAAATAATAAATATCATTTTGGCTAAGGCGTTTTTCTATTTCTTACATACAAATCGACCCAGTCTAATATGCATCGTTTAACAATTGCATTTACCAAATAAAAAAAAAATGTTTGTTCCCAGTGGTGAGAATTGACCAGAGTAGTCAGGAGTATGTAGTGTTGGGGTTTTTAGGGCAGGACAGGGTCAGGGGTATTGGAAAAGGGACAAGGGCGGGGAACACGCTGGTAATGTGAAACCTATAGGGCTTATAATGATTAATGCCGTCTCCTCACTGATGTACATTTTGTATTATTTTTTAGGTATTCACAAAAATGCTATTTCCTGCCCGCAACAGATACAGCATTTAGCATTTATCATTTCCAAAACAGAAGTGCTTTGCTTCAAAATTCAAAATATTCAAAGCTAACAAAAATTATATTATTTTTGTCATATGTTTTTCGCTCAAAAAGTTGAATTATGGGCATCATTTCTTAAATACTAATATCCGCAAGCAGAAGATTTTAACAGTCAAATGTATTGACCATGGACAATACAAAATTTGATTATTGTATTATGCTTTTGTTTGCATTATATATTGCGTTATCTTTACTGCTTATTTCTTATATTGTTAATTTTTCAATCCTTCGGCGGACTTAGTACAATAATGGTGGTTTGTTGCCTCTTACTTCCTGTGACAAAGCTGAGGGGCAAAAGATTGGTCAGCTTTTGTTAACTGCAGTTATACGCTATTTTTTTTTCTGCACAGAAATCATCTGTAGTGGGCCTTGATTATTTTTAAAATCTTGCGATAGTCGTTTTGTCGATAGTCAAAAAATACTCAGATATTTGGTATTTTAGGCACGAGAATATCGAAATGTAGTATCATTTATTGTCAAATGCTCTTTTCTCCTACCTCTAAAACCACTGGAAAATATATGGGAAAAATGTAACAAATACCAAAAAATGTCAAAATGCTACATTCAGCTCTGGTGAGGGAACGGCATAATGAAAAAAAAAACTTGTATAGAATTAGAGCTCTAAGTTGATCTGCTATCACAAAGATATCTTGCAACTTCAAAGGAGTTGCCTTATCCATTTAGATCAGATTTAAACGGCAGCCTTACTTCAAACCAACCTGATGGCAAAACCTGAGAAGTCTTCCGGTAGTGTTCTTTAGATAACTTTTGCTCGGGTGACAGAATTTTCCTTAGAGATGGCCATTCTTCAAGTGACCAATACTTCTGTCGTGTGCTGTCAAAAGATACTGTAACGAACTGATTGTTTAGGTCTGCTCGCTACGAGATTCGTGCGGCTTGTGTGTTCGTCCCACCAAATTTATATAAACGTGACCTCCCAGTAGATCAGTGAGAAAGCACAGAATTCACGGGTTCTTAGGGGGTTTATTGCGGGTGGAGTAGTACAGTGATCTTGTAGGCTCGGCTGGCCTCGGTGTTGCCACTCGTCGACGACTTCTGGTCGCCTTGATAACTCGTTGCTCTCCTCGTTGACTTAGCGTTCTGGTTCTGTAGCTCCCTCGACGATCCTTTGAAGCTCCCTGAATATCCTTGAAGCTCCCTGAAGATGCTCGACGCTCCCTGAAGATGTTCGGCGCTGCTCGTCTCGGCTGCGTAGACTCGATCACTACTCGTAGCGCCTTAGACTCGCCAGGAGATCAGCTGCGCGGGTTTAGGGAAGCGTCACCGTTCTCAGACTAGGGTGAACAGAGACGCGCTCTCCAGGAATATCTGCTGTCGATACGTTACCGCCTGTCCCTTGCTCTGTCCCGGATGGTCCCACTAGTGCTTCTGGTACTCGGGGTCTTGGTCGTACGCCGATCCGGGACTACACGACTCAACCGTAGGGATCTTCTGGAGTTCTCCACTCGAGACCGCAAACGATCGGCCGATCTCCCTTCTGGCTGATAGGTTTCTCCCCAAGCTTACGCTTTCTTGTCGCAGGCTTTCACCTCTCAAACTCTGTTCGACGCTCCAGGCTAGATGCGAGGATTTAGTGAGAGAGGAATGAAACGGATCGCCTTGACCTAGCCGTGTGACGCCCTCTGGACCTCAGCTACCTGTGTCTCAATTCGGAGATTCCTGGTGATCCAATCCCGAACGTCTCGACGTAGCGATCTTGCTCCTTGTAGGCTCCCACGGCGCTGCTTCCGGCGATTCGACTTGTTGTTGCTTACTTGTAGTTCACTGTACTTGCTGACTTCCTCACTTTGTTATCGGGACTGATCTTAATAGACGGACTTCGTGATCGACTGATGGTGATAGACTGATGGTGATCGACTGATCCAGGTACCAGCGCCCGGCGACTTTTTATAGGGCCTCCGGACACCGTTATTTCCCCTTTGCGCTCTGTCGGCGGCATCTCTCCACTCCGGGTCCAAGGTCCGTGGTTCCCGTTTGACCCACTTGTCCTTCTGACATGGCCTTCGCTTTTAGTTCTGCGTGTTGCTGCCATCCCGCTGATTCCGATGGTGCATGTGGCACGCCTGTATGTCGCTCCGTTGCGGAGATGTGGCCCTTGTCCAACGTCTAAAGTCCGGTGCAGTTCCGTTATTTCCTTCTGCGCTCTACTCGCGCAACTCTCCAATGCAGGCCCAAAGTCCAGGGTTCCTGTTTGACTCCCTGGCACTTCGCACACGGCCTGCAGTTGTTGTTTTTCTTGTTGTTGCCGTCCCGCTGATTCCAATGGTGCATGCGGCACGCCTGTGTGCCGCTCGGTTGCTGAGATGTGGCACTTGACCTTCTAGTCCAAAGTCCACGGAAGAGTCCAAAGTCCGATGCCGTTCCGTTAATTCCTTTTGCACCCGGCACTCTCGCTCTGCCAGAGAAGTCTCCACTCTCTCTCTCTCTCTCTCTGCACCCTTGTTCTCCTGACTCTCCCTCTCCAAACTCTCTCCTTCAGAGCTCTCTCTCTCCACCTTGAAGTCTCCACTCTCTCTTCGCCGCGACGCTACTACGCTAATTCGCCGGCCGGTGATCCGTTATTCTTGTTGTTGCTATTTGTGGGGAGTTACTCTACTCCTCACATTCCCCCCTTACTACGGGAAGTGTTTAGGAAAACTCGTTCCTACTCTCTGGCGTTTGCTTGTGTATCCTAGCCATTGAGTTCTTGCGATGATCTTGTTGATTCCCTCAGCGCTCCCTCGTTGCTCCCTCGTTGCTCCCTCGTTGCTCCATCGTTGCTCCCTCGACGCTCCCTCGACGCTTTCAACTCCGAGAGTTTCTACAGAGCAAGCAAGCATCTCTGCAGCAATTTTGAACTTTCCGCGCCGATCCTCCATCTGGCCACACTGGGCATCGATAACCATCGGATATCGGTATGCCAACGGACCCGCAGTTTGAATTTTCCGCGACGATCTCTGATCTGGTTCCACTTGGAACCGATATTCATCACCTATCGATATTCGTAACCTATCGATATTGCAGGTGTAGCGTTGCCTTCTGATCACAGCGATATTCACCATGATTTTTCCATTTTTGTGTGCCCATCGATCGCACTATCGTCCAGTGCCAATCGACCGCCTTATCGAGGCGCCCCCGTCCCTAGTTCATGGTGAATTTGCACAATTACAATTGTTTCTGTAAGTGCAAGCTTTGGTGTGTTTTTCTTTCTGTTTCTAATTTGTTTTTGTTCTTCCAGATGAATCCAACATTCGCCCTTTCTTGCCCTTGGGTCTGGGGTCAATGCCCCTGATACGGTTGACTGCGGCGAAGCTGTAGATTGGGGCATTCCGTGAGCCAATGGGTTTCTTTACCACTTTGGTTGTGGTGAGTTGTCAAATTGGCTGGACCGGCGTTTATTCTGTCTATATTTCAGGGCTTTCGTGTTTTTCTTCCGATTGGTGTTTCGGTCAGGGGATGTCTGGCGGGATACGATATAGCCCTGAAGCTGTACCGTCTCCCCCCTTTCTTCGGTGAAAGTTGAATACGATCTCCAGTGCATATGTTTTCCTGCGTGGCATCATCCTGTGCGTTTCTGTTTCCCGCGGCGTGTTCACGGATGACTCTGGTGAATGCCGGACGACCAATCCGCTGCTAGTGTGTGTCCTTGTGTATCAGCGTATTCTTGGCGTGTCCTTCGAGTTCCTAGGAGTTTCCTCGGATTTAACCTGTATCGTAGCATCCTTGGAGTGATTTCGTAGTATCCTTGAAGTTCTCGTAGTATCTTTGGAGTGATTTCGTGGTATCCTTGGAGTTCTCGTGGTATCCTTGGAGTTCTCGTAGTATCCTTTGAGTTCTGGTAGTATCCTTGGAGTCATCATAGTATCCTTGGAGTTATCATAGTATCCTTGGAGCTATCCCTTGGAGTGATTTCATAGTATCCTTGGAGTTCTCGTAGTATCCTTGGAGTTCTTGTAGTATCCTTTGAGTTATTTCTTGGAGTCATAGTAGAATCCTTGGAGGAGTTTCAATGCTATTGTTCGTTTGTTGTTTCTGCCTGTTGCGGTCGCTCGCTTGTTTCTGGTGTTTTTGCTGTTGCTATTTGTGGGGAGTTATTCAACTCCTCACAATACAAAAAGCTCTTCACTACAACTAAAACTTTTCACATTTTCTGTAGGGGAAGATGCCTTATACCTTCCCGATACAACCCATCCTAGGAGGGTTTTCTACAAAGTTCGAAAGTCAGGACCTTGTCTAAATTGTCCAACAGCTAATAATTCGAAAAAAATTGCTGCTCCTACTTAAAAATCTATTCTTTGTGGCTTGTAGAAATATGGGTCCGCCAAAGGTAGGTTCTTTGGAATTTTACAGTCATTGATATTAACAGATGGTATCCTAATATTGATTTTTAAATCGAATAAATACTCACTACCATTTATACGCGACTTCACCACTGTATGTACCTTTTTCTTAACTTGAGAATTGGACTCGCCAATACCAAGTAAGTTGATACACGACTCCTCTTTACGGATCTGTAAGCGGTGAGCAAGGTCCTCTGTTATAAAGTTAGTTTAGGACCCAGAGTGCTCGGGCCAAAATAAATTCACCGTTTTTGGTTCGTATACTTACCAACGACGTGGGCAAAATAACCCTATCCGATGATGTCGCATGCATAACATGTGACGTGGAAGGCTGATTTTGATTTAAAGGAGGAGTAAAAATCTCTTGGTATGGTGGCAACGCTAAACTGTTCTTGGAAATTGTATATCGCAGTAAAACGTTATGCGAGCGTCCACAAGCTCGACATTTATTAACTTTGCATTTCGAGACAGTGTGACCTTTTCGCATACAATTAAAGCATAATGAAGCAGATTTTACAAAGTCAAACCTTTGCATAACTGAATGACGACCAAACGAACCACAGTTCGCTAGGATATAGTCGTCCGCATTGCAATAGCTACAACCTTGCTGGGATTTACTGTTGGAAGAAGAACAGGTAAATGAGTTACGTTTATGTGGCTTGCTCGACGTAACTTTATCTTGCTTCGGTTTCGTCCATTCTTCAGCAGATAAATGCTGATATCGGCGATTTAAATTTTTTTCAAAATCGGACCAAAGATCGAATTCGATCGATGACACGGTATCGATAAGATTTCTTAGATATGACTGTAGCGATATTTTCGGAAGACTAAACAATGTACTAAACAATGTTGAAATATTATTCATAACAATTAAACATTCCTTATCATACACTTTTTCAAGCTCACCATAGCTTTTTCAAAATGGCTCTCTGTGACTTGGTAGGCCTTGATAGTCCCCAAAGCATCACCAGAAAGACAAGAGATTAAGTGATTAAATTTTTCAATAACGGGAGTGTTATCGTTTTGATGAACGAGAGTTTCGAAAAGGCTCATGAAATTTTTTAACTCCGAGTGTTTGCCGCTGAATTTCGGCAATGCCAAATTCGGAAGTCGAGCTAGAAGCTAACCCAAGAGTTTTGGCTTCGCTATCTGTCTTTAAGGCCGAGATAAGAGACAATACTTTTGCCTTGGTTGTTTCTGAAAGCTTTTCCAACTCTTCTCCAAAATCATCGCCATCATCTAAATCTTCTATCTTTTCTTGTAATTGATTTACCTTGTTAAGCGCCGTTTTCTCGTCCGTACTTTAGTTTGCCTGCCGGGAGAACGGAGCGATAAACAAAAAATGGTTTACTCGTCTTAGCGCAGGTAGATGAATTTGTGCGGTTGGATTTGTGCGCAAGTGTTGCCAGACATTCGAGCGTTGTCAATCTGATTATACTCGTCATTCGGAAACGGCTAATTCTATTTACAGTTAAATATAAATCAAATTTGTAAAAGTCATCCAATTTATTTTAAAATGAATTCCCGAGCAATTAATCTTCAAACTACGTGGGATATCGTCGAATTGACAGATATCAAGACCAAAGAAATTACTTAAAACATTACAGTGATGAAGAATTTATTAAAAGGTTTTGCTTTGTAAAAGCGCGGTGCTATCTATTTTGCAAAAATGTTTTTTGCGACTTGAATCTAAAGTAAAGAAGTAAATGTATTCATTTGGTTTTACAAATTCCATATAATCAAAAACCATTATTAAAGGGAAACGGCAATACAGCCTTAAGCTTCGAATAGCTTTTAGATTCTACGCAAGCGGCAGTTTTTTTATAACGGTTAGCGATTTTTCTGGTGCTAGCGTGGCCACAGCCAGTCGAGTTGTTAAGGAAGTTTATTTTGCTATAGCGTCTTTATCAATTTATGAAGTACCCGCGTATTGAAGATCTTCAAGGAAATGTTGTTTCCAAATGTCAAAGGAGCCATAGATTGCACGTATGTAAGAATTCAATCTCCCGGAGGGAATTCCGAAGACACCGGTTCTACAAAAATTGTCTCCTGTTCATCGGTGTAATTTTTACCGTGAAACTTTTTTTCTGCCGACATTGTTTTTTTATTAGTTTGAAATTTTGTTTATATCATCAGCTGTTAGTATGACTGTTTTATGGTATTTTTCGATAGTTTTTCGACTAATTTTTGATTAGTTAACTCTTCTGTTGGGGGGTTGCCACCTATTCTCAAATTAGTGCGCCCTTTATTTGGAGTTTTAAATGACGGACGAGAAAACGAAAACCAATTTGCCACCTGGATAAATTTATCCTTCCATTAACTAAATTTACTTTGCAGGACGGACGAGAAAACGGCCCTAATTACATAATTTAAATTTTCTATCCTACAATTTAATTCGTTTTCCAAAATCGGAATCTGGCCGGCTTCTAGCCGATTATTTAATCGGCGGATGCTATTTACTGGCTTTTTTAGCTTGTTTTTAAGGTCAGCAAGAAGTTCAATACTTTTTGGCTTATCTGGACTCATTTTTAAATTAATTTATATATATAAGTTACGAAAAATTATATAAATAATTGAATAGAATACATTATTAATTTAATTAAAAAAAATATATATTTCAAATTAGAACAGTGATAAAAATGAATAATTTTCAAAACAAACAAACGAGAGTTAATAATAATATTTCTATAATTATTAGATTTGTTCGAAAAATATTAATTAATATAATTAATTCACAACGAAAGCGACGAAAATATTTAATTGAATATTAAGCCACGTAATATCAAATTAATAGAGTCAAAATCTGCCAAGTGGGCCACCCCTGTTCCGAAGGTCCGAACTTTTTTACTTTTTTTTAAAAAATCGAACTTTTTTACTTTTCCGGTTCACAACGACAATATAAGAACTCCATTTGAACGGTTTTTCGAAATTTTGGGTTTTACCGAAGTTATAGGGGCCGAAATATGGCATTTTTGACACTTTTCGAAAAAGTTGCACTCAGTCATTAACTCATAACTTCGGAACGGTATTTGCTCAAGAATTCATATGGCTTTCCATAAAAAAATGTAAAATAAAATTAAATTTTATTTTTCTTAAAAATAAAATAAATTTTTTTTTTAGTTTTTATTTTTTTTAGTGTTTTTAACCAGCTATACCATTTGAAAATGAAGTTTGATTCATTACGAAAAAAATTTAAAAAAAAGAGGGACCCGGCCAAAGGTTTTTCGCAATATCGATTTGACGGAGGGCGCACCGCGGTTTTTCATATAAAAATTGAAAATGCCGCGCAAAGCTAGGTGGCGCGCGCGTCGCTCCAATTGTGTTGACCCACAATAACCCATTTGGCAAAGCCAATAATTAATTTGTAAATATCTTTATCTATTAAAAAACGAGGAAAACAAACTGGTGGACTTATTCAAGTTCTTAATTATCCTACACCTTAAGTACAAAACAAAATTATTTATTTACTAAACTTTTTTTACCTTTTTCTGTTAATTCTGGTCTTTACAACGTCTTGTATTTTCGTCGTTGGTGGGAAAGAAAATATTTTACATGCTACTTTGCTGTGGTCTATAGGGATATAATGATGGTTCTGCCTGGTATTGCTCACTGTTTTTATCAAATCTAGCTTTTATAGTTTCCGAGATCTCAGCGTTCATACGGACGGACAGACAGACAGACGGACATGGCTATATCGACTCGGCTAGTGACCCTGATCAAGAATATATATACTTTATAGGGTCGGAAATGCTTCCTTCTAGCTGTTACATACTTTTGCACGAATACAATATACCTTTTTACTCTACGAGTAACGGGTATAAAAATGTACGCAATTTGCATCATGATGGACATTTTCCGATATGATGACGAAATTCAGATTTTCTGTTTCACAGTTGTTCCTGTAATACACTACATAAGGATGCAAAGTAGCTTTATCATTGGCCCAGTGTTGGGACTGAACAGCATTCTGCACTTGGCAAGTGTAATTCTCTGCGAAGACTAAAGTGACAATGAATTCGGCAACGCCTATTTTCTTCTTCATTTCATCAAAATAAGCATTTTGGCTCTTAGCTAAGAAATCGTGTTTAGCAAGTTTGGGTAATTCACCTTCAAATTGTCCGATGAATTCTTTTAACCCTATGCAGTCTTGCACCAATTCGCACCTGTAATTTTAAGTAATAGCATCAGGTATATAAAACAAGATAGAACGCTATAGTCGGGTGCCCCGACTATCAGATACCCGTTACTCAGCTAAAGGGAAGCCGTTGCTTTGAAGTACATCTTGCAACATCTTTGATATGACTGAAAGTCCTGGACAGTCTCGACAGTTCGAAAAGAAACATTCTGGCTTAGCTTCTGAACAAACTATGTCTTTGAGGGCAACACGGTATGTACTGTCAAAGCTCACTCTTTTTTCTCTAAGTTCTTGTTTTATAGCGACGAATTTCAATCTCATGTTTTCGTGAATCTTACACACACAAACATTATGAGTCCCGAATTTGCCTGCCAAAATACATTCTTTTGGTCGAGGTCGTACAAAGGTTGATTGGGAAACACTCATATTTGGAAATTTTTCATTGAATTACGTATGCAATTCGTTAAGATTGTATAAAAGTGTTTTTGCTCTTGGCATCGTTTCCCGTTTTTCATTATTGAAATATAGTCTTTTCGACCTGGCATTGTGCGACTATTATCTTCGTCTGAATAAAATTTCTCTATTTTAGCGATCACTTCCTTTTCGATTGTTCGACCTATCTTTGGTGGTGGTATAGAAGCAAATCCGTAAGATTTCTGAAAATACTTTGCTCGCGAAGCCATTCTTCGTGAAACATTGAGTTTTTTTGATGTTTCTCGGACACTCCACTCTTAGGGAACCGTTGTCAGCAAAGAAATTTTTCCTGTACACGATTTTTCTTTGTTAAGAACGATTTTTAAGTCGAAAACCCAATCATTGAGCAGTGCAATATTGTCAGTAGGCTCTTCTCTGTGCGTTGAGTTGACAGAACCAGCACTTAGCTTTTTAAGTGCAGAATGACCGTGTTCAACAAGTAAATTGTTGACTTCGAGCAATGTTTTTCTGCCATTATTGTTTTTTTTTAAAGAATGGATCTCGTTGGACATCATCTTTGCGGTTGTTTTCGTCATCCGATGTATTACACGCAACTTTTCGTGATCGCCTTATGCAAGAATTGCAAACAAATTTTCCAATAAATCTCACAAGCTGAGCACTGCAAGTTGGAGGCACTTTTTTAAGGTTCTTATAGACACACTTATGTCTTTCCTTAATGAAAGGATTGGAACACTTGTTTGGTCTTGGCATATTTCATTTAACAGGGACTTTTCTTTAAATAACTCTGAAAATTGACGACTGGCCTAAGTAATGTGCACCTGTTTTAATTGCCAGCCCTGGTAAGTCGATAAAAATCGATCATTCTGTCAAAATAAGTGATTTATCGCTAACGCATCGAAAGATCTTTAGACAAAACAATTGTGCGCCCTCCGTCAAATCGATATTGCGAAAAACTTTTTTTTTTATCTTTTTCGTAATGAATCAAACTTTATTTTCAAATGGTTTTAAACTCTATAGCTGGTAAAGAACACTAAAAAAAATAAAAACTAAAAAAAAAATTTAATTTATTTAAAACTCAAAATTTCGAAAAACCGTTCAAATGAAGTTCTTATATTGTCATTGTGAACTGGAAAAGTAAAAAAGTTCGATGAAAATCGGACCTTCGGAACAGGGGTGGCCCACTTGGCAGATTTTGACTCAATAGTGGTTGCAAATAACTGCAAATCAGTATACCCGACCGAATGCAGGGTAGCGCGTCACTTTACGGTCAACTAATCGTCAGCGCGCCAAACCAAAATCCTACAACAATAACAACGTTGCTAGCGGAGGACAAGCGAAAGCGAAAAAATTCGCCGCTGCAGCTGCTTCTATATGAGGGCTTACGTATTGGTTATGTAACGGGGTAGAGGTATAGAACTTTAAGTTGCAATAAAACAACGATGGATTATTCGATTGACATGAAGTATATATATTCTTGATCAGCATCACTAGACGAGTCGATCTAGCCATGTCCGTCTGTCCGTCTGTCCGTCCGTTTCTACGCAAACTAGTCTCTCAGTTTTCAAGCTATCGGGATACAACTTTCCCAAAAGTCTTCTTTCTATTGCAGGTAGTATATAAGTCGGAACGATCCGGATCGGATAACTATATCATATAGCTCTCATAGGAACAATCGGGAAAAAAAAATTTTAAAAATTATATTTTGGGTGTTTTTAAACCTATTACATTCTACTTTTGGAAATGTCATTTTTTATCTAATTCTGAATTTCGAATAAAATTTTTTTAAAATCGGACGACTATATCATATAGCTGCCATAGGAACGATCGGAAAATTAATGGGAATATAATAGGAAATAAATTATTGCTTCGTTGGTTTTTATTGTATTCTCTTCTACTCTAGGATATAACTCTTTTCAAATATTTTCGAATTTCGATTTTAATTTTATCAAAATCGAACTACTATATCATATAGCTGCCATTGAAACGAACGCAAAATTAATGAGAAATATTAGGAAAATTAACATTTTTGCGATTTGTAAATTAATAGGAATTATCTGCAAGGGTATATAAGCTTCGGCTGGCCGAAGCTAGCTTCCTTTCTTGTTATACCTTCTATCAGTTACAATGTTATCAATGCAATTTTAATTTGCGCACAAATGTACACTTGTTTGTAAATTGGAATTTGTTGTTTTTAAATTTGTTGTTTTGAATGAAACGAAAACATTTGTACACACACGAAAAGATTGACATCCCATACAAAAGTAGCGAAGAAACTTATTATTTTCCGATTCCACATTTGAATGATAATTATTAATTTAAAACTCTTCCAATTTTGCATTGGCTGAAAGGAAATGAATAATTTTATTTGCATCTTATAATTATTAATAACTTGGAAACATTTTGGCTTTGCTTACAGAATTTGTAGTAATTTTTTATCTTCTTCCATGGTGGAAATTAAATAAAGCTCTTACTTCTGCTACAAATGAAAAATATTTTTTGAAAAATAAAACCTAAGTATTTGATCCACAGGACTAACTATTGATCGAAAATCATACTGATCGGAACAGCAGTTGAAGTTTTTAAATCCAAAACAAATTTTAACTTAAATTTCACCTTTCCCCTTCCCCTACCGCTCAGCACTACCCTCCCCCTCGACAGTTTTCTTGGCTGTTGCTCTCTCGGCAGTCGCTCTCTTGCCATCCGCTCTCTGGGTTTCGCTCTCTCGGCAGGCTCCCACAAAGTGCAACGCAATAACTTAGAAAATCTAAATAAGTTCGTTAAAAATTCTTAAAAAAGTGTTAAAAACTTAAAAAATTAAACTAAAGCATTTAGGCCATAGAATAACTATTGAGCCAAAAATCATCTTAATCTTAGCAGCGGTTTAGATTTTTTAAATCGAAAAGTTAATTTTAGATGTAGCCCCCAAATGATGGGGGATATCGAAGTTTCTTTTAGATTTCTAATTAGGCCTATTCAAGACCTAAAATTCTGAAAAATCCAAATTTCAAAATTCCATCCACTTTAGACGTTAACCTTAAGAACATCTAATGTTTTTTTGCTCAAAATATGGATTTTGGAGCTCTTCGGGGCCACTGGGGTGACATGTCGGATCTTAGTGGGCGCCTACGCCCCAATGGAATGCTGTGCATTTGGCTGCTCTAGCTCTTACGGTTTGGGCTGTGGTTGTATCCCCTTAAAAAGCGGTCTTTCATTTTATAATCTTTAGAGATGAATGCGATCTAAGTAAAAGTAGTGAATTTGTATATCCTTCTATCAGTTACAATGTTATCAATGCAATTTTAATTTGCGCACAAATGTACACTTGTTTGTGAATTGGAATTTGTTGTTTTTAAATTTGATGTTTTGAATGAAACGAAAACATTTGTATACACAAAAGTAGCGAAGTAACTTATTATTTTCCGATTCCACATTTGATTGATAATTATTAATATTAAACTCGTCAAATTTTGCATTGGCTGAAATGAAATGAATAATTTTATTTGTATTTAAGCACATTATCGACTTTCAAGTAGAAACATAAACACACATTGTGTGAATGTATTGCATTGTACAAATCAAAACATTTCCAAATATGCATGTGTACATACTTATTTGGTCAAAAGCTCGAATCTTAAGATTAATATTTACCTTGGAAACATTTTGGCTTTGTTTACAAAATTTGTAGTAATTTTTTATCTTCTTCCATGGTGAAAATATAAGGCTCTTACTTCTGCTACAAAATGAGAAATATTTTTTGAAAAATAAAACCTAAGCATTTGATCTACACGACTGACTTTTGATCGAAAATCATATTGATCGGAACAGCAGTTTAAGTTTTTAAAATTCAAAATAAATTTTAACTTAAATTGCCTTTTTCCCCTCCCCCTTCCACACAGCACTACCCCTCCCCCACGACAGTTTTCTTGGCTGCTGCTCTCTCGGCCGTCGCTCTCTTGGCATCCGCTTTCTTGGCATCCGCTCTCTGGGTTTCGCTCTCTCGGCAGGCTCCCACAAAATGCAACGCAAAACCTTAGGAAATCTAAATAAATTCGTTAAAAATACTTTAAAAAATTAAACTTAAGCATTTGGGCCATAGAATAACCATTTACGGAAAAATGATCTCGATCGGAGAAACGGTTTATATTTTTTAAATCGGAAAGTTAATTTTAAATGTAGCCCCCAAATTATGGGGGATATCGAAATTAACAGCCATGATGTTCAATTCAGGAATGAAAAAGTTAGTTATCATGGCTCGATGGCGGATGGACTCTTTCGGGTCTTCCTCAATGCTACGCTCTACAGTAGCAATAGCTTCATCTGTACGCACCGTACGGCGTCTCTGGGGATGCGAGTTATCATTAAGAGTAAACGTGGTGCGAAAACGATCCATGGTTAATCGAATTAACTGCTCTGATGGACGATTTTGTCGACGATAAAATGGACGTAGTGCGCGATACGTATTCCGCACTGAACCATTACTTTCGAAATTAAATTGCACTATTTGCAAGCTATTTGCAAGTTCAGGTGTGAGTCTATTCATGATGAATTGCCAAACCAAACTGAGAATAAATCACTTGAGAGCTGTTAAATCGGTCGCCATCTTGAACAGTGATGCCAACTTAAAGTTATATACCTCTAAAAAAAACACCCTTTATAAAAGCTGGGATGAATTTGTTTTAATTTTTTTTATTTTTAAGAATTTTATTAATCTTTCAAAGTCAAAAATCCGTTTTTCATCTAAAAAATTTGACTTTGGATCAAAAAAAAAATATAATTAAAGTTTAAAAATAAAAATAAAACGCTTCCCAGGGGCAAATTTTTTTAAGCAAAAAATATGTGATCAATTTGAAAACGATCGGTTGAGCCGTTTAGAAATGCCGATGAACACGTACTTTCAAAACGTGGTTTCGAGAAATGCATGTCACATGTAAAACACACACTTTAAAAAAACACGTTTTGCGGTGTTCACTGTATCTTCGCCCAAAATTGACGGATTGATCCGATTGATCTAAAACTTTTTTTCTATAATCTTAAGCTGTTAATCTACAAGAAAAAATAAATATAAAAAATATTTTTTTCCCTGAAAAAAGGCGCGACTTTGCCCATTTTTCCAAAAAGAAAACCTTTTAGGGCCGTTTTCTCGTCCGTACTTTAGTTTGCCTGCCGGGACAACGAAGCGATAAACAAAAAATGGTTTACTCGTCCTTATGTTAGCGCAGGTAGGGACAAATTTTGTCTCGGTACTTCATCCAACGTGCAAAATTTGTGCGGTTGGATTGTGCGCAAGTGTTGCCAGACATTTGAGCGTTGTCAATCTGGTTCCACTCTTCATTCGAAAACAGGTGATTCTATTTACAGTTAAATACAAATCAAAATTGTAAATGTCATCCAATTGATTTTAAAATGAATTCCCGAGCGATTTATCTTCAAACTCTGTGGGATATCGTCGAATTGTCTGAAGTGCGAACCTATCGGCGCAGATATCACGACCAAAGAAAATGCTTCGAACATTACAGTGATGAAGAATTTGTTAAAAGGGTTCTCTTAAGAAAAAGCGGTGAAATTTGTTTTACAAAAAAATGTTTTGCGACTTGAATTTAAAGTAAAGCAGTAAGTGCATTCATTTGATTTAACTAATTCTATATAATCACAAACCATTATTATCGGGAAACGATAATACATGGGTTAAGCTTCTAATAGCTCTTAGATTCTACGCAAGCGGCAGTTTTCTTATAACTGTAGGCAATTTTTGTGGTGTTAGCGTGGCCACTGCCAGTCGAGTTGTTAAGGGCGTTAATTTTGCTATAGCGTATTTTTCAAAACAATTTATGAAGTACCGGCGTATTAAAGATCTTCAAGAAAATGTTGTTGATTTTTATAAAATAGCCAAGTTTCCGAAAGTCCAAGATAGGAGCCATAGATTGCACGTATGTAAGAATTCAATCTCCCGGAGGCGATTCCGAAGACACCAGTTCTACAAGAATTGTGTCCTGTTCATCGGTATAATTTTTACCGCGAAACTTTCATTCTGCCGACATTGTTTTTTATTAGTTTGAAATTTTGTTTATATCATCAGCTGTTAGTATGACTGTTTTATGGTATTTTTCGATAGTTTTTCGATTAATTTTTGACAATTAGTTAACTCTTCTATTGTGGGGCTGCCACCCAGTCTCAAATTAGTGCGCCTTTTACTTGGAGTTTTAAATGACGGACGAGAAAACGAAAACTTATTTGCCACCGGGATAAATTTATCCTTCTATTAGCTAAATTTTACTTTGCAGGACGGACGAGAAAACGGCCCTTAATATTATAAACCAAATTCCAAAAACAAAACTTTGAATGCTTTTTAAATTTACATCGATGGATGTTATATTTTTGAATTCGTTATGAATTCCCAAGTTTAACCGCGTTTTCCAAAAAGATCCCCGACGCAAAGATTCTTAGCACTTCAGATTTCGAAAAATGCTGAAATTGGCCATGTAAAAGTTTTTTAAAAGATACACTCTTTATCTTTCAAACCCCGTACTTAGAATAATTTTATGATAAAATATAAAAATATGTTAATATAGACTTATATAATCATATCTGCATACTAAGTTTTCGCGATTAACGGGTGGTATTTGTGCAATCGCAGTGTGAAAAAATATTTAATGTTTTGATTTAAGATATCTTCGAGGGTCTGTGCTCAATGGTATTAAAACCTATGCCAAAAAATGGCTTCTACATAATAGCATTAAAGGTTCCATTATTATTTGAGTCAATCAAAGCCTATGAGCCATTGAAGTAATTTGTTCACTTCTATTCACAACCAATTTGATGCGGTGAACAGGCTTTAAAAAAATGCAAGGAAAAATATATGCCCTAAAATATTTAACAGGCATCTAGAGGCGTCTTTCACCGAATTTTTAAGACAAATAAGACCATTGTACGTCGAAGGATGGAATTTATAGAATTTTTTCCGTAAGAACTTAAAAAGTAACAACTATTTTTAAATCCCATTTTACATAAATATCTGACACATTCGTAAAAATGTGCCTTTCAATTTGGTTAGCAGTAGGCGCCGAACATAGACAAATTATATTTTTAAGGGGTTAATATGCCTTAAAAAAAATAAGAGCTATTTGTCAACTTTTATAATAAAAATTGAAGCATAAGAGTTATTTGTCAACTTTTATAATAAAAATAGAAAAATAAGACTTATTTGTCCGTTTTTTTAAAAAGGTAACTCTTATTTGCGATCCCTGGACTAAAATCATAATACCTTTAGCAAGGGTATAAAAAGGGATAATGCATGATAAACGTGAGAGGAATACTAAAAGTTTCACTTCTGTCGTGCGTAGGCTGGACACACCCCTTTTTTTTGTATGCTTTTTGTGCTTCTTTGTATGGCTCCCATTCTTTGGCAGCATAGCTGGAGTGATAGGCTTTTATTGGCCTCTTTCTCAGAGTGCAAAGCTCTTTGGAGTATGAAACCTTGCATGTTGCCTTATATGCATTGCTTAGAATGTTTGTTAGGTCCTCTACTTCCTTGTCCAGGGTCGTCGTAGAGGTTCGTACCCGTGTTCTTCTGTTGCTAACTTTGGAGTACACAATCTTACCGAATTTTCCCAGTTTGTTCTACGGGGGTTACGTTTCGGTTCCGGTTTGCTAATCGGAATCGAAATTTCGAAGAAAATGTACCTGTGATCTGAAAAGGAATTTTGTTTCGACACTGTCCACTTTTCAACCTTATATTTACTAAATTCTGTCTGTAAAGTGAGGTCTAACACCTCTTCCCATCCCTGAAATTCCCTAGGGCTGGGGAATATAAAGGTGGGTGTGTTCCCTCTATTACATATGGTGATGTTGCGGCAAATAATATTATCAAAAAGAGATTTACCCCTTTCGTTAGTTTCCGAGTTTCCCCATAGTGTGTGCCTCGCTTTTAGCGTCGCATCCGAGCACCAGGGTCGCCTTAGTGTCTTCCGCCCTTGCAGCAGCTTGATGACTGGCTCAGGTGGAGCCGGTACATTATCGGCCATGTAGGATTAGGCTATCACCATCGATGTCCGATCCGCCGCCACGAATCTGGCAACTGCTAGATCCGGTGTACTAAGATTGGGGCACAGAAGTGCGTTATAGTTATTCTTTATAATAATACCTACTCTCGGCCTACCTGTCGAGTTAGTATAAAAGAGTGTATATTCCAGTTGTGTTAGACACGAGATTTTTCCGTCTCGAGTCCATGTTTCTTGAACGATGCCTATGTCAATGTTCCTCTCACTAAGAAGAACTGCAAGATTGGCTAAAGCATGCGTGCTGCGCTTCAGGTTAATCTGCACGACTTTAGGCATCGGTGTTGGGTGTTACGTCTGGGGTCTTGTCGTCGATGACTAGGTCATCCAACAGCTTGTCGACCTCCTCGAGAACATCATCCGGCTCTGCCAGGATGACCTTGATCTTGGCCTTCCGTAGGCCGTACCGGATGGTGTAGTCGGCCTTCTGAAGCTGCGGCAGGCAGCGCTGGTTGATGAGGAAGAGGAACGGTTGGCTCGTCTTCATCTCCATCTTTACTTTAAGTATCTTGAGTACTGCGCTCCAGTTTGGAGTCCCCAATATGGGGTGCATATAGACCGAATTGAGTCTGTGCAAAAAAACATTTTAATATTTGCCTTACGGGGACTTAACTGGGATACAAGCCTAATACTGCCATCCTACTCTAGTAGACTACTTCTAATTAATTTACCATCATTAGTTTACCGAAGAACTATGCTTGGTATTACGTTTATCAGGAATCTTATTCATGGTGATGTGGAGAGCCCCGAGTTACTGGGTCGCCTGCATTTTAATGTGCCTAATAGATTCACAAGAAACTATATTCCTCTAGTTCTAAATCATTGGATCTCTAATTATGCAATGCATGAACTCTTTAGAGCACTCTACAATTACTATAATAGACTATACCACCTAATATCTACTACCAACTCACTGCCTATTTTTAAATCAATAATACTATCCTACCCAGCAAAAAATTAGTTTTACTTTTTGTATCTTGACTATTGCATGTATTTTTAATTGTCTATGGTGAAATTGTCTTTTTCTTTGTCCGCGATATCGTTTACTCGCTCAAAACGGTGTAGGGCTTCGCGCGTAACAAGCATTGCTTGGTGTCGTAAGGGCCACTTGATTGTGCTGACCATAGTGCATCAACGTCCAAACAAAAGTTAAAAAAAAGTATACCCAGTCCTCTGTGTCCACTACTGGGTTCTGAGCCCTCAGCAGCGACAGCACCTTTCCTTGGTCAGTCTGCTCCTTTGGCAACCAAATGCGAGCCCGCGGCCTCCTTGGAATCTGCCTGGACGAGCCTAATACTAAGGCCGTCCCATGCATCTCCAATCCTGGCTATGCATTCCGCCAGGAAGGACCTTGAGAACGAGTCATCGCACTTGATCACCCGGTGCCCCCTGACCATGTCCGACGAGTCAAAGGAGGGGATCGGACCGTTTGGCACGGCTAATAGCCTTTCAGCTATCATGTCGGCCACCTTGACCTCGATCTCCTCCCACTTCTCCGACATCAGGCGTTCGTCGTCGAGCAGGTCGTACACCAGTGCCATCGCGAGACTGTCTCTGGCTACGTCGCTAAATTTCTTGGCCTTCTTCACAAAGGAGGTCGGTCTTGGCCTCCCCTGAGCGTCCTTTGCCCGTTTGGGTGCGCTCACGCTTGCCTCGTGCGAGCGGTCCCGTTTTGTGTTGGCTTGAGTGGCCTCCGGGCGCGTCCTCATGTATTCCTCGAAGTCTGCGATCTCCACAAGGCATCGAGTCTTGTCCTCCGCGTCGCACTGGTCAGTCTTGCCCTCTGCCTCATTCTTGGCAATCTTGCCGAGAATAAAACGAGCCCGACTGACCTTGGCCTTGCGCTGCTGATGCGTAACAGTGGGTGCCTTGCTGGTACCCGTTTCCGTTCCGCTGTTGTGAGAATTGATGTTCGTGGTGTCTAGAGGGGTGCTGGTCTTAGCAGCCCCTTCCGTTCCCATCGGAGCTGGAGAACCCTGGCTGGGTGTTCGCGGCCCTTCCTCGATGGTAGCGATGGTTTGTGGTTTAACCTCCCCCGTGAGGTCCGAAGCTACGGTGTTAGGTTTCATTTTCATTACATAATCGCCCGCGTTGCTCGACCAGGCAAGCGCGGCGGGCCTGAGGGTTGTTGGGGCTCTATGAAAAAGTCGACCGTGACTCCGCCCCAAAGTCACGGCAAGGCCACTTCCGACCAGTGCTGCCATCACTCAGCTTGAAAAACAGGACAGATAAGCCAAAAAAAACAGGGAAAAAAAGGACAAAAAATTTTCAAAAAGGACAAAAAAAGGGACAAAAGTAAATGCGCCTCCATTTTTCTGTTTTACCAATGGGTTATATAATTACTTAATTTAAATGGATTTTATATTAAATTCAATTATGTAATGACCTACTGCGCCCGACTCACTTCCTTCTTTGTTTGATCATTTTACCATGGTTAATTTTTGTGCGTATACGTAATAATCTAAAATTATTAAAATAATAAAAGCATTTCAAGTAACTATATTGGTAATACAAAAAAATGCCATATCTGCGTCAAACCCGAATAAGGGCCGGTTTCTCGAGTGCCGGCTAACATTTCTCGAACAGATAAAGTCCCTGCTAAGGCATTTTGGCTTTCTCGAGCATAAATGTGAGAGCTAACTTTGACAGGGACTCGGAGTCCCTGTTAAGCGTTTTCGACTCGATAGAATGACAGCTGATTTCCCAAAGCCAACTAAGAAGAAGAAACGAAATCACAGCTGACTTTTCCTTAAAATTATACCCAAACAGCTGATAAAATAATCGAAGCATGCCATTTTTTGCGCTTCACAGCACAATTCTGTGCGTTAACAGCACTCTGTAATTGTTTCTCGTTCAGATAAATTAAAGCAGTCGAGAAAGCGGATTTGCTTTTACGAACAGTTTATCTGGTATTTAACTTTTTCGAACAGATAGCTGTCAGGGACTTTGACAGGGACTCGAGAAACCGGCCTTAAGAGTCGTTAAAATCTGAAATTTTTTTCTGACAAAAAAGCAGAGAGTAAAAATTGAGAAATTTTTAAAGTGTTTTCCCCTTTTTTTGCTACAGAAAAAATCGTACTATATAGAAAATCCATCGACTGCTTTACGTCTCATTGATAATTTGTAAAAATAATTATTTTTTTAATGCCGAACTGTTAGATTGATGGTTAAAAAGGCGTTTTAGCATATAAAAACAGGTTTACACACTTTCGACTGGCAAAAATAACACTCAAGACCTTTTTTTTGAAAAAAGGACAGATTTCCGGATAGGGGATGTTTGAAATTTTTTCCGGATAAACCCGTTAAAAAAAGGACAGATCTGTCCGGAAAGAGGACAAAATGGCAGCACTGCTTCCGACCCAGGGTTGCCCGGCCCTGGGAAGGCTCCGTTAAAACACAGCTGGATTAACCCTTCAGCTGCAAACCTGAAAGTCAGTGGGCACGGGTCGCTTGACACGCTTGACTTGAGGGTAGGCACTTTAAAGACCTGCCCAGGTCCGCCCGACTACGATTCGTCAGCATCCATATTCATAGCTAGACTATGGACCTGCTTTCAGCTGCCCTCACGGGGAGAGTATAGTCGCACTACCATCGGTGCACACAGTTACGGCAGGGAACGAGTCCCCTGTTGGTCCCCCTGGGACCAAGTACCGGGGACCGAGTAGCCTGTGTAATATAAAAAAAATTTGTTTTTTCTGCGTACGCCGCCGTTTCTATATTAACTCTATATATATTATATTATTATTCTATCTATTCAAAAAGCCTTTTCTAAGTGTTGTCCTAAAACACATAAAAGGAAAGGCCAAGAATTGTTGTCAACTATAGATGAGGATCAATTGCTATCAGCCGCAGAACAGCCTTTGCGGCAGGAAAGAAAACGGGGTTCGGCTAAATTAATCAACGAATTATCAAAAGCTCCCGCGTCTACGGGGAGTATAATTAACAATTGGATTGGATGTAGTTCAATCTGACGTCCAATTTTCCATGACTTTTCCCAAAATTTGCGGCCGTATATCGGCAATAACACGGCGAATGTTGTCTTCCAAATGGTCAAGCGTTTGTGGCTTATCCGCATAGACCAATGACTTTACATAGTCCTACAGAAAGTAGTCTAGCGGTGTTAAATCACAAGATCTTGGAGGTGTTAAATCACAAGATCTTGGACGCCAATATACAGGTCCAAAACGTGAAATTAGGCGGTCACCAAACGTGTCTTTCAATAAATCGATTGTGGCACGAGCTGTGTGACATGTTGCGCCGTCTTGTTGGAACCAGAGCTCCTGGACATCATGGCTGTTCAATTCAGGAATGAAAAAGTTAGTAATCATGGCTCTATACCGATCACCATTGACTGTAACGTTCTGGTCAACATCATCGTTTTTGAAGAAGTACGGACCAAACAGTCAGTTTTTCTGGATGTAACGGTGTTTCGAAATACACTTGAGGATTAGCTTCACTCCAAATGCGGCCGTTTTGTTTGTTGACGTAGCCATTCAACCAGAAGTGCACTTCATCACTAAACAAAATTCGCTTATGAAAATACGCTACGTATTCCGCACTGAACCATTACTTTCGAAACAAAATTGCATTATTTGCAAGCGTTGTTCAGGCGTCAGTCTATTCATGATGAATTGCCAAACCAAACTGAGAATAAATCACTTGACAGCTGTTAAATCGGTCGCCATCTTGAACAGTGATGCCAACTTAAAGTTCTATACCTCTAAAAAAAACACCCTTTACTTGCCCTTATGATAGACCGTAAAAAATTGTCCAAAATTATATTCATGTTATGATCTCGTACACACAAATACTGATCTCATTCACAGGTTACTGATATCATCCGAATCATTTATAGCAAGTTTGCGAGCACCACCAAAAACTAGACACTTAGAGCTTTCAAAAGATGTGTCCCAACTTTTATCAAAAGATAGATACACTGACGACAGCTATGACTCGAATTCGGAGTCGGACTAGCTAATACAATTTTTCTATGAAGTTTGAATTGTTATCATTTAAAAAAAAAATCTAAAAAATATAAACCAAGGTTTTTTTGTTTTTGTTTTCAATTATCTTTAATATAAAATCTTATTTGCAGCTGTTCAGCTTAAAACATCGAAGCTACAGCTAAAACAGAAATAGCATATAACCAAAAATTGAAAACAAAATGTTTTAAGTTGTCGAAAATTATAAAAAACAAGAGAGAACGCTATAGTCGGGTTGCTGTCCCGACTATCTAATACCCGTCACTCAGCTAAAGGGAGTGCGAACGCTGTACTCGGGTTGGTGTCCCGACTATCTAATATTCGAACCTCAGCTAAAGGGAGTGTGAGGGAGATAGATACATAAATTTTGATTGCGTATAACTTTTTAATGAATGGTCCGATTTGAAAAATTCTTCTACATTTCGATAGGTATAAATATACACAACAAAATTGCATTTATACTTCTCGGAAATCTTTAAAGATGTGGGCGCAGGACATATATTAAAATCGTTAGTAGGCAATTGTGGGCGTTAGAGGGGGCGTGGCGCTTGGCTGAAATAAACTTGCGCTGCGTAGGAGGCTTAAGAATATGTGTGGAAAATCTTAACCTTTTACATTTTGTTGTTTCCGAGATCTCAGCGTTCATACGGACAGATAGACGGACGGGCGGACATGGCTAGATCGACTCGGCTAGTGATCCTGATCAAGAATATATATATACTTTATGGGGTCGGAAACGCTTCCTTCTAGCTGTTACATACTTTTGCACAAATACAATATACCCTTTTACTCTACGAGTAACGTGTATAAAAATACGAAAATAGTTAAAATTTTCGAAATTTTTTTAAAAATATTTTGATTTGTGTTTTTTTATTTAAAAAAACAGTTTTTTCAATTTCTTACGCCCTCAAGTGCCACGCCCATTTTTTTATGTTCAACATAATCTTTAGGCTTACTAGAATATTCACTAAAAAATTTGAAGCCAATATCTTAAAATATACGACTCCTACTGATTTAAGTCCCTGTGCAAATTAACTTTCTCCTTAGTGAGTTGTTTAAAAAAAAATTATTTTATTTTACTTCACCTATTCACTATTACAATTGTTTCATAGGTTTAACTTATTTCACTGCTCACTGCTTTATACTTTTTAAACTTCTCGATTGGATTCTTAAAAACGGACTGCCGAGCCTCAAGTTCAATAATCAATAATGAAAGCTCGGCTTAAGAGATTTATCTCAGAAAAACTGATTAAGAGAATGACTAAAGAGAGTCGGAAAAATAGGACGATGAAATTTGGCAATTAAATTTGAAACTAAATTTCTGCCGGAAATTGGTGTTTATGTTAGCGGACTTTGAGGACCGCTTTGGGGCTCCGATGTTTACAACATCGGCTTGGCTGTTTACAAAGTCCCTTTGATGCGGGATGTGTGAAAGTGATCTGGGTGGGAATAACTTGGAGGCGGGTATATCTCGGAGTCAGTCTGCGTTATTTGGAAATTGGCTCTGAGCTCAAAATTGTTTATGAGTTTGGTAAGTGCCCCGAAGTAATGTGTCATATAACTCCCCCCATTCTAAATTAAATCGTCCCGATTCATTGGAACTGATGGGTATATTGAATGTAATTAATTAGTCAATTCGACAATGATATTTCCTTCTAGGGATTCTCATTGTTGGGTATATTATTATCTTCTTGTATTTCTATATTGGATTGCCGTGGCTTGAATATTTAAAACTTTCTGTATTTGATTATAAGTATGAAAATTAAATATATAAATGTAAATACGATTAATATTAACAAAATTGGTATTTGAGTTTGTTTAATTTGAATAAAAGAATTTAGTATGTTAATGTAACAAATGACAGTTCGGAATCATTTGACATAATAAATTCGGATATTACTAAATCTGTATACTTTCGAGCAGTGATGTATTCCAATATCTTTTTATCTACATTATTGAAAGATATATTATTAATTTTAGTGGTGCCGTTAAAAGTTATTAATTCATTAATTATATTATGTCCATTTACTAAAATGGCTACTTCTTGGATTACATCTATATTTTTATTTTTTTTTTTTTTGATTTTTATACATAATGTTTTTTCTCCATTAAGTAATTTGGTAAAACAAGAACCTTGTGGGCTTGTGGGGGACTACCTTACGAGTTCCAACTGTGATACAGAACTCCCACATTGGTGACCCCGACATGATATCTGAGCAAAAATCGTGAGGAGATCACAGTAAACCGCGCAAATTTATTAACTCTGATTGGGAAGCGAACACGTTGTTCTTACATAACCTCGAAACATGGTTAACCACAGCGATGATGAGGACGCCGTTTCGAGGCAGCAAGCTCTGCCGCAACAGGCGCCCCTCCAAATACAGCAGCAGGCGGACCAACCGCGGTTGCCACTTCAACCGCAATCTCCGCTCCAACCGGCAATTTCGGAGCCGACTGCACTCCAGCAGCCCGTTGCATTTAGCCCGAGTGCGTCCGCTCCGCTACAATCGGGCACACCCAAGCTGGGAGTCGACGAGCAGACATCAATTGAGATCAGCCGAGTGTCGTTAAAGGCGCACTTAAAAGGGCACCCTGACGTATTCTTCACCCTGCTGGAGTCGCAATTTGCAAGTCTCCGCATTACAGTGGACGACACAAAATTTTACCTAACCTTGAATATACTGCCTGCAGAATACCTGGAAACGATCATGTACATCTTGCGAAATCCGCCGCCCACTGGAAAATACGAAGCGATAAAGGCAAAAATTATTGACGAACACCAGCCCTCAACTCAGGCCCAGTTCGCGCAGTTATTCCGGGCGTTGGAGCTCGGCGATAGCAAGCCATCTGTACTGCTGCGCCGCATGCGCGAATTGGCCAGAGGTAACATGGGAGAAGACGTCCTGAAAGCCATGTGGTTGGAGCAATCGATCAAAGTCCCGAGACGACCGTTTTTGTTACTACCACAATCGATTTGGTGAGAGGGCGAACAGATGCAGATCGCCTTGAAAGTGGCCGACGGAAAACTAACAGCCACTTCGCACGAGGCAGCATGTGAAGTGGACGCGATCCAATCCAGCCGTCTATTCATATTCGACAGAAATACAAACACCGAATATCTGATAGACACAGGTGCGGACATATCAGTCCTGCCCGCCAACGCGTTCCCACACCTCAAACCATCTTCAACCCATCGTATATATGCTGCCAATGGTACACCAATCAATTCCTACGGGACAAGAACCGTGACTCTAACACTTGGCCTCCGACGCTGTTTCAACTGGACGTTCATAGTGGCCAACGTATCCAAAGCCATCATCGGTGCCGACTTCCTCTCTCGATACGGTCTCATCATCGACGTAAAGCGACGAAAAATCATCGATGGGACCACATCACTGTCTACAATCTGTGAGCTTCGCCATGTCCAGTACTCACCTATATCGACCGTTACCAACGATTGTGAGTACCACGACATGATCTTGCAATATAAAGACCTGACTCTTCCTCCGGTTTTCGACGAGGAGCTCGTGCAAAACACCCGAGTGCAGCACTACATTGCGACGAAAGGCCAACCTGTATTTGCTAAGGTTCGCCGACTGGATGCTGAGGCTCTGACCGTCGCCAAGTTCGAATTCACACGTATGCTTGGAGCGGGGATATGCCGACCGAGCAGCATCAGCTGGGCATCGCCATTACATATGGTAAAGAAAAAGAATGGCGGCCATGTGGCGACTATCGAAGGTTGAACGCGATCACTATTGCCGACCGATACCCACTCCCACACATCCACGATATCAACCAGGTCTTCGCCGGCAAGTCCATATTCTCTACCATCGATCTGGTCAGCGCCTATCACCAGACCCCCCTCGGCCCAGAAGACCGAGAGAAGACAGCCATTATCGCACCGTTTGGGCTTTTCGAATTCAATGTGATGACATTTGGACTCCGCAATGCATCGCAAACGTTTCAACGGCACATGAACAACATTCTCGGCGATCTCGACTTTGTGGCAGTGTATATAAAGCCCAGCACCGTCAACACTTTAAGATTGTTTTTGATCGCCTGCGACAAGCCAACCTACGTATCAACGTGGCCAAGAGTGTATTTGGAAAAACTGACCTAACTCTATCACGGCATCCGGCGTATCCCCAACAGTCGAACGAGTGAACGCGATAAATGAGTTCCCGAAGCCGACAAAGATATGCAAGTTGCGCCGATGCATTGCCATGCTGAACTACTACCGCCGATTCTTGCCGCATGCAGATCGCATGCAATCGGTGCAGCGCTTCATTAAGTTTGTGAAGGGGACCTGCAGCCACTGAGTTTCTACTCTAAGCGGATGACGGACACACAAAAGCGCTATAGTACGTACGACCGGGAGCTTTTAGCAATTTTCCAAGCTGTCAAAATCGCTTCATGATCGAAGGACGCGACTGCACCATTTACGCCGATCACAAACCCATGGTATATGCACTTCGACAGGATCACGAGAAAGCATCGCCACGACAGGCGAGACAATTGTCATTTATAACCAAATTCTGCACGAAAATTGAGAATATTTATGGAGCCGATAACACCGTTGCAGACGCCCTATCCCGCATCGCAGGAATCGAGCAGATCAACATGGACGAATGCGCACTGTCTGACGACCGGGCTATGGGGGAGGATGCATAGAATCAACCGACGACACCAACGGCGTCTCCAGCAATCGACGTCCCGCAGCCAACATCGACGACAACGCGAGGAAGACGCCATGTGCGGTTACCGTCTCGCTTCCAAAGCCAGCGATCATCTTCCTGATCCAGAAATCAGCCATGCTGATTTCTGAGGGGGAGTAATGTGGGGGACTACCTTACGAGTTCCAACCACATGTCAGCGTCTCTCGGTGAATACCAAAACAGCTGATCTGCGCAAGCTTCTTCCGGGAATGATATTTATCGTTAGATAAAGCTTTATCCTAAGATCTCATCCCTAGCTCTCGCTCTACAAAACGAGCCTCGACGAGTAACGTAACCGGCTAATATTAATAATCATTATAATCATGCACCATCAGTGAATAAAAGATTACTGTGAAACGGAACTCCCACAGGCTTATTGTGCAATAATTATTAAATAATTCTGTCTTAAAGTTAGACATTACATTACATTAGATTACACAGGCCAACAAAATGTGACATGGGTCGATGTCCAGGCCTGCCACCATTTTATTTCGATAAATGAGGCTTTTCTAAGCATAAGTTACCACTACGCCTATAGTCTATCAGCTCTGGTATTTGCGGTATCTTTAATTTAAGAAAATCACAAATTTTCTTCATCTTTTGGGATATTTCTTTAAGAGTGGTCAACCAATTTTGGTAATCTTTTCGGAATTAAATAGTTACATGTCTCTTTTATACGGTCGTTTTGGAAAATTCAATCTAACTCAACCACACGAGGAGTTGGGCGCATTCAAAATTTTAAAGTCACAGCAAAGTTTAAAAATCTTCATTTGTGAACAGCGTTTAAAAATAAAATAAAAATATTTTTTTCTACAATGCATTTTTGATCCAAAGAGACCTTATGTCCCTAATTTTTAGGACACTCATCAGGCTTTTGTAAGTTGTTTTGGAATTTTGAAAATTGTTTTTCTTAAAAAACCTGTCACAATTTTAAATATCATAATTCTAAACAATCTAAGTAGTTTTGCTTTGAGTATAAGCACATGAGCGTAGCCTACTAATCTTTGGGGGCTGAAATGCCTGAAGTGTAATCCCCCTCCAGCTTTTAGCTTACGTCCATGTATAAATATTTTTAAAGCAAGGGTCACTTATGCTCAAAAATAGTTATGAGTTACGTAAAATAGTGACAGGTTTGGGCACTGTTTGTGAATCGTCACTGTGAAGGAAGTAAGAAAAACAATTTTAAAAATTCCAAAACGATACACAAAAACCTGATAAGTGTCCTAAAAATTAGGGACATAAGGTGTCTTTAGATCAAAAATGCATTGTAGAAGAAAATATTTTTATTTTATTTTTAAACGCTGTTCACAAATGAAGACTTTTAAACTTTGCTGTAACTTTAAAATTTTAAACGCGCCCACCTTCTCTTGTGGTTCAGTTAGATTGAATTTTCCAAAACGACCGTATAAAAGAGACATGTAACTATTTAATTCCGAAAAGATTACCAAAATTGGTTGACCACTCTTGAAGATATATCCCCAAAGACGAAGAAAATTTGTGATTTTCTTAAATTAAAGATACCGCAAATACCAGAGCTGATGGACTATAGGCGTAGTGGCAACTTATGCTTAGAAAAGCCTCATTTATCGAAATAAAATGGTGGCAGGCCTGGACACCGACCCATGTCACATTTTGTCGGCCTGTGTTATCAATTCACAACACTGACAGGTTTGGGCACTGTTTGTGAATCGTCACTGTGAAGGAAGTAAGAAAAACAATTTTAAAAATTCCAAAACAATTTACAAAAAGCTGATGAGTGTCCTAAAAATTAAGGACATAAGGTGTCTTTGGATCAAAAATGCATTGTAGAAGAAAATATTTTTATTTAATTTTTAAACGCTGTTCACAAATGAAGATTTTTAAGCTTTGCTGTGACTTTAAAATTTTGAATGCGCCCACCTCCTCTTGTGGTTGAGTTAGATTGAATTTTCCAAAACGACCGTATAAAAGAGACATGTAACTATTTAATTCCGAAAAGATTACCAAAATTGGTTGACCACTCTTGAAGATATATCCCCAAAGACGAAGAAAATTTGTGATTTTCTTAAATTAAAGATACCGCAAATACCAGAGCTGATGGACTATAGGCGTAGTGGCAACTTATGCTTAGAAAAGCCTCATTTATCGAAATAAAATGGTGGCAGGCCTGGACACCGACCCATGTCACATTTTGTCGGCCTGTGTTATCAATTCACAACACTGACAGGTTTGGGCACTGTTTGTGAATCGTCACTGTGAAGGAAGTAAGAAAAACAATTTTAAAAATTCCAAAACAATTTACAAAAAGCTGATGAGTGTCCTAAAAATTAAGGACATAAGGTGTCTTTGGATCAAAAATGCATTGTAGAAGAAAATATTTTTATTTAATTTTTAAACGCTGTTCACAAATGAAGATTTTTAAGCTTTGCTGTGACTTTAAAATTTTGAATGCGCCCACCTCCTCTTGTGGTTGAGTTAGATTGAATTTTCCAAAACGACCGTATAAAAGAGACATGTAACTATTTAATTCCGAAAAGATTACCAAAATTGGTTGACCACTCTTGAAGATATATCCCAAAAGCCGAAGAAAATTTGTGATTTTCTTAAATTAAAGATACCGCAAGTACCAGAGCTGATGGACTATAGGCGTAGTGGCAACTTATGCTTAGAAAAGCCTAATTTATCGAAATAAAATGGTGGCAGGCCTGGACATCGACCCATGTCACATTTTGTCGGCCTGTGTAATAATGGGGTATTTTATGTATATAATTAGAATATCCTTGTGTAATGCTATTTTAAATTCGAATATATCCAATAGTTCAGTTATAATTACAGGCCTTTGTTCATGTTTATAAATTTCTTGTAAGTCTTTATTGTTTAGAATTTTAGTATTAAATACGTCAGTTTTGGCAAGTGTAATTGTATCCATTAAATTCATAAGATCGTAAGTAATTAAGATATTTTCTTAGTGGAATTTCTTGATTTTTAAAGGCTGTTTTAAATTCTTCAGATAGAGCTTTTATTTCTTTAAATATTTTAGAATTAATGACGAATTGATCATTACTATTTTGTATTAAATTATTTACCTTATTTTGCACTGTTATAAAGTCTATATAAGTATTTTGATAATTTTTAAGTCGTGGGATATTTCCCAATTTACACTAGTTTAGAGCAAAAAATTGTAAGCCTTGAGACCAATTTTTTGCTCTAAACTAGTGTAAATTGGGAAATATCCCACGACTTAAAAATTATCAAAATACTTATATAGACTTTATAACAGTGCAAAATAAGGTAAATAATTTAATACAAAATAGTAATGATCAATTCGTCATTAATTCTAAAATATTTAAAGAAATAAAAGCTCTATCTGAAGAATTTAAAACAGCCTTTAAAAATCAAGAAATTCCACTAAGAAAATATCTTAATTACTTACGATCTTATGAATTTAATGGATACAATTACACTTGCCAAAACTGACGTATTTAATACTAAAATTCTAAACAATAAAGACTTACAAGAAATTTATAAACATGAACAAAGGCCTGTAATTATAACTGAACTATTGGATATATTCGAATTTAAAATAGCATTACACAAGGATATTCTAATTATATACATAAAATACCCCATTATTACACAGGCCGACAAAATGTGACATGGGTCGATGTCCAGGCCTGCCACCATTTTATTTCGATAAATTAGGCTTTTCTAAGCATAAGTTGCCACTACGCCTATAGTCCATCAGCTCTGGTACTTGCGGTATCTTTAATTTAAGAAAATCACAAATTTTCTTCGGCTTTTGGGATATATCTTCAAGAGTGGTCAACCAATTTTGGTAATCTTTTCGGAATTAAATAGTTACATGTCTCTTTTATACGGTCGTTTTGGAAAATTCAATCTAACTCAACCACAAGAGGAGGTGGGCGCATTCAAAATTTTAAAGTCACAGCAAAGCTTAAAAATCTTCATTTCTGAACAGCGTTTAAAAATTAAATAAAAATATTTTCTTCTACAATGCATTTTTGATCCAAAGACACCTTATGTCCTTAATTTTTAGGACACTCATCAGCTTTTTGTAAATTGTTTTGGAATTTTTAAAATTGTTTTTCTTACTTCCTTCACAGTGACGATTCACAAACAGTGCCCAAACCTGTCACTATTTTACGTAACTCATAACTATTTTTGAGCATAAGTGACCCTTGCTTTAAAAATATTTATACATGGACGTAAGCTAAAAGCTGGAGGGGGATTACACTTCAGGCATTTCAGCCCCCAAAGATTAGTAGGCTACGCTCATGTGCTTATACTCAAAGCAAAACTACTTAGATTGTTTAGAATTATGATATTTAAAATTGTGACAGGTTTGGGCACTGTTTGTGAATCGTCACTGTGAAGGAAGTAAGAAAAACAATTTTCAAAATTCCAAAACAACTTACAAAAGCCTGATGAGTGTCCTAAAAATTAGGGACATAAGGTCTCTTTGGATCAAAAATGCATTGTAGAAGAAAATATTTTTATTGACTAGTTTTGAGTTGCTATTCACGCTGAACAAATTAAAAAAAATTCCCAAAGAACCGTTCTGAAGATATTCGCAAAAATCCAGATTTTGGGCACTTCTTTTATAAACTAGCTGTAACAAAAAAACGCCAGAAATGAAACATGTCTGTAGATTTAGTAATTCAGTAGTAAGTAGTTAGTTAGTATGTTTTATTTTTTTGATATAAGCCGGGGTAGGCATATTTTTAATTAACACGCCTCACAAGAAAATAGTTCTTGTTTTTATGTTTGTCGATGTCATATAGTTAAAAAAAGACTCCTGAAATCTGCGGGTAGTTGAGCCCCCACTGTGGCATGTTACTTCATCTGGGTTAATATATATTATAAAAGTCGCCCGTGTCTATCACGGCCGAGAATCCATAAGTCCGCCGGGTGTCGTCTGCGGAGACGACGTCGGCCCAGTGGTGTGGCAAGACGTCTAGCCAGGCGGTTAGAATGCACCAGAAGCCGATCCCTGTATCGATTCGAGAACTGAGTTCAAAAATTTGGTACTCCGGTGTCACGAAATAAAACGCTATTTTCGAGGTAATGATGCCACTTCACCCCAAGCATCCTCCGCAGTGCTTTTGTGATGCAAGTCTGAACTATTCTTAGCGACGTGTCGCAAGCGGTGCCCCAGCATGTTATTCCCCAATTTAGGGTCGGGAGAACAATGGTTTTAAGGAACCGCACCTTGGCCTGAAGGGATAATCCGCTATCTGAGCGAAGTAGCCAGTCCATTTTGTCCAGTTTCATCCTCGCTGACCCACAAACACGGTCAATCTGACCCTTCCAGCATTGACGGCGGTCTAAGGTAAAACCGAGTTATGTTACTCTTTGCTCGTGCTTAAGTCTATCACCATCCAAGTAAAGACTACGGGATCGGCCAGGTCGAAGGGCAATGGTGGCATGTTGCGTTTTATCAACGTTTATTATTATTATATTATAACGAGAGGCCCAACATTCAAACTCGTTCAAGAATGTCTGGATACGCCACGAGGCCAAGGAGGGGGTGCTGCCAGTAGCTAGGAATTCAGTATCATCTGCATAGGTGGCAAGGAGAGTATCACGAACCACTGGGTTTGGGCGATCCGAAGTGTAAATTGTGTACAGAACCGGGCCAAGGACACTTCCCTGTGGGACATCAGCACGAATTAGACGTAGTCCAGAAAGATATCCACGAATGTCAACGGCAGAAATGACACAATGAGCTTCCAGAGTCCCTCAGGCAGTAGTGGCATTAAGTTATAGAATAGACCTTCATGTCAAAAGCCTGTGTGACTTTAAGAAAAACGGCCGAGGAATATATCTATGACCTTCTAAGCCATCTAGAATGTGGTTCACGACTCTGTGAACCTGTTCGACAGCGGAGTGGCGACTACGGAAACTAAATTGATGGTTTGGTAGAGCGTCATCCAGGAGCCTGTTAAGTACGATCCACCCAAAAATCTTGGAAAACGTGGACAGGAGACTTATTGGCCTGTAGGTCTCAGGGAAGCACGGATCCTTGCCCTTTTTAGGGACAATTGTAACTAGAGCACGTTTCCAAGGGGATGGAAAGGTTGAGTGACGCATTAAAGAGAAGGCAGAGCTGCGCAATGACAGAGTTGGGAAGTGACTTTGAAACTTTACCATCGACCTTATTCATACCAGGAGCTTTTGTTGGGACCAATCGTTTAATATGATCACGGACCTCTTCCTCATCCAATGGTCGCACAACAACAGAAGGACCGAAAAGGAGTCCAAACCTAGAAGTTGTGGCTCAAACTTCCTAGTCTGTTGCAAAAGCGAACGGATTAAATCGGTTTTTCAGGTTTCTGCTATCGTTTAAGAGAAAATCTGTGAAGAGGTTGTCTTTTCAGATTTCGTGTGCATTTCCATAATGCAAACCCATGATCCTGGTTGGGATTAATTGCACTGAGATGATTTACTTATACTAAATTCCCAAATCCTACATACATCTAGACGTCATCAGCGTACATATGAATATCACAGTTAGATAAGAAACTAGGAAAGTCATTTATATATAACGTAAAAACCAGAGGACGAAGAACAGAACCTTGCGGAACACCACGGTTGAGGAACACAAACGAAGATAAAATGTTAGACAAAACAACTGTTAGGCGGCGATTGCTTAAGTATGAAGTCATTAGCTTACTTGTAGTGTTTCACGACCCATCGTCACAAAAACTAAATACGCATCCCTAGAATCATGACCCGATAAGTAATTATCGAAAACTGAACTATCGTCATCGTTCGCACTCGGCACGCTAAACGGCGGCTATATAAGCTATATACGTTCCGACGATCTTCGAGGAAACATACCAGCAACCAGGAGAAATATCCGGCGCCGACGCGACTCCTAGGCCCTTCCGAAGCGCCGACGGGACCCCTCGGCCCTTTCACAGCGCCGACGCAACTTCTCGGCCCTTCCGTAGCGCCGACGCGACTTCTCGGCCCATCCGCAGCGTTGAAGCTCGCAGTAAGCAGGGAACCTCTTGGCACTTCCGTAGCGCCGGACCAACGACAGCAAGCATTCCTTACCCGGCCCTTCCGTAGCGCCGAATCGACGAAGCAAGCAGTTCACCACTCGGCCCTTCCGTTGCGCCGGACCAACGGCAGCAAGCATTCCACCTCCCTTTCGATCTATAAAGGAAAATACAAATATCTGTCGCGAAACCTGACCACGGCAAGTTATACCGACTCCATAAACAGGGTCGTTACACTGTGTCGAATGCCTTACTATAATCAAGTAAAACTAGGAATGTCACATTGGAAGAATCTATTTCTTCCATATATCCTCTGCTATTTTTAAAATGACAGAAGTGCAGCTCCTGTGTCTTCTAAAGCCAGATTGTTTATCATTGAGCACTTTATTGTCTATTATAAAGTTATTTATTTGTGCCGTCATTAGGCTTTCGAAAATTTTAAGCTTCCTACGCAGCGCAAGTTTATTTCAGCCAAGCGCCACGCCCCCTCTAACGCCCACAATCGCCCGAGAAGTATAAAGGCAATTTTGTTGTATATATTTATACCTATACGAAATGTAGAAGACATTTTTCAAATCGGACCATTCTCGTTCTCTCTTGTTTTGTACTGTGTTCCAGCTGCGTGTATATATTTTTACATAAATATTCCAGTACAGTCCACTTCTACTACACTGCATTTTTAAATAAATTTCAAGACCCTAACAACACAAACATACAGTACCACACGGCCATTAATGCTTAAATCCTAATTTTTAAAAATATATATTCGTGTGTAATAAATATATAATCCAGCCACAGTAAATATTTCCAAATCAAAGTGATCCGCCGAAATTGGCAGCTTTTGTGTTTTTACTGTGTTTCCTGCTGCGTGCATATTTCTTACATAATTATTCCAAAATACAGTCCACTCTATTTACTTACATTTGGAGCCAATTGTTTTAACTGTGATAAATTCCCGCAAACAAATTTTGCTCTTCACACTTATTCCGCTTTTCGTCTTCAAAACTCCCGCAATCAGTGCCCTCACTTTATTCAGCTGTTCGTACATACATACACACGTACATATCGAACGTACTTCCACATATTCCGAACCGCACCGTGTTCCTAGGGTATCAAAAAAAATCTATTCTCAAAGCGAAGTATAACGAAACGTATACAGTATACGAAAGATTTGCCGGTCAGATCCTCGATCTCGAAATCCAACAGGGCTCTTCCCCAATATCTCAAGCTCCAGTAACTCCGTCCCAAAGTTCCATATCTTATGGCTGTCGACTCCCTCTTATCGACACAAAGGTTTTCTCGGGCGATTATCTTCGCTGGCCTACTTTCCGGGACCTTTTCACGGCGATATATATAGATAATCCGAGTCTAACGCCCGTTGAAAAATTATTCCATTTAAAATCAAAAACTTGTGGCGAAGCTAATTCCATAGTTTTAAAATCCCCACTCACCAATGATAAGCTTGGTCAAATCTAACTGAGCGTTTCGAAAATAAGCGATTCCAGGGAACAGCCACCTGAAAACTCTCTTCAATGTGCATTCTATAGCACAAGAGTCTGGAGATGCCTTGAAGGAACTTCAAAACACCGTTCAAGCATTAGCATTGAGAATTGGGACCCATCCTGGTTTATATGTGCCCTACGAAACTGCCAAAGATAACGCTCTTACTTATTACTATATGGCAAGAGCTGAATTCCGTCTTAACTGAGCGTCATCAAACTCTGGAGGCCATCGATACCATCCGGGCCGCTAATTCACTTTCTCCAAAAGCGTGGACATATTCAAGATAAACATTCAAGATAAACAGTTATGCTCTAAGTGCTTTGCAAGCAGCCATAAATTGCAGGATTGCAAAAGCGCTTACAATTGTTTGGATTGCCATAGTCGGCACCACACATTGTTGCATTCAGACAACACCTTTTCAACGATTTCGAGTCCAATAACTACTAGTAGGCAATTGTCTGCCTCATTTCCAGGTTTTCAACGCACATAGGACTGCAAAAATTTCCGCTTCGGACCTTAAGGTCCTTCCTAAAAAATATGATTACTGGGTTCCACATCCCGCCTTGGATGGCAGACGTTCCCGAGGTATTAAATCCGGTAATACTATATATTAGCGGACTCACCCCCGAAACTTGCGAAAAAATTATCCTCGATGGACCGCGATTTCTTAAGAATTTACGTGCAAAAAGAACTTGGCGGTCGGCCATGGCTCTCTTGGAATTGAAATTTAAAGTTCCCGGTTTTGCTATAAAAACAAGTATGCTTTTTATATGTACACTAGGGTGGACTTATTTTGTATGAAATTTCTAAGGCCATGCTCTCACCCCTTTCATATGGCCTTTTGTATCTGTTGGGGCGGGGGTGGCTTGATTGTCGAAGCGATGATGAGTCCCAGGAAAAGCGGCGGTGGAAATCCGCGTAGAATCCATTAATCCATAAAAGAAAGAAAAAGTAAAAAATAATTAGTTTTAGTCGGTGCGCAACGGCTTTAAAGCAGGGCCCGAAAATAACTGTTGTATGATCAAAAGCACTTTAATGATCGGTTTTATAAAGATTGGGGGTGATTTATTAATTTTTAATTCGCGTTACCAAGTTGCTGCCGGCTTGTTTTATTCTCTAACTTCAAGTGTGTGTGTGTGTTTCCAGTGACTTCCAGTACAATACAATTTATCTAAGTTGGCAGCGCCTTGGAGCAGCTGATTACAATAACATTTGTAGCTTAACAGCTATAAGAGCGCGAGCTTTGAACTTATAATTATTTACATTATGTGTTTACAAATTCTTTGGGGCTAGTCCCCAACATCCCGGCCCCATTGAAAGTAATCCTTGACTTTCAAGAAACCGGCAATAGGGCAAGCTTGTGAATGGGTCGTCGGCAAACTTCCTTGGTTGTACGAATATCGGCAACGCGTACCCTGTTGTCTCCTCCCGGAATGGCTGCGACGATCCGGCCTAGATTCCATCGTTGTGGTGGCATGTTGTCTTCATGTACTATTACCATGTCGCCCACGGAAACATTGGGCGACGCCTGAGTCCAATGGCTTCTATGTTGTAGTTCTTGAATATATTCCAGCGACCAGCGACGCCAGATTTGATCCTTGATGGCACAGACTCGTCGCCAACGCTCTAAGTTCTCCATCTTGGAGTCAGTCTCCGGCGGATCGGGTAGTGCGCGAAGGGCATCGCCAACCAAAAAGTGGCCCGGGGTGAGAGCCGACAAGTCATTTGGATCCGACGAAAGAGGCGACGAGAGTTCAGAATCGCCTCGACTTCAGCGAGCGCAGTGCTGAGTTCTTCAAATGAAAGTCGTGCATCCCATAATGTTCGATTAAGAAGACCCTTGACGCTCTTGACGGCCGATTCCCAGAAGCCTCCAAAATGGGGTGCCCTGGGGGGTATAAAGTGAAAATTTATAAATTCGTTGTTACAAAACTAATTTGTTATTTCAATGGTTTCCTTCTTGAACAGGAACTCTTTGAGTGCTTCTAACTTGTTGTTTGCTCCCGTGAAGTTAGTTGCGTTGTCACAGAAGGCATCCGAAGGACGTCCTTCCGAGCTATGAAACGTTTGAGAGCGCCGAGGAATGAGTCCGTTGACAGGCTTGAGACTAACTCGATATGTATGGCCTTGACCACAAAGCAAACGAACACACTTATATACGCCTTGCTAGGTGGCTTGCCGCGAATTCGCATGTAAATGTTTACTGGGCCGCAAAAATCAATTCCGCATTTTGAGAATGGTCTCGAGGGGATAAGCCGATCCTTGGGAAGTTGACCCATGATTTGGTTGAGTAAAACCGGGCGATATCGTACGCAGTGTACGCACGAACGTACGATTCGGCGAGCAACATTCCTGGCGTTGACGATCCAAAACTGTAATTTGCTTAGGGCCACTAGCGTTTTTGGACCAGCATGGAAGTTTTTTAGATGAACGTACCGCATGTATTGGTCTACAAAGTGATTGTTGTTTGGCAACAAGATTTGATGTTTTTGGCTGTCAGAAACATCAGCGAAAAGCGGAAAAGGCCAAGATTTTTGAGATTGCTTCGAATATGCTTGCCGCTTTGCAGCAGATTAAATTCCTCGTTAAAGTACTTCTTTTGTAAATTCCAAGCAATACAATGCATCGCGCGTCGAAGTTCATCTGCGGACGGTGGTGAGCTATCGGCTACTTTACGACCACCGTACAGCCTCTCGAGATAAGATCTGCAGGGTTGAGGTGCGTAGGAACATGCCTCCAACGGCAAGCGGTTGTTTCCTCTTGAACCTCCGACACGCAATTGCCTACGAACGTCGATAATGTGGCTGAATGTTGACGGATCCAGTGTAATACAATTTGTGAATCGCACCATAACCATGCTCATGTGACCCAGATCTTGAAACTCTTGCATAAATTCATTATATTGTTTTCTAATGCCGGGTGTTCGATGTAATCGCCGCTCTAGGGCTCGAAATCGGTTTGTAGCTATATCAATTGATTCTCCTAACAGACTACAATCGTCCTTGAAAGGGAGACGAACAATAACGCGACCTTCTATGTCGCGACGAACTGTGGTTAAGAATATCTCTTCGCATCTTGTTTGGTCGGGTGTGTAAATCTCACTTGAACTCTTAACTTCTTCAATTTTCCATAATTTGCTGAGATTTTAATTAATTTGGTCTTTGATTGGATAATTGATTGAGTATATGATAATTGATGAGGAAGAGACGAATTATAGCATCGGCCAGATACTACCCACCCTAGCAACGATTTTTGTAGTACAGGTAATTTGGGGCTAAGTTTGATTTGCCCAACCGACAAAATCTCGTAAAAGGTCTCTGTACCAAGGAGTAAGTCAACACAACGAGATTTGTTGAAATATTCATCGGCAAGGGATGTGTTCTGCGGCAAACTCCATGACGATATATCAATTTCTGTGTTAGGGTGATGAGCGATACTAGGGGTGACACAAAAATCAAGAGTAAGTTCGAAATCGTTGAAGCGGGACTTGATACTAGTTGTAGTACGATGTTTAACCTGGGTACGTGAATCACCCAAGCTGCGAATTTTAATGATTTTCTTCGTTCGTGGTATACGAAGAGTTTGTGCAAACTCATCAGTAATAAAGTTGATCTGCGAACAGGAGTCCAATAATGCTCGTCCCAATCTGTAGCAGCCGCTGGCGTCCTTGACCAGGACTAACGCAGTCGCCAGGATGACATGATCTTGGTCGTGTTGCTGTTGCGTATGAGTTACTGCCTCCGGAATGTACGTCGGATTAGGCCGCGAAGATGCAGCGACTGTTAGAGCCGGACCGGATGATTCCGTATGCAGTAAGGTATGATGTGTACGCGAACACGTCCGACATCTTTGCGATGACGGACAATTGGATACTTGATGCCCCTTGCTAACACAGTTTAGGCACAGCCCTAATCAAAGCGAAGTATAACGAAACGTATACAGTATACGAAAGATTTGCCGGTCAGATCCTCGATCTCGAAATCCAACAGGGCTCTTCCCCAATATCTCAAGCTCCAGTAACTCCGTCCCAAAGTTCCATATCTTATGGCTGTCGACTCCCTCTTATCGACACAAAGGTTTTCTCGGGCGATTATCTTCGCTGGCCTACTTTCCGGGACCTTTTCACGGCGATATATATAGATAATCCGAGTCTAACGCCCGTTGAAAAATTATTCCATTTAAAATCAAAAACTTGTGGCGAAGCTAATTCCATAGTTTTAAAATCCCCACTCACCAATGATAAGCTTGGTCAAATCTAACTGAGCGTTTCGAAAATAAGCGATTCCAGGGAACAGCCACCTGAAAACTCTCTTCAATGTGCATTCTATAGCACAAGAGTCTGGAGATGCCTTGAAGGAACTTCAAAACACCGTTCAAGCATTAGCATTGAGAATTGGGACCCATCCTGGTTTATATGTGCCCTACGAAACTGCCAAAGATAACGCTCTTACTTATTACTATATGGCAAGAGCTGAATTCCGTCTTAACTGAGCGTCATCAAACTCTGGAGGCCATCGATACCATCCGGGCCGCTAATTCACTTTCTCCAAAAGCGTGGACATATTCAAGATAAACATTCAAGATAAACAGTTATGCTCTAAGTGCTTTGCAAGCAGCCATAAATTGCAGGATTGCAAAAGCGCTTACAATTGTTTGGATTGCCATAGTCGGCACCACACATTGTTGCATTCAGACAACACCTTTTCAACGATTTCGAGTCCAATAACTACTAGTAGGCAATTGTCTGCCTCATTTCCAGGTTTTCAACGCACATAGGACTGCAAAAATTTCCGCTTCGGACCTTAAGGTCCTTCCTAAAAAATATGATTACTGGGTTCCACATCCCGCCTTGGATGGCAGACGTTCCCGAGGTATTAAATCCGGTAATACTATATATTAGCGGACTCACCCCCGAAACTTGCGAAAAAATTATCCTCGATGGACCGCGATTTCTTAAGAATTTACGTGCAAAAAGAACTTGGCGGTCGGCCATGGCTCTCTTGGAATTGAAATTTAAAGTTCCCGGTTTTGCTATAAAAACAAGTATGCTTTTTATATGTACACTAGGGTGGACTTATTTTGTATGAAATTTCTAAGGCCATGCTCTCACCCCTTTCATATGGCCTTTTGTATCTGTTGGGGCGGGGGTGGCTTGATTGTCGAAGCGATGATGAGTCCCAGGAAAAGCGGCGGTGGAAATCCGCGTAGAATCCATTAATCCATAAAAGAAAGAAAAAGTAAAAAATAATTAGTTTTAGTCGGTGCGCAACGGCTTTAAAGCAGGGCCCGAAAATAACTGTTGTATGATCAAAAGCACTTTAATGATCGGTTTTATAAAGATTGGGGGTGATTTATTAATTTTTAATTCGCGTTACCAAGTTGCTGCCGGCTTGTTTTATTCTCTAACTTCAAGTGTGTGTGTGTGTTTCCAGTGACTTCCAGTACAATACAATTTATCTAAGTTGGCAGCGCCTTGGAGCAGCTGATTACAATAACATTTGTAGCTTAACAGCTATAAGAGCGCGAGCTTTGAACTTATAATTATTTACATTATGTGTTTACAAATTCTTTGGGGCTAGTCCCCAACATCCCGGCCCCATTGAAAGTAATCCTTGACTTTCAAGAAACCGGCAATAGGGCAAGCTTGTGAATGGGTCGTCGGCAAACTTCCTTGGTTGTACGAATATCGGCAACGCGTACCCTGTTGTCTCCTCCCGGAATGGCTGCGACGATCCGGCCTAGATTCCATCGTTGTGGTGGCATGTTGTCTTCATGTACTATTACCATGTCGCCCACGGAAACATTGGGCGACGCCTGAGTCCAATGGCTTCTATGTTGTAGTTCTTGAATATATTCCAGCGACCAGCGACGCCAGATTTGATCCTTGATGGCACAGACTCGTCGCCAACGCTCTAAGTTCTCCATCTTGGAGTCAGTCTCCGGCGGATCGGGTAGTGCGCGAAGGGCATCGCCAACCAAAAAGTGGCCCGGGGTGAGAGCCGACAAGTCATTTGGATCCGACGAAAGAGGCGACGAGAGTTCAGAATCGCCTCGACTTCAGCGAGCGCAGTGCTGAGTTCTTCAAATGAAAGTCGTGCATCCCATAATGTTCGATTAAGAAGACCCTTGACGCTCTTGACGGCCGATTCCCAGAAGCCTCCAAAATGGGGTGCCCTGGGGGGTATAAAGTGAAAATTTATAAATTCGTTGTTACAAAACTAATTTGTTATTTCAATGGTTTCCTTCTTGAACAGGAACTCTTTGAGTGCTTCTAACTTGTTGTTTGCTCCCGTGAAGTTAGTTGCGTTGTCACAGAAGGCATCCGAAGGACGTCCTTCCGAGCTATGAAACGTTTGAGAGCGCCGAGGAATGAGTCCGTTGACAGGCTTGAGACTAACTCGATATGTATGGCCTTGACCACAAAGCAAACGAACACACTTATATACGCCTTGCTAGGTGGCTTGCCGCGAATTCGCATGTAAATGTTTACTGGGCCGCAAAAATCAATTCCGCATTTTGAGAATGGTCTCGAGGGGATAAGCCGATCCTTGGGAAGTTGACCCATGATTTGGTTGAGTAAAACCGGGCGATATCGTACGCAGTGTACGCACGAACGTACGATTCGGCGAGCAACATTCCTGGCGTTGACGATCCAAAACTGTAATTTGCTTAGGGCCACTAGCGTTTTTGGACCAGCATGGAAGTTTTTTAGATGAACGTACCGCATGTATTGGTCTACAAAGTGATTGTTGTTTGGCAACAAGATTTGATGTTTTTGGCTGTCAGAAACATCAGCGAAAAGCGGAAAAGGCCAAGATTTTTGAGATTGCTTCGAATATGCTTGCCGCTTTGCAGCAGATTAAATTCCTCGTTAAAGTACTTCTTTTGTAAATTCCAAGCAATACAATGCATCGCGCGTCGAAGTTCATCTGCGGACGGTGGTGAGCTATCGGCTACTTTACGACCACCGTACAGCCTCTCGAGATAAGATCTGCAGGGTTGAGGTGCGTAGGAACATGCCTCCAACGGCAAGCGGTTGTTTCCTCTTGAACCTCCGACACGCAATTGCCTACGAACGTCGATAATGTGGCTGAATGTTGACGGATCCAGTGTAATACAATTTGTGAATCGCACCATAACCATGCTCATGTGACCCAGATCTTGAAACTCTTGCATAAATTCATTATATTGTTTTCTAATGCCGGGTGTTCGATGTAATCGCCGCTCTAGGGCTCGAAATCGGTTTGTAGCTATATCAATTGATTCTCCTAACAGACTACAATCGTCCTTGAAAGGGAGACGAACAATAACGCGACCTTCTATGTCGCGACGAACTGTGGTTAAGAATATCTCTTCGCATCTTGTTTGGTCGGGTGTGTAAATCTCACTTGAACTCTTAACTTCTTCAATTTTCCATAATTTGCTGAGATTTTAATTAATTTGGTCTTTGATTGGATAATTGATTGAGTATATGATAATTGATGAGGAAGAGACGAATTATAGCATCGGCCAGATACTACCCACCCTAGCAACGATTTTTGTAGTACAGGTAATTTGGGGCTAAGTTTGATTTGCCCAACCGACAAAATCTCGTAAAAGGTCTCTGTACCAAGGAGTAAGTCAACACAACGAGATTTGTTGAAATATTCATCGGCAAGGGATGTGTTCTGCGGCAAACTCCATGACGATATATCAATTTCTGTGTTAGGGTGATGAGCGATACTAGGGGTGACACAAAAATCAAGAGTAAGTTCGAAATCGTTGAAGCGGGACTTGATACTAGTTGTAGTACGATGTTTAACCTGGGTACGTGAATCACCCAAGCTGCGAATTTTAATGATTTTCTTCGTTCGTGGTATACGAAGAGTTTGTGCAAACTCATCAGTAATAAAGTTGATCTGCGAACAGGAGTCCAATAATGCTCGTCCCAATCTGTAGCAGCCGCTGGCGTCCTTGACCAGGACTAACGCAGTCGCCAGGATGACATGATCTTGGTCGTGTTGCTGTTGCGTATGAGTTACTGCCTCCGGAATGTACGTCGGATTAGGCCGCGAAGATGCAGCGACTGTTAGAGCCGGACCGGATGATTCCCTATGCAGTAAGGTATGATGTGTACGCGAACACGTCCGACATCTTTGCGATGACGGACAATTGGATACTTGATGCCCCTTGCTAACACAGTTTAGGCACAGCCCTAATCTTTTTGCGTGACTGAAACGATTCTCGAACGAGAGATTAATATACTGTGGGCACCGAAGTATTTTGTGTTCCGCACTTGAGTACATGAGACAGTTTTGAGCTGTACAGCTGAAGGATAAGTTAGATTGATGCCTCTGTGGGCGTGGCCTCTGGTTGCTCAAGTTGATTAGTTGCGGTTCGGGTGATGGGTGGCTAGATTTCAGGTACTGACAATGGCGTTCGATAAGCTTAACGAAGTTGTCCCAAGTGGGTAACGTGATGTAGTTCAGGGACTCATTCCACTTTCGAATAATTTCCTGGTCTACCTTGCTAGTGATGATCGAAATTAGCATTAATTGAGCGATATCTAACTCTTTTCCCAAGGACAAGCAGGAATTATAGAGAGCAGAGGCATTGTCGATAAGACTACGTAATTGTTTCCCATTTGGTTTGGGGACACCAGGTAGAGCAAAGAGAGTGGCTATATTATCGATAAATACAAGGGTTGGGTTATCGTAGCGAGTTTTTAGTCGTTCTAAGGCCTTAGGGTAATTTTCCGATGTAATTTGAAAAGCCTTAACGGTTTCCAATGCTGATCCACGAAGGCAATTTAATAACTGATTGAACTTTTCGATGGGTGCTAATTGACTTTGATTTCCAACAACCTCCCTGAACAATGTTATAAAGTTTTGATATTCAGAGTACTTGCCATAAAATATCGCTGATGCGAGTCGAGGTAGTTTTGTTGCTGGCCTGGCGAGATTGACATTTATATCGCCAATTGCAGTACTGTGTGCATCAGGGCCAAGCTGATCCTGGATGCATACCTTTGTTCCGATAAAAAGCTCCTGTATATCTCCACGGGTATCGCGATTTATCTCCTCGGCGTCCAATTCCTCGATCTGAGACTGCAACGATAGCGCCTGCTTGAAATAGGCTTCGAGTATTGACAGACGACAAGTTAAATCCGCAGCGGAGCGTTGTTGCATTGGATCCACAATGGTTTTGATACGTGTCATACTCCTACGGGTATTGAAACGCTGTGATTTTAATTGTTCTAGGTCAGACATTTTGAAATTATTGAGCCAAGGTAGATTTAGTCGATTGTTGACGAAATGTTTGTTAAGGATGGAAATAAAGACTCACTAATTGGGCAATAGTGGAGGTTGACTAAAGATTTTCTTAATGTCTTGCAAAGTAAAGTTGTAGATGTGTATAGAGTCAAAATCTGCTAAGTGGGCCACCCCTGTTCCGAAGTTCCGATTTTCATCGAACTTTTTACTTTTACGGTTCAAACAAACAAAAACAATTTTGAGTTTTACGGAAGTTATAGGGGTCGAAATATGGAATTTTTGACACTTTTTCGAAAAAGTTGCACTCAGTCATTAATTCATAATTTCGGAACGGTAAGAGATATCTTTATGATGTTTTCACTAATCGCTCAAGAATTGATATAGCTTTCCATAAAAAAATGTAAAAAAAATTAAAATTTATTTTTGTTAAAAATAAATTAAAATTTTTTTAGTTTTTATTTTTTTCAGTGTTTTTCACCGGCTATAGAGTTTAAAACCATTTGAAAATGAAGTTTGATTCATTACGAAAAAGATCAAAAAAAAAAAGAGGGGCCCGGCCAAAGGTTTTTCGCAATATCGATTTGAAGAAGGGCGCACAGCGGTTTTTAGTTAGTTTTTATTTTTTTCAGTGTTTTTCACCAGCTATAGAGTTTAAAACCATTTGAAAATGAAGTTTGATTCATTACGAAAAAGATCAAAAAAAAAAAGAGGGGCCCGGCCAAAGGTTTTTCGCAATATCGATTTGAAGAAGGGCGCACAGCGGTTTCCCATACAAAAACGGCTTGCTCGTGAAAACTGGCTGGTCAACACATGCCGTAGCGAGCGTAGCGTCAGCCAACTACAGCTGTCAATGGGGGACTTTTTGTCGTTTTGTATGGGAAACCGCTGTGCGCCCTTCTTCAAATCGATATTGCGAAAAACCTTTGGCCGGGCCACTCTTTTTTTTTTTTTGATCTGTTTCGTAATGAATCAAACTTAATTTTCAAATGGTTTTAAACTATATAGCTGGTGAAGAACACTGAAAAAAATAAAAACTAAAAAAAAATTTTAATTTATTGTTTATGGAAAGCTATATTAATTCTTGAGCGATTAGTGAAAACATCATAAATATATCTCTTACCGTTCCGAAGTTATGAATTAATGACTGAGTGCAACTTTTTCGAAAAAGTGTCAAAAATTCTATATTTCGACCCCTAAAACTTCGGTAAAACTCAAAATTTCGAAAAACCGTTCAAATGAAGTTCTTATATTGTCGTTATGCACCGGAAAAGTAAAAAAGTTCGATGAAAATCGGACCTTCGGAACTGGGGTGGCCCACTTGGCAGATTTTGACTCATACAGACTTGATAATGTGTGTAGATCTACTGTAGAATGTAGATATCGATGGACGAATGTGTAGAAGTGATGTTGAGGTGAGGAGGCGAGGTTAGGTTGAACGCGCGTGGCGTAACTCTCCGAGAAGCGTTCCTTGCGATGATTAGGCGATGTTGGCAGATGATGCCGTAGCCTTAGCTGGTTCCGGGGCGTTGGGCCGGCGGCGACGATATTGATGGAGTGTAACGACGATAAGATGAACGGCTCAGCTAGGATGCCTTGCTACGATGGTTGGGATGAGTGGCACAAGCTGCACACTCCGACGACGATTGCCAATGTGATGTGAAATAGCGCGGACAGCCGAAAGTTGATCAATCACGTGCTCCAGTTATATGTGGTGTATGTGAACACACATATGTATGTATGTAGACGTGCGCTCCGACAATTGCCAATTATTTAATTAATTAATAACTGCCCCACGTTGTGCGCCAAAAATATATGATCAAAAGCACTTTAATGATCGGTTTTATAAAGATTGGGGGTGATTTATTAATTTTAAATTCGTGTTACCCAGTTGCTGCCGGCTTGTTTTATTCTCTAACTTCAAGTGTGTGTGTGTGTTTTCCAGTACTTCCAGTACAATACAATTTATCTAAGTTGGCAGCGCCTTGGAGCAGCTGATTACAATAACATTTGTAGCTTAACAGCTATAAGAGCGCGGGCTTTGAACTTATAATTATTTACATTATGTGTTTACAAATTCTTTGGGGCTAGTCCCCAACAACTGTTATTTTCAAAAACTGAAATCAAAAATTCACCCATTAAAAAATTTTTTTAAATTTTATTTGCACTTCATGTATGCCTCCTAACAAAAACGTTTATTTCTTAATTTTTTAAATTTAAATTAAAATTAACGGTTAATAATGAGTTTAAAAATAAACATTAAAAATAACTATTATTTTTAAATTATCTCGTAAATAAAATAGTTACTTTTAACTTTTATTTTTTTAGTCATACAATAACAGTTATATCTGATTTTAATTAATAAAAGTCAAAAATGAAAGTCTCACAAAGACTTTTATTCTGACACTCCGCAAATAAAAGTCTTTGCCATATATCTCGCAATCAGTTCAAGTCTAAACTATCAAATTTGGATTATGGGTTGATCATAATTATTTTCAAATTTTAGGATATTCCTTAGCCATTTTTAAAATTACATTTTATTTAATATTTAAATGTATATTCTCACAAATCCTGATTCAACATCATTGAGTTACCATAGACTTTTTTGTATTTTTTGTATATATGTAACTTCTATGTTCTGTGGAAGTAATATGACGTCACCATTCTTGCATATTTTTGCATAAACTAATCAAAAAATTAACGCGACGAATTCACCATTTATTATAGATATCATTAGTTAAGTTATTTATGATTCACACAGATATATACCTCTTTTCTTAAAATTTCGCGGTCTTCGAAGAATCGATATAGAATATGTCTTAAGTTAAGCTGTATATAATCCACACAAATATATACTCCTGTTCTTAAGAAATCGCGGTTTTTAAAACAAATATTTTTGTTATGGTTGGTTTGATTTAAATTGATTCTTCAAAAACCGCGAAATCTTAGGAACAGGAGGACCTTGGGTTTGGTTGGACCGTTCTCTTCCTAGCCACAGCTTTATTTCCTATACCTGGCTCTATAAATATCGACTCTTAAAAAACCGCAAATTCTTAAGAACAATTAAATGTTTTTTTTTTGCTAAGAAAATGGCTTCAAATTTATTACAAATTTATTGAAAAACGAGGACGGAAGCTAACTTCGGCAAGCCGAAGTTTTAATACCCTTGCAGATTTCACGAATGAAAACTTGACTAAAATAGCAACATGAATTAATAAACAACAAAATATTCTATAATTGAAAAAAATAAAAATTAAAAATTTTTCACCCTATTGTTCCTATGGGAGCTATATGATATAGACGTCCGATCGGCACGCGCTTTTACCCTGATTTAGGTACGCACAAAAAAATACGATTTGGAAAGTTTCATGGGAATAGCTTATATTTTGCGCGAAATATCCTGAAAAACGTAAAATTTTGACCGATTTCACCCTATTGTTCCTATGGGAGCTATAAGATATAGACGTCCGATCGGCACGCGCTTTTACCCTGATCAAGGTATGCGTAAAAGAATAAGATTCATGTCAAAAGCTCTTACACTGAGCGAAATATCTTCATTTTGTGAAAGCTATATCCGATTCTTCCTATGGGAGCTATAGGATATAGACGTCCAATCGGGTCGGCTTTCAAACTTGATCTGCGTACACATGTTTTAGGACGACTGTGAAAGTTTGAAGGCGCTAGCTTTTAAACTGAGCTCGGAAACGGTATTGAAACAGACATACAGACGGACAGACGGACAGACGGACGGACGGACAGACGGACAGACGGACAGACGGACATGGCTATATCGACTCCCCTATTGATCCTGATCAAGAATATATATACTTTATGGGGTCGGAAACGTCTCCTTCACTGCGTTACAAACTTCTGACCAAAATTATAATACCCTCTGCAAGGGTATAACAAGAGAGAACGCTATAGTCGGGTTGGTGTCCCGACTATCTAATACCCGTCACTCAGCTAAAGGGAGGGCAAACGCTGTACTCGGGTTGGTGTCCCGACTAATAATCGTAACTCAGCCAAAGGGAGTGCGAGGGAGATAGATATATATTGACAATTTTGAATGCGTATAACTTTTTAATGGATGGTCCGATTTGAAAAATGTCTTCTACATTTCCATAGATATAAATATACACAACAAAATTGCATTTATACTTCTCGGAAATATTTAAAGATGTGGTTGCAGGACCCATTTTAAAATCGTTAGTGGGCGATTGTGGGCGTTAGAGGGGGCGTGGCGCTCGGCTGAAATAAACTTGCGCTGCGTAGGAAGCCAAAGAATATGTGTGGAAAATCTCAACCTTCTAGCTTTTGTAGGTTCTGAGATCTCAGCGTTCATACAGACGGACAGACAGACAGACGGACAGACGGACAGACGGACATGGCTATATCGACTCGGCTAGTGACCCTGATCAAGAATATATATACTTTATAGGGTCGGAAACGCTTCCTTCTACCTGTTACATACTTTTGCACGAATCTAATATACCCTTTTACTCTACGAGTAACGGGTATAATATGAAGGATGTTGTTACTGTAAGGTCTGCTTGCTACAAGTTGTTATCGACCAATGAATTATTCATTTTAAAAGAGGTTGTGCTGGCGACGCTGCTTCTTAAAACTAGATTTTGTCATCTAACCCTTGGGAGTTGTGTAGCTCTGGGTTTCACTATTTGTCGAATAAGAAATTATTAGATAGTGGAAAATCGCGATGAGGAATAGATTGAAGCATGCCAAAATTTTAAACTAATTACAGGATCACTAGACGAGTCGATCTAGCCATGTCCGTCTGTCCGTCCGTTTCTACGCAAACTAGTCTCTCACTTTTCAAGCTATCGGGATAAAACTTTCCCAAAAGTCTTCTTTCTATTGCAGGTAGTATATAAGTCGGAACGAGCCGGTTCGGACAACTATATCATATAGCTCTCATAGGAACAATCGGGAAAAAAAATTAAAAAAAAATATATCTTGGGTGTTTTTGAACCTATAACATCCTACTTTTGGAAATGTCATTTTTTATCTAATTCTGAATTTCGAATAAAATTTTTTCAAAATAGGACGACTATAACATATAGCTGCCATAGGAACGATCGGAAAATTAATGGGAATATAATAGGAAATAAATTATTACTTCGTTGGTTTTTATTGTATTCTTTCTACTCTAGGATATAACTCTTTTCAAATATTTTCGAATTTCGATTTTAATTTTATCAAAATCGATCTACTATATCATATAACTGCCATTGAAACGAACGCAAAATTATTAGAAATAATAGGAAAATTAACATTATTGCGATTTGTAAATTAATAGGAATTATCTGCAAGGGTATATAAGCTTCGGCTGGCCGAAGCTAGCTTCCTTTCTTGTTTCTAATAAAACTTATAACTGTTACGGTCTCTGCTTTAAAGTTTGTTACGCGATTTTCAGATTCATCTAAATGCCGTAGACTTGATTTTATACTTTGACAGTATTTTAAAAAGTATCTTAATCACTTTCCCGAGCTATTTAACAGAGCATGTAAAAAACAGTTGACTATTTCTAGCTGTCTCAAAATAACTCTCACTTTGGGACCCTTTGAGCAAATAGTCACATAGAAACTGTTTATTTCCTTTCAAAGGGTTTTCGGTCTTTGGTCAACCAGTAACCGATTTTTTTGTTTCAAAACGGTTTCGGTTGATCAAAGACCGTTTAAACTGAACGGAGAACAAAAACGGTCTTTTGACTTTTTATACCTATGTGTTTAAACACAGAAGATGTTCTATACTCCAAAAATGTTGTTTTTTTTTCCAAATATTTTAAACCTAATTACATGTTTTAAATTTAATTTTTAAAAATAATTTCATTTTTTATTTATAAAAATCTTAAACAAAAAGTATTTTGGATTTTATTGTGGGTTAGGCTAGAACGCAAAGTACAGAACTTTAGCAGACCAATATTTCCAGTTATTTTTTTACCTAATGTAAAATATGAAAAACCGCGAGTCCTTCAGAAGATTATGGAAGATGAAGATGATTTACTCGGATAATACTATCTCTTAGACGCTTTATCAAACAAAATAAAAAACCGCGAGTTCTTCAGAAGATGACGGTCATTATGTATATTTACTCGTATAATACCATCACTTAGAGGCTATATCTTACAAGACTTAAATCCTCGAATTCTTCAGGAGATGATGGCCATTGTATATCTTTACTCGTATAACAGCATCACCAATGGCTTTTTATCATAAAATTTGAAAACAGCGTATTCTTCAAAAACCGCGAGCTCTTCAGAAAATTATGGCCTTTGTATGTCTTTACTCTTATAACAGCATCACCAATGGCGCTTTATCATAAAACTTGAAAACAGCGTATTCTTTAGAAGATAATGGTAACAGTAATTGTAATGCACCTGGTGGTAATAATTAAGTTATTTACCATATATGTATTTTCAAATATATGTTCTATATATTACCTTAAATTTTTAAAGGTGAAAGGCAAAGGAAAGACAGAACTGTCAAAAAAGACCGTTTTTACTGAGCATTTCAAAGTTTTGTTCATCTACTAACAGTTTTTTGGGACCGTTTCATACAAACGGTCCCAAAAATCGGTTTTTTGAAGGACCGAAAAAATTTATTTTCAGTCGAGAACGGTCAACCGAAAACCGAAACAAACTGAAATGAAGGGTTTCGCTCAGACCGAAACCAAATTTTAACATTTTTTTCGGTTTCGTTCAGACCGAGACAGCAAACGAAAAAACGATCAACTTTTTTTTACATGCTCTGCTATTTAACAAGTGATGAAGTCGGTGATAAAATTCAAATTGTTGGGAGACAATTACAACTTAAAAACAAGAGAGAACGCTATAGTCGGGTTGGTGTCCCGACTATCTAATACCCGTCACTCAGCTAAAGGGAGGGCAAACGCTGTACTCGGGTTGGTGTACCGACTAATAATCGTAACTCAGCCAAAGGGAGTGCGAGGGAGATGGTCCGATTTGAAAAATGTCTTCTACATTTCGATAGATATAAATATACACAACAAAATTGCATTTATACTTCTCGGAAATATTTAAAGATGTGGTTGCAGGACCCATTTTAAAATCGTTAGTGGGCGATTGTGGGCGTTAGAGGGGGCGTGGCGCTCGGCTGAAATAAACTTGCGCTGCGTAGGAAGCCAAAGAATATGTGTGGAAAATCTCAACCTTCTAGCTTTTGTAGGTTCTGAGATCTCAGCGTTCATACAGACGGACAGACGGACAGACAGACAGACGGACAGACGGACATGGCTATATCGACTCGGCTAGTGACCCTGATCAAGAATATATATACTTTATAGGGTCGGAAACCTGTTCTACCTGTTACATACTTTTGCACGAATCTAATATACCCTTTTACTCGTAGAGTAACGGGTATAATAACAATAATAACGAATAATCAATGACTTTTGGCTTTTAACTTATAACTATTACGGTCCCTGAAAAATAATAGTCAATATCGTTGTATCCTAAGCCAGCATTTCTTTGACGAAAATTTTTGTTGGCGAACGTAAAAGTAATAGTTAATCTTCAAAATTGTAAAATATAATCTCTATTTTATTGTGAGTCACAAAAAAAAAATGGTGGGTCGGGGATCGAACTCGGTTCTTTTTGCCGGGAGCCAGAAGCTCTACAGGCTAGGCTACGTCCAACTGTTAATATTCATGAAATAAATTTCTACTTTACTCTTTTATTCGAGCAAAACCAAAAAGTTGACATGTTAAAATCTGACAAGAAATGGAATGGTGCAAATTCCTAGTTTTACACTTAATTTTTAATTTAATATTAAAAACTTAATTTAATTTAATTTAAAAACTTAACTTAAAAACTTAAATTTTAATTTAAAACTTTAGGGCCATTGCGCATTGCCTAAACGATGATATAAAATTTTTCGGTTTTCGCATAAATTTATTGGACACAGAAACCTACCATTCAAGATGCTGAGCTCAGTTGACCTTAAAAAGTCCACCCTAATGTACATTTTTCCCTCTTTGTCAAAATAAGACTAATTTAAAATTCTAAAAATCTGTTAATTTGGTATTAAAAGAGAACTAGTCCCCACAACCGCGTAAAAATGATCCTCGATGCACAGCGATTTCTTAAGAACTCTCATAGCCATGGATGACCACATGTGTATTTTTATTATGATAATCAGAAGAAATCGCAGTCCAAGGAGTATTATATATTTCAACCTTTCTTTAAGTCTTTTTCACCCAAAAGCAAACGTCTAGATAGAATTTGTTTTTCTCAGCGACACAAGAATCCTTATTCAGCAACAACTACTTGTTTAATACTGCAGAAGAAACACTGCGCCACAGACGAAAAAAATTTAAGAAAAAATCGCGCGATTATTCTACTACTTTCTTTTTTAATGCACAAAAATAGTGGGGGTCCTTGGATGCCTATGATCGTTCCTGACCGTCACTAAAATCTCGATACAGCATTGTGATAACAATCATATGTCCTTTATAGACCACGCTCCACTCATAACATGATTATTTGCATACGTTTTTTCAGTAGACAAAAAATACAATTAAACAAGAAAGGAAGTTACCTTCGGCCAGCCGAAGCTTATATACCCTTGCAGATAAATTAATGCTCACTCGGTGCAGTTCCAGGGATTCCAGATTCAGCGTTTCTATTTTTGAATTTTGTTTTTAAGTAGTCAAGAATTAAAACGCCTACCTCCTACAAAGTTACAATGAATTTTCTCATATTTGTTTGAATATTCCTATGGAAGCCTTAAGATATAGTGGTCCGATCCGGCTCGATCCGACATATATACTACCTGCAATAGAAAGAAGACTTTCGGAAAAGTTTCATCGCGATAGCTTTAAAACTGAGAGACTAGTTCGCATAGAAACGGACAGACGGACAGATAAACAGACGGACATGGCTAGATAGACTCGGCTATTGGTGCTGATCAAGAATATATATACTTTATGTGGTCGGAAACGTCTCCTTCACTGCGTTGCAAACATCTAACTGAAATTATAATACCCTCTACAAGGGTATAAAAAATGTGACAAAATTCTACACTTTTTCTTATAGGAACTCATTTAAGCAATTAAATAATTTCATAGGAACTCATTTAAACAATTAATTTATTTTATAGGAACTCATTTAAACGTAATTACTTTGATTGAAAATATGAGAAAAGCACCCTTGTTTTTTATAGCAAAACCGGAAACTTTGAAATTAAATTACAAAAGAACCGCCAAGTTTTTTTTGCACGTAAATTCTTAAGAAATAGCGGTCAATCGAGGATAATTTTTCCGCAAATTTCGGGGGTGAGTCCGCTAATATATAGTATTACCTTAAATCCTACCAATGCCGAGTCTGCCAAAAGATCCATCCGCTACGGAAATGCCACCGCTTTCTGCGGCTTAGTGCCGAGAAACGGCTCCAGGAAGTATGTATCCACCAGTACTGCACCAATTGCTTGGTCCACGATCATTCCAAAGACTCCTGCCGCAGTGATGATCACTGGCACAAGTGCGGAAAGGGCCACCACACTCTACTACATAAGGACGACCGATTGTCTTGCTACGGATGTCCTCGCAAGGGGGGGGGAGAATGTTCACGCCAAAAGGGCGTTTAATATCGGGAGGCAGTGTCGAGCAGCAGTTTTCTCCAGATGTCCACATCTCGCGCGCTCCCTCTGCCCTTCGCTCTCCCTCTCCAACTCTCCCGCAACTCTCCGCTCCGCTCTGGAGCCACTAAGCTAAGATTAGAGTAGGGAGTTCTATTTTCAAGTGCACGTCGTGCAATAACCCCGAAGTTTTCCACCTTGTTTTCGGTATCATTTCTACGAGGATTTTCATCCGCAATTCCCTGGAACACAAGCACCTTCGACAATCAAGCCACTCCCGCCCCAACAATATGATTAATTTTTTGGTTGTCGGATACTTCAACGACGGCGTGTTCAAGATTTTTAATTCCCAAACTTTTATTTTTGTCGGATAATTCAAATTCGGCGTGTTCAGGATTTTTAATTCCCAAACTTTTATTTTTGTCGGAGAATTCAACGACGGCGTGTTCAGGATTTTTTAATCCCAAACTAAATTCGCTTTGATTTCCCATATCAGATTCGGATCTGACTCGAGTCTTTTCATCAAAATATTTTTTTTTAAATAAATTCTTTTAACGGAAGAATACTGTTTTTTTCGGACAAGGAATGTTGATTTAAATTATTTCCGTTGTTATACCCTTGCAGAGGGTATTATAATTTTGGTCAGAAGTTTGTAACGCAGTGAAGGAGACGATTCCGACCCCATAAAGTATATATATTCTTGATCAGGATCAATAGGGGAGTCGATATAGCCATGTCCGTCTGTCCGTCTGTTTCAATACCGTTTGCGAGCTCAGTGAATGAATTTTATTCTTTTACGCATACCTTGGTCAGGGTAAAACCGCGTGCTGATCGGTCGTCTATATCATATAGCTCCAATAGGAACAATAGTGTGAAAAATTTTATCTTTCTTATTTTTCAATTATAGAATATTTTGTTGTTTATTAATTCATGTTGCTATTCTAGTCAAGTTTTCATTCGTGAAATCTGCAAGGGTATTAAAACTTCGGCTTGCCGAAGTTAGCTTCCGTCCTCGTTTTAATTTAATATTTCTTCCTTTCCATTATATTTTATCGTTCATTAAGCTGTATCAATCACAGCTTCGATTTTTTGTTTAGTAGGTTATACCCTACTAGCAAATCTGAGTCTAAGCCTTCTATTTCGTGAAATGTATATCGTGTATCAAATATAGTTATCATATGATAATATTTTATTATTGAATATCCATTAACTGTGGATACTCTTTTATATATTGGGAGCTCATTTTTATTTTTATAAATTCCTGTTTTTATAGAACAAGAGGTTGCCCTTGTGTCAATTAATATTTTTGATTTTTTATTTATTTTTTATCATTTCTAATTAAGTAGGGTAATCCTACTCCTGACTTTGGTCCAAAAAATGGTCTTCCTCAATATTATTAAGTCTCATGATCTTGTTAGCCAGCTGATCAACAGTTCCAGTCGGTACTCTTTTATTTTGGACCTGATCTTGCTGTGTGTCAGTTTTTTATTTTGGTTCCATTTATTTTGATTATAATTATTATTTTGGTAATTATTATAGCCTTGATTATAACCGTTATTGCTCCTCTTTTGAACCTGAATGGAGTCATCTACATCCATTGGCTCTGGCTTATTTTGTTGTGGTTTATACGAGTTCCACTGATTTTCCTGGTTGTTATTATTTCTACCTTGATTCAAATTATTATTTCTATTTTACTCTCAATTTTTTCTTTGTGTGGTTGAGAAAGTATTAGCAAAATGAGCCCTCATATTATTACTTTTCAATTCCTGAACTATAACCATTGCATTTGGTAAGTCTTGAGGATTCATTGAAAATATTGTGTCAGAAATATGACCGTTAAGGCCGGTTATAAAAACTCTGAGGGCGGTCTTTCTATGTTTCTCGTTCATTTCTAATGTTATTGGTTTATTTCTACCGTAAGTCATAATAGTTTTTTAATTAATAGAGTTAACTTTCTATTAACAGTTCCATAATAATCCATTATGGATAGTTTACCCTGGCTTAATACACTCAATTCTTGTTCAATAATATGGATTGGACGTTTGTCACTAAAGACAAAGTGAAGTCTGGCCATTATGGCATCGAAATTTATAACTGTACCGTTATGAGTTAAGGCATCATTTGCCATTCCTGTTAATTTATTTTTTAAGATTGACAATGCAGAATAAAACCTATCGCTGCCTCTGGCATATTGTCCCATTGCTATTTCAGCTGACTCTCTCCAGCTGACATACTTATCTTTCCCTCCTTTATATTCCCTTACAGATTTGATGATCTCATAAGATGTTTTGCTTTAAATATTTGGATCTATAACTTCTATCCGATAATCTTCAACCTTCTTTATTTTATTAGATAACTGCTGTTTTAAATTTCCAATCTAGTCTTAATGGATTCAATTCATAATTAACAAATTTGTTTTATTAATTCTCCTACATTTAACATTGTGTTGTTTGTTACTGTCTGATTGTTTGTAACTTCTTGAGGAGATCTCACTGTGTGTGGTCTTTTATTACTTGGCCTGCTCTTGAGGAGGATTCATTTTGAGAATTTTTTAGAATTTGGAAATTAATTCTTCCACTTTGTTTAATTTCTCTTTTTTCAATAATCTTAAATATTAATATTAATAAAATTTAATTTTTAAATTTTAATTTTTGATGTTTTTTTATACTTTTTCAGAGGGTATTATGCAACGCAGTGAACGAGACGCTTTTCGAAGTTTACCGATCTGGCGACGCTATAATTTCCAACCAGTTATAGCGCGGCCTGCATGGTAACCCACTTCGATCGTTGACCAAGACAGCAATTTCCCTGCTGATTATTGTAGTTGGCTACTACACGAAACATGCATTTACAGTGAAGCCTCTTCGCTCCTTTTTGTGTGTTGGCATAATGCCGACGTCTTGGACTTCATGTAGTCTAAGCCGGCATGACCTCCAGTTTGCTAAAAAATTAATGGAAAATTAATTGGAAACAAATTATAGCTCCGTTGGTTTTTATTGTATTCTCTTCTACTCTAGGATATGATTTTTTTTTAATATTTCGGAATTTGGAAATGAACTGACCTAAAATCGGATGACTATATTATATAGCTGCCATAGGGAACGATAGAAAAATAAATGTCAAAACATCACAATTTAAAATTTTTGCGATTTGTAAGTTAATAGTAATGATCTGCAAGGGTATATAAGCTTCGCTTGGCCGAAGCTAGCTTCCTTTGTTTTTTTTTTTTTTTTTTTTTTGTTTTTTGATTGTCCGGAGCAGTGAATTATGTTACGATCTCTATTTTTAATTGGGAATAATTTTTTAATAAAGGGGATTATTTTATTTATTAATTTCCACCTTTTTATTTTTTAGATCAACACTTACTTCTTTATTTCGTTGGTTATATTTTTAGTAAAGGGAATTATTGCTTTTATTAGTTTCCTTCTTATTTTATTAACAGAAACATTTTTAATTCATTAGTTGTATCTGGGTTTGTTGGCCGCACAAATTCTTTTTTCACTTTAAAATTTTATTAAGACTTCGTTTTAATACCTTGATTTAGAATTTTTAAACGCGCGGGCCCACATTGGGCGCCAATTAACTTTCTCCTTAGTGAGTTGATAAATTACTTCACTTATTCACTATTACAATTGTTTTATAGGTTTTTAAACTTCTCGTTTCGATTCTCAAAAACGGACTGCCTGGACTCCAGTTCAATAACACAGGCCGACAAAATGTGACATGGGTCGATGTCCATGCCTGCCACCATTTTAGTTCGATAATTTAGGCTTTTCTAAGCTTAAGTTGCCACTACGCCTATAGTCCATCGGCTCTGGTATTTGCGGTATCTTTAATTTAAGAAAATCACAAAATTTCTTCGGCTTTTGGGATATATCTTTAAGAGTGGTCAACCAATTTTGGTAATCTTTTCGGAATTAAATAGTTACATGTCTCTTTTATACGGTCGTTTTGGAAAATTCAATCTAACTCAAACACAAGAGGAGGTGGGCGCATTCAAAATTTTAAAGTCACAGCAAAGTTTAAAAATCTTCATTTGTGAACTGCGTTTAAAAATTAAATAAAAATATTTTCTTCTACAATGCATTTTTGATCCAAAGACACCTTATGTCCTTAATTTCTAGGACACTCATCAGGTTTTTGTGTATTGTTTTGGTATTTTTAAAATTGTTTTTCTTGCTTCCTTCACAGTGACAATTCACAAACAGTGCCCAAACCTGTCACTATTTTACGTAACACATAACTATTTTTGAGCACAAGCCCTTGCTTTAAAAATATTTATTGAATATTGAATAGATCACTACTTATCTTTGCCATATTTATGATTGGATAAGTAATGCCCGCGCAGCAGCTGTAATTCCTCTGTATATATCGTAAAAACTCGAAAAAAAATCCGTTAAAGAATTAAAATGGGTACCAACTTAAAGTTTACATCTAAGCGGATAAAACTAGCCTGTTATTGCCAAAATGTATGAGAAATTTGATTTATAGTGGAGTTTGGTTTTTCTATTTCCTTAGGACGGTAGATTGTTGATTTAGGTTTTATCGGGGTGACTTGTAAAAATTAAAATGATTGCCATCACCATTAATTATAATAATAATTATAATAATTATTAATTAAACTAAACATTAGAACATTAATACGGTATAATTATTTTGTTTTTATAGAACAACTGGACCGCATTGAAGAAGGAATGGATCAAATTAATGCTGATATGAGAGAAGCTGAAAAAAATTTAAGTGGAATGGAAAAATGCTGCGGCATTTGTGTCCTTCCATGCAATAAGTTTGTATATTTTATATTACTAGTCCAACAAAATTCTCATCCGAGTTTGTCAAAGAAATCTTCAAAGCTTAAAGGATTGGAAAATATGCAAAAGGTCTGGCACAAATGGCTTCTTTAAAAATACACGCCTGAAGATACAACTTTAAGCAAACTAACAAGATCATCAGCTCAAAAATCAACCAAGCTTTCCATTTCATATAGATTTTTATACCCGTTACTCGTAGAGTAAAAGGGTATATTGTATTCGTGCAAAAGTATGTAACAGCTAGAAGGAAGCATTTCCGACCATATAAAGTATATATATTCTTGATCAGGGACACTAGCCGAGTCTATATAGCCATGTCCGTCTGTCTGTCTGTCTGTCCGAATGAACGCTGAGATCTCGGAAACTATAAAAGCTAGAAGATTGAAATTTTGCATGCAGATTCTAGGAGTTCCTACGCAGTGAAAGTTTGTTTCAAAAGGGTGCCACGCCCCTTCTAACGCCCACAACCCTCATATACGACTTTTAAAATTTCAATATTTCGGAAAAGTAAAAATACAGTTTTATTGTAGAAGAAATTTTTTAAATCGGACCATTCGTTAAAAAGTTACGGCGGATCAAAGTTTTTATCTCTATTTCCTTCGCAATCCCTTTAGATGAGTAACGGGTATCTGATAGTCGGGGCACCCGACTATAGCGTTCTCTCTTGTTTAAGTTGGAAAAAAGGGTATTCAGCCCTATTGTTACCGTTTTCCCAAGCTTAAAATATTCATATCAAATTCATTTGCTAGTGGATTCTAATGATAATTAGCTTATTTTTTTGTCACCTACCAGTAGAAGTTATAAAACTAATTTCGGTTTTTATGCGTGTATTTTTTAAGAAGCCATTTATGCCAGGGCTTTGTCATTTTTTAAACTTCCTAATGGTGTACATAAGAAAGTTAAAGGTCATTATATTATATATTATATTACATTACGTCGAAAATTGAATGTTAAGTTTATTAATTATCACCATGATATTTTGTTACAAGTTGTGCAAGTTATAAAATCCATGAAAATTGTTTTATCCTGCCTTCACAAAAGAGTTGTACAAAAAGCCGCCTCTTCCACCTTAAGTTAATTATACCCGTTACTCGTAGAGTAAAAGGGTATATTGTATTCGTGCAAAAGTATGTAACAGGGAGAAGGAAGCGTTTCCGACCCTATAAAGTATATACATTCTTGATCACAGTCACTAGCCGAGTCGATATAGCCATTCCGTTTGTGTGTCTGTCCGTATGAACGCTGAGATCTCGGAAACTACAAAAGCTAGAAGGGTGAGATTTCCCACACATATTCTTGGGCTTCTTAAGGCATTTTTCCACTATGCGGTTTTTTCGGTATTTTTGTGTATTTTCGATTGGCAACGCGATAGGCGGACGTGAGGTGTTTCCATTGGCAAACGCGTCTGAAAACAGCTGTTGTGCTATTGTCATTTGCGAGCTGAAGTAAACAATGGATTTAAATAATTTGTTATTGATAATTGTAATCGCAGAACAGCATTTGAACGTGGAAACATTGCTGCAATGATGAAAGCAACAACATCCCACGTTACGCTGCTTGAGCATTTATTACGGCAGAAAGCAAAAGGATCTGCTGCAGAAGGCGTTCAAATATATAGATCTGAACAGTCATTTAATTAATTCTTTGACACGACCCGCGACAGCAGTAGCTTCTGCGGCGGCACGTCACTGAACAGAATCTGATACGGGGCAGAAATCCTACAAGAACATTGTGCGCAAGAAAGAGGGAGATGTGCTCTTTTCCAGCAGTCGCCTGTCAACGTGTGTCATTTGAATATGGAATGGCCATCTACGGTCTAATCAGGAGGTCGCCTCAATGGACGAATGGCGCACGCGAAGCAAACATCAAGATCATGGAGACGGGAAAGCCCATGTGGCTGCGCTGCAACGACCAATATTTCGCTTCCGATTCTTTCTAGCCGAGCCATTCCATTGGATAAACGAACTGCTACTGCTCTTTATGCGCTTGGATCATCCTCGGAATTCTGAACTATTGCCAGATCATTTGGCATATATCATATATCAAATACCAATCTATACGAAATAAAGTTCATGTAAATATCAACAATAAATGGTTTTAATATTTCCCGCTTCTTATCAGCCTCTTATCAGTTTCGGGTCCAGAAAAATGTTCATGCCTGGTTAATACTGCTTAAATATACCACAAATTTCACTTTCCAGCCCTGTAACGCGACAAATTTCCACCCTCCCCTCCTCAGTTGCTCAGCTCAACATTAACGAAGGGAGATTTCAACTCGGAAAAACTGTCGTAAAATTGCGTTCTCCTAATTTTATTGTAGAATAATACAATAAATAGATTAAGAAAATAGTTTAAAAACATATCAGAACGTTTATAACATATCCTACAATGAGTATGCATACATATTGCTGACTGGGGGGAGCCTAACCTCCCGTACCCCACACTCCGCTCTTACTACGCCTCTGCCTAGCCAATATTAATATGAAAAATTTGTAAACAAACCCAAATTTATGCTGTTTATGGTAAATTATAGCAACTTTGGGCCTTTATAGGACTACACTTTTAATTAATATTAGTTATATTTACGAAGTGCAGAACCAATTTTGACACTTTGCTGAAAACATTGATGTTTTCGTACGCACAACAGCTTAAATTTTGGCCTACACATAGCAACCTGCTTGCGAACGCTTTTCCGCTCATAACAAACTACAAATAATTAAAAAAAACCCAAAAAACAATGAACTGAAGCATTATTTAATTTTTTCCCGCCATCGATTTGATTTGTTCTCGCAGTCATCGTTCCAATTTTCACAGTCAAGAGGAAGAATTCAGAGTTGCACCTAGAAAACATCGCCTAACTATCGCATAAAAGAGCCCGTCAAAGTCCGTTAAAATTGGATGGCGGACTAACTGGGAAATTTTCGGAACGGCAAAACCTTACGGACCATCCGTTCAACGGATGGTAGATGGTGGATGGAGCTCTGTGGGAAGACCCTATTACTTCCTGTGACAAACCTGAGCGGCAAAAGATTGGTTAGGTTTTGTTAACTGCAGTTACTCGTAATTTTTTTTTTTCTGCAGAGAAATCATCTATAGTGGGCCTTGATAATTTCGAAAATTTTGCGATGGGCGTTTTGTCGATAGTCAAAAAATACTCATATATTTGGTATTTTAGGCACGAGAATATCAAAATGTAATAGCATTTATTGTCGAATGCTCTTTTCTCCCACCTCTAGAACCACTTGAAAATATAAGGGAAAAATGTAACTTATACCAAAAAATGTCAAAATGGTACATTCATCTCTGGTGAGGAAAGGGCATTATACCTATCAAAGTGCATATGCACATTTTTCAAATCGGATCATTAATTCAAAAGTTATGCGCAATCAAAAAAAGGTTATATATCCAGCTCCCTCGCACTCCCTTTAGCCGAGTGACGGGATCCCGACTATAGCGTTCTCTCTTATTTTTAAATTAGCTTTATACTAAAATACAATTTCTTTTATTATCGGGGGTGCCACAGAAAACCATTCCAACCAAATTGACCCCGCATAGCAAATCTCAGACGCATTTTTTGACAGTTTCTAAGTCCCCCGTGCTTTGCCGCACGTTTTGATAAAATTAACCAAAAATATAACTTTATTTAAGACAATTCCAATGAATTTTATAAACTATCTGCATAGTAAAATTTTTTATTTACTTCGGGTTATGTTTAAAAATATGTTTTTTATAAAACCTCTCGAAAAAATAAGCTAAAACAAAACGTCGGCAAACCGTCCAACCTGACAGTGGTACCAACTAGCTCGAACTATAAAATACCAAATTTCGGAGTAGTTATCGAAATGTTGTTTTAACGAATTATTTATTCAAAAGTACTTAGTATCGGGACCGCAATTACTAAGACATTTTTTTAAAACTCACACAATAACCATTATTTTTGATAAAAAAAAAATAAAACTAAAATAATAATTATTTTTGAGTTTTAAAATAAAAATCAAAAATAATCATTATTTCTGATCGGAAAATATATAAATATATCAGTATTAAATATTTAATACATATATAAATATATGTATATATATATAATACATATATAAATGTATGTATATAAATATATGTATTAAATCATGGATTTCAGTTGAAATTCTCTTTTCGTTCTTTGTCATTCTACATGAACTACTTAACTAATTAATGCCGCGAGATCTTCAACATAACCTGGAAAAACATTTAACAAAATACCACTAGTTTTTAATATCTTTAGTTAAAGAAGCTTTTCCTCTTATTCTTAAGAATTCGCTATTATAGAGAATATATTAAAATGTCTAAGGACCTTTTTCTTGTGTGGATACTTATCCACACAATCAGCTCCTCTTCTTCTTAAGAACTCGCGCTTTCTGTAACACCCCTGAATGAAACTAAAAAAATAATTTTTACCATTGATTTTAATGATGGTCTTCTCTTGCATTGGATTTTTTTTTGTGGACTAACATTTTTAATTTTTGAAGTTAGGTTAAAGTAGGTAAGTATTATTAAAATGTTCGTTAATAAACAAAAAATTTGTAATATGGAACAGTTAACAAAATATTTTAAGTATAAAATAAAAAAAAGGGGTTTTTCTATTCTTAAACGAAATGCACCCAAAAAAATCGCATATGAATTTGCTTTACTGGCGATTTTGTCTATATTAAAGAAAGTAGGTTTTTAAAATCAAAAACGTTTTTTCTAAAAATCAATAAAAAAAATAGACTGCAATTTAAAAATTGTTTGCTAGAAAGTAAAAAAATATTTCTTAGAATTTAGAAATAAAAGTTTTCTAAAAAAAAGAAATACGGTTTTTTTTTTAAATAGACAAATATTTTTTAAAAAACAAAAAAAAATTCTCAAATTCTGAAAATACAAAAATCTATTTTCGGGCTTCGGAATTATACCCGGGTTGTTTCTGTGACGCGACGGCCTTTGCGTTGTTTTTTTTTCGTTCTTGTTTGTCACCTTATTTGAATTTCCTTTAATTGAGCACATGGGTGGTTTCAAATTGGAACTGTAATAATAACTGAAATGAGTATACAAATTACAAATAATAAATATAAAAACCCAATAACTTACTATTTTGAGAAAAACATCTTGGTCCCCGCACGCGGGAATCGAACCGCTAACCACCGCTCGCCTCACAGTTTGCAGTCATGCACTCTACTATCTGCGCCACGGAAGCATCACGTGAGGTCTATTCACATTTTGTTCCCCTATTTTTACTCAAATTGATCTGGCTCTCTTCTGGTTATTCCTTTTAGTTGTTCATTTAATTTTGCTCTTAAATATTTATTGATTAAGGTTAAAAAAATTTTTTTTCTAAAAAGTGTATAAGAAGGGAAATTGATCACATACGGTTAAATTTTTGATTTTCTAGAAAAATATTTCTTAATTTCTCACAATTTTTTTCTAAATGGTAGAAAAATCTTCTAACATTATTTCTGTTTTTGGAAAAACAATGTTTCTATTATGTAGAAATATTTATAATTTTAATGCCAATTTTTTTTTATTTTTAGAAAAGTTTAGTCCTTTTTTTTCTAAAATCAATGGCGGTTTTAACCCTCAAATAAAGAAAGGAAGATTAGAATAATAAACCTTATAATTTAGAAAAAAAATTGATTTTTCTGTATTTGAGAAAAAAATTTCTAAAAAAACTCGTTTAATAGATAATTTTTTCAAAGATTAGAAAATTTTTCTGAAGTTTAGAAGTAATTAATTTGCTTGTCATGTAATTACTTACATTAGCGGCTTTAAAAAAAAGTTCCACTGAAACTTGAACAAAATGTCGTACAAAATGAGTAGTAATTTCATTCCTTTGCCTTTTTTTTGTGAATTTCTTGTGTGGATACTTATCCACACAATCAGCTCCTCTTCTTCTTAAGAACTCGCGCTTTCTGTAACACCCCTGAATGAAACTAAAAAAATAATTTTTACCATTGATTTTAATGATGGTCTTCTCTTGCATTGGATTTTTTTTTGTGGACTAACATTTTTAATTTTTGAAGTTAGGTTAAAGTAGGTAAGTATTATTAAAATGTTCGTTAATAAACAAAAAATTTGTAATATGGAACAGTTAACAAAATATTTTAAGTATAAAATAAAAAAAAGGGGTTTTTCTATTCTTAAACGAAATGCACCCAAAAAAATCGCATATGAATTTGCTTTACTGGCGATTTTGTCTATATTAAAGAAAGTAGGTTTTTAAAATCAAAAACGTTTTTTCTAAAAATCAATAAAAAAAATAGACTGCAATTTAAAAATTGTTTGCTAGAAAGTAAAAAAATATTTCTTAGAATTTAGAAATAAAAGTTTTCTAAAAAAAAGAAATACGGTTTTTTTTTTAAATAGACAAATATTTTTTAAAAAACAAAAAAAAATTCTCAAATTCTGAAAATACAAAAATCTATTTTCGGGCTTCGGAATTATACCCGGGTTGTTTCTGTGACGCGACGGCCTTTGCGTTGTTTTTTTTTCGTTCTTGTTTGTCACCTTATTTGAATTTCCTTTAATTGAGCACATGGGTGGTTTCAAATTGGAACTGTAATAATAACTGAAATGAGTATACAAATTACAAATAATAAATATAAAAACCCAATAACTTACTATTTTGAGAAAAACATCTTGGTCCCCGCACGCGGGAATCGAACCGCTAACCACCGCTCGCCTCACAGTTTGCAGTCAAGCACTCTACTAGCTGCGCCACGGAAGCATCACGTGAGGCGCTGTACAAAGTCTATTCACATTTTGTTCCCCTATTTTTACTCAAATTGATCTGGCTCTCTTCTGGTTATTCCTTTTAGTTGTTCATTTAATTTTGCTCTTAAATATTTATTGATTAAGGTTAAAAAAATTTTTGTTCTAAAAAGTGTATAAGAAGGGAAATTGATCACATACGGTTAAATTTTTGATTTTCTAGAAAAATATTTCTTAATTTCTCACAATTTTTTTCTAAATGTTAGAAAAATCTTCAAACATTATTTCTGTTTTTGGAAAAACAATGTTTCTATTATGTAGAAATATTTATATTTTTAATGGCAATTTTTTTTTATTTTTAGAAAAGTTTAGTCCTTTTTTTTCTAAAATCAATGGCGGTTTTAACCCTCAAATAAAGAAAGGAAGATTAGAATAATAAACCTTATAATTTAGAAAAAAAATTGATTTTTCTGTATTTGAGAAAAAATTTTCTAAAAAAACTCGTTTAATAGATAATTTTTTCAAAGATTAGAAAATTTTTCTGAAGTTTAGAAAATTTTTGCTTATATAATTAATTTGCTTGTCATGTAATTACTTACATTAGCGGCTTTAAAAAAAAGTTCCACTGAAACTGGAACAAAATGTCGTACAAAATGAGTAGTAATTTCATTCCTTTGCCTTTTTTTTGTGAATTTATGAATATAGTCGTCCGATTTGTACGAAACTTTTAATATTATATTAGAAACGTAAATAACACTATTTTACAAATTACAATTTTTTTTCGAGATAATCGCAGAGACAAATTTTTTTTACTAGGTTTTGAGTTGCTGATCACGCTAAACAAATAGAAAAAAATATTCAAAGAACCGTTCTAAAGATATTCTCAAAAATTAGTTCGGCTTTTGACATATGAACAAAATAGGAGTAGTATTTCACAGGGAACGTAACTGTTATAAGTTTTATTTTAAAAATCACACTTTAACAGTTATTTTCTGATTTGTAAAGTAAAACTCAAAGAATAACTGTTATTTTTTGAGTTTTATAATAAAAGTTGACAAATAACAGTTATTCGTCGTGATCAAAATAAAACTCAAACTTGATTTATGGCGATTTTGTGGGTAAACAAAATTTTAAAAAAATATAGGTATAAAATATGCGCGGTTGCCTTTTTTAACAAATTTTTAGTAAGTTATAAAAAGCACGGGTATTATGTTTTTTTTAATTATTTCATTTTTTCAAAAATGTCAAGGGAATAACTGTTATTCATAAAAATCAAAAAATAACAGTTATTTTTTGAGTTTTATTATAAAAATCAAAAAATAAAAATCATTACGGATTTGTAAACTACAATGGCTAATAAAAATTGTGGTGTATTTAAAAAATTTTTAGGACCCTTCTAAGTGCGTGATTTTTTTGTATGAAAAATTTACAATAACAGTTATTTTCGTTCCCTGGTATTTCAAACAGGGACCGTAATCATTATAAGTTAAATAATAAAAATTACTTTGTAATGATTAAAATTCAATTTTTATATTTTACTTAGAGAATAATAATTATTTTTGAGCAAAAAAAAATAGTACTCAAAAATAATGATTATTGATAATTGTTTTTTTTTTTTGCTCAAAATAAAACTCAAAACTGCCTCGCGGGCCTCCTGTAAGACTTTTCGCCAATCTGATTTCACAGCCGTCTAAGGGCTTATCAAATCTTCGTCCACGATTTTTTGCAAATTTTTTTTATCCACCTTTAAGAAATACTTTATCCTATGATTTTTATTTTATTCCAATCAAAATAAAACTCAAAACAGCCTCGCGGTCCTCCTGTAAGACTTTTCTCCAATCTGATTTCTGATTTTAAGAGGCTATTAAAACTACCTCCACGATTTTTTCCAAATTTTTTTAATCACTTTTAAAAAATAACTTATCCTTGCTTGATGATTACTTGCAAGTAATTGAGGTAGCTTCGGATGAAGAGACTGAAGACGCAGAGCGAACGGGCCAAATAAGAAAGGCGTATGCCGAAATTGAGAACTATTGTCCAAAACCCATTATTCTGACCTGCGACATAATGGAATATTGGGAGGAGAAACGCTTTCCCCTTTTTGTATCAGCTGGCCAAGGTCGTAAATTCAGTTCCCGCTAGGTGTAACTTTGCTAATGCGGCTTTATCGAAATTATTATTAGTAAAATTAAAAAATAAATAAATATGTTTGTAAACAAAATAGTGGAGGAACACCGAGGGCTCTGATGAGTTTTATTTTGATTGGATAAAAATAAAAATCATAGGATTAGCTATTTTTTAAACGTGGTTAAAAAATTTTGCAAAAAATCGTGGAGGTAGTTTTATTAGCCTCTTAAACGGCTGTGAAATCAGATTGGCGAAAAGTCTTACAGGAGGACCGCGAGGTTGTTATAAGTTTTATTTTGATTGGAATAAAATAAAAATCATTGGATAAGTTATATCTTAAAAGTCGTTAAAAAAATTTGCAAAAAAATGGTGGAGGTAGCTTTAATAAGCCCTTAGACGGCTGAGAAATCAGATTGGCGAATAGTCTTACAAAAGGCCTGCGAGGCTGTTTTGAGTTTTATTTTGAGCAAAAAAAATAAAAATCATCAATAATCATTATTTTTGAGTCATATTTTTTTTTATCAAAAATAAAGATTACCATTGAACAAAAAGATAAAAATCATATATTTTAAAATCATGGCGGGAATGCATAGATTGGACAAAGTTAATTATTTTGGTGAAAATCTTTTTTTTAGGGCTATTATAAGAGGCCGATTTTTTTGTTTGAAGAAATAAAAATAATTATTATTTTCGGTCCCTGATTTCAAATACATTTATAGTCTATTTACTGGGGTGGAGTTATAGAGTAGTTTTTTTTACATAGGCTGTGTACAGGTAACTAGATGTGGGCAAAAGTGAGGAACTTTTAGGGTCTTTTGTATTTCGGAGAATTTTTTTGTATTTTTCGGTATATTTTGTATTTATTTTTTATCTGTGAAGGTCCACCCCTAGTCAAATAAACAACACAAACAACAAACACTAGATGTCATTACTCGATTTTTGGAGTTAACCCAGTGGAAACACTTTTTTGGAGTAATCGGGTTATTGGCTCACTCGATAGGTTACCCCACGTAGTGTGACTAGACTATTAAAGTACTTAATAGAGTTCTGAGTGAGTTCAAGTGAGTTAACTTGGATAACTTGTTTCAGTTGATAACTCGTAAGCAAAAACAAGTGATACAAGCACAGAATAAAATTGAGTGGGAGTGATAAAATTACTAAGCAAATTACTTAGGTGATTCTAAATTATTTTATATCTATTTATTTTATATTATTGTTTTTCCTTATGAAAAAATCAAATGAAAAAAAGTGATCCAAGTTAACTGAAATTAAAAATTTACTTTCAAGTACACTCATGCAGGACTCTAGTACTTAAAGTATTGAGTATACTTCTTAATGTACAATAAAGACTCCTATTTTGTTCATATGTCAAAAACCAAACTACCAAAAGCAGGCCAACTGGCTTGAAAAGCATTTTTTAGAATTGGGTTGTTTTCCTTAAAAATGCATATCTCCTAGAATTTGCACCTAATTTGCAAATAGTTGGCCTTAACTTGTTAACAACAAAAGGGCCTTTAGATCTAAAAGCTTAAAATAATTTATACATTTTTATTTGTATTTTTTTAAATTAGCTAGTTTTTATTTACTAGCTATAACAAAAAACGACAAAAATGAAACTTCTTTGAACTTTCACTGGTTGTACCTCCGTTAATTGCAAACCGATCACAACAAGTAGTAGCTTTTCGGAAAGGTGCATCTGTTGCCTGTTAAATACTGTAAGTGACAAGTTTGATGGTCTAGGGGGTTTTGAGATCTGTTAGGTTTTACAAAAGAAGTGCTGAAAACTGGATTTTTGCCAAACATTTTCAGAACGGTTCTATAGAATTTTTTTTTAATGTGTTCAGCGTGATTAGCAACTTAAAAGAAATAAAAAAAAATTGGTCTCAAGGTTTATCTATTTTTGCTGTAAACTAGTGTAATCACTATTTTTTTAAGATTATGTAGGTACATTTAACCCCAAAAAACAGCAAAGTTCTTTTGAAAACCGCGTTATTAATTTTGGCCAACAAAACTGGTCAAATGCCTCATAGTGCCATGTTTTGAAATTGCGTGATCAGCGGCATTTCTCGAGTCGACTTTTTTTTTTAGCTAAATAACGCATTTTTAACTTTGGAAGATACAACAAATTCTTAAAAATGAAAAATTTAAAATCGAGCTGGCGTAGCGTTTTTTTTTTTTAATTCTTAAGCGAAATGTAAAAGCAGAGTGGAAATCCGATAGTTTTTGCCGGACAATCTGTGATCACCGTAAAATGCCTTTTTTAAAAGTTTTTTTTTATTTTATTTATTTGATTTATTATCCCGTATGATGTAAGACTATTTCGGTCACTTTGTGGTAATTACAAAATTACTTAGGAATTAGAGGTACAATTTCATTTAAAGAAACAATAATTATTTTGACATTTAGAAACAAATTCATTTTACAGAAGATTACATAAATGCTTAAAAAAGGTAAAGATAGTATCGGCTATAAAAATTAATGGATGTTATTTAAATGGCATTTAATAATATAAAAAAGGTTTGAATTAAGTCTATTCTACCCTACCTTATACGAATAAAAATAATAAAAAAACATAAACCCACCCCCTGGAAATTCTTAATTTAAGAATTTTTGACTATAGTTTTTTTTTAATGCATTTTTTTGCTATAAAATTATTGAAAATTACAAAATAAAAACAAGAGAGAACGCTATAGTCGGGTTGTTGTCCCGACTATCTAATACCCGTCACTCAGCTAAAGGGAGTGCGAACGCTGTGTCGGGTTGGTGTCCCGACTAATAATCGTAACTCAGCTAAAGGGAGTGCGAGGGAGATAGATATATAATTTTTGATTGCGTATAACTTTTTAATGAATGGTCCGATTTGAAAAATGTCTTTTACATTTCGATAGGTATAAATATACACAACAAAATTGCATTTATACTTCTCGGAAATCGTTAAAGATGTGGGCGCAGGACCCATTTTAAAATCGTTAGTGGGCGATTGTGGGCGTTAGAGGGGGCGTGGCGCTCGGCTAAAATAAACTTGCGCTGCGTAGGAAGCCAAAGAACATGTGTGGGAAATCTCAACCTTCTAGCTTTTGTAGTTTCTGAGATCTCAGCGTTCATACAGACGGACAGACGGACAGACAGACAGACGGACAGACGGACAGACGGACAGACGGACATGGCTAGATCGACTCGGCTAGTGACCCTGATCAAGAATATATATACTTTATGGGGTCGGAAACGCTTCCTTCTGGCTGTTACATACTTTTGCACGAATCTAGTATACCCTTTTACTCTACGAGTAACGGGTATAAAAATTCCCTGCCGGCGGGATTTTTTTATGCATAACAAGAGATAACGCTATAGTCGGGTGCGAGGGAATGCGAGGGAGATAGAGATATACAACTTTGATCGGACACAACCAATGGTCCGATTTGAAAAGTTCTCTGTAATCTTTAAAAATGTTGGCACTAGACACCTTTAAAATCGTTTAAAACAATTGTGGACGTAAGAGGGGGCGTGACGCTCGACTGAACAAACTTGTGCTACATAGGAAGCCAATGAATATGTGTGGACAATCGCCACTTTCTAGCTTTTGAAGTTTCCGAGATCTCGGCGTTCATACGGACGGACATAAAAACAGACCGGCAGACGGACAGACAAACATGGCTATATCGACTCGGCTAGTGACCGTGATCAAGAATGTATATACTCTATAGGGTCGGAAACGCTTTCTTTCTTTCAAAACGTGGTTTCGAGAAAAACCTAACACATCTGACAGTTAAAAAAATTATTAAAAATGTGATTTTTTTTTAAATGCTTCAAAATATAAATAGGGGAGTGAAGGGTAATGTGACGAACTCGTCGGATCTAACATATGACGTCACGACAAAAATTCCAAATAATTGTAGTCGTCTCCCCTTATCGTGTCGACAATTTATGTACAGTAATATTAATAAGAAGTCCCGTAATTTCTTCGTGATGGTTTTTTTTCAAAAAAAAGGTGGCGCGCAAATTAGAAAACCTATTCAATTTATTTGTGTTTCAGCAGTGCCAGAGTGAAGATGTGTCGAAAATAAAATCAAATCAATATTTATACACGTATAAATGAGATCTTTATCAACAGTTTTTGGTACTTGGCGCTTTTTGATAGTGACACCTTTTTTGCTCCAAGTGTACCTTGCACATTGGAATGAAAAGCCTTTTTTTGGCATAAACTCTAATTTTAAAGATACGGATTTCAATTTTTTGTACATAATCAAATAAAAACACCTCTTAACGAGGTAAAAAACTAGTGACGACCGCACCTTCAACATACAAAAGTTCTGATATCAACATTTGTGACGAAAAATTATTACACTCGTCATTAAATAGACTTTCTAATCTTTTCTCATTCGGCCCGCCCTAGCAAACTATTCCAGCCTTTTTCCCTTTACAGGCATTTTCTATTGCAGCGTGACGAATGAGAAAAGATTAGAAAGTCTATTTAATGACGAGTGTAATAATTTTTCGTCACAAATGTTGATATCAGAACTTTTGTATGTTGAAGGTGCGGTCGTCACTAGTTTTTTACCTCGTTAAGAGGTGTTTTTATTTGATATCAGAAGTTTTTGTTTGTTTACATTTGCTCTCATAGGAGCTAATATATACATTTAAATTTAAATTGGTCAATCATAATTTTTAAACTATTGTATTTTAACAAATTAAGTTAAAAAGGCGTTGAAGTATTTCAAAATACCTTTTAAACGAGGTATAGCACATGTCTGTACCTTTAGTAGTGTAGAACTTACAAACTAACGAAATTTAGCTATTTTTAGTTTTTTCCCGCTAAAGTAGCGGCTTTTTCCAAAAGTCGTAGAACAAAAGATTCCTATATGGAACTCTTAAGTGCAAATTTACTGATTCCATGACTCTAAAATACAGTTCGGATACCCTCCCACAAAATTCAATACTCAGGGAGCGTTAGTTGTTCTGAGCTGGCAAAAGTGGCTATTTTCGTTTCTGAATAACTTTTAAACGCGATTTTTTACATAAACATGATATATACCAAAATTTAAGGAATCTCAAGGGCTATACAGTTTAAAGTTGTAAGGAAAATCGTTAGAGCCGTTTTTGAAAAAATTAAAAAAAAGCTAAAAAAAAAGTTTAAACAAATTTTATTTTGTTCATATCTTTTTAACTATTACATTTACACAAATTGCATATAGAAGGCGTTTATAGCATTTAAAAATACCTTTCAAACGAGATGCAGCACAAGTCTGTAGCTTTAGTAGTATAGAAGTTACGGCTTTCCGAATTTTAGCTATTTATAGCTGTTTTCCCGCTAAACTAGCTAGTTTTTCCAAAAGTGGTAGAACAAAAGTTTTTTATATCGATGTGATGAACGTCATATCAAATTTTCAGAACTTAAAAAACATATTTTGGACAAGTGGACAAGTGGACAAACTGACAAACAGATTAAATTTTCATTTTGGGAAGAAGAAGAAAATCTTATTTTGGCTATAACTTTTGAACGGAGCGTCGGATTTTGACAAATGACCCCTCATTCGACGGGTATTTTCAAAAGGAATACAACTAAAACATTGCGAGGGGGCATTTATCCCCACCGGCCCCAACAGCTCCAAATTTCGAAATTTTCACTTTTTCACTTTCACCGCTCTCTCTCCCAAGCCAATTGATTTTCTTAAAGTCTTGGTATGCAATCCTTTAAGTTTTTGCAATACCTTTCGATTGGTGTATTACTCATTACGATCGGACTATCACAGCAGATTTTCAATTTTGCGGCTATATAATAGTAGTCGCCTTCGCACACTCTCCTGGTGCGCTTCGTCACTACATGGACTGCCGTCCATAGTGATATTAAGACCATTGTAAAATTTCGGTTTTTGATTTTGACCACGCCCACATGAACCACCCCCGACCGCGAAGGTAATTTTAACAATATGGACTTAAATTTTTTTGTACACAATATTAAGACTATTGTAAAATTTCGGGTTTCATTTGTTTTTGATTTTGACCACGCCCACATGAACCACCCCCGACCGCGAAGGTAATTTTAACATACGGATTTCAATTTTTTTTTACATAATATTAAGACCATTGTAAAATTTCGGTTTTTATTAGTTTTTGATTTTTACCACCCCCAGTCAGCCGGCCAAATTCCATATATAAATAAAATGTACGTGTTATATTTTTATTTTACTCATCATCTGTATTTAACTCGACGTCCAAATTTTGTTCGAACTTAACTGGGGGTGCCTCTAAAAGCTCATTAGAAGACTTGTAGGATTTTCTTTCGAGAGATCTGAAGCCATCTTTCTTAACAAACGCGATCCACCATTCTCGTAATTTAAATGGGGCCGACCAGTCTTGTTTTTTTCAGAAAATTATATTTCTGATGCAAGCCAGCTTGCATTTGCATTTTTGAAGCATTTAACATGCCTATTGTGTTTCTTTAGCAGCTTACTAACATGAGAAACAAAAGTTTTTAATGTCTTCTTGATGCCAATCAGCGTATTTTCAGATAGTCGATTTTTATTTTTGAACCTTTCGCACAACCAGTGAACGGTATCGAAAATGCTGCGATTATTCTTTAGCCACACTTCCAGCAGTTCGCCCCTACTAATGTCGAGTTGTTCCGAATCTATTTAAATATTAAGAAATGGCGCAAGTATCCGCAAAAGTTTAATCATATACACAATAACACATATTACCACATTTGCACTTTTCGCAATCCTACGTACACTTGCTAGTTCTACTCCACGAAACACAAATATTTATAGGTTAACTTCTACACAAAACATGGTTCAATAAAACAATTAAAAACAGCACAAAACAAAAGCATTTCTAGTGTAATCCCTCTAAGCAATATTATACATACCTTGACGAAGATTTTCCATAATTTAGCCGAAAAGAATGCGCGTAATTTGCAATAGAATAAATAATTAAACTTTTGTGACACTTCGTTGAAAAATTTAGGCGCACGCAACTTAACTCGAACAGCTGACTTTAGAGAGCTGTCAAAAAGCCAGGGATGGTCACAAAAATATTTTAAAAATAGTTTTATAATAGTTAAACATTTCTTTAACGAAAAAAAAAGAAAAACCAAAAATTTCACAAAATAATTTGGGACTTTATGCCAAAAAAAAGGCTTTTCATCCCAATGTGGCCTTGTAGGGTATTGTGACGAACATTTTATATTGTATGGTGACACATTTATTTTATTCAAGAATGTTAATTGTTTTCATTGATTTTGTGCCGACAGTGTGAATTATGACTGTTCCTCGGCAGACCCGTCTGTGTGTTTCCATTCGCGTAGGCACAAACACCACCTTTTTGCTCGCATGTCCACCTGATTCTCCAGAGCGCTTTTGAGCGCCGTTCTGTCGTTCGTCAGCTCTACGCCCTCCTTTGCAAGAACGTCAGCCATCGATGCCCTGGTGGCAGGGAACCCAATAGTTCCGCACTGACTTTGTCGTGCTAAGGCTATTTAGTGCCTCCCTGCTCGCCAGTACATTTTTGGAACTGACCGTTGACGACTGCATGGATCTTATTGCCGCTTGGAAACAACGAACAAGTTAACCACATCGTGTAGTGGGCTTATATTTTGAACCACTTCTGCAGCTTTCCTTATGGCGATGACTTCCGCCTGGAATATGCTGTAGTCGTTGGGTAGCTGAAAGGACAGCCTTAAAGCATGGTCCCTACAGTGTAAGCCCGCTCCTACTCCTTCTTCCATCTTGGAACCGTCTGTATATATATTGAGGTGTTGAGTCTGGTCCGGGTTCATATAGTCCGTTTTTTTGATCAAGCTTCGACCGATTAAACTATGCCAGAAGCTTTGCGTCGTTGTTACCTAATGCAACTAGACGTTGTGCTACCTTTCCTGCGTGGCCTCTGTGTTCCCCTTTTTACCAGGGAAGCAGTGCCCCACTCTGAAAGTACCCAGCTAAGCAGGTTTCTTATCCAGAGGCTTATTGCGAGGCGCGTGTTGGTTGCTTCTTCATCCGTCCTGACATTGTTGAATGCTCTAGAACAGCGGTCGGCACACACATACAGTGACATCTTCTTTTATATTTGTGTGAGTGATTTGCTCAGGGCAGCTCATCGATGTGTGTGTGCAGACCGCTGTTCTACATTGTACGTGAGCGACGGAGAATGAGCAGAACAATTCCCTATGCTCATTTAATAGGACGTTGCCGACCGCTGCTCTAGAATAACTACGAATATTCCAAGTTTATATTAGGGGAGAGTGGGACAATGTCGTCACTGGGGCAATTTCGTCACATGCAATATCTCGGAATCCATAAGGCTTAGTACTCAACCCAACAAAAAGTCGTCCAAAACAAAAAACTTCATATGAAAAACAACGTCAAAAATTTTTGTTTCATATGAAGTTTTTGTTTTGGACGACTTTTTGTTGGGTTGAGTACTAGCCCTAAGTCGTAAAAATATATAATTTTTTTGTTTCAGTCCTTCAAGACGGAATAACACAACCAATGCATTTTTTTTGCACAGAAGGTCAAGATAATTAAGCTATAATATTAAATGTGTTTTAATAGTTCAAAAGCTACATTTAGTTCTCTACGAAATTTTTTCTGTATGCCACAATTAAAAAGGGATAAGGTACAGGTTTTTTTTTATATAATACACAGATTTTTAACTTCGCGCCTAATTTCGGAAGAAAAATAATTATTTTTAAATAAGTACTGTGTGGGTAAATTTCGCCACCCTATGCTTAGGGTAAATTTGCATCTATTTTAAATACATATTTTTTTATTTGACGAGCTGGCTAACCAACAGACTACCGGCAGCAGCAACAAATATAGGACTTCAACAAAAATGGTACGCTTGATCAGTGTAGCATATTTACAGGCGTAAAGTTCCCTACATTTTTCAGGTGACGAAACTGCCCCACTGGTGTGGCGATTTGTGGATTTGTGGCGCCCCTATGTGGCGGAATTGCCCCAGTATATTGGTTTTACTTTTTAATTTTTTATAAATCATCAAGGTAAATAAAAAAAGGGGAACGTCACATTTTAAAGCTTGGTGCTGACCGCATTCAACAATAAAAGTTTATATATGATAACGTGGCTTAAGATAAACCAAAAAAAGGTTTGAAAAAATGCTGACGAAATTGCCTCACTCTCCCCTACTTAATGTGTGAGGCTCTCTTAACGGTTGTAACTAGCGAGTCTAGTGCCGTTTCCACAGATTTCCCTTAGGTGTAGGCGAGCTGGTTGGATGACATGATTCTCCCTAGATCATTCCTGATGTGCAGACTTAGCAGGATTATCGGCCTGTAATCCTTAGAGGCTTGCGTGACTGCACTTTCCCGCTTTTAGGAGGAAGACAATCAATGTGACATGCCAAGTATATTTCATATAGACATGGGGTGTTCCATTCGTTGGCCCCCTGTAACATGGCTGGAAATATTCCATTTAGTCCTGGTGCCTTATAGCCCGCAAAGGAGTCTATCCCAGCGGAAAAGTGAGAAGTTGGTTTTTAGTATTCTTGATATCCTGTTCCTTTTTGAAGGCGGCGGTGTACGGATAGATAATTTCCGAGCGTTAAATGGGGGTGGGTTTCCGAATAGCATCAATATCAGGCCACTGTGCGCTGTGTGATTTCTGTGTCACCGCGATTATAATATTTTTTAGCAAAAAATCACTAACTTGTAACATTCTGAAATCCTAAGACTTACACCAAAACCAAAAGTCTTGCTCTTTATCTTTAATTTTTTTTTTTTTAAATACGTAGAAAAAATATTAATAACACTATGCAGCATCAAAAATTAACCTCGATAAATGCTATATTTTTGGATTCGTTACGAATTCCCAAGTTAAACTGCGTTTTCCAAAGAGTTCCCCGACGCAAGGATTCTTAGCAAAAGGACCTCAAAGTTCGAAAAATGCTGAAATTGGCCAACTTTGCGGAGCTCTCAGAGGCAAATGGATGCATGGCTTGGTTTGAAGTTAAAGTTTTTAAAAAGATACACCCTTTATCTTTCAAACCCCATACATAAAATAATTTTAGGATTTTTTTTAAGGCAGAAATAAATTTCAAAAAACATAGTCAAAAAACTGAAAAACATACAGCTGCGGTCAAAATAGTAGTAGTGTCGCCGCCTTGTGTATTTTAAAAGTTTGATGTTGTAATTTTTTCTTATCCAATTAGTCTAATAGGAAAATTATAATCAATACAATATTACCAGGAAAAGATCAATTACAACAACAAACTTTTAAATACACAGGGCGGCAACACTACTACCATTTTGACCGCAGCTGTATACTTTTATGTTTTTTGACTATGTTTTCTAGAACTTGTTTCTGCCTTAAAAAAAATCTTAAAAATTTTGTAAGTATGGGGTTTAAAAGATAAAGAGTGTATCTTTTATAAAACTTTAGCATCTAACCAAACCATGAATCCGGTTGCCTCTGAGAGCTTTAGAAAGTTGGCCAATTTCTGAATTTTTCGAACTTTGAGGTCCTTTTGCTAAGAATCCTTGCGTCGGGGAACTTTTTGGAAAACGCAGTTTAACTTGGGAATTCGTAACGAATCCAAAAATATAGCATCCATCGAGGTAAATTTAAAAAGCACTAAAAATGCTGCACAGTGTAATTTTTAATCAAATAAATTAAAATAAATAACTATAATCATAATATTTATTGATGATTTTAATTTATTTTACTCAAAATTTGTACAAATAATAATAAGAATGAATGTGGGATACAACAAAATTATAGAGAAAAGCCACGGTAAGAAGATTAAAATATTTGATCATATTTATCAAGGATTGCAATTAACTTGCATAGAAAATTATTATTGATTTTTACATTCTCAATCGTGTTTTGTGAAATTAAATAATTTGATCGTCAGATCGTGGCCCAAAACATTTTTAAGTGTTGTTAAAAAATAAAAATTCGTCTTGGTAGTATTGATTACACTTAACATGAAATCGAATTGGCAAAAAATGCTTAGGCTCAGATGACATATTCAATTTTTAACGTCTATTTATTGTAGCAATTTTTCTTTAATGGGACTTTAAACGAGCGCGAGAAAGAATCAAATATTTTTAGCTGCTCTACCACTAACACCAATAGTAAAGGCACGATATCATATTAATCTTTAAACTCACACAAATAAAAAATTGTCACAATAAATTGACGCTAAAAATTGAATGTGTCATCTGAGCCTTAATATACCTGTCGAGAGAATTAGTAATAATACAAATCAATGTTAAATTTAACTGAGAAAAACCTGTCATTTTAAATAAAGTATTGAGAAAAGGAAGTGTGACCTTCTTAGACCGTTTAAGGGTTTCAAGAGCGTGGCTAGGTGGGAACCCACCTTAGCCGAGTGTGGCGCAATTGTTGTTGCAACGTAGAGTTGTGCAAAGCAGTAGAGTGTTCAGGATTCATTCTTTCGAGAACCTTCGAACCGGCAACAGGAACAATTGCAACTCCCTACGCATCTTAAAAAGACCCAAGTGTAAAAGGAAGTCATGACGGAAGAGACCCCTGTCTCCGACATACCTATAATATACGCAACCTTTAATTATTACGGTCCCTGAAAAATATTATTTAAGTATGACCATAACTTACAACGAAATTATATCCAAATTCTATCTTTCTTCGGAATGTTATTATCAAATATATGATGCAGGGTCACATCATTTTTAAATTTCAAGCAAAAAGGTGAAAAAACTGAAAATAGTTAATTATTATCTAAAAAACAAGAAAAAGGAGAGTGGTAAAATAAATGTTGGCGTGTAATAACACTATGCAGGCAGAAATAAATTCCAGAAAACATAGCCAAAAAACTAAAAAACTTACAGCTGCGGTAAAAATAGTAGTAGTGTTGCCGCCCTGTGTTTTTAAAAGTTTTTTTGTTGTCACTTTTCTTATCCAATTAGTCTATTAGTAAAATTATAATCAATACAATATTACCAGGAGAAGATAAATTACAACAACAAACCTTTAAAAACACAGCGCGGCAACACTACTACTATTTTGACCGCAGCTGTATGCTTTTATGTTTTTTGACTATGTTTTCAAAAATATGTTTCTCCCTTAATAAAAATCCTAAAATTATTCTAAGTATGGGGTTTGAAAGATAAAGAGTGTATCTTTTAAAAAACTTTAACATCGAATCAAACAATGCATCCGTTTGTCTCTGAGAGCTCTGGAAAGTTGTCCAATTTCAGCATTTTTCGAACTTTGAGGTTCTTTTGCTAAGAATCCTTGCGTCGGGGAACTTTTTGGAAAACGCAGTTTAACTTGGGAATTCGAAACGAATCCAAAAATATAGCATCCATCGAGGTAAATTTAAAAAGCACTAAAAATGCTGCACAGTGTAATCTTTATTTCAGCGTAACAGAGGTTAGTACTACAGATATTTTCTCCATTAATAATTATAAGCCTCCAGATGCTATTTCTAACACAAATTCTGCATTTCAGTGTTACTTTAAATGTTTTTAGTCTTCATCAGTGGTAAATGGTGCTCAGTGTTCATTAAATGGTTGTTTAAATAGTACTTCGTTGTTTAACTTTATCAAAATATTACATTTATTTCAGCCAGGCCGATTGAGACTTCTTGGGACCAGAAGTGTTGCGCCACGCAAAAACCAGTAGTTCTTCAGGCACTAACAATTTTTAATTCTAATGCTGCGATTGTAAATATTATTAATAAATAAAAAAAATATTATTACAACAAAAAATTATTTTTATTGTGGAAAATCAGATACTGCAAAGCAGTGTAAAGTGTACGAGTGTCTGGAAAAGCATATATTCCAAGGAGTGAAAAACCAAAACTGAGAGGGTGCGGAAAAGCAGAAATTGCAAGTAGAGGAAACCCATAACTGAGTACGTGTGGAAAATTTATAATGCGGGAAGTCGAAAAACCAGTGGATTTTGTCCTGCATTCTACTGCCAGAGATCCAGATAGAAACCTCATTTGCCCCTTACTTTTTGTGTCACCCCTGTGTATTTTAAAACCAGAGATGGAAGATTTGTAAGGGGTGAATGAGGTTTTGTCCCTTCCGCTTGTATTTATTTATTTCCAAAAATTAGCAAATATCTGCCAATATAAACCTAACTCCTACCTCCGCTTCAAAATTCGATTTGCAAATTTCAAGAGCAATAGGCCGAAAGTAGCGGGATGCTCTTACGGGGATCGAAAACCGTATTTGGCCGAGTAAGAAGCTAGAATTTATAAGTCCAGTGATCAACTTGTGGAGGAAATCACTCCGTGGCAGGTCCGACGATCCATTAGCGAGGGCAGGTTCAGAAGACGCAGTCTATCGACGTAGGATGGCAGGTGACGTTGTAGTTCCCAGTTAACCCACGTAAAGCAAACAAAAGGAACTGTTTCTGTACCGATTCCATTAGGTCCTGATATTTAGCATATTGAGGTGACCATACGCACGAGCAGTATTCAAGAATTGGTCTCACAAGAGAAATGTAAAGGTGCTTTGTGGTGTAGGGATCCTCAAATTCTTTAGACCAGCGCTTTACAAATGCAAAAACCTCTTTTGCTTTACTAACAATGATGCCGATGTGATTGGTAAAGCTTAGGTTGTGGCTAAATAAAACTCCAAGATCTGTTACGGAATTAATGCGTTCAAGATCGTTCATCCCAATGGAATAATTAAAGAGGAAAAGCCTCTTCCGATTAAAAGACATAAAGCTACATTTAGAATTATTTTAGAACAGCAGGTTCTGGAGGCACCATGATTGCAGGTTGCATAAGTCCGCTTGCAGGAGTGCGTGAGAATCAACGTTTTTTAAGGGCATGCAAAGTTTTACGTCATCCGCGTACATCATAACGTGGGAAGAAAGAATTACTTGAGGCAAGTCATTTATAAAGATTCCAAACAGTAGTGGTCCAAGGTGACTCCCTTCAGGAACGCCAGAAGTCGCATGGACAAGGTTTGAGATTGAATTTTTAAATAATACTCTCTGCGTCTGGTTCAATAAGTATGAAGAAATCCACTTCGTCAACGAGATCGACCAAAACCGTAAGTTTTTTTTTGACCAGTAACTGATGGTTCACCGAATCGAAAGCCTTAGTGAAATCTGTAAAAATTACATCAGTTTGGGTGTTTGTTTTAAACGCATTCCTAATAACTGTAGTATACTCTAGAAGGTTGGTAGACGTTTCATAAAGCCGTGCTGTGTTGGGGACATTATTGAGCTACACTGGTGCTGAAGCTGAGCAGTAATTAACTGTTTGAAGAATTATGTGCGATAGCACAATAATTTAAAACGGAGCTTGGTACAAGATCGGGACCAGAAGAGAAGGATGACTTGATTGTTTGTAGAACAAACAAACAAACAATCATCTACGCTGATTATAGGCATAAACATACCATTAGAGAGCGGAAGTGAAAAGGGATACGCTGAGGTATTATCGTAGCTTGTGGATGAATATGTGGACTGGAAAAATTTCGCAAATAAATTGGCAATATCGGCATCATTAAAAGCGGAAACGGAATCCAGATGAAGGCGGCATGGAAATTGTTGAGACTTGCGTTTGGAGTTAACAAATGCATAGAACTGTTTGGGGTTATCATGAAACTCATTTCTGCAACGATCAAGGTAATTTTGGTAGCATTGGGAATTGTGAGTTATAAATTCAGAACGCGCAGTAATGTATCTCGAATAGTCTACTTGCATCCCTGTCCTCTTAAATTTCTTAAAAAGTCTGGACTTGCAGTTTTTTAAGTAAGAGAGTCTACGAGTGAACCAAGGAGGCTTATAAGAAACATCGGGTGAGGGGAATGAAGGCACATACAAATCGAAAACCGTGCCGAGAATGCGGTAGAACTGTTTAACAATGTTAAGAGGTTCTTCGATTAAATCCTTAAAAGACCAATCTACTTCGGATAAATAAAGATTCATACCAGTAAAGTTGGCCTTTCGAAAGCAACGAAAAGATGCTTGTTCGATTTCAGGACCTGGTAATAAAGCATCGGCTCCAGAATGACCTCAAGTGTAGGGTGATAATTTTCTTAAGGGCTAACGAGCGGGTCAATTCTAGAAACGTAGGCATTGGCGAACTCAGACGCAAAAATAAGGTCCAAGATTTTATTCGAGGAGTTCTGAATAGAGTTAAATTGCCCCAATGAGAGGTCGATAGGGCCGTGTACCAACTCGTAAGCTAAAGAGGTAACAAGAACATTTGAGTCAGGTGAAGACATCCAGGATATGGAAGGCAGGTTAACCCTCTAAGACGTAAGCATGCCTCAAGGCACGTATTATTTTCGCGCGAAAAAACATAAAATAAATGATAAGTCTCGTTAGAAGCTTCGGAGAGCTTTCAAGCCTGAGACTCATAATTTTGTCTGCCTTTTATCAACCGCCAAAAAATATTTAAACAATTGAAAAGATGTTAGTTTATTTGTTAAGACCAAAAACGTAATACGTGCCTTCAGGCACGCAAGTCTTAGAGGGTTAAAGTCGCCCATAACAATAGGATGGTCTTTATTGCCGAGGGTGGAGTGAATACTCTGAATATGAGCAACGTGCTACAGATATACAGGGGTGGTCAAAAGTATTTTCACAAATGTTAATGTTAACTGTACTTATATTTTGAACTTATAATATAAACTTTTGGCACCTATAGAAAGAGCACTTCAATTCCGTTTAAATGATGCAAAGTTGTTCCCCAATCAAAATTAATAATAACTGCAAAAAAAAAATTTTCAAAATATTTTTCCTTATATTTTTTATGATTTTTTGAATGGAGACCTCTCAGTAAAATTTTGTATGAAAATGAAGAAAAAGCGGCAAAAATAGCTATTTTCAAAAAATCATAAAAAATACAAGGAAAAATATTTTGAAATTTTTTTTTTTGCAGTTATTATTAATTATGATTGGGGAACAACTTTGCATCAAAACATTTTTGTTTTAAGCCCAAGAGAAAAAGTTGAAAATTTTCCTTTCAAAAAAAATTGTCTAATTTGCCCACTTTTCAAAGGGTGCTTAATGGGTTAAGAAAATTGTTGTGTCATTTAAACGGAATTGAAGTGCTCTTTCCATAGGTGCTAAAATGTTTTTATTATAAGTTCAAAATATGAGTACAGTTAACATTCAAATTTGTGAAAATACTTTTGACTAGGGTTGTACATTAATATCGGACAGAGGTGGAATATAAGAGCATGAGACGTAAACAAAATAGTCATGAACGTTAATACGAAAAGTAACAAATTCTAAAGTCCTATCGGAGTCGATTATCGGAATTAATTCTGAAACCAGATCGGACTTGACGGCAATAAACACCGCCGCCCATACGCACTGTACGATCTCGTCTATATATGACATAGTTGCCCGCAAATATTTCGCAGTCAGACACAGAGGAATTAAGCCACGTTTCAGTAAAGCCAATCACATTGGCGTCAAAGGAGACACTATTGACGTGCAGTTACTGAGTTTAACCAGTAAACTACGTACATTCTGATAGTGTAGGGAGAATGACTCAATTAGTTTTTTGGAACCCTGGCCGAAGGGGTTTGAGGCCCACGAACTCGAGAATTTGATTTGTATGGAGAAACCTAATGAAAAGATGTTATGTACGGTCATTTGTTGTCGTAACGTTCAGGACTTAACGTTAGTACATACCACAACCCTATAATCGATACCTCATCGATTCCTATCGATACCAGACCCGGTCCTGCTTGGAGCAACGGATCCATCTCTAAGTTCAGCAGCCATTACGACTTACGATCTCAACGAGAAAAGCTGAACACACATTTTTGTATTGCCAACCATTGTTCTGCTCTCCGAAATCAATTCAAATTAAATTCAAGTGACACTATTGAAGTAAAACCAAACAAATGGTAACAAATGGTTAAACAGCAACAGCAAAGTCCCCATAGCAGACTTCTGCTAATCATTGACTCCCGTATTCTACCGGCGCAGTCACAACATGTTATTTTCCAGAGGAATTTTCCCGGTGGGATGGCCCAGTGGACTTTTGTAGTTGTTATTAGATCGTTTGGGGGGTTCCTCGCCAGTTGCTATGTCCTGGTTTAGGACATCCGTGCATCCTGGGAAGTGCGATTGCATAAGTGCTGTTAGGGCCTTTCCATTGCCCTCAGTTCACTGTCCGTCGTCGCGTATTAACATCTTCCGGATTCTAGCTGTTTCCGGGACGTTCTCGATGCTGGAGCAGAAGTTTCTTCACTAGTTTCTCTGTGCCCTGTGGAATTGCCTTTTGTAATCCCTAAGTAGGATTTTGTATTCCTCGTTGATGATCTCATTGTCTGCCTTTTTGGCGATTTTGAATAACTTTCGAAGGTTATTTCTTTTGAGTGTCAGTTCCCGATTCCACCATGGTGGCTTGGTCTATATACCCGTTGATCAGGATCACTAGCCGTCTGTCTTTCCGTCTGTCCGTCTGTCTGTCCGTCTGTCCGTCTGTCCGTCTGTCTGTCCGTATGAACGCTGAGATCTCGGAAACTACAAAAGCTAGAAGGTTGGGACTTCCTACGCATATTCTTGTGCTTCCTACCCAGCCCAAGTTTATTTTATCAAGGTGCCACGCCCCCTCTAACGCCCACAAACCGCAAAAAGCCGTGTCGCCCAAAGTTTTGTGTATAAATAGTACCAATTCCGTGCTCTGTGGCAACCGAATATGCCAGCAGCGCCAACCAAAGCTTGCCAGTGGACTAAAAAGAACAATGTGGCAACACTTAAGAACTTGATCAGCGAGCTACACACGTGTGTTAATAATATTCATTATCTTTGTTTTCCTAAATCTAAATAAACTTAAATGGCAAATATACTTCGCCATAGTGGTGACCCCGACAAGTAAAATCATAATATAATTTACTTATTCTACGAAATCGACACACGCGTTCACAATTAAGAAATTGCGCACTGAATGAACAGACGCCAATACGATTTGCGAAAAATTAAAGGTAGGCGGCTAAATTTCGACGAACAAAGCGATAGCTCCAATATTCCATTCATCATGCCGGACAAATGTACCTGGCAACCGGGATGAGACTACTCGCACACACACACGTACGCCTGTCTACTTGCCAAAACTCGCACATAGCAACCCTCAACTATTGTTTACGCAAATGGAGCGCACCAGATCATCGATGACACCGACAAGTTCGACCTTGTGACTCTTCACCTGGAGGAGGATGTAGTTCTGACAGTGGAAGATTTAGTCATTCGACCACCCAACGAAAACAAGTACGTAGCAATTAAAAATCGCTAACTAAAAAAAACTTGCCGAATCTCCAGATCCGAAACTACGCCGACTTCTGCATTCATACTTATGGAAAGTACATCACTCAGCTGAACTTGAATCATCGCCGAAACTTTAAATGGCCGTTCATTATCGCTGACGTGCACACAGCTATAAAAGGGGGCAGACTTTTTGACCAAATTCCAATTGCTCATTGATCTTAAAAACCAACGCTTGATCGACTCAATCACTGGACTATCAACCACAGCATGTCTTGCACAAGCGAAACACATATCAGTTTCCACAGTGCAGTGCATGTCCAAATTTCAAAAACTTCTAAGTGAATTTGTCGACGTGACAAAGCCATCGATAAAAGCAGCTACGCAACACAACGTACGTCACTACATTGAAACAAATGGAATACCTGTTGCTGATAGACCACGACGCCTCTCCGGTGGAAAACTTGTCACCGCCAAGAGAGAAATAAACTTCTTGATTGAGCAAGGCATATGTCGCCCGTCAAAAAGTCCTTGGTCCAGCCCGTTACATATGGTTACCAAAAAAGACGGTGGCTGGAGGGCATGTGGAGATTATCGAAAACTGAATTCAATCATCATACCAGACCGCTACCCAATCGCCCATATACACGACTTCACAGAACAACTACAAGGAAAGAAGATTTTTTCATCCCTCGATTTGGTTAAAGCGTACTACCAAATTCCAATGGCAGAAAACGATATCCAAAAAACCGCGGTGTGCACTCCTTTTGGACTCATTGAGTTTCAGTACATGCCGTTTGGCGACTCAAACATTTCAACGCTTTATGGACAACATCTACATAGACGATATACTTATAACGTCGCATTCCATCGCTGAACACAAAGAACATCTTCGGACTGGCTTGCAAGTACCTCAGAAACATGGTCTAAGCATCAATCTGACCAAATGCCATTTTGCGCAATCTCAAGTAAATTTTCTCAGTTATACGATCAACGAATTTGGAATTAAACCACCCACCGAACGCATAGATGCCATTCTTAATTAAACCATAAGCAAACTTGGTCGTTTCTTGAACGTTATAGATTACTTTCGCAGATGTTTGGCTCAATCATCACACATTCACGCACCGCTCACTGAGTTGCTAAAGGGTGTTAAAAAAAATGATCAACGTAAAATTAAATGGACTTCAGAGCTCCATGCAGCTTTTAACGCTTGCAAACAAAGCATAGCAGACGCAGCCCTTTTGTCTTTTCCCGCAGCAAAATCTGAACTTCAGCTGGTTTGTGATGCTTCCGATTCCGGAGCAGCGTACACACGGAAATTGGCAGCCTCTAGGATTTTTTTCAAAGAAGCTGAGCAACACGGAGAAAATCTACTCAACGTACGACCGAGAGCTGCTCGCTATTTTCAAATCAATTAAATATTGCAAACACCTTGTTGACGGACGCATCTTTGTCATCAGAAAGGATCACAAGCCGCTCGTGTACGCATTTCAGCAGCGACCAGAGAAAGCATCACCGAGACAGCTACGACATTTGGCTTACATCTCCCAATTCTGCACGACTATTATGCATGTGAAAGGATCAGAGAATGCAGTCGCAGACGCTTTTTCAAGATTATGCTCTATAACAATGCCGTGTAGTATGCACACATATTAAATATATATATCGAGCACCCACTGTACCAAGAGTACAGTGTTTATACAATTCAAGGTCTCGGTCATCAACATAAATGCCCGAGATACAAACCGCTCGCTGTGCCTAGGCCTGCACGCTGAAAGTGCAAGTGTCAGCATACTTGCAACACGAGCGGACCTCATGCATGTGCATATATCTCCGCGATCCGGACTAAGAGAGCATAGCTATATACTTTAGAATATAAGAATATACAGGCCGTCTCTCCGCTGCCGCTGTTGGCAGCGCCGCTACGGTACTTAGACCTTTTTACCTCCTATGTAAATTGGGCTCGACAAGAACCTCTGACGAGCTTGGAGCGGCAACAACGGCTGCTCCTATAGCTCAACCTCAAATTAATAAAAAACTCTATCTTTAATAAAAATTACAAGAATAAATTGGAAATGAATTATTATTGATGGCGGGAGAAAAAACATATTTTTACATGGCGACCGTGACATCGGAGGATCAAGACAACAAAGGATTCGTGGACGATGGAAAAAATTATCTGAGTGAGTAGAGATGGAGTTATGCCTAAAAGAGGGGGCGTAAAAAACAAGATAACAAAAAGAATAGCTCACATAAAGTGGCTTTTGTTTAAGAATCAGCCGCCACCCCCCTGGGCAACAGCCCAAAAGTTACAAGAAGAACTTGATTTTTTAAGTTCAAGTTTTAAAAAAGAAAAGCCAATAACTCCAGCTCACTCAGAAATTTAAAACCTGTGTAAAGAAAAAATTATAACAAATCCTCCTCCAGCAAAGAAGCTACCGAAGAAGATTAAGGAATGTCCCAAAGACTGCCCAGGCCCCCTGGAGAGCCCACACTGCGAATCAACGTGTGTTAAACCTGTGCGATGACCGGCACCGGTACCGCCTGAGCCCATAGGCCCAGGACAGCTGCAGCAGTTATCAAGCGTGGGAGGCACGACCGCCACCTGCGCCTTCGAAGGAACGTCAGCGTAGCCAAACCGGCGACAACCAGCTGACGTAGAAGGAAGAAAAAGAAACCAACCAAGCTGAAAACCAATTTTTTTTCACCCATGCACTGCGTTGCATAATTTTTTGGATTGCACTACGATGCATATTTTTTTTATATAATATAATATTTTGTAAAATTGAGCGAAACTTTTTCTGCCCGATTAGACGTGTAGCCCGTAAAGCTATGCAAAAAACTAGGCAGGTTTTCCATTGTTAAAACAATACCTACGGCCCAATACGGCAAATTTTTAATTAGATGAGCCAAAGTAAATGGCAAATAAACTATAAATTAAATTATACGTTTAATAAAAACAGTCCTTTAGCAACTAACAGAAAAACACCCAAAATGGGTTTAGTAAATGTAAAAGAAGTGGACTCCACAGCAAATGTCATAAATAAAATCGAGTCCAAAACAGTAAATACCAGGGACCGTAAATAATCATTATCTGAGATTTTTATTTTAAAAGGCCTACTGAGATTTGTATAAGTTTTAGTCAACAATTTAACTGGTTTTTATGCACTTTATAGACATGAAGAAATAACAGTTAACTTGCTTTCCAGCTTTGTTGACATGCATATACTTTGTGGACAATAGTAAAAAGAACGTTATTTTTGACGTTTAAAACAAAAAATCACAGTAGTCTGTTTAAAATAAAAATCTCAAATAATGATTATTTACGGTCCCTGGTAAATACAGATCTAACGAACATTTTATTATCAATTATTGTCTTTATTCTGAGCGCATTTATTTTGTACAAGGCATATATTTTTCACAACAAATGTATTTCAAAAAGAGCCATACATAAAAGCCAGGCTAATGATCTGGACAAAATATAAAATATATAAAGCGCCAACAATAATTATTAACAAGATGTTCGAAATAAACAAAAAACAAGAAAGGAAGCTAGCTTCGGCCAGCCGAAGCTTATATACCCTTGCAGATTTTTCCTATTAATTTACAAATCGCAAAAATGTTAAATTTCCTATTATTTTACATTAATTTTTCGATCGTTTCTATGGCAGCTATATGATATAGTAGTTCGATCTTTTTAAAATTAAAATGGAAATTCGGAAATATTTAAAAATAGTCATATCCCAGAGTAGAAGAGAATGTAATAAAAATCAACAAAGATATAATTTGTTTTCCTTTTAATTTCCATTTAATTTTTCGACCGTTCCTATGGCAGCTATATGATATAGTGATCCGATTTTTAAAATATTTAATTCCAAATTCAGAAATATATAAAAAATAATATTCCCAAGAGTAGAAGGTAATACTTGAAAAAACACCGAAGCTAGAATTTTTTAACGTTTTTTTTTTCCGATCGTTCCTATGGGAGCTATAAGATATAGTTGTCCGATCCGGTCGGTTCCGACATATGTACTACCTGCAATAGAAAGAAGACTTTTGGGAAAGTTTCATCCCGATAGCTCAAAAACTGAGAGACTAGTTTGCGTAGAAACAGACAGACGGACATGGCTAGATCGACTCGTCTTGTGATGCTGATCAAGAATATATATACTTTATGGGGTCGGAAACGTCTCCTTCACTGCGTTGCAAACTTCTGACTGAAATCATAATACCCTCTGCAATGGTATAAAAAGAGAAATAATAAAAAACTATCTTATATAAATATGTATGACCATATATTAATATATTGAAAAATCTTATCTAATGTACAACGAAAACAAATGAATAAATAAAACAAAACAAAAATAAATAAAAACATATATATACAAAAATGAAAACTACAGAGTGTATTAGAATCACTCTTGATAAGGAGCCAAATTTATACCAATTATCGAAAAAGGAACTGAGGCTCTACTCGTAAATGAATTAGAATATGAGTACATGAATAGGTACAACTTAGACTTTGTTCCACTAATACATTGCTCATATACGCAAAAAGCAAGTATATTGACCACCATCCCAGGTGTAAAAGTAAAATCCGTCATAAAAGATCATTCCATACTTGGTAGAACACTAGATTTTGGTGTATATAAAACGAGAATACTTGTCAAATCTTTTAACGAGGCAAGAATATTAGTGCATAAAAACAGGAGGACAATAAATGAAACAAACTGGTCAAAAATATCAAAATTATTGATCAAGTTACGTTCAAATTTAATAACAGTCAAAGATAGGTATAAATTAGATATTTCTATACCTACATAAAAGACATCTCAAATGCCATCCCAGAATTTAATGGGCCATTATAAAAAAATTGCAAGATACTATAGTCGGTGAAACATCTGACGTAGTAAAGGCAAAAATGGCAAAGACAACCCAAAAAGGAAAAACCGCTGAAAAGATTACCTCAGAAATTGATAACTTACGAAAGCTTCTTGAAGCTTCGTATATCGATGAGGGCTTATCAGCCGAACATGCTGATAAATTCAGTACCAAAGAAGCCATCACAACAATGGTCAAAAATTGTGAACGTGGTAGAAGCAGGAAACAATACAATGAATGAAGCTGTCACAAAGTATATACAATGTAGTACTGAAATGACAGGAAATGCCAATTCAATCCTATACGCTCAAAGAAGCCAAAGCCAGCGTGGTAATTACAATAATAGAGGTAATTATCGCGGCAGAGGCAATGGCCGCGGTTATTATAATAATAATAATTATAATAATAACAATTATTACAATAATTATACACGCAACAACGGACAGAATTACAACAACAATTATAGAGGAAACAACAGAGGAAACAATAGAGGAAATTATAGAGGGAATAACCATCAAAATGGAGGTTATAACTCTAGCAATAATAATAATAATAACAACAGCAATGATAGGGTAGCCCAAACGGCTTCGGAAAACTCCCAACAACCTTTAGGTACACAGCAGTAGAAAATATTAAAGTTCATGCCATCAATCTCAGTCAAAGCACATTCGTCACTTTTATAAATGTAGAAACAGGAAAAGAATTAATATTTTTAGTAGACACTGGTGCGGAAATATCCATATTAAAAGAAAATTCCGATGGTTTTAAATACATCCAAGATAATTATATAATAAATATACAGGCAATAAGTTAGGAAGTTACCAAATCAAAAGGCTTAACTTCTATTGAAATTCTACTTCTACTTCTAAGTACATAATTCCACATGATTTCCATATCGTAAATATGCAATTCGCTATTCCATGTGATGGAATACTAGGAATCGATTTTATCAAAAAATGCAACTGTCAATTAGACTTCAAGCCGTCTGAGGACTGGCTTATAATAAGATCAAATAACCTCAAATATCCGATATATGTTTCAATAACATACAGTTCTGGCAACAACTCCCTAATTCTGCCAGCAAGATCCCAAGTCGTCCGAAAAATCAAAATAAATTCAGAAGAAGACAGCGTATTAATTCCGAATCAAGAAATTCAGCATGGTGTCTATATCGCAAATACCATAGCAACAGTCGAAAATGCATATATAAGATTACTTAATACCACAAACACAGATCAAGTAGTTTATATCAAAAATATACATCATGAACCACTTTCAAACTACGAAGTAGTAAAAACGGATTTAGAAACCAGACAAAAAATTGTATTATCCCAAATTGCAAAAAACTTTCCGCCTCTATTCAATAAACAGCTTACAGCATTATGTACCCAGTATAGTGATGTTTATATTTTTATAAACAAAAGCTGAGATTAACTGATGATGAACCCGTATATATAAAAAATTATAGATCCTCATAGTCAACAAGACGAAATTCAAAAACAAGTCCAAAAACTCATCAATGATGAAATAGTGGAACCCTCTGTATCACCTTATAATATAATAAATAAATAAAATATAAAATAAAAATAAATAAAATAAAATAAATAATAAATAAATAAATAAATAATAAAATAAAAAATGGCGATTAGTAATTGACTATCGTCAAATTAATAAAAAACTCTTGTTTGATAAGTTTCCACTCCCTAGAATCGATGATATTTTAGATCAACTAGGTAGAGCAAAATACTTTTCATGCCTTGACTTAATGTCAGGTTTTCATCAAATTGAATTGGAAAAAAGTTCACGGGATATAACATCCTTTTCAACAAACAATAATTAGTATCGCTTCACGCGATTACCATTCGGTTTAAAAATAGCGCCAAACTCTTTCCAAAGAATGATGACTATAGCTTTCTCTTTATATGGATGACTTAATAGTCATAGGTTGTTCCAAAAAACGTATGCTCAAGAATTTAACTGATGTTTTCAAGAAATGTAGGCAACACAACCTTAAGTTACATCCTGAAAAATGTTCATTTTTCATGCGTGAAGTCACTTTCTTAGGACATAAATGCACAGATAAAGGAATCTTACCCGACGACAAAAAATACGACGTCATTCGAAATTATCCAGTCCCACATGATGCGGACAGCGCTAGAAGATTCATTGCATTTTGCAATTATTACAGACGCTTTATAAAGAATTTTGCTGAATTCTCCCGTCACATAACAAGATTATGTAAGAAAGATGTTAAATTCGAATGGACAACAGAATGTCAAAACGCCTTCGAACATCTTAAATCAGCATTAATAAACCCTACTCTGTTGCAATACCCAGATTTTAGCAAAGAATTTTGCATAAGCACAGATGCTAGCAAATACGCTTGTGGAGCAGTTCTAACTCAAAAAAAAAGGACTACAGCTTCCAGTTGCATACGCATCAAGATCCTTTACGAAAGGTGAAAGCAACAAAAGCACTACGGAACAAGAATTAGCAGCTATTCATTGGGCAATAACACACTTCAGACCATATATTTATGGTAGACACTTCACTGTCAAAACAGACCATAGAGCACTTACCTACTTATTTTCAATGGTAAATCCCAGTTCTAAACTAACACGAATGAGACTTGAATTAGAGGAATATAATTTTACGGTAGAGTATCTAAAGGGCAAAGATAACTATGTAGCCGATGCGCTCTCTAGAATAACCATAACAGACTTAAAAAATATACAAACAAACAATACAATTCTGAAAGTCACTACCAGAAACCAAAGTAGACTAAAATCCTGCGCAGGAAATAAACAAATAGATCTGCATAAGCAATCTATAGAGAAAGCTTCAAAGCCCAACGTATATGATGTCATTAATAATGATGAAGTACGTAAAGTAGTGACCTTGCATGTAAATAATAAGATGTGTTTATTTAAGCACGAAAAGAAAATTACAGCGAGATATGATGTTAGCGATTTGTATACTAATGGAACCATTGAATTAGTTCAATTCTTTCAAAGGCTTGAAAAGCAGGCCGGTATTCACAAAGTCAGCCAACTCAAAGTGGCACCGTGGGAAAATATCTTTGAACATGTTTCAATTGATAATTTTAAAAATATGGGCAATAATATATTGAAATCATTGAGAGTAGCGCTACTCAACCCGGTGACCGTAATAAATAATAATAAAGAAAAAGAAGCTATATTGTCTACATTCCTTGATGATACAATACAAGGTGGTCATACAGGCATTACAAAAACCCTGGCCAAGGTCCAGAGACACTATTACTGGAAAAATATGTCCAAAGACATAAAAGAGTACATAAAGAAATGTCCTAAATGCCATAAGTCGAAAACGACTAAACATACCAAGACCCCACTAACTATAACCAAAACTCCACAAAGACCTTTCGATATAGTAATTGTAGATACTATTGGTCCACTTCCAAAATCTAATAATGGAAATGAATACGCAGTAACACTCATCTGCGATTTAACTAAATACCTAGTAGCTATACCTATACCAAATAAAAGTGCAAATACAGTAGCAAAAGCTATATTTGAAGATTTTATTCTAAGGTACGGTCCAATGAAGGCGTTCATTACGGACATGGGAACAGAATATAAAAATTCAATTATTGAAGATCTATGTAAATATTTAAATATTAAAAACATAACTTCAACTGCACACCACCACCAGACAGTAGGTACCGTGGAGCGAAGCCACAGAACACTCAATGAGTTTATTCGTTCATACATCTCAGTTGACAAAACAGATTGGGATGTATGGCTGCGATACTTCGTATATTGTTTTAACACGACCCCATCTATGGCACATGACTATTGTCCATATGAGCTAGTTTTTGGTAAAACTTCAAATCTACCAAAACATTTTAATAGCATAGATAAAATAAAACCCCTTTATAATATAGAAGATTATGCAAAGGAATTCAAATTTAGATTAGAACAGGCATTTAAAAGAGCTAGACTAATGCTAGAATCTCATAAGCTAAAACAGAAACTTATTTACGACAAAACAAGTGGCGATTTCGATTTAGAAATAGGAGATCAGGTTTTATTAAAAAACAAGAAAGGAAGCTAACTTCGGCCAGCCGAAGCTTATATACCCTTGTAGATAAAGTAATGCTTACTCGGTGCAGTTCCAGGGATTCCAGATTCAGCGTTTCTATTTTAGTTTTGTTTATACATAAGTAGTCAAGAATCAAAACGCCTACTTCCTACAAAGTTACAATGAATTTTCCTATATTTGTTTGAATATTCCTATGGAAGCCTTAAGATATAGTGGTCCGATCCGGCTCGCTCCGACATATGTACTACCTGCAATAGAAAGAAGACTTTCGGGAAAGTTTCATCGCGATAGCTTTAAAACTGAGAGACTAGTTCGCATAGAAACGGACAGACGGACATGGCTAGATAGACTCGGCTATTGGTCCTGATCAAGAATATATATACTTTATGTAGTCGGAAACGTCTCCTTCACTGCGTTGCAAACATCTGACTGAAATTATAATACCCTCTACAAGGGTATAATGAAACAGGGCATAAGTTAGATTTCAAATATACAGGTCCTTATAAGGTAGAACAAATAGGAGACAGAGATAACATAACCATAATAAATAACAAAAATAAAAAGCAAATAGTACATAAAGATAGATTAAAACTCTTTATTTCATAATCAATTTTTAAATATATCACGTATGGCCATTAGGGCGGTCCAAAAAATGAAATTCTTTTCTCACCCCTTAACATGGTATATTAAAGTATGCAAAAAATGTATGTGAAAACAAAAATTTTTTTTTCGAGATTTAGACCTTGCGAAACGTCTCTGCAGGAAACGGAATCAGTTTTGGACTATTAAAATACTAGTTGGGTCAAGAAGGTTAACTAGTTCAAGTTATGTCCATTTCCTTGTAACGAAGTGGTCCATTTTTCATATGCTTGTCGTCGGAAACAACTAGTCCATTTGCTACTAGTTTTGCACTAGTTACTGTTAACCAATTTACTGTTACAGCTGTTAAACTACACTAAAAAAAATATTTTCACGAAAAAACTAAAAATGAATCTCGAAACCAACAAGTGATTGAATTTCACTAGTACTTGACGATGCCAAACTTGATGCTCTCCTAATTTAGTATCCAATCAATAGTCGCGGTCCTTAGAGAATTTCTGATAATTATTATGTAATCAAGTACAGTAAATGATAATTAAATGGAATTAAAACAAACTTACTTTTTTTGAGGCAAGTCGCCCTCTTGAGGACTTGAACCCGGGACCTTTGGATTTGTAGATACACTAACTGATTGAGCCATACACGCATCACATTTGGTATTGCCCGAACAAGGTTTATGAATTTTAGTGTGACACAATTCAAAAACAGCGATTTTTTACATATATATTGCCTCGGACAGATTAAACAAAGTTTTAAATAAAACTAAAGCATCACCTAGCAAACAGAAAACAAAAAAAAAATGTACAGAGACTGGGAATTGAACCGAGGACCTCGAGTGTTTGATTTGTTTAGTGTTAAATTTCTCAAGACATTTACACTCTAGGCTATATTTTTTGATCATATGTGTTTCATTTGCAACTAGTTAAATTCCAGTTGCCTTTTAACTAGACCCTAACATGTATTTGTTCTACCAGTTAAATATTTTTAAGGTTTTTTTTGTCAGAAAGGTACTAGTCCGAGACAAGTTTATTTTTTACTAGTTTTGTATTAATCATTTTTTCGACTAGCACAAATTTTCTAGACCCTGTGTAGTCCAAATGCATTCAGAAAAATTCCGGTTGCTTTATTTTAGTTGTATTACTAGTTGTTTTTCAGACTAGTTCGCATATTTCCTGCAGGGGTCTTCAAAGTTTTCTTTAAAATTACTCATACGACATGTATAACATTTCGAATTTGGTCGAACAAAATCGATCTCCCATTTCTTGTCTTGTCAAATTATGAATTTCGTTGGAATAATTGGTAAAAAAAGGAGAGCAAAACATCAACTGAATTGTTGATATCTATGCCACCTTGATCAGAAAAACCTTTTGATCGAAGGCAACAGTGCGTATGGGTGATAAACTTTGAAACCAATTCGCAGACCCTAAAACACGATTTAAAAAAAAAATTTTTTTTAGTATACCTTGAATACCACAATGCGCACCGTATAAGCGGGTGAGAGTAGGACCTTAAAATTTTCCATACAAATGTGGACCGCCCTAATGGCCATACATAATATAAGAGCACAAAAGATAACCAAATCAAAACTAAGTATACACACTTATTAAAAAAAAAAAAAAAATGTTAAAAAAATATTCCTATATATAAAAACAAATTAATAACACAAAAAAAATTTTTGGCTATAAATAATATAATTTTTCTCAAAGTTTGTAAAATTAATACTAGAAAATAACTCCATTATATTACGTTATTTTTCAAAAGGAGGGAGATGTAGTATGCACACTAGGGCGGTCCACATATGTATTGAAATTTTTAAGGTCCTACTCTCACCCGCTTATACGGTGCGCATTGTGGTATTCAAGGTATACCAAAAGACAATTTTTAAAAAAATCGTGTTTTAGGTTCTGCGAATTGGTTTCAAAGCTTATCACCCATACGCACTGTTGCCTTTAATCAAAAAGTTTTTCTGATCAAGGTGGCATAGATATCAACAATTCAGTTGATATTTTGCTCTCCTTTTTTTTTACCATTTATTCCAACGAAATTCATAATTTGACAAGACAAGAAATGGGAGAGCGATTTTTTTCGACCAAATTCGAACTGTTATACATGTCGTATGAGTATTTTTAAAGCAAACTTTGAAGACGTTTCGCAAGGTCTAAATCTCGAAAATAAATTGTTTTGTTTTCACATACATTTTTTGCATACTTTAATATACCATGTTAAGGGGTGAGAAAAGAATTTCATTTTTTGGACCGCCCTAATGCACACATATTAAATATATATATCGAGCACCCACTGTACCAAGAGTACAGTGTTTATACAATTCAAGGTCTCGGTCATCAACATAAATGCCCGAGATACAAACCGCTCGCTGTGCCTAGGCCTGCACGCTGAAAGTGCAAGTGTCAGCATACTTGCAACACGAGCGGACCTCATGCATGTGCATATATCTCCGCGATCCGGACTAAGAGAGCATAGCTATATACTTTAGAATATAAGAATATACAGGCCGTCTCTCCGCTGCCGCTGCTGGCATCGCCGCTACGGTACTTACACCTTTTTACCTCCTAAGTAAATTGGGCTCGACAAGAACCTCTGACGAGCTTGGAGCGGCAACAACGGCTGCTCCTATAGCTCAACCTCAAATTAATAAAAAACTCTATCTTTAATAAAAATTACAAGAATAAATTGGAAATGAATTATTATTGATGGCGGGAGAAAAAACATATTTTTACAGCCGACTGACGTCAAATTATCGCAAATTGAAGGAACCTCAGCTTTAAAACTTCAAAGGGTTCGATTTGATGACAACATCTCACTTTACTGCGATGTTTCTACAGGAAGCGTTCGTCCTTATGTACCCAAATCTTTCCGCAATGCTGTGTTTTCGTTCATTAACGGTTTGTCTCATCCCAGTGGTCGGTCAACAGTTCGTCAAGTGCGCCAAAAGTTTGTATGGCCCTCGATGAATAAAAATGTCGTAGAGTTTGTCTACCTTGTCAGCGCTCTAAGATCCACAAACACAACCACCTCTCACCAGAAAAGATCGACATGCCAAACCATTTGACCACGTTCACCTCGACATTGTAGTTATGCCATTACAACAAAACTATCGGTACTGCCTGACTATGATTGATAGATTTACGCGATGGCCAGAAGCTGTACCTCTCTCAAATATTACTGCAGAGACAATAGCTAAGGCGATCTGGACTCACTGGATATCTCGATTTGGTTCTCCGAAAACGATAACTACGGACAAAGGAACACAATTTGAGTCAGCAGTTTTCAAACATCTTGCTAATCTGGTTGGAAGTAAACACATACACATACACGATGGCCTACCATTCTCAGTCAAACGGACTCATAGAGAGGTGGCACAGATCCTTTAAGTCATCTTTGATGCGCAATAGAGGTACTCCGTGGCCGAAGTTACTGCCAACAGTTTTGCTTGGACTTCGTACCTGTTACAAGGAGGACATCAAATCTTCAGCCTCAGAAATGGTATACGGAATACCTATTCGACTGCCAAATGAGTTTTTACCAACTTGGACGATACGGTTACCCCCACCTCTTTTTTGAGCATCTTTCGAGAGCACATGCAACAAGTGCGACCGACATTAACAGCACATCATACCAAGCAGAAGATGTTCTTATTGAAAGGGATCGATAAATGTACGCATGTATTTCTCCGCACTGACGCCGTGAAGCAGCCTCTGGAAGCCCCTTACACTGGTCCTCATGAGATTGTAAGACGCGAAAACGATCGTGTTTTCACTATAATACTCAATGAGCATGAGACTGCAGTATCAGTTGATCGCCTCAAACCAGCATTCTTAGTAAAGGACGACCGCCAGTTGGATGCAAAAGAAGTTACCCCTAGACTGACCAGGACATATGAGAGAAGTCATAGAGTTAAATTTTCAAACCAGGATTTGTGACGCATTCACTGGAGGGGGAGTGCTGTGGCAACCTAATATGCCAGCAGCGCCAACCGAAGCTTGCCAGCGGACTAAAAAGAACAATGTGGCAACACTTAAGAACTTGATCGGCGAAAACCAGCGAGCTACCCACGTGTGTTAATAATATTCATTATCTTTGTATTCCTAAATCTAAATAAACTTAAATGGCAAATATACTTCGCCATAGCTCAACACTCCTGCTGGTGCTGAAAAAAGCTGGTCACTCTATTTTGGAATATGTGAATGCAAAATGTAAATTATTTGAAATGGGGCGCGCGAAAATCATACAAGAAGGCATATTTATATTAAAGTTGTTAAGCTGAGTATCGGGTATTTAATAGCGTTCTCTCTTGTTTTCCTTGCTCTTGACGTCGGATTTAACTACGGCCAGGCTAGTTGCGAGTTTCGAGGTCACTGTCACTGTAAAAAAAAAAATTACTTAAAAAATGGAGAACATTTTAGAAAGTGAATTTTGTCACGTGTGTAATTATTTTTCGTATAAATGTTGATATCAGCCCTTTTGTATGTTGAAGGTGCGATCGTCACTGGTTTATTACCTCGTTAAGAGGTTGTTTTATAAAATAGAGAAAAGTTACAAGAACAAACATATTTTAGAACTTTCTTTTATATTTTGAATGCTATTATAATTGTACATGTTTGATATGTAAGTACATTCATGGAGGGATCACTACTGCAATTTTGACCACAGCTTTATATTTTTACGTTTTATTGCTGTTTTCCTTTATATTTTTCTTTCTTAAAAAAATTCTAAAATTACACTATGCAGCATCAAAAATGTACCTCGATGGATGCTATATTTTTGGATTCGTTACGAATTCCCAAGTTAAACTGCGTTTTCCAAAAAGCAAAAGGACCTCAAAGTTCGAAAAATGGTGAAATTGGCCTACTTTCCAATACTCTCAGAGGCAAATGGATGCAAGGTTTGATTCGATGTTAAAGTTTTTAAAAAGATACACTCTTTATCTTTCAAACCCCAGGAGGCGCTGCGTTAGAACCCGCTTTTTCCACAGTCCGACAAGCCTTTATATTGCGTAAAGAAAACGGCTCGGAGACGCAATACGAGAACTTGACTGACGCGAGTTAGCGATTCCTCGTGGACAGGTTTGATGGCCGCGTTGCGTAGAGAAAGCGGCTCGGAAACGCAACTGATTAACCTAGCTGTCACGAGACACAACTCAAAGCTCACCCTTACATTCACCAGACCCAGGGTTTCTTTTCACTAGTTCTGTTCCTTAGTTTTACTCTTATTTTTCCTAACCTATGCTATGCTAATACTCTAATTTAGTTCGGGGACCCTTGTCTCCGCCGTGACCTTCCGATCCTTGTCGCTGCGCTTGCGCTCCGTAGAAAGCCGAAAAATATGTGTGGGTAATCCAAAACTTTCTAGCTTTCGTAGTTTCCGAGATCTTAAAGTTCATAAAGACAGACAGACAGGCGGACAGACAGACAGGCGGACAGACATGGCTATATGGAACGCTTCCTTCTCCTTGTTACATACTTTTGTAAAACCATAAATTTAAAAATGCGATTACATTTGTTTAAACTTGCAGAAGCCAATCCTTTAAAGAAGATGATGGAACCTGGAAAGGTAATGATGATGGAAAAGTTGTGAATAATCAACCACAAAGAGTTATGGATGATAGGAATGGAATGATGGCACAAGCGGGATATATTGGCAGGTAATGTAACTTAACTCATTCACTTTTAAAATTGTTACATTTACGCTTTAGGTTTTTCAAAATTATTATTTCGTAAAGCATAAGAGTAATTTTTATTGTTTTTCCAAAGATGTATAAGATATCAAGCAAACACCTCTTGACAAATGTTAAAAATTTGTGTCGATCTCACTTGCAACATACAAAAGTTCTAATATACAATTTTTGGCTGAAAGTACACAGCCAAAAATTTTCACGCACCATTTCAGTTTTCCATGATAATTGGGTGCTCCTGAGTAAAAGTCTCATACAAACTTATGTATATATGTCCCATCACCTACAGGTTCCGCGGTATAGCAAAGAATACAAAAAACCTATGTTTGCCGACATTTCGAATTACACTGTGCAGCATTTTTAGTGCTTTTTAAATTTACCTCGATGGATGCTATATTTTTGGATTCGTTACGAATTCCCAAGTTAAACTGCGTTTTCCAAAGAGTTCCCCGACGCAAGGATTCTTAGCAAAAGGACCTCAAAGTTCGAAAAATGCTGAAATTGGCCAACTTTGCGGAGCTCTCAGAGGCAAATGGATGCATGGTTTGATTCGATGTTAAAGTTTTTTAAAAGATACACCCTTTATCTTTCAAACCCCATACTTAAAAAATTTTTAAGATTTTTTTTAAGGCAGAAACAAATTCTAGAAAACATAGTCAAAAAACATAAAAGTATACAGCAGCGGTCAAAATGGTAGTAGTGATGCCGCCCTGTGTATTTAAAAGTTTGTTGTTGTAATTGATCTTTTCCTGGTAATATTGTATTGATTATAATTTTACTATTAGACTAATTGGATAAGAAAAAATTACAACATCAAACTTTTAAAAACACAAGGCGGCAACACTGCTACTATTTTGACCGCAGCTGTATGTTTTTCAGTTTTTTGACTATGTTTTTTGGAATTTATTTCTGCCTTAAAAAAAATCCTAAAATTATTTTATGTATGGGGTTTGAAAGATAAAGGGTGTATCTTTTAAAAAACTTTAACTTCGAACCAAGCCATGCATCCATTTGCCTCTGAGAGCTCCGCAAAGTTGGTCAATTTCAGCATTTTTCGAACTTTGACGTCCTTTTGCTAAGAATCCTTGCGTCGGGGAACTCTTTGGAAAACGCAGTTTAACTTGGGAATTCGTAACGAATCCAAAAATATAGCATTCATCGAGGTTAATTTTTGATGCTGCATAGTGTTATCTGGCCTATAAAATTGATATATTGATCGACTTTAATAAAGTTTGCCTCGAGCGCCCACAAACTTCCATAACGCCTAAACTTAACGTAAAACGTCTCAATGGTCATGAAGAATTCTATGATTATTTGACACATACTTGAAATTTTGCTTCAGACTTAAGTTTGTTTTAATCATCACCATCATTTTTTAATAATAATAATTTTAAAAATTTTGACGTCAAATTAGAGATACATAAAAAACTTTTTAAGTTAAAAAGTTAACATGCCTTCACAAAAAATATTTACTAAGAGCCACATTTTTCACAATAGATTAAAAAAGCTTAATGTTAAAATAACAATCTAAACTATTACACTAGTTTGCAGCAAAAAAACGTACACATTGAGACCAATTTTGTTCGATTAGTTTTGAGTTGTTTGTTTTTTTTTTTAAATTCTTTCTTTTGCCTTTTCTCTGATATAAATGTTGTTAAAATGGTTTAAAAATGTGATGTTCCAAATCTTATGGCATACCCGCAGATAACTGCATTTAAATTTTTTGGAGATTCAGCATCCTTAACCAAGTCCCCAATATTTTCAAATTTGGCTAATCTAATGTGACCTCACGGCCTCCCCATATGTATGTATTTATGTTTTGCTGGCGCACTTTGTATGTATGTATGCTGCCTGCTGTCGCACTTTAAGTGTGACCGCGCAAGGGGAAAATGAAAATACCACATTTAAAATGCGCGGTTAAATAATCGATTATATCGCAAATATTTTCTTTGCGCCTTATTTTTAGGTAAACGTTAAATTTAAAATATCGGAAGACTTACAGAAATCCCATTAAGCTGATTTTTATAGTCGAATTTTTCCTTAAAACTGCTTTTATTTTATTTATTTATTTGTTAGATTCGTTTAAATTAAAATTAATGATAATACTAATATCCTTTTGCATAAAAAAATTGTATTTACATTTTTGCAACAGATTGAAGACATTTTCTTGTACATTTTTGTGTTTTAAAATGCAAATAGCATTGAAAGTATTAAAAAAAAAACTAAAAATTTAAATCAATTTGATTCACGGCATCCCTTTCCACCTGCCTTCCTTATCTAAATCAATATTTGTCTTTATTAAAAAAACGGTCAGTAGCAAATTCCACCCAGATCGGATTGACTTAAAAATCTAGAAAAATTACAGTAATTACTAAAATAATTAGGAGCCGCGTAAGGAATACTTTGTAGAACAAAAAACGACCCCAAAGTGCCCTAAAAATCGATTTGTTTTTTTTTTAATTTTTTCTTTTGCCATTTCTCTGTTATAAATGTTGTTAAAATGGTTTAAAAATGTGATGTTCATAATCTTATGGCATACCCGCAAATAACTGCATTTAAATTTCTTGGAGATTCAGCATCCTAAACCAAGTCTCCAATATTTTCAAATTTGGCTAACCTGATGTGAAGTCACGCCTCCCCATATGTTTGTATGTATGTTCTGCTGGCGCATGTATGTATGTATGTATGTCCTGCTGTCGCACTTTAAGTGTGACCGCGCAAGGGAAAAATTAAAATACCACAGCCAACAGTTTTAAAACGAAACTACCACACTAAAAATACGTTTAAAATTCGCGGTTAAAAAATCGATTACATCGCAAATCTTTTCTTTTGCGCCTTTTTTCCTAAGTAAACGTTAAATTTTAAAATATCGGTAGACCTTACAGAAATCCCATTAAGCTGAATTTTACAGTCAAAATTCTCCTCAAAATTGCTTTTGTTTTTTAAAATGCAAAAGCCCGATCAGCAAACTGTTTATTAGTTTTCATATGTTGAGTTATCGACAAACTTTGGAATTGTAAAAAACAAAAACAAACAATGATTTGCTCTGCTATGTACACACACATGCACAAAATAAATATATCTAAAAAATGCGCATTTTACACACACAGTCATTAGATACATATATGCGTGTGTACGTTTGTGTTTGTGCATTGCAGCTGACTAAGGAATTGAGATTCGATCAAATTCAAGACAATACTGATATCCTTTTGCTAAAAGAATATTTCATTTACATTTCCACAACATACTTAGGGGAGAGTGGGGGAATTTCGTCAGCATTTTTTCAAAGCTATTTTTTGTCCATCTTGAGACACGTTATCATATTTCTATTTTTATTGTTGAATGCGGTTAGCACCAAGCTTTAAAATGTGACATTCCCCTATTTTTTTAATTACCTTGGTGATTTATAAAAAAATAAAATGTAGAACCAATATACTGGGGAAATCTCGTCACACAGGGGGGCAAAATCACCACACCACCGGGGCAATTTCGTCACCTGAAAAATGTAGGGAGTTTAACGCCTGTAAATATGCTACACTGATCAAGCGTACCATTTTTGTTGACGTCCTATATTTGTTGCTGCTGCTGGTAGTCTGTTGGTTAGCCAGCTCGTCAAATATAAAAATATGTATTTAAAATAGGTGCGAATTTACCCTTAGCGTAGGGTGGCGAAATTTCCCCAGACAGTCCTTTTTTAGAAATAATGATTTTTCTTCCGAAATTAGGCGCGAAGTTAAAAATCACTGACGCAGAAATGCACATTATAGCACTGTGTATTATATAAAAAATCGTGTATCTTATTCCTTTTGAATTGTGGCATACAGAAAAAATTTCGTCGAGAACTAAATGTAGCTTTTGAACTGTTAAAACACATTTAATATTATAGCTTAATTATCTTGGCCTTCTGTGCTAAACAATTGCATTGGTTGTGTCTGGCCGTCTTGAAGGACTAAAACAAAAAAATTATATATTTTTACGACTTATGGATTCCGAGATATTGCAGGTGACGAAATTGCCCCTGTGACGAAATTCCCCCACTCTCCCCTACATAAGACATTTTGTAACCGATTTTTGTGAACTAAAATTCAAATCGCATTGATAATATTAAAAGAACATTAAATACTCAAACCAATTGATTCTCGTGCTCTTTATTACACGTGCGTCATATTGTTTAAACAAATTCAAATGTTTAAACAATTTGATTCACGGCTTCCCCGCTCACCTGCCTTCCTTATTATTAATATAATTCTAATCAAGGTGAAAAATTAATGTGAAAACAAAAATACTGAAACAAAATATCAATGGTAAAATGCAGTAATATGGAATTGCCTTTCTTAATGTCTTTTCCTAAATTAATCGAATATATAAAGCAAAACATTGCTTCGCATAAATAATGGTTTCCCTACAGTGGATTACCTAAATCGTAAAGAGTATTTGGTTTTTATTTACCTTTTCGTTACCTAAACAAAAACATTTCCTGTAACTTCATAAATCTTAACCAAAATAATAATATTGGTTTGGAGAGCTATCTTTTAGAGAAAGAGGTATGCTTAAACAATGTTTTGGTGTATTTTTTTAAGAAAACAAGCTTATTTTCTAGATTTACTCGCTAATCGATTTAAAGGTATGCATAATTTTCAGTTTTAATTTCCGCAGGCGAAGCTGCGGGCTACAGACCCTGCTAGTTATTAAAATTATTCTAATCAAGGTGAAAAATTAATGTGAAAACTTGTAATGCTGAAATCGAGCCGATACCAAATAGAAGTAAGAACGCCGAATTTACGTGCGCACACGACAAACGTATTTTATTGAGTAAGTCATATAAAGCATCATCGAGCGAGAGAAACAAGAAGAAAAAGGAATAGAAAAAACTATTGCTTAGAGATGTGCAAGTAGAACGATATACCTTGTAAACTTCAACACTTCTTCTCAAGTTAGATTGTTCATTACAATTTTTCATTTAAACCAAGCGACTTTACAAAATTATTATGCTTTTCTTTCTGTAAGTTTTTAGTAAAGATGTCTGCTACATTTTCGTTGGTGGGAACATATTTTATAAAAACTTCTCCTCAAGCAAAAACCTCGCGAACATGATGATACATGATGTCGACATGCTTGGTCGTTTTGTGATGCACAGGATTCGATGCAATCTTCTGTGCGCTTAAGTTGTCGCCGTTTATCTCGATGGGCTCTGCGTTCGGATGAAATGCTATTTCTTCTAGTAGACGACGAAGGTAGATTGCTTCTCTGGATGCAGTGGACAAAGCAATGTATTCAGCCTCGGTCCTACTAAGCGCGACTAATCCTCGCTTTTTGGATTCCCAGGAGAAAGCTGATCCACCCAGGTAAAAACAGTACCCAGAGTACGATTTTCTACCCAGACTATCGTTTGCCCAGTCTGCATCGACAAACGCATGCAATCGTTGACCAGTCTTGCGATAGTAGTTTTAGCTTTAGAGTGTAGCTTTAAGTCTTCGACAGATATCGCAAAATGTGTTTTGCGCCAGACTCATGCTCGACATGTGGGTTGGAGTTTTGCTGTGCTAACTTGCTTATAGAGTGCATGATGTCAGGCCGCGTGGAAATAGCCAAGTACATTATAGATCCGATAAGTGACTGATAGTCAGTTGTATCTACTTCGGCACAGTTGTCACTATCGCAGCCAATTTGAAATCCAGGGTTTAACGGCGTTGAAACAGATCGGCACTGATTCATGTTGTACTTCTCAAGTAGACATTTAATGTACTGCTTCTGACACACAGAAATTGTACCAAGCTCACCCTGTCGCTGTATTTCCATTCCAAGAAAGTGATGCAATGGACCAGTGTCATGAATATCAAAACTTTCGTGCAACTTCTTTTTGATGTTATCCAGATCACTCTTTTTTGAACAAGCTATTATAATGTCATCGACATATATGGCTATCAGTACGAATTGTGACCTATTTTCTTATACAGACACAGCTCGCTTTTAGTAGCCTCGAAACCCAATCCTTTCAAAGTGTCATCCAGTGTGCTATTCCAGGCCCTGCCAGACTGTTTGAGGCCATATATAGCTTTGTTAAGCTTTAACACGCGGTTTGGATGTTTATCGCTGACGAAATTCTCTGTCTGCTTCATATATACTATTCCGTTCAAATATGCATTTGCAACATCCATTTGATGCAGGTATTGCTCCTTTTCTGCTGCCACTGCTAACAAAAGCCTTATATTCTCATATCGAATAACGGGTGAAAAGGTTTTGTAGTAATTTATTCCATATTGCTGGCTGCACCCCTTGGCTACAAGTCTGCTCTTAAACCTTATGATATTTCCTTCAACATCTCGCTTAACTCGGAATACCCACATGGATCCTATAGCTTTTGCACCTGAAGGAAGGTCTACCAAAGACCAGGTCTGGTTTTCAATAAGCGCCTCATATTCACGCTCCTAGAACTCCGCCACTTAGACGAAGGCTGGCCCGTTAGTGCCTGTTTGACTGTGTCGGGCGTCTCAATGTCTTGATTGCTTACAATATTGTTGATTATATTGTACTCTTTTCTTGGCCCACCTCGCTGGCCAGTGCGTATAATCTTGAGCCTACCTGGACCACGATGAGCACGCACACCATCAACGGGACTGCTTGGCGGACTGGCATTATCTTCTTCGTCATCAGAGTTTTGCTCATCTAATCTGGATACACGCCCTCTGGAACTGAGTTCTCCGCGTTGACTTCTTCTGGAGCTGCTTGTGCTATATCGCCCTCTGCTGTACCGACTTCTTCTGAAGCTGCTTCTTCTCCAACTACGCCCTCTGCTGCACCGACTTCTTCAGAGTCGGTTGCGGCTTGTGGAAACTCTAAGATAAATGAAGTAAAATCGTTAGTGCTTGCCTGATGATTAACCGATACTTCTTCGTCTTCAACAAATTTGACGTCTCGCTTCTCCACGACTTGTCGAGCCTCATTGTCGAATAGTCGATATGCCTTGGTGGTGAGCGAGTAGCCGACGAACGTGTACTCCTTGCCCTTGGCACGAAACTTGTGGTGATGCATCTTATCCAGAGCATATACGGGTGAACCAAAAATCCGTAGATGCGCGACCGAAGGCTTCTTCCCGATCCACTTTTCCATAGGGGTGATCCCGTCGAGCGCTTACGATGGAGATCTATTTCGAAAGTAGTTGGCAGTTGCATAGGCTTCTGCCCACAATGGCTCCTCAATGTTTTTGTGCAGCGTCATACTGCGCGCCATTTCAACAAGCGTTCTTGTTGCGGGGTGTATGGCACGGTTAATTGTCTCTTAATTCCACACTCGCGCAGATATTCGTCGAACTTTATATACTCCCCGCCATTGTCACTGTGAATCGCTTTAATTCGCTTTTGTGTTTGATTTTCAGCTAGCTATTTGAACAGTTTGAACTTTTCAAATGCCTGATCCTTGGTTTGGTAATAATAGGCCTTCCGCTATGCCAAAAAACTAACAGGTTTATTTTTGGCTTATCAAAATGTTAGAGGACTAAATATGAAGCTACCAAAGCTTTATGCTGACTCCTCTGCATTTACTGAAGATATTTTGGCTTTTACGGAAACTTGGCTGAAACCAGAGATATCTGACTCTGAACACCTACAGGACCGATCGCTCCCCGCGTAGGGGGGGTGGTGTACTGATTGCCGTTACCTCTAGTTTAACATCGGAGAGACTTAACATTCATATCCCTAACGATATTGAATTTGTTAGTGTTAAAGTTTCCATTCAATCCTTATCTATTTTTGTAACCTGCTCTTATATTCCTCCTGGCTCTGATTTATTAATTTATGAGCACCATCTATCTGCTATAAAATCTGTTCTATCCTTTCTTTCCAACAGAGACCTTTTGATTGTTTTGGGTGACTTTAATCTCCCTAATATCTCTTGGTCTCTTCCCACTGACTCTCTTGTCGCTACTCCTTTATCCGCCCATGATTTTGTAGATGGCCTTTTAGAATTATCGTTACGCAAGTAAGCTTTATACGAAATTCATTAAACAGACAATTAGATCTAGTATTTGTTTTAGATCCGCATAAAGTCACTGTAGCTAGAATTGACGCACTTGTTGTACCTGAAGACCGATATCATCCAACTTTGGAATTGACAATTGGCCTCCACTGTACTGATACCCTTTCTCCTTTAGTTCCTCAAACTAAAAGGAGATGCTTTCGTAAATGTGACTATAATAAACTAAACTACATGATTTCGCAATATAATTGGACTGATTTGTACAATTGCATGGATATTGACAGTGCAATTGAACTTTTCTATAGCGTTTTAAACACTTTTTTTGACGAATGCGTTCCTGACAGTCTTCCTCCGAATTTATTTGCCGAATTTTTCCAAACTACTTATAGTTCGGCTGCTTGGTCAAATTCTATCTACCCTAACCCCTTAAATAGGGCTAATTGTATTTTTACCCCTGTAATTACCGAAAGTTCTCTTTTAAAGGATTTAGCAACAACAACGCCAACGTATTCTCCCGGTCCTGATGGACTTTCTGGGAGTGTGCTTAAGTTTTGTGCTTCAACTATTTGTAAACCGATTCTTAAACTTTTTTATTTGTCTATTTCATCATCAGTTTTTCCAACTATCTGGAAGGACTCTTTCATTATTCCACTCCACAAAAAGGGTGCGAAGGCGGATGCCCAGAATTATAGAGGCATTTCTAAATTGTCGGCAATTCCTAAAGCATTTGAATGTATTATTACTTCTCATTTGGTTAATTTTGTCATTTTGTTAAGCGAAGATCGACCACCACCAACCTTCTTGAATTGTCATCTATTGTAATAAATGGATATAAGAATAACATGCAGACTGACGTTATATATACAGATTTTAGTAAGGCCTTTGACTCTGTAAACCACTCTCTCCTTTTATTCAAATTAGATCAGCTTGGGTAATCTATTAACTTGGATTTCAAGTTACTTGAATGGTAGGACTCAGAGGGTTATATTTAAGAGCGCTGTTTCTAAAATGATCAACGTGACATCTGGAGTTCCTCAAGGTAGTCATTTAGGCCCTTTGCTGTTTACTTTGTTTATTAACGATCTTCCCTCTATCGTAGCTCATTCTCGTGTACTAATGTACGCTGGCGATGTTAAGCTTTGTTTATCATATAAAGATGTAGGGTCCGGTTTCAACTTACAGTCAGATATTGATTGTTTTCAGGGATGGTGTGAGTACAATTTTTTAAATCTGAACTGCCTTAAATGCAACGTTGTGACTTTATATAGGGGTACTCCTACGTTTATTAGTTATTCTCTTCAAAATACACCACTCGACCGTATATATTCAAATAACGATTTAGGTGTTCTTCTCGACCCAAAACTTAAATTTGATTGCCACATAATGGCCACTGTCAAAAAAGCTATCAGTGTTTTTGGGTTCATAAAGCGTTGGTCAAAGGAATTTGATGACCCTTATACAACCCGATTATTATATACGTCCCTTGTCCGTCCTATTTTGGAACATTGTTCTTCAGTTTGGAGTCCACAATATCAAGTGCACATCGACCGTATTGAGGCGGTGCAAAAAAAATGTCTTCTTTTTGCCCTTCGTAGTTTGAACTGGGATCAAAACGTAAGGCTACCTTCCTACCACAGTAGATTACTATTGCTTAATTTACCTACACTTGAAAACCGTATAATAATGCTTGGTACTATTTTTATGCAAAATCTTATAAGAGGTGATATTGATTCCGTAGAACTGGTAACCCGTTTAACTTGTAATGTTCCCGTTAGACTAACACGAAATTATTACCCTCTTAATTTGCCTCGATGTACATAAAATTTTACTCTGCATGAGCCCTTTCGTGTTCTATGTAAAAATTATAACAATCTTTATCATTTAATTTGCACTTCAACATCTATCCCCGTATTAAAAACTAAAATTTTATCTCATTTGCTTCAATCTTAGTTGTAGTATTTGTAGTATTTGTTTCATGTATTTTCCTCGCGAACTCGCATTTTTGCCCTAATTGATAAAGAGTCCCGCGCGTAACAGGCACGTGCTTGGTATCGTTGGGCCACTTGTTTGTACTGCTCGTAGTGCATCAACGTCCATCATATATAAACTAAACAAACACTCGCTTTGAAAAATCATCGATAAAGGTTATAAAGTACTTTGCGCCACCTAACGATTTTACATTTTTAGGTCCGCACACGTCCGTATGAACCAGTTCTAATATGTTATTTGCTCGCGCATCACTTTTTTTAGGGAATGGCAAGACACAAATGTTGGATTTGTTGCACGTACTGCAATTTATTTCGACCGGAGTATTATTCACGTCAATGCCTTTTACACGTTGATTTACTATCAGTTCCTTAAGGTTTCGAAAATTAAGGTGACCATATCGATTATGCCACACGACCGCCTTTTGTTGCATTGAGAACAATCGGTTCACGTTTAAGTCACTGAACAAAAATAAATTGTTTTGCAGTTGCGCCCTTAATATAACAGCTCCATCTTTTGCCCTTACTGGTTTTCATAAAATACACGGAATGCCCATACTGCATTGCTTTGCTAACGGAAAATAAATTCATTTTCAATATGGGACATACAACACGTCTTGCAATGTTATTTCACAATCACTGGTTATTATTTTGACGTTTCCTTTGCCAGGAGATCCAATTATTTTGTCTGCTGCTAACATAACCTTGTCTTTTTCTTCGACCAACGAAACAAACGCACTTTTCAGTCCAGACACCAAGTCTGTTTTGTTATGTTCACTTGATTCACAGCAGCAAATACCGAAAACGATAATCTTTCATTGCTTCTCACTTCGCTTTGAAATTTGCCTTTACCGTCTTTTCCTCTTTCTCTACACTGCGTCGCTTTGTGGCCACGTTTGCCACACACGAAACACTTTCCGTTAAATTTCGCGTTTTCTTTTGCATGTGCGTTTTGTTTTTCGCTTCCTGATCCAGCATAATATGCGTGTTGCTTGCTATCCTTATAATTTTTCTCGTTCATTCTTTCGGCCTCTGCCAAAAGTTTGATCGTGAGTGATTCGAAGACCGGTAGCGAATCTCTTGTTTCCATAGCAACAACAAAATGTTCATACTCCGCACATAAACTTGACATTAGAATTATCACTTTTAACTCCTCGGGTATCTCGACGTTCACTTCGGCCAATTTGTCAACTATTTCCACGAAATTGTTCAAGTATTGGACCATGCTTTGATCTGCCGAGTATTTTGAATTTAACATCTTTTTAAACAACAACACTTTTCGAAGTGGTCCTCTTGAGACATACACCTCGCGCAACTTGGTCCATGACGCTAGCGCTGCATTTTTCACATAACTTAACTGCGACACATTCACATTAAGAATTATGCATGCCAATGCCTTTTCGTCCATTATGTTCCATTTGAACGCTTCCTCGGATGTTGACTCGTTAGTCAACTTCAGCTTGCCACTAACGATGCCCCAAAGTTCTTGGTGTACCAGAACACTTCGCATCTGAATACTCCACACATCGTAATTCTGATCACTTAACTTTTCTGTTTGATATGCACTCATCTTAGTTTCGCGAGACTGGGCCCATAACCAATGTTAATGCTGAAATCGAGCCGACACCAAATAGAAGTAAGAACGCCGAATTTACGTGCGCACACGACAAACGTATTTTATTGAGTAAGTCTTATAAAGCATCATCGAGCGAGAAAAACAAGAAGAAAAAGGAATAGAAAAAACTATTGCTTAGAGATGCGCAAATAGAACAATATAACTTGTAAACTTCAACGAAAACAAAAATACTGAAATAAAATATCAATGGTAATATGCAGTAATATCGAATTGCCTTTCTTGATGTCTTTTTTTAAATTAGTCGAATATATAAAGCAAAACATTGCTTCGCATAAATATTGGTTTCCCTTATAAGAGCTGTCTACAGTGGATACCTTCTAGAAACCCCCATATTAGCTAAAACGAAAAGAGTATTTGGTTTTTATTTACCTTTTCGTTACCTAAACAAAAATATTTCCTGTAACTTCATAAATCTTAACCAAAATAATAATATTGGTTTGGAGGGCTATCTTTTAGAGAAAGAGGTATGCTTAAACAATGTTTTGGTGTATTTTTTTAAGAAAACAAGCTTATTTTCTAGATTTACTCGCTAATCGATTTAAAGGTATGCATAATTTTCAGTTTTAATTTCCGCAGGCGAAGCTGCGGGCTACAGACCCTGCTAGTTATTAAAATTATTCTAATCAAGGTGAAAAATTAATGTGAAAACTTGTAATGCTGAAATCGAGCCGATACCTAATAGAAGTAAGAACGCCGAATTTACGTGCGCACACGACAAACGTATTTTATTGAGTAAGTCATATAAAGCATCATCGAGCGAGAGAAACAAGAAGAAAAAGGAATAGAAAAAACTATTGCTTAGAGATGTGCAAGTAGAACGATATAACTTGTAAACTTCAACGAAAACAAAAATACTGAAATAAAATATCAATGGTAATATGCAGTAATATCGAATTGCCTTTCTTGATGTCTTTTTTTAAATTAGTCGAATATATAAAGCAAAACATTGCTTCGCATAAATATTGGTTTACCTTATAAGAGCTGTCTACAGTGGATACCTTCTAGAAACCCCCATATTAGCTAAAACGAAAAGAGTATTTGGTTTTTATTTACCTTTTCGTTACCTAAACAAAAATATTTCCTGTAACTTCATAAATCTTAACCAAAATAATAATATTGGTTTGGAGAGCTATCTTTAAGAGAAAGAGGTATGCTTAAACAATGTTTTTTGGTGTATTTTTTTTTAAAGAAAACAAGTTTATTTTCTAGATTTTTAATCGATTTGAAATTTAATTACATGCTCAATCCAGTATGACATTCTTTATTTAAGTAATATGTTTTGGACAAAGTACAAATGTTGTGAAGAATTTTGTTTTCAATCAAAGTAATCAAATTCATTAATTGTTCAAATGAGTTCCTATAAAATTATTCAATTGTTTAAAAAACGTAGGATTAAAACAAAATGTATAAAAAAATTTATTTTTTGTATACTAAAAAAAGTATGCAAATAATAATGTTATGAGTGGAGCGCGATTGATGTCACAATGCTGTATTGAGAATTTAATGTCGGCCAGGAATGATCATAGCCATCCACGGCCTCCCACTAATTTAATGCATTAAATAACACTCAAACAATTTGTATCTTTATATCTATTTAAATAGTTTCGATAAACACTTTTCCTCACCACCATTGAGGTAAAGTTCCACGTTTTTATACCCGTTACTCGTAGAGTAAAAGGGTATATTAGATTCGTGCAAAAGTATGTAACAGGTAGAAGGAAGCGTTTCCGACCCAATAAACTATATATATTCTTCATCAGGATCACTAGCCGAGTCGATCTAGCCATGTCCGACTGTCCGTCTGTCTGTCTGTATGAACGCTGAGATCTCGGAAACTACAAAAGCTAGAAGGTTGAGATTTCCCACACATATTCTTGGGCTTCCTACGCATCGCAAGTTTATTTCAGCCGAGTGCCACGCCCCCTCTAACGGCCACAATCGCCCACTAGCGATTTTAAAATGTGTCTGGCGCCCACACCTTTAAAGATTTTTGAGAAGTATAAATGAAATTTTGTTGTGCATATTTATACCTATCGAAATGTAGAAGACATTTTTTAAATCGGACCATTCATTAAAAAGTTATACGCAATCAAAAATATGTTATATATAAATCTCCCTCGCACTCCCTTTAGCCGAGTGAAGGGTATTAAATAGTCGGGACACGAACCCGACTATAGCGTTCTCTCTTGTCTTTTTTTAAATAATCTGTTATGGGGTAGAAATCTGTCTTTTGAACTATTAACGAATAGAAAACAATTGAAAGTAGTGCATTAAAAAAAAGAAAGCCAAAGGAAAAATGCGACGATGCGGCTCAGTTACTCTTCTCTTTATTCTTTTTACGCAATATTTAAATACATTATATTGAATATTAAACAAGTAGTTCTTGCTGAGTAAGGATTGTTTTGTCGCTGAGAAAAAAATCCGTCTTGATGTTTGGTTTTGTGTGGCAAACTTTAATAAAGGTTAAATTATATAATCCTCTCTAAGATAGAGCAATAATTTAAACTACTGATTTGTTTATAATATATGTTTGTTCCCCTTTACACACCCCATAGATCTAAAAAACGATTGATTAGACTAGCCGAGTCGATCTCTCCATGTCTGTCTGTCTATAAGACCGCTGAGATCTCAGAAAGTACAAAAGCTAGAAGGTTGAGATTAATCACACATATTCTTGGGCTTCCTAGTTTCAGCGCAAGTTTGTTTCATCCGAGCGCCGAGCCCACTCGTACGCTCCCAGTCGCTTTAAAGGACTTTTAAAAAAGCCTGCACACAAAAAAAAACTTGGTAAAATCAACTGTAATAATTGTCAAACAGGCCCCATCCAGCAAAATTGTCAATTCTACTAAGTAAATAGTTATTCCACAACAACAAAATACACACACTTAGCAAAGACACAAACCCAAAGCAAAAACAAAATACACGTAACTATTTTAATAGTTACGTAATTATCTTTGTTGGTCAATTTTACCAAGCAAATTTGTTTGTGTGCATAGAAATGTAGAAGAAAGCTTTATAATCAGACAATCCATTAAAAAGTAATGAGCAAAAAATGAAATGGTTACTAGATGGAGCCAATAGCTTTTTCGACTGCTTATCTCCCTCGCACTCCCTTTAGCTGAGTAACCGGTATCTGATGGTCGAAGTACTCGACTTTAGCGTTGTCTCTTGTTATACCCGTTACTCGTAGAGTAAAACGGTACATTTTATTCGTGAAAAAAATATGTATGTAACACCTAGAAGGTAGCATTTCCGACCCTTTAAAGTAGGGGAAAGGTCTGTAGGTTAGGACTCCCCTTTTTCTCAAAACTTTTACCCTAAAAAAAATTTTTATTTGTTTTTTATAGTCTTTTTTAGTAACAAAGACTTTTGGGTAAAACATCAGAAGCCAGGATTAAGCCAACTTATTTTGTGTAAGTTGGCACACTTTGAGCGTGTAAGTTGAGACACCCGTTTTGCACACAAAATTGCCTGAACCCGACAGAGGTCGCTTTCTGCACAGTAATTATACCCGTTACTCGTAGAGTAAAAGGGTATATTGTATTCGTGCAAAAGTATGTAACAGCTAGAAGGCAGCGTTTCCGACCCCATAAAGTATATATATTCTTGATCAGGGTCACTAGCCGAGTCGATCTAGCCATGTCCGTCTGTCCGTCTGTCTGTCCGTCTGTCTGTCTGTCTGTCTGTCCGTATGAACGCTGAGATCTCAGAAACTACAAAAGCTAGAAGGTTGAGATTTCCCACACATATTCTTGGGCTTCCTACGCAGCGCAAGTTTATTTCAGACGAGCGCCACGCCCCCTCTAACGCCCACAATCGCCCACTAACGATTTTAAAATGTGCCTGGCGGTCACACCTTTAAAGATTTCCGAGAAGTATAAATGCAATTTTGTTGTGTATATTTATACCTATCGAAATGTAGAAGACATTTTTTAAATCGGACCATTCATTAAAAAGTTATACGCAATCAAAAATTATATATCTATCTCCCTCGCACTCCCTTTAGCTGAGTTACGATTATTAGTCGGGACACAAACCCGACACAGCGTTCGCACTCTCTTTAGCTGAGTGACGGGTATTAGATAGTCGGGACAACAACCCGACTATAGCGTTCTCTCTTGTTTTATTCTATGTTAAAGTTTAGAAAGATAAAGTACACTCTTTATCTTTCAAACCCCATACTTAGAATAATTTTTGGATTTTTTTTAAAGGAAAAACAAATTCTACAAAACATAGTCAAAACAAGAAAGGAAGCTACCTTCGGCCAGCCGAAGCTTATATACCCTTGTAGATAAAGGAATACTCACTCGGTGCAGTTCCAGGGATTCCAGATTCAGCGTTTCGATTTATTTCAATTTTGTTTTTAAGTAGTCAAGAATCAAAACGCCTACTTCCTACAAAGTTACAATGAATTTTCTTATATTTGTTTGGGAGCCTTAAGATATAGTGGTCCGATCCGGCTGGCTCCGACATATGTACTACCTGCAATAGAAAGAAGACCTTCGGGAAAGTTTCATCGCGATAGCTTTAAAACTGAGAGACTAGTTCGCATAGAAACGGACAGACGGACAGACGGACATGGCTAGATAGACTCGGCTATTGGTGCTGATCAAGAATATATATACTTTATGTGGTCGGAAACGTCTCCTTCACTGCGTTGCAAACATCTGACTGAAATTATAATACCCTCTACAAGGGTATAAAAACATAGGGAGATAGATATATAAACAATTTAGATTGCGTATAACTTTTTGGTGAATAGTCCGATTTGAAAAATGTCTTCTACATTTCGATAGGTATAAATATACACAACAAAATGGCATTTATACTTCTGGGAAATCTTTAAAGATGTGGGCGCCGGACACATTTTAAAATCGTGGGCGATTGTGGGCGTTAGAGGGGGCGTGGCGCTCGGCCGAAATAAACTTGCGCTGCGTAGAAGGCCCAAGAATATGTGTGGAAAATCGTAACCTTCTAGCTTTTGTAGTTTCCGAGATCTCAGCGTTCATACGGACAGACAGACGGACAGACGGACACACTGTGGGGCGCCTAGAACAAAAAGCCTGCCAAAATGGTTTTTTTTTTTTAAGATTTTCCAAAATGTTGCAATGCAACTTTAAAAACAATTGAATTCTCTATACACATCAAAAGGAAAGAGTGATCTGTGTTGAATGGTTCTCCCACTACAGATTTATAAAGTGGATTTTTCGAAATATAATTTTAGCCAATAAGAAAAAAAGGTATTTTTACACATCTTTGAAATTTTTCTGAAAGCGCCCAAGGGCCTAAGTTGTATATGTAACGATTGAAATTTTAAGAGCAACCAATTCTTAAAATATTAAAAAAAAATAAAAATTTTAGATACATAATTACTATTTTTTTTTAATTTTTTAAAAGTGGTCCAAAAAAAAGGGATTTTTTGGATATCCTTGGACGTAAAGTAGTGTTACACCCTAGATCCCCGTTTAATTCTTTTTTTTAAAAAAAGTTTAGATATTTAACTACATATTCTGAAAAAATTAGCCTGCCCTTTTGTGCCTCTTCTGAGAAAACCGCAGTTTAAGTTAGCAAGAAATGTTCATAATTTGAAATATCGTCAGCCCTGGTTCATTCGCGCGCCCTAACATCATGAAGATTTTTTACTTATGTGAAGGTATTGATGAAGATAATGATAAATTAATAAACAAATTTGGGTTTAAAATTTTAAATTATGTTATTTTACTAAAAATACATATATGAAGTAAATACCGGTTTCTACCAGTTTTTTTTTGAAAATATGCTATATTTCCTTGATTGATTCTATGACATCTATAAGATATCATTGACCAATTAAAAAAAAGGTAAGCATAGAGCTAAAATGATAAATAATGACTTAATCCCAATTTATATGAACCAATATTGAAATAGAACCGAGACATTCCCCTTTGTAATAAGCGTTTATATGGCAGCTATAAGATATAGTTGACCGATTTGAATAATTTTTTTTTTCAAAAATCAAGTTAAATTAAAAAAAAATATTGGGAAACTTAGAACCCTATAAGTAATTTATTTATATTTTTTTTCTTAAAAAAACAATTTATTTTTTCTTAAAAATTTTCTACAACAAAAAAATTTCACTAAAAAAATTCACCTTATGATGTTTTTTCACATATTTAATTGCCTTCAACAATGCCCCATCAAAAGATATTCGATATAGGGCTCCGCTGATTTAAGGCAGACTTTTGGCTTTTTCGCCCCACTGTGGGACATGGCTAAATGGATCGGCTAGTGATCCTGATCAAGGATATATATATACTTTATGGGGTCGGAAACGCTTCCTTCTCCCCATTTACTCTACGAGTAGCGGGTATAAAAAGCAGCGATATGTCTTCTGATTTAGCAGGTGCATACAGGTTGACATATACTGTAAGGAAAATATAGAATTGCAGTCTACACAGGTGGGTAGGGAGTTCATTTGAACACGTGCAAAATACCTAAATTGCGTAATAATAATTACAAAACCCTTAAACCCTTTATCCTATTGGTATCAGGGTACACAATACAAAATACCTAAATTGTGTAATACTACTTAAAACCCCTTTACCCTATAGGTAGCGCAATATATTCAACTTTTAATGCTTGAAAGTCAGCCGCAACTCCGAGAGATTTTCATCGAAATACGAGGACTGGCTCAATGACTATACCACCTTGAATACATCGACAGAGGAAGGGCCCACCACATCAACAGGACATGCAAGAGGAAGACTATTCAAAAGTATGAAAGATTGTCAGGACCGCACAAAGAAGAGAAAACTGAAAGATGCAACTGATGATTTAACCGCTAAAAATGTTTTAGAAGCGCTTTCTTTAAAATATAAAAAGGACAATAAAAAAGTAGGAGCGCAGATTTAATAATCGGTTGCTTATGAAAGTCCGCAGCGACTAATAAGGATTACGGAAAGCATTCCTACGCCACCGAGTGGACTTATTAAAAAGTATGGCGTGGAAGAGGCATTGGCTTTATTTATGGACTTAGATCTTTCCAAAAAAAGTATGAGATATTACGGAAATCTTTGCTGCGGCACGGATTTGACCTTTTACACGGATACAAACATATTTCAAAAGCAAATGAAAGTTCACGACCAACCAATAGGGAATTTACGGAAGTATCTGCGAAAACCAATTTACAGGGTTTTATGGATCACACAGCAAAACGAATTCCGGAAAGTCTTCCTGAAAATGAGATGGAAAACCTTCCCGAAAAACTGACATTGATTAGTAAATGGGGCTGCGATGGATCATTTGGACAAAGCGTTTATAAACAAAAGATATTTTCCGATGACCCTACAGTATCGGATGGAAATACGTTTAATATTGTCTTGCGCACTAGGTCGCTTCTGGTGGTGTGTGCCTGTAAAGCTTTGAGTGCCAGGTGGGATTTGGTGCTGACCGCCTTCCACCATACCAATGATCCAGAGGTCAGAATCGGACGAACGACAGCTGTGTACGACCAGTGTATGATGTACGGTTGCAGTCCCCATTTCAGTACGAACATTTTTTTAGAACGTTAGAGGGCAACCAGCACCTTCTTCATTCTTTCTGCAGAATTTCTTTTCCGAGAATTTTTGAGTGCAGGACAACTTTTAGATACCTTGCTTCCTTCGGAGCCTGAGTTGCGTTCCTCCTAATCTGGAAGGAAGAAGTCGTGCTGTTCTTTTGAACAAAATAACAGTGTTATGTGTGTTTAGCCCAAGACCGTGAGCATGCGTCCAGCCGAGGATTACGCCTAGGAAAGATTCCAAAAGCTCACTGACTGTGGAGGGAACTCTTACCGTTATGAGTAGAACCAGGTCATCCGCATAGGCCGTAACTTTCCATGCTTTGTGTTGAAGCTTTATCAGGAGGTCGTTCCTTTCAAAGTTCCACATAAGGAGGGATGTAACCCCTCGTTGAGGCGTGCCCCTTGTTACCTTTTTCTGACTACCCCGAGAGAAGAATTTACCAGTCGGCATATGAGCATGAAGCCCAGCAACCTTGTGATCATCGGCGGTGAATCAATTCTGGATACTGATTACGTAACCGTTAATGAATGAAGACCACCCTCACTTCCAGATAAAGGAAACCTTTGAAAATCTTGGACAACCAGGGAACAACCACCCTGCTTGTAAGAGAGATCGCAGTCTGATTCGGTAGCGGGTGCAGATCTGGATACCGCCGCTGACTCCTCACCCTGTGCACTGGAACCCACCGATCCGCATAGCAGGAAAGAGAGCGCTTGCGCTAGCTTCTCGTCCGTCATGGTGGGTCCGGTGAACTCTAGTTTTATGTGTGCAGTGTCCTGCTCGAAGACCGGTGCTGCCTCCGTATCCTGGGGTTCGGCCTTTCCTTTATCCTCGGATACCCCAGCCAGAGAAGAGGAGTGGCCGCTGGCGACAAGCTCCTCTCCGTGCCCGCCGGTGGTAGCAGTCATAGGTTCCACCGACGTTTGGGCTGACATACCAGCCTGCTTTGTATACTTGTTGACCTCCAGTGCGATTTTTTTTCGGGTAAATCGATCCCTAGCATTTTATGCCTCCTGCGTGGCTCGACTAGCATTAGCCAGTACTAATGGTAGAGACAAGCTCGTGCCAAGAGCCTGTTTCAAGACGCCCTCACGTGAAGAGTATAGTCGCACTTTCGAGATTGTATACAGTTACAGCACGCCTCAGTTGCCTGAGGCGCGTTATTCTGATGGTCATTTTTGATTTTAAGAACTTATCTTAACGGGAACGGCCTGGAGGAAATACGTATAACTTTACACGTTTTAAAATATTTTCGTAAATTTTTTGTTGGTATGAATTTTTTTATATTTTAAGTTTTCTATCGATGTCTTGGAAGTCTTCTTCATCATATAGAATAAACTCAACTATCCAAGATTGTCCATCTCAAAACCAACTTAATTTACCAGAAGAAATTTTTTTTTTACCTATTCATCACTTTTAATGAAAGTTGAATACTATTTTGTATTAAAAAAAAAACGATAACTCGGGATTGCGTGGAATTTCTGATTTATTTCAACGATGCGCAATGATTTTCATATGACAACTGAACTCTTTAATTCCCCTTTACATCGCTTAAGCCTATCTTAACTAAGGGGCGAGAGACGGGGCAAATTCGCGAAGCGATGAAAAGCTTTATTGCGCTCCCGCCTTAAACTTTCCAAAAAATGTCAAAAACTCCTAGTGCATCTGTTCCTTGCCTGGAGGCTGAACACGGGACCTGCGCCATCGTCGCAAGCAGGTCCGGGTGCGCTGCTGATGGTTGAGCCAAGAGGGGCCGCCGATCAGAAGATGGCAATACCTGAGAAACATCGTCTCGAAGGCTCAACGGATCTGGTGCCAGTCACCAAATCATCAACATAAAAGTCATTCTGAATGACCTTGGCGGCTTTTGATCACGAATCTTGCGAAATATTTTCAAGCAGCATTAAACACCGAATCGCCAGATAGGGTGCTGGCGAAGTTTCAAAGGTCACGGTGTTCAACTTGAAGATTTTTAGAGACCCAGATGGATCTCTTCTCCACACTATGAGCTGAAAGCTTCGGTCAGTTTCGTCAACCAATACTTGACGATACATATTTTTTACGTCTGCTGCAAGTGCAAACTTGTGCAGTCTAAACCGAAGCAGGTTCAAATACAGCTCCTCTTGAATGTGGGGCCTACCAAGATTTCATTCATCGCGACCTACGGCTCGAGGCGTCGAATACCACTCTCAACTTTGTTGAGGTGCTTTGAGGTCGCAGCACGCATAGGTGCGGAATGAAAAATACCGACTGCCTGGAATTTTATTGATACTTTATATTCATATTCTTCCATGAATGCCAGATAAAACATTTTTAAAGAAGGATCTTTGGATAATCATCTTTCCAGCGAAAAAAATCTACGTTTCGCAACTCTATAAGATGAACCAAGAGTGTTTGCGTCAGAAAATCTCTTTGGTGCTTACCGTTTGATCTGGATAATCCAGATCCAGCCGCTGGTGTTCACCGTTTGATTCGGATTATAACCAGAAATATTATTTAGTATATCAAATTCGGACGAAAACTGACGGCTACCCACTCATGATTTGACTATCGTGTGTATTTTCTTGATTGCTTGAGCATTAGTTGCACCAATGCCCGGAAAATTCAAACACACGTCCTCTCTCTTAAGTCTCTGAACGAGCTCATCGGTCTCAAAATTTACCTGTAAACCTAAATCGAGCAACTCTCGAGCCAAAACTAATTCCACTTTTTGTTTAGACGCTCACGATGGCTGTGGCAAGAATAAGACCATCCGATGCAGTCGTATGAACAAACATGCGAAGTGAGGAGTAGGTGGCATCGCGAGACTTGATGGCGAATAAATGAGCAGCAATATGTGGACTTACACACCCTGCATCTTTTCGATTTGCATCTTTCAGAGCCGGTGTTACTAACACCTCCTACTATGCAGTTGCGGTGTTTAATGTGATCGATTATAAGTGTTACACAGACACTACACAAAAGTTTGCTGTGGAAAAGTACACACTCAAAAATGTACAGGTTTGCTTCAATGCCCAGAAATTTTGCACATTATTTGTTGGTGCTTGGCTTACATAGCCAATGCGAATGTCAAATATGCTAAATAGGGATTGTTGTGTCGCTAATAAAAACAAATTCAATCTTGATGTTTGGTTTTGGGTGGTCAAGACTTAAGTAAAGGTTAAATTATATAATCCTCCTTGGACCGCGATTCTTCATCTTATCATAATAAAAATACACATGTTGGGGTAATAGTCTAGATGGACCGCGATTTCAGGATAATCGAGGGCCCCTCTTCTAGACTTTTACCCATGTTGGTTATCCATGGGCATAAAAGTTCTTAAGAAATCGCGTTTTCATCGAGGATAACTTTTTCGTGAATTTCGGGGGTGAGTCTGCAAAGCAAGAAATTCCATTCAATTAAAAAAGTTAAAGGTAGTTTTTGCCTTCACAATACGAGTGGTGGTCGCACACATAAATAAAAGTCTACTACATCAAGCTCATTTTTGACACCGCACACAAACAACAACAGAAATGAGTAAAGAAACACCGCATCACACACAAGTTTAGAAAATAAATTGTGTTTGTGCGGTGTACTTGTAGTTGCTGTGCACTAATGCCAGATAGGCAGGCAGTTAATGGATAAAGGCGCCTTTTTTGCGAAATCGAATCTCTACTGAACTGTTAGGGCAGCAAAAGCAGGAAATTTTGGCAGATTAAGGTCCGTTTTCTCGTCCGCCTGTTAAGTTAAAAGTAGTTTTAACCTTACATTAAATTTAACAAACGGACGAGAAAACGGCACTAAGGATAATTGTTTGCTATGGAGCAATTAAAAGCATTTGTGAAAAGCCGTTCCAGGCTTTGGAAGGAGTTCAACGAGTTCGGCGATGGCATTGCTGTCCACGAGGAAGTAGAAGGTTATGTCGATCCAGAAATAGATAATGCGACTTACGAAAAAAAGTACCTAAGGGCGATCGCAATTCTCAAGGACAGAAGTTATGCTCTACAACCGAGTACATCTACAGGCATTGCGAATGGCGGCAACGGTCAGCATTTCAACAACGACGCAACTGTAAATTTGCTGCAACAAAACCAACAACTATTTGAGCGACTGGCTGCAAATCACGCTAACTCGAGCACTCCGGTTCAAGTTGGTGGTAACGTCACTTTAGCGAATTTAAGTTCGGTATTCGCTGCGAATTCTAATCAGACTGAATTGACGAAAGTTCAAATCAAGCGCTTCTCTAGCAACTACGCAGAGTGGCTCTCCTTTCAAGACATCTATGAAAACACAATTCATAACAAGCAGCATTTGTCCAACACACAGAAGCTCCATCACTTGAAAAAACTTCTTGTTGAAGAGGCTGGCAATTTGGTACGGCACTTGACCATTGTTTGTTGTGCTAGGATAGGAAAACAATAAAATTAAAAATTAAAATTAAATTACGGAGACAGCTTACAACACTGCTTGGGGACGTCTTAAGGAGAGGTACAATCGTCCACGGCCTATTGTAAACTCATTTTTGGAGCAGTTTATGAGCCTACCAACAATTACAAAGGTAGATGCATCAGTTCTTTGGAAAGTGTCAGACGGAGCAAACGAAATTATTCGCGGATTGGATGCGGTCAACCAGATGGGACGCGATTGCTTGATCATCTATCTGGTCCTGGAGAAACTTGACGCTGACACGCGGCGCAGGTGGATTGAGCGCAGCATGGACACGGATTCCCCAACTCTCGAGAAATTCTTTAAGTTTCTGGACTCTCGTTGCGAGCTGGAGCTGAGTAAAAGGGAGCTTGCTACTGGTGGCAAGACAACAACACATACAGAAAAACCAAAACGGTCACATAATCGATGGTTGCGGTCGAAGGCAGTGGCTGCACCAAATGTAATTCTACAGTACACACTCTGTCAGCAGTTTTTGGATATGTCCGGGATGCAGAGGCGATCCTTCGTGAAGGAGAAATCACTGTGCTACAACTGCTTGCGACCTGGTCATGGGGTCAGCAAGTGCAAGTCGACATACAAATGTAGGCAATGCAAGGGCAAGGAACCATCACTCCCTTCTACATGTTTAAGGGAATTCACAGACTATTGGGAATCTTACCTAGATAGAAGGAGAAGACGAGCGAAACACAAGCGAGTCCAACAACACATCGGTGACTCTCAGTCATTTCGTCCAAGGAGAGGGCACTCAATCGGTTGTATGTGCACAGGACACTGCAAAATCTGCACAGGAATCGAAAATTTATCGAAGCATATTACCAACTGACGTGGTTTATGTTTAAAACGAAAAAGGTGACCACGTAACATGCCGGGCCGTAACATACGGGCTCAGAGCTTTCATAAGTATCCGGGCGTTGCATCCAAGCTCTCGGATTGACACGATCGGCATCACGCAGCTTGGTAACGGGAATCTCTCCGAGGATCATTTGGTTGTCTACGTCCACGAGCTAGGCAGGATCACTTCTTCGCTAGAAAGGAAAAAATATCGATGCATCGGCACTCAAGGTTTTGAAGGATCTGCAGTTGGCGGATACTGAATTCAACACAGATTCACCTGTTGACATTCTATTGGGCAGCGAACACGTGTGGTCAGTGCTTACAGAACGAAAGATGTATGACAACAAGGATAATCTTATCGCCATTTCTTCGGTGTTCGGATGGGTAATAACCAGTGTTGGGACATACCTAGATACTTTTACCTAGGTACGTACCTAGGTACAATTTAGTGGTACCTTTTACCTTACCTAGGTATAAAAATAATTGAGTACCTTTTACCTTACCTAGATACAGATTTTTATATACCTTTGGAATTATTAAGGTACTTACATAGGTATTAAACATTGCTATGATTTAAAATAGCCAAGTCTGACTGCGACACTGTAGTATCGTTTCATTGTATCGTTTCGTTTTGAAATTGTAATAGTCGGAACGGGGCATTAAAAGTCATTGGAATTCAGCCGTTCTATTGTTTGTTTTGTGAAGTTAAAACTAATCGCAGTTTTATTTTATTTAATTTTGTGCACGTATGTATGTTCCCATCACTACATCAATTTATTTATGAAACCAAAGTGTATTTGGCGCGCAAAAATGCCGTATGTACGTAAACAAACGGCACAATATATAGTCAATGTTTCTACATACGGAATTTTTGCGCACCAAATATGTACATGAGGGTTTCATAAATACATTAATGAAGTGATACATGCATACAATTATTCATGCCGCGTGTTTTAAAAATATATGCACAAAATTAAAACATTTAAATTTAAATGAAATGAAAAGATATTGTTTGATTAAGACGACTAAAAACTGAAAACTAGTCTTATTTTAAGTGTAAATGATTACATTGAACAAAACAAAAAAAATTATAAAAAATAAAAAAACAATATATTTACCTTTTACCTTTACCTAGGTACTGGGAAATTTAAGTACCTTCACCTTACCTAGGTATTTATTTTTGCCCAATACCTTTTACCTTACCTAGGTAAAAAAACGCAGTACCTTTCCCAACACTGGTAATAACCCACTCATCACATCAAATCCAAGCAACGCTATTTCACTGACTACAACCGTGGACATAGGCGCCACGTTTCAGAAGTTTTGGGAACTGAAAAACGTTCAAAGCAGCGTAAAATTGTAACCGGAAGATGATTATGTCGAGAAGCACTTTCTCGCAACAGAACAAGCAGCTGCGTACACAGTACGTATACTTTATGTAGGAGTACACAAATCTGGGGCACATGCGTGAGGTGCCACCTGAGAAAAACGAAAAGCACATAAACTTTCAGAAAATCGTTTAGAGAGAAGATCCATCCGATCCCATCAAGCATTTCCAATTGTGCACGGTAACCTACGGAACTTCGTGCGCGCCATTCCTGGCGGTGCGAGTGCTGGAACAACTTGCTATCGATCATCAAGAGGAATACCCAAACGCGTCAAAAATACACCATGTATACAAACGGATAATAGCGACACACAATCTACACTAGTCACCAGTAAAGGTTCTCGGACTGTACTGGCATCCTGGAAAAGACGTTCTAATTTACAACGTCGGTGTAGGTGCACATCCAGATTGCACAAAGAGACAAGTCTTGTCCGACGTCTCGAGGATATTTGATTCCCTCGGACTCCTGGCCCCCATTGTAATCCAACTCAAAATCTTTTTCCAAAAGCTCTGGCTCTGAAATTTAGATTGGGATGACCCACTCCTAACTAGACTGGTGGACAACTCACTAAAGTGGAGAGCAGATCTGGACACTGTTCAAAAATTCCGACTACCACGATTTGTTGCTAACGACCCGGACAACATCGAACTCCAAGGATTTTCGGATGCTTCAACCAAGGCATATGCTGCTGTGGTGTACATCAGCAAGCAGTGTGATCATGCTCTCAGTATATCTCTTCGCCACCACAGGGCGTTACTGACGGGTCTCATCCGAGTTCACTACCAAGCAGTGTGATCGTTCCCTCAGTATCTCACTTCGCCACCAGAGGGCGTTACTAACGAGTCTCATCCAAGTTCCCCACTAAGCAGTGCGATCACCTTCTCCGTACCTCGTTCTACCACCAGAGGGCGCCGCGATCAGGATCGTCCCTGGGTTTCGCACCAAGCAGTCCCGGACAGTCCACGCGATCGAGTGTCTTTGAGAATACCAACATATAACCCAAGAGGCCCATTAAAGACTGCAACAAAAGAAGACATCATTCCCAGACGACAACACATCAAGGACACGCTGCTCACATAGACCCCGACCACAAGAATTCTGGTGAGGCAATTTACATCACGTGCCCCGAGCCCCGCACCTTTGGGGGAAGACAAAACCGGCCTCAGTGGCCCCGCCTCAAACATATGCGCCGGAGCAAACCCCGGGGTTTCCCCCGGCCGGTCGCGAATTACCCCTAGCCTCACTGTTATTGTCCCCTCTCCAGTCGTCAGTAACCGAGAAACTTTCATGGAGTCGAGCCATGATCAGAATCGCCGCGAGACTGTCTGCGTCCCAGAACGAATTCGTAAATGGGGCCTCCAATTTGACTGGTATTCAGACCCCTTAGCTTTCATCGAGCAGGTCGAAAGTCGGGCCTTATCCTACGGGATCGAACTAGGACTCCTTCAGCAGCAGAGCTGCTGACGAACTGGGCGGACAAGTGGTTCCAAACAAGCCGCCTCCAAGGGGCTAACTGGACCACATTTCGGCGTGAATTCCTCGAGTTTTTCCTCCCACCCCGATACCTTCAGCGTCAGATTCGGAGTCGTGACCAACTGGAAGGGGAAACTTTTAAAGACTTTATGCTAAATCTTCGAGTCCTCATGAGCCATGCGGGCTACAACGAAGCCCAAGAGTGGGATAGGTTATACGAAAATGTCGCGCCGGAATACCAGATGTATATCCGCCGTAGCGAGGTCCGGACCTTTGGGGAGTTGGCTCAATTGGCCGAGGCCGTACTCGAAATGCGGCAGCGTACCCACGACAGTACTTCTGTTGGGACTGCGGATGACGAGACGTCCGGCAGTCGAATGTTGTCGGGAAAAGGGATGGGTCCTCTCGACCGGCGGAGTTCGTCGGGACGGCATAGCGAATTAATTTCGCCGACAGTACATTTCCGCCCAGTACATTTGGTCCGCGAACTTATGACGTTTTTTTCTGGCGAATTTATGTCGCTGCTAAACGTCAAATGATCGTGCGAAATTGTGTCGTTTAAAAATTACTTGTGGCGAACTTGTGTCGTTTTAAAGAGACATAATTTCGCCAGAAAAAACGTCATAATTTCGCCAGCCTCGAAATTATGTCGCCGCTAAACGACATAAGTTCGCGCGAAATTATGTCGCTTCAAAAATTCTGGTGGCTAACTTGTGTCGTTTAAAAGTGACATAAGTTCGCCGGGAAAAAACGACATAATTTCGCCAGCCGCGGAACTATGTCGCTGCTAAACGACATAAGTTCGCGCGAAATAATGTCGTTTATAAATTTGTTCTGGCACTTTAAAGTGATATTAATTAAAACATTTCACATTGCTTCTGTAACAATTTATGATGAGATATTAATTTTGAAAAGAAAGTAAATTTCATATATAATAATAATATACATATAGTAAAATGGACATTATGAATATGATAAAAGTTTTGAATCCTTTTTTTTATATAAAAATACAAATTTTTAACATTTGCATGATATTAAGTATACATAAAAACATTTCTTATAGCATATATTACATGCTGGCAGCAAGTAGGACATTTTGGCTCGACTCCTTTGTTAATTGCTTCTTCAGCAATGCGGTTCCAGCAATTGTCGCACACGTTTAAATGGTTACACGGTCCCAACAAAACCAACTTGGGGTTTTGAAGGCAAACGTTGCAAGGATTTTGTTGGATATAGATATTGGACTAATGTTGGAGTCGTTAGACGAAAGGGATGAATCTGAAACGTTTAAGGCCGCCTTTTCCAGCAGTTTAGGTTCCGCTTCATCACCATCACCCTCAATGTGCTCAAAAACATCCTGACTTGTAAATTCCCTGCAGGAAACGGAATCAGTTTTGGACTATTAAAATACTAGTTGGGTCAAGAAGGTTAACTAGTTCAAGTTATGTCCATTTCCTTGTAACGAAGTGGTCCATTTTTCATATGCTTGTCGTCGGAAACAACTAGTCCGTTTGCTACTAGTTTTGCACTAGTGACTGTTAACCAATTTATGGTTACAGCTGTTAAACTACACTAAAAAAAATATTTTTACGAAAAAACTAAAAATTAATCTCTAAACCATCAAGTGATTGGATTTCACTAGTACTTGACGATGCCTAACTTGAGTATCCTAATTTAGTATCCAATTAATAGGCGCGGTCCTTAGAGAATTTCTGATAATTATTATGTAATCAAATACAGTAAATGATAATTAAATGGAATTAAAACAAACTTACATTTTTTGAGGCAAGTCGCCCTCTCTAGGACTTGAACCCGGGACCTTTGGATTTGTAGACACACTTTCTGATTGAGCCATACACGCATCACATTTTGTAATGCCCTAACAAGGTTTATGAATTTTAGTGTGACATAATTCATAAACAGTGATTTTTCACATATATATTGCCTCGGACAGATTAAACAAAGTTTAAAATAAAACTAAAGCATCACCTAGCAAACAAAAAAACAAAAAAAAAAAATGTACAGAGACTGGGGATTGAACCGAGGGCCTCGAGTGTTTGATTTGTTTAGTGCTAAATTTCCCAAGACATTTACACTCTAGGCTATGTTTTTGGATCATATGTGTTTCATTTGCAACTAGTTAAATTCCAGTTGCCTTTTAACTAGACCCTAACATGTACTTGTTCTACCAGTTAAATATTTTTAAGGTTTTTTTTGTCAGAAAGGTACCAGTCCGAGACAAGTTTATTTTTTACTAGTTTTGTATTAATCTTTTTTTCGTCTAGCACAAATTTTCTAGACCCTGTGCAGTCCAAATGCATTCAGACAAATTCCGGTTGCTTTATATTAGTTGTATTACTAGTTGTTTTTCAGACTAGTTCGCATTTTTCCTGCAGGGTTTGTTCAGTGCCAGAATCTTAGCAAAAAATCCATGTACATGCATTTTGTTTGAATCAAGGAGATTCATGGCCTCCATAATTTTTTCAGCACGGTCCTGTTAGAAGAAGATATAGTATTTGTTTTATATTTCGGAATAACGATTTAAATTTTATTAGGATCAGAAAATTTTAATAAAATTGAACTTGTCTGTTTTTACATTTTTTTTTTCATTCTTTAAAATTTTAAAATTACGCATTCAATTTTATTAAAATTGGACGACGATAGCTATTAGATATTTTTAAAAATATTTTATTTTGGTAATTGCTCCGAGGGTATATAAACTTTGGCAAACCCAAGTTTTTTAAAGTTGGGAACTGACCCTTAAATGGCGCTTTTGTGGGGCATTTCCCACTCCACCGTTCTGGAATAAAAGAGCGAATTCCCAGCTTTTTTCGAATTCAGCGTCTCTTAAAAACTTTACAAATTTGAAGAAATGTCCTTTTGCTAGTATTTTTTCCCCAAATTTAAGATATATGCCTCGACCGAGCTGGTTGTTCGTGTTGACCTTTTGAAGACCGAGATGCGGTCAGGTCTTCCTGTTTTAAAAATTACAAGAATTATTTATTTTTATTACCATATTACAATGTCAGTCAGAATATAGTGAAAAAAAAATATAAACAAGAGAGAACGCTATAGTCGGGTTCGTGTCTTGACTATCTAATACCCGTCACTCGGCTAAAGGAAGTGCGAGGGAGATGGATATATAACATTTTTTTAATTGCGTATAACTTTTTAATGAATGGTCCGATTTGAAATATGTCTCCTATATTTCGATAGGTATAAATATGCACAACAAAATTGCATTTATACTTCTGGGAAATCTTTAAAGGTGTGGGCGCCAGACACATTTTAAAATCGGTAGTGGGCGATTGTGGGCGTTAGAGGGGGCGTGGTACTCGTCTGAAATAAACTTTCGCTGCGTAGGAAATTCTCAACCTTCTAGCTTTTGTAGTTTCCGAGATCTCAGCGTTCATACAGACAGACAGACGGACAGACGGAGAGACGGACAGACGGACATGGCTAGATCGACTCGGCTAGTGATCCTGATCAAGAATACATATAGTTTATAGGGTCGGAAACGCTTCCTTCTACCTGTTACATACTTTTGCACGAATCTAATATACCCTTTTACTCTACGAGTAACGGGTATAAATACGTAATTCAAAAAATATTTGCTTACCAACTTCAGCCACTGCTTATCATAGTATACCACAAATTGCGAAAATAGTTTCTTGCTCACAGAATATGCTTCAGTTTTAAGAGCGGCAGCAAAACTGAAGCATGCTTCAAACTGGGCGGCAGCAATGGAAGATTAAGGAATTTCATGAATACTGAATAAAATACTTTATTTCGCCTCATTTCGATTTCAAATCCATGATTTTTTTGGCATTTTTTTTGGATGCCTGGCAAAAATGAAACCAACACGCATAAAACTTGGTCGAAGGGTGCACATTTCTAAATGCGTTTCGCATAGCCTTTTCGTAATCTGAAATGTACGAGCCCCCGGCCAAGCTGCAAATATTGCAGTCAATATACGTGAATAAATGTTGGTTGACATTAGAATAAAAATAAAAGGTATTATCTACAAAAATAAAGCAAGAAACAGAAATTGTATAAAAAAAAACAACTAAAACTATGCACATTACCTTTTTTATATATTTTATGTATATGATTAAGAACTGTTTAAAAGCTCCGAGTGGGCACACCTTAAAGGTGGCATCCATTAGGATGTGACGGTCCTTCACGGCGATGTGATTTTCAACCAATGAAATGGATTTTTCCGTCACCAGATGTCCATATCTCGCTCGCACGCACTGCCCTTCGCTCTCCCTCTCCAACTCTACCGCAACTTTTCGCTCCGCTCTAAAGCTTCTAAGATAAGCTAGGCTTAAGTAAATCTTATTTACAATTGTCCAAATAAACACACGCACGTCGCGTAATAACCCGAAGTTTTTCTACCGTGTTTTCATTATACTTTCTACGCGGATGTTAATCCGCATTTCCCTGGAACGCCAATTCTACGATCAAGCCACCCCGCCCCAACATTTGATCCATCGACAGGATATTTCCAGAAGATCCACAAGTACTCCAAGGGTGCCGCAGTAAAAATGTCCGATTTTTCAAATTGTTACGCAAAAACTGCACTTAATTATACCCGTTACTCGTAGAGTAAAAGGGTATACTAGATTCGTGCAAAAGTATGTAACAGGTAGAAGAAAGCGTTTCCGACCCTGTAAACTATATATATTCTTGATCAGGATCACTAGCCGAGTCGATCTAGCCATGTCCGTCTGTCCGTCTGTCTGTCCGTCTGTCCGTCTGTCTGTCTGTATGAACGCTGAGATCTCGAAAACTATAAAAGATAGAAGATTGACATTTTGCATGCAGATTCTAGGAGTTCCTACGCAGCGCAAGTTTGTTTCAAAAGGGTGCCACGCCCCCTCTAACGCCCACAATCGCTTATATACGATTTTAAAAATTTCAATATTTCGGAAAAGTAAAAATGCAGTTTTATGGTGTTTATCAATACCTATCGAAATGAAAAAGTTACGGCGGATCAAAGTTTTTATCTCCACCTCCTTCGCACTTCCTTTAGCTGAGTAACGGGTATCTGATAGTCGGGGCACCCGACTATAGCGTTCTCTCTTGTTTTTTACTGTGTTCCAGCTGCGTGTATATATTCTTCTACTACTCTGCATTTCTAAATAAATTCCAAGACCCTAATAACACAAACATAAGTACCACACGGGCATTATTATAATTATCGAGAATTACAAAAAGAGTAGATGTCGATTTGCATCATGTTCCCGACAACCGACTTCCGGTCGGGGCCACTTAATTATTGTTTCCGCACCATACAATCAGTAAGCAATTTTTTTTTTTTGGACCCACGGTTGATTTTAAATGATTTTTTTTGTAAGATGGCGAGGGTTTATGGGATTTTTTTGGCAGCACGTTGTTATACCCGTTACTCGTAGAGTAAAAGGGTATATTGTATTCGTGCAAAAGTATGTAACAGGGAGAAGGAAGCGTTTCCGACCCCAAAAAGTATATATATTCTTGATCAGGATCACTAGCCAAGTCGATCTAGCCATGTCCGTCTGTCCGTCTGACTGTCCGTCTGTCCGTCTGTCTGTCTGTATGAACGCTGAGATCTCGGAAACTATAAAAGCTAGAAGATTGGCATTTTGCATGCAGATTTTAGGAGTTCCTACGCAGCGCAAGTTTGTTTCAAAATGGAGCCACGCTCCCTCTAACGCCCACAATCGCTTATATACGATTTTAAAAACTTTAATATTTTGGAAAAGTAAAAATGCAGTTTTATTGTGTTTATCAATACCTATCGAAATGTAGAAGAAATTTTTCAAATCGGACCATTCGTTAAAAAGTTATGCGTGATCAAAGTTTTCAATCTATTTCTCTATCTCCCTCGCACTCCCTTTACCTGAGTAACGGGTATCTGATAGTCGGGGCACCCGACTATAACGTTCTCTCTTGATTTTGTTTTTTGTATGCTTCGGCAGTTCGCAGAACTCACGAAAGAATTCCGAACACGGCTCTCACAAAAACAACGTGAGCAGAAGCAGAGCGAGAGAGCAGAGAGAGAGAGTCATTTGAAGCAAAAGAGAGGCGGCAAATGGATGCAATTCTAAATCAAAATGTGTATGTATCCCGTAAAATATTCAGGAGTTTTAGTTTCTGGGCTCTACTCTAAAACTGTAAAGAAATTAAAAAAACTATTGAGATATGCGTATACACACATTCATACGAACATATGCATTTATGTACTTTAAAAACATAAAATATGCGTGCAGAAATAACATTCCAAATTAAGAAAAGGTTGTATTCGCACAACGTTCATAATCTGGAAATTGTACCAGCCAAAACGTACCTACAAAACTTTTTAAAAAATTGGTTTTAAATTGTGTTAAAGGCGAGGGGTAGGTATTTAAATGTTGTTTTTAATATATTCTTTTTTAAGTTTTTAAGGTTTTTGGGCTTTATATCTGTTTGAAAAAACGGTAAAAAAAATAGTAAGAGTTTTTCTCTGCGTTCGCTAAGCTAACAAGAATGATATATTTAGGCTAGCAGAACCGTGGAGTTACGGTGGGAATAAGGTGAGGTAAGTGCGGGGTTAGGTTGCGTTTAAGGAGGTATTAGATAGATTAGGGTAAAAGTAATGTAAAGAAGGTGTAAAGGTGATGTAAAGGTGAAGGTAAGAAAGGTAAGGTTCGTTTGGGTGAAGGTGACAAACAAGTTTAAATAGAAAAAAGTGAAGTTAAAGTAAGTAAGTATAGTAAGGAAACATTTTTTTCAGGTGAGACTAAAGTTAGGTTAGCTAAGAAGAGGAAAAACTGGTGTTAGGGTGGGTTGAGACAAGGAAATAGTAAAAACAGCATTAGGATGTTAAAAAATTATGCAAAGGGTGAGAATTAAATACGTGGGGTTAAGGTGAGGTAATATTAGGGTTAACGCGGTGTTACGGTAAGGTATGTTATGGCTAGAAGGATATGGATAGAACGTTAGTGCGCTTTACTGGTGGGTTTACTGTTAAGCTAAGGTTAGGCGGGATTTTACTCGGATATTAATTTGAATTTGGAAATATGAAAAAATCAGCAATAAATGCTTTGCTTATAGTAGCGGACAACGTCGCTTCGGCTATTGCTAGTATAATATAAATTCGTTGTCTAAAAATTAAATTTTTCCGTGTTTAAAAAATTCATAATCCAGCCACAGTGAATATTTCCAAATCAAAGTGATCCGCCGAGATAGGCAGCTTTTGTGTTTTTACTGTGTTTCCTGCTGCGTGCATATATTTTTACATAAATATTCCAAAAACACAGTCCACTTCATCTCCTTACATTTTCGAGCTAATATATTTTGCATTTCAAAGCTATTCTGCTATTCGTAATAAATATCCAGAACTCCCGCAATCGGTGACTTTCAATATCCAGCTGTTAACCACACATATACATATATTAAGAACAGATACAATCAAACGTATTTCATATACGAAAAGTTTTCCGCTCAGGTCCTCGAGCAAATCGAACAGGGCTCCTCCCAATCATCTCATCCTCCAGCACCTTTTCCAAAGAATATATTTCGTTTGGCTGTCAGCTTCCTCCTATCGACACAGAGGGCGATTATCTTCGCTGGCCGACTTTCCGGGGCCTTTTCACGGCGATATATATAGACAATCCGCGTCTCACGCCCGTTGAAAAGTTATTTCATTTAAATTCCAAAACTAGTGCCGAAGCTAATTCCGTAGCATTATGGGGAATTTGACCTCTTTTTTTGGCCAATATTAATAACTCCGTCAATTTTAAAGATATCAAAGAAGAACTTTGGCAATCGTTATTATTACGCATATTCTGCATGAATATCTTTCGGATCAGACAACTATATCATATAGCTGCCATAGGAATGATCAGATCAACTTTGCTATTTTTAGAGATAAATGCACAAAACTTGATAAGTACCGTTTTAATACAGTATTAAAACCACATACAAAATTTTGTTAAAATCGGAAGAATATTTCTTTTAGTTTCATAGAACCGAAAATTCTCAGAGCTTACATGCCATTTCTTTCAGTTTTTTATACAGTTATAGATTTATTTTTCTTTTTACAACCTCTTAAGCCCGTTTTTATTGTCAAATGGTAGCGATAAGTGTTTTTGCCTTACTTTAGAAGACATTTCCAATGTAAGTCTATTGATATCTTTCTTCCACAGTGCATACAAAGGGGCATTTGCAAAATTTGAGGTTATGATCTAAAAAACTAAATTTCTCCAAGAATCGAAAAAAGTGAATTTTCTGACTATATTAATTTTAAAGAGAATTTTTTACTCTTTAATTCCCAAAGGTTTGATGGATGGACTCCGCTGGACTCGCTTTATATCTCTTTTTAAAAATTGGTTTTCTTTAAAAATATTCGTGTTAGACCGGTCACAAAAATAATCGATTACAAGAAAACCACGATTAATTTAGATTGTTTAATCACACAAATACTTAGTGCACACTACCATCCTTTGAATTAATTCCAAAAACTCTACTTAAATTGCTTTAAGACTCTTATTTTTAGCATTTAAATAGTCTCAGCATTGCCTCAAATTTCTGAGGCGTAAAAATGCAACATACAGCAGCTGATCTAACAGTTGTAAGTTAGCAGAGGCGGCCTCTATTGAAATTCCTGAAACGTAAAATTGAAGATTGGTCTTCTGTTAAAGTATTCTAGAATACACATTTTTAGTTTAACGACTTTAAAAAAATGGGTTTTGGCCAAAAAAAGTGGTAAAATTCCCCATAGTGCATAGTTAGCATATCCCCGCTCACCAATGATGGCTTCCGCTCATCTTGGACAAATCTAACTGAGCGTTTCGAAAATAAGCGATTACAGGTGGACAGCCACCTGAAAACTCCTGGTTAATATGTGCTCTACGAAACTGCCAAAGATTACGCTCTCATTATGGGAGCAATCATTGCGGAATAAATCCGAAATTTCTACATGGCAAGAGCCGTCTTAAATGAGCGTCATCAAACTCTGGAGGCCATCGATACCATCTGGGCCGCTAATTCACTCTATGTCCAGCCCAAACAGAAGTATCGAATGGCAGAATCGCCAAAAATAAATTCTTTTTCCACAATTGTTTTTATTGTTATAGTCGGCACCACACATTGTTGCACACATTGGATGGCAGACGTTCCCGAGGTATTAAATCCTATCAATGCCGAGTCTGCCAAAAGATCCATCCGCTACGGAAATGCCACTGCTTTCTGCGGCTTAGTGCCGAGAAACGGCTCCAGGAAGTATGTATCCACAAGTACTGCACCAATTGCTTGGCCCACGATCATTCCGAAGACTCCTGCCGCAGTGATAATCACTGGAATAAGTGTGGAAAGGGCCACCACACTCTACTACATAAGGACGACCGATTGTCTTGCTACGAATGTTTACGCCAAAAGGGAGTTTAATATCGGGAGGCAGTGTCGAGCGGAAGTTTTCTCCAGATGTCTATATCTCGCTCGCTCGCACTGCCCTTCGCTCTCCCTCTCCAACTCTCCTGGAACTCTCCGCTCCGCTCTGGAGCTTTTTATATTGGGTGGTTGGAGTTCTAAGATTATCTGAAGGGTAGATTCTTGGATGGTGTATTTGTGTGTAAGTGTGTGACCGTATGGACATGTGCATAGAGTTATGTGGAACTATGGATATGTCACTCCCCCATTCTTTGAATTTGGCCTGTCCTCAGGTGGATAACGTTGGGTAGCATAGCATTTCATTTTCTTCTATGTTAATTTGATTTAGTAGATCGTTTACAATTTCTGTGCTTTTTCGTGTTTCTTCCATTGGTTTTACATATTTTACAATAAGTTTTCTTGGTATGCTCTTAAATTTATACAATAAGTACAATAAAATGCTTATAATAATGAATACAAAAGTTTTTAAAGTAATTATTTGGAATACATTATAATATTTTGTTTGTGATTATAGTATTTCCTTCATTTGAATATAAGATAATGGTTCTAATTTTGTTACATTGGTTTTTACGTAAACGCTCTGTGTGTAATCTAACATTGAAGGAGTGAATTCATCTAATTGTACTGAACAATTAAGGATTTTAACAAGGTTACTTCCATCTATAGAAATTTCTTTGTTAATGCAATTTTGATTTAATAATGTTTTAGGGATATTGCATGTCAATAAAATATTTGGTTCAACATAATTAATTTGGAAATTTGTATTTGTTTTTTTATTCCATTTCTTGTTTAATTATTCCATTTATACATTCGTCAAATACAATATTTCCTGTTTCTTTGTTGAATACTTTATTTTTCATATAAGAAGTATTTGTCGAATACATTTTCTGTTGAAATTTCAAAAACGGGCGATTTAACTATCTCTGAGGGAATATGGGAAATTATCAAAATTTCATTTGTGTCTGTTTTAAACCAAGTGGAAGTTTTCATTTTCAACAATTTCTCAGGGTTCATGTTTTTCAAATAATCATGTTTTAAAAATTTTGTATTAAATAAACCTATTCTTGTCAGTTGCATCCCTAATTCGATATCTTCTACCTATTCTGTAAAGTGTTGCAAACTAAATATTAAAACGCTGGCTTGTTGTTCCCTTTCTCCGTCTGCCTTTAATCTCCAGATGTCTATATCTCGCTCGCTCGCACTGCCCTTCGCTCTCCCTCTCCAACTCTCCTGGAACTCTCCGCTCCGCTCTGGAGCTTTTTATATTGGGTGGTTGGAGTTCTAAGATTATCTGAAGGGTAGATTCTTGGATGGTGTATTTGTGTGTAAGTGTGTGACCGTATGGACATGTGCATAGAGTTATGTGGAACTATGGATATGTCACTCCCCCATTCTTTGAATTTGGCCTGTCCTCAGGTGGATAACGTTGGGTAGCATAGCATTTCATTTTCTTCTATGTTAATTTGATTTGGTAGATCGTTTACAATTTCTGTGCTTTTTCGTGTTTCTTCCATTGGTTTTACATATTTTACAATAAGTTTTCTTGGTATGCTCTTAAATTTATACAATAAGTACAATAAAATGCTTATAATAATGAATACAAAAGTTTTTAAAGTAATTATTTGGAATACATTATAATATTTTGTTTGTGATTATAGTATTTCCTTCATTTGAATATAAGATAATGGTTCTAATTTTGTTACATTGGTTTTTACGTAAACGCTCTGTGTGTAATCTAACATTGAAGGGGTGAATTCATCTAATTGTACTGAACAATTAAGGATTTTAACAAGGTTACTTCCATCTATAGAAATTTTTTTGTTAATGCAATTTTGATTTAATAATGTTTTAGGGATATTTCATGTCAATAAAATATTTGGTTCAACATAATTAATTTGGAAATTTGTATATGTTTTAGTATACTTGCATTCAGTATTTTCTTGTTTAATTATTCCATTTATACATTCGTCAAATACAATATTTCCTGTTTCTTTGTTGAATACTTTATTTTTCATATAGGAAGTATTTGTCGAATACATTTTCTGTTGAAATTTCAAAAACGGGCGATTTAACTATCTCTGAGGGAATATGGGAAATTATCAAAATTTCATTTGTGTCTGTTTTAAACCAAGTGGAAGTTTTCATTTTCAACAATTTCTCAGGGTTCATGTTTTTCAAATAATCATGTTTTAAAAATTTTGTATTAAATAAACCTATTCTTGTCAGTTGCATCCCTAATTCGATATCTTCTACCTATTCTGTAAAGTGTTGCAAACTAAATATTAAAACGCTGGCTTGTTGTTCCCTTTCTCCGTCTGCCTTTAATGCTCTGAGTTTTTAATTTATTTTGTGATTTATTCGCAAGTGTTTTGTGTTTAGCTTACTAACAAAGTTTTGCCTAACAATCGCGTTGTGTTTTAAATAGATCTCCCTGTTAACGGGTATGTGGTTTTAGTTATTTTAACAATTTCCATTAGATTTGTTTAATATTTTGGCTTTGTTGGTGTTAATTGAGCTCTCTAAATTTGCTCTCTCTTTCTCTCTCTCTCTTTTCCGCTCTATTATAACCCAGCGGCGAACATGTGAATGGGGTCTGGAGAAAAAATGCATTACAAGTGTAGAAATTGTAATCGATTACGATCGCTGTTTTTTGACAGTGAAGTTGTAATCAGAGCTCCTATTACTTCGTATTTTTGTTCGTTAACGATTTCCTTTTGTCAAAAATCACAAACACACCTAAAAATTATTGCCTATGTGTTCGTTTTTCGTTTCCCCTCCCTCACGTTTGAGCTTCGGAACTTTAATAATAACAGCATGCATTCTAAATATAGTTTGACGAACTAAAAAAAGCACAGACAATGGCCGAGCGGTTAGCCTTTCCATCCATTATACAATAATACCCATGTTCACTTCCTACATGAGGAAAGAATATTTTTTGTTTTCATAGATAAACAGCATTACAACTCAGACTACGTTTTCCAAAATGTATGTTGAATTTTCTCTAGTCTGTCTAAATTTTGCATTACAATTTTGGAAAAGTATAGTGAATTCGTAATGGAGACCCGAAGGTGACTCGGCCCTAGCATACTTTTCCCATTACTAGTAATACAAATTGTGTCCCGACCACATTACAAGGCGGCCATGCCTATGGCAAAGTAATCCATGTTGTAATCCATTGTTTCCCTATTACTGGAGGAGAAGTAATGCATTCGTAATCCATTTTGTAATGGCAATTTTCGCCGCTGGGATCTGTAATTCTCTCTCTCGGAACCTGCCAAATTTCTTGTTGACTCTTGGGTGCTTTTCTCATAGTCTCTCTCTCACTTGCTTTACATTGTAACTGTTCATGCGTTTAGTTGTTGGTGCCCCACAAGCCACGCTCAGTCGATTGAACACTTTTTCGCTCGCGCTCTCTTGCTCTCGACTCAATTCGCGATCTCGCGCTCTTATACTTTCGTGTTTTTGCGGAATTTGAGGTATTTTCACATCTTTATATTTTTATTTTTTTACTCTTTTTAATTACCTTGTTTCTTATAATGGCTCTCGTCTGTTCTAAGAAAAATGGTACTTTTTCGATGACACCTAAAGACCCTTTTATTTTCTGTTGGCTCTGCGAAGGGATGATGCACGTTAAATGTGCAGGTTTTACCGGTAGAGTAAAAGACTACATTGAACTGCGTACTGGTCTCATGTGGACATGTGAGTCCTGCAGGGAATTGGCAGCTCAGATGGGCAGCTTTATGGGGCAGACTCAAGACGGCCTATTGAAGCTTTCACGAGTTTTTAACCAGCTTAATAAAGGGTTCAATTCCGTTTGCTACCAATTTAATAACAAAAAAGAAGGGAAGCCAGATTCAGCGTTTCTATTTATTTAAATTTTGTTTTTAAGTAGTCAAGAATCAAAACGCCTATTTCCTACAAAGTTACAATGAATTTTCTTATATTTGTTTGAATATTTCTATGGGAGTCTTAAGATATAGTGGTCCGATACGGCTCGCTCCGACATATGTACTACCTGCAATAGAAAAAAGACTTTCGGGAAAGTTTCATCAAGATAGCTTTAAAACTGAGAGACTAGTTCGCATAGAAACGGACAGACGGACAGACGGACATGGCTAGATAGACTCGGCTATTGGTGCTGATCAAGAATATATATACTTTATGTGGTCGGAAACGTCTCCTTCACTGCGTTGCAAACATCTGACTGAAATTATAATACCCTCTACAAGGGTATAAAAACTTTTAACCCAGTCGCCCACGCGAAAAAAAAGCTAGCTCAACGACAGTAAATGCGAATGTAGAAGCTACCTTAAAGCCTAACCTGGTAGCTGCAGCCGTTTCTGCTGACACAGGGGTAGGTGAACCACCTGTGCCAATAGACACAGCTAGTTCCGGTGTAGTCCCTATATCTGAAAGTCAAGCTCCAATAAAATCCTCAGAGCCGGCGGAGTCAATCAAATTCGGTGCCGACCATGCCCACAGGTTCAGTAGGTGCTGTTTCTGTCTCTCTGCCGAGTGACGTTCAGACTGCGGTTTTGGGGCGGAAGAAACTCCCAGTTGCACCTAAACGAGCCGGGAAATGTTCAGACCGCCGCTGGGGGGCGTAAGATACTCTCAATTGTCCCCCATAGGAAGCAATTGTTTGTTTCAAGATTTACGCCTGATACCACATCTGAGGATGTTTTGGAATTTATTCGAGAAAAATTCCCATCCGAGGATATTGCGGTGGAACAATTTAGATTTTCATATGCCCGTAGGATATCTGCAGGTTCCTCTTTTGTAAGAGATAACGCTGACGTTTAAATGTTTTAAATTGATAGACTATATTCACATTCGACTTATTAACTTAAGATTGACAAATATACGTGTGCTTCTTATGTTCTGTTCTCCGCGAGATTCTGTCAGCGAGTGTGTGGCAGTGCGTTGCCACTTTTCTCACGTTGCAACTGGGTATCGAGTACAAATTATAAATATTGAGTACAGAAAGGTAAAGATAATAGATCAGAAGGTGAGACCGCTTCTAGTGGTTCTTGTCTCTCCACTACCGCATCCCACAATCGGCCCTCCTGACGCAGGATTCGCCCCGAATGCCTTCATGTACTCTGCAACTGTCGAAGTCTTATAAGGCCCTTAACCTTCTCCTACCCGTTCGACTTCATACCTTCCATGGTTACCGACTTTAACTACTTTATAAGGCCCTAAGTACTTTCCTTTCAGTTTTAACCCAGTACCATATTGGGTGCGTTTAATAGCTACCAAATCGTTTAGTTGGAACTTCTTTTCTACCTTTCTTTTGGCATCAAAAGCTTTCTTGTTCTCAGCTTGGATACTCTGAATGTTCTCCCTTGCTTCCTTCGTGAATTGGTCGCGTTCATCATCTAACTCAGAGATCAAACAATCCTGGATCAATGACTTGAGCTGGACATCTCCTGAGATACGCATATCTAGTCCTGTTAAGAGTTTAAATGGCGAAACTTTGGTACTCCTCGGCTCTGTGCTGTTTATAATCTGCTGTACCTTACCTACGTGCTTATACCAGCACCCTGGCCTCTCATGGCTAAGTTTAGATAGCATTGGAACAACTATTTTGTGCATGCGCTCTACCTGTCCGTTTCCCCTAGGTACGCCTGTCGCAATTAGCAAATGTTGGATTTTCTCCCTATCGCAGTACTCCTTGAACAGGTGGGAAGTAAAAGCAGCTCCACGGTCCGAAACTATCCTGTACGGATTTCCAAAACAAACGGCCTGACGTTGCAAACAACTAACAACTTCTTCAACTGCTGTGCTCCGAGTAGGATATAGCCACACATACTTTGAAAAGGCATCTACAATGACGAAAATGTGATTGTAGCGCTTTTTGGTCAACTCCATAGGACCAACATGATCGACATGGTATGTGACGAGCGGCTTGTCTCCTTTGTCGATCGGTGTAAGAAACCCTTCTTGCCTCTACGCAACTATCTACAACTCGCGATACCTTTTCCTTCAGCTTCGGAATATAGTACGACTTTTCGACCAAGTCCTGAGTTTTCTTCGACGAGAAATGTCCTTGCTTGTGACTGATTTGAATGATTTCGGTTTCCATGAGTGAAGGAACCACTAGCAACACTTTGTTCGGATCCTTGAAGAGGACTCCGTTGACAATGTAGAAATCTTCATAGCCCTTGGTCTCAACGACACTCCTAAGTACCTTCGTCCAATCATCTAACAACTGTGCCTCCCACAAACGATGAAGCAAACTGTCGGTCAATGTGAAACATGACACCCTACTCAACGCATCGACATGTCTCATCTTCGAGCCGGACCTGTGTTCTATTTCATAGTCAAAATCTTGCAGATACATCGCCCATCTAGATACCCTGAGCGGAATCTTCTTCTTCTTCATGGTCATTGTAAAAGCGTTACAGTCCGTAACAATCTTAAACCTTTTCCCTAGCACGTACACCCGCCACTTGACTAAAGCTCCAATAACCGCAAGCACTTCGAGTTCATAGGAATGATACTTTTCCTCGCAAGGCTTGGTTTTACGGCTCATGTAGAAAACTGGATGCCACAAGTTATCACCGGAATCTCGTTGAAGCAAAACGGCTCCAAATCCGAACTTGGATGCATCGGTGTGAATCTCCGTTTCAAGCGAAGGATCATAGAGCTTCAGAGCTGGTCCACTGATCAACGCTTTCTTGAGCTTTTCGAATGCTGCTAGCTGCTTGTCATGAAACTCAAATTTCTCCTCTTTGCGCAATAGGTCGGGCAACGGTTTGGCAATTACGGCGTATCCTTCCACAAACCTACGAAAATACGACGTCAACCCTAAGAATCGTTGGACTCCTTTCCTGTCGCGCGGAATCGGAAATTCAGCTACTGATCGAGTCTTCTCATCACCTGGCTTAATAGTACCATTTTCAACGACATAGCCTAAGAAATTAACTTTGCGCTTCAACACCTGACACTTACTCCAATTTATGCGCAAACCATTTCTCTGTGCCACTTCCAAAACTCGCTTCAATTTCTGAACGCCCTCATCGATACTCTTACTCGCAATGATCACATCATCCATGTATACAACAGCATCCTCTTTCTGAATCGAATCACGCAAAACCGCCATGATAAACCTGGTAAACACTGCTGGAGAGTTTGTTATACCGAAGGGTACAAACAGGAACTCATACTGCCCACTCTGAGTTACGAACGAGGTATACTTTTGTGATTCTGGCGAAACAGGCACGTGAAAGAAACCATTAGTCAAGTCTAATGTTGTGAAAACTTCTCCACCTTGCAGCTTTTCGATTACGCAATCCATGTGAGATGTTGGGAAGTTATCTCGGACAAACTTTTCGTTTAGTTTGCGATAATCGCAACACAAGCGCTTCTTCCCGTTCTTTTTATCAACAAGAACCACTGGCGAAGCAAACTCGGATGTACTAGGCTTGATAATTCCCTCCACTAACCATTCTTGGACCTGATCATCGAGAATTTTCTGATCGCAATAAGCCAAACGTCTGGGATGTTGAAAAACGGGCAACTCATTTGTCAACAAGATCTTCATCTCGACTGGGGAAGTGAGCTTTCTTTTCGGTTTGTAGTTCTCAATCAATGATACCACTTCAAAAGCTACTTCCTGACTCAAATGCTCCAAATCTACTCCCGAAACTGCCTCATAGTCCTTTGTGGTGATCATGCACAGACTCTCGAATTCGGTAATTAACTGTACACAAGAACTTTGCCCTGTCTGGTTATCGTCGGATCCTTTCTGTGGTCCTTGCTGAGCACAACGAACTCTTGCTGAAAATATAGTGCCAGACTTGGTTACCAACATGTCCACGTTGTCTAAGATTGGTGTGCCTAAAATTGCGTCAAACTTCATATCCTCATCTGGTATGACATGAAACTCGACCGACATATCAATACCATCGATAACAACACTTGTTAAGAAGCTTCCGAATGTTAGAACCTGACTTTCACCGATCCCTGTCAAAACTCTCTGACGACCCATCAGACTGCTAACTCCTACGCCTAGCTTCCAGAACACACGCCTACGCATCAAACACAATTCGGCCCCTGTGTCCACAAGTCCTTTGAATTCAGTATTCATGCAAATAACGGATTTCAGTTAAAAGCTCGACGAAAAGGAATCACGCGATGGTGTTGAAACGACTTTATCTTTCTGAACAACATTTGTTGCTCTCTCTGTCTTGACGTGCACTTCTGCCTTACACTGCGCTGCTCGATGTCCTGGTTGATCGCATTTGAAACATTTTTCTTTTGCAGGACAGTCCTTCTTCATGTGCGACGAATCTCCGCACCGGAAACATTTCCTAACTGATCCAGCTACCGCTTCTTTATTCGGGTCGTTCACAGCCTTGCTACCCTGCGAACCATATTTGTTTACTGGCTTGGATGAACCACGAGATTTCTGATAAGCGTCGATTTGTAGCTTAAGGTCTGTAAGATTTCTAGCTTGATACAGCATAGCCTTATTAGATCTAGCATTCGGGATACCCTCAACGAAATACTCAATCAGACTCTCTTCTTCCAAATGAATGGGCTTGGCGATTTCCATAAGTGCATAGAGGAATTCATGCAAGGATTCACCCTTATGCTGCTGTCGTTTTCCTAACCTGCGATGGACTTCTGCTGAGGACAACTTGATTCCAAACTCCTCCAACAAAGCTGATTTCAAACTTGCCCAATCTTTGATATTCCTCTGGCTACGCACAAACATCTTTGCTGCTCCACTAAGCAACTGCTTTGCATAAACAAACACCTGTAAAGGGTTCAACTCAACTGTAGCTGCACAATCTTCCAATTCTCCTATCCATTGGTTTATATCTGGGGAGTTCGACCCAGAAAACTGCGAAACACTGCCCTCGACGTCTTTCAAAGTGAACCACGATCTACCCTGCCTTTCATTGCCTAATCCATCATGCCAACCTGCATTTGGGCGATTTACAGTGGTTTCTGCGGATGACACTGATCTACCATCTTCTCCATTATCCTCCGTTTCTGACTCACCTCCTTCATTCAATCCAAAGTAGGTTAATAATCTCTCTTGCAATTCAGCTTTCAATCCAGTCGTACCCAATTGCAACTCCGACAACTTCCGCCGCAACTCTTCGACTCGCAATGCCAAGATCTCGCTTCTCTCCATTTTACAAATTTATCCTGTAGAATATTAAGTTTAAACAAAGTTTTCTCAATTCTAATATCAACAGCAAAAAGTAAATAGATTAACCACCCTGTATCTGCAATGTTGATTTTAGCACTGCTTGATTTCAATGTTACCCCACTAGCTTACATACAACTTGAAATAAACTTTCGGGCAACTCTCCTCCAATAGTTCGCCTCTCGCTCAATGAGGTCGCCTCTGTTACTCGTCGTATTTCTTGCTTACGCTTGCACCGCGTCACAAATACAATGATGATATCCAAACTCAACTGGAACCTTCTGGATGTCTTCGTCTGCTGCCAAGATATGTGTACCAGCCCTCCGCTTACACAATCCTGCACGCACGCTCCGATGACCACACCAGATCCAATCTCTTGCTCGCTCTATCTCCACTCCTTCCAGCCCGTGTCCGCTGCTTCTCCTAGATCTCACGCCGTGATCCGCTGCCTCGAAACTGCTTCCAGCCACGAACCGCTGCTCCGCAATCCTTTCCAGCTCTGCGTCCGCTGACTCTCCAAGTTCTTGCCTCCACAAAATCCGCAACTGTCTCTGCTTATGTGTGTGTGTCGGCACTTCTCACTGTCTTTGTAATTGCGTTTTACTTTGCCTCAGTAGCTTGCAAATGTACGCCTCTATGATGAAACTCTTCGCCTTGCTGTCAACTCCTGCCTTTCTTGTCACACTCCAGCCAAATTGCTTATGACGATTTGCAGATCTCCTCCAGCCCAATTTGCGAAATTTAACCAGCTCTCTTCTTTCACCGCACTCCACGTGATTTGCGCAAAACGAATGTTATAGCTCTGTCGAATGGATGGCCATATCTCGGATGAGCCCCCAAAAATTGCAGGTTCCTCTTTTGTAAGAGATAACGCTGACGTTTAAATGTTTTAAATTGATAGACTTTATTCACATTCGACTTATTAACTTAAGATTGACAAATATACGTGTGCTTCTTATGTTCTGTTCTCCGCGAGATTCTGTCAGCGAGTGTGTGGCAGTGCGTTGCCCCTTTTCTCACGTTGCAACTGAGTATCGAGTACAAATTATAAATATTGAGTACAGAAAGGGAAAGATAATAGATCAGAAGGTGAGACCGCTTCTAGTGGTCCTTGTCTCTCCACTACCGCATCCCACATATCGTCCTTCAAAATTTTTGCCCTGCCTGATGTGTTTAATATACTACTTTCTGAAAGCTTTTGGCTTAATGATGATCTGGTAATCAAAGAATTTTTTCCAAATAAACCGAGAACAAATAACAGGCCTTCTACGGCGCCAAAAAACTAAAAAGTTTATTGTTGGCTTACCAAAATGTTAGAGGACTTAACATGAAGCTACCAAAGATTTATGCTGACTCCTCGGCATTTACGGACGATATCTTGGCTTTTACTGAAACTTGGCTGAAACCAGAGATAACCGACTCTGAAGTTCTGTCTAACAATTTTAATACCTACAGAACCGATCGCCTTTCCCGTAGGGTGGACGGCGTTTTAATTGCCGTCACCTCCACCATAAGTTCTGAGAGAATTCACTCTCATGCCTCTAATGACATTGAATTTGTTTGTGTAAAAGTTTCCCTGCAATTCTTGTCTATTTTTATTACATGTTCGTATATTCCGCCTGGCTCTGACCTAATAATTTATGAGCAACATCTATCTGCTATTAAATCTATTCTATCCTTTTTTTCCAATAGAGACCTTTTCATTGTTTTTGGTGACTTTAATCTCCCTGATATATCTTGGTCCCCCCCTCTGACTCACTTGACGCATTACCTTCGTCCACCCATGATTTTGTGGATGGTCTTTTAGAATTATCGTTACAGCAAGTTTGCTTTATACGAAATTCATTAAATAGACAATTAGATCTTGTGTTTGTTTCAGAGCCGTTTGAATTCACAGTATCTAGAATTGACGTTCTTGTGGTACCAGAAGACCGATACCACCCAACTATGGAATTGACAGTTTGCCTACCCTATCTTGATACCACCTCTCCTTTAATTTCTCCAACTATGGAATTGACCGTTTGCCGACCCTATCTTGATACCACCTCTCCTTTTATTTCTCCAACTAAAATGAGAAGCTTTCGGAAATGTGACTATAATAAACTTAACCTAATGATTTAGCAATATAAATGGACAGATCTTTATAACTGTGTGGACATCGAAAGTGCAACCGAACTTTCCTACAGCGCACTATGGTCCAAAAGTCGATTTTTTTGGCATAAACTCTAAAAATTGAGTCACAGACTTCAAACTTTACTCATTCTGTTTTTTTACAAAGAATAGTATGCAAACAAATTTTTGAGTCTGTGCGACCACGCCCTCTTTTGCCTCCCATACAAGCAAATTCATAATACTACACTGTGTTATAAAATTTAACCTTTTTTTAAATACCTCGATGAAATCTTAAAAGTCCTATTTGCATTAAAAAATCGCGCTCAATATGTTCTCTCGAAAAAATGTTCACACCCAAGGATTCTAAAAAAAAGGATATTAAAGTTGGAAAAATTCTGTTTTTGGCAACTTTGAACTTATTTTGCAGACGAACGGATTCTTCGTATGTAATGTAACTCAAAACATTTAAAAAGTGCAACTCTGTATCTTTCAAACCTCACACTCACAATAATTTTTGTAATTTTTTTAACGGAATTATAAGCAAAGGGAGACATTTCCTTTTCTTTCTCTTACGAATGCTTAACAAAGAAAAATTCAAAATAACTACTTTCTTAAATTTATTTTTGATGTTTTATCATCTTTTAAGTGGTAATTGATAATTTTTATAGAAATGCAATCCGAAAAAAATTAAATTTTCGATTTTTGCTGCGCCAAATATCCTAGAGATCGCTGCGAAGAAACTTTAAGGTCCCTGAATAGTGTGGAATTGCGTGAAAAGGGGGACGAACGGGGAAAAGGTGTTAATTAGCGCTGAAAAACGACATGTATATGTACAAACTGGCGTACTTAGTTTTTGTGGGCAGACGTCGGGTCGTTAGTTTTATCCCACTAAATACAGGGAAAAAAATTTTAATTTTCTATAAAAATACACATAAATTGGAAATTAAACACAGGTCGAACACTAAGATTACACATAAATGTTCTAATTACAATTTCTTAGTCCTAAGCAGCTGATCGATTGTGAAAGCTCATAAAAAGCGTTAGTGTAGCTTTTAACGCTTTTTTTTTTTAAGTTTGTATATGTATGATCTATTAACTTTAAGAATTTAAAATAAAAAATACAAAACATTAACATAAAAATTTCGACTTTATGCCAAAAAATCGGCCGCTCGGACCATAGTGCAATGTTGCAAATTGCACAGTAATTTATTATATTCTGAATTAATTTTTGATAATCAGGGAAATTATATTTTTCTCTAAACCATTTAGCAGTTTTTTCGATTACACTATACAGCATCAAAAATAAACCTCGATGAATGCTATATTTTTGGATTCGTTACGAATTCCCAAGTTAAACTGCGTTTTCCAAAGAGTTCCCTGACGCAAGGATTCTTAGCAAAAGGACCTCAAAGTTTGAAAAATGCTGAAATTGACCAACTTTGCGGAGCTCTCAGAGACAAATGGATGCATGGCTTGGTTCGAAGTTAAAGTTTTTTAAAAGATACACCCTTTATCTTTCGAACCCCATACATAAAATAATTTTAGGATTTTTTTTAAGGCAGAAATAAATTCCAAAAAACAACTGAAAAAAATACAGCTGCGGTCAAAATAGTAGCAGTGTTGCCACCTTGTGTTTTTAAAAGTTTCATGTTGTAATTTTTTCTTATCCAATTAGTCTAATAGTAAAATTATAATCAATACAATATTACCAGGAAAAGATCAATTACAACAACAAACTTTTAAATACATAGGGCGGCAACACTACTACCATTTTGACCGCAGCTGTATACTTTTATGTTTTTGACTATGTTTTCTAGAATTTGTTTCTGCCTTAAAAAAAATCTTAAACATTTTTTAAGTATGGGGTTTAAAAGATAAAGGGTGTATCTTTTAAAAAACTTTAACTTCGAACCAAGCCATGCATCCATTTGTCTCTGAGAGCTCCGCAAAGTTGGTCAATTTCAGCATTTTTCGAACTTTGAGGTCCTTTTGCTAAGAATCCTTGCGTCGGGGAACTTTTTGGAAAACGCAGTTTACCTTGGGAATTCGTAACGAATCCAAAAATATAGCATCCATCGAGGTAAATTTAAAAAGCACTAAAAATGCTGCACAGTGTTATTGGATGTAAGATGTATTTATGTCGTTTCAATATTTTTTCTTTAAAGAATGCTTTTTTAGAAAGGCACCTTTTAAACAAGAAAAAATATTTCTTTCTTGTAAAAATTTCCTTGCAAGAAATTTTATTTCTTGATTTAGGAATTTAATTTCTTGAAAGGAAGTTTTACAAACCCTGAAAGTAATATGTAACTTAGTTTTTTTTTATATAATATTTTATTACATTTTAAACATTTAACACTTAACATTTAAACATTTTTAAATAACACACTTTTGACTTAAGAAAACATTTATTATTTAACATATGGGCCGTTCTTTTACAAACCGAACAAATTTAACCAAAAAATTTCACATTTTTGATTTACCTGAAACTTTTTTTACACGTACTATTCGGAATATAAGTAAACACGTGTATCAGAATTTGACCGAAAAAAAATTATTTTTTTAATTACAATTTTTTTAAGTTTGCCAAAAATGATCAAATTTGAAAAAGTACCCTCTCATTGAAAATCTGTATCTTCGGTTATATGAATCCGGATGACTTCATGTCTTTTGCATTAATTCCTCTAAAACCTCTTCTTTTAAAACAAAATTTCAAAAAAAAAGTTTTTAATTTCTTAAAAATAAAAACAAATTAAAATTAAAAATAATTTTTAACCATTGCCCCCGACAAAAAAAGTATTTTTTTATTTTAATACTTGCGCCATATTGTTAGTTACAGTCGGTTTTTGTAAACATTTGTCGCCACTTTTAGTTTTTAAAATATTGAATTTGTTTTAACAAGGCCTCGGCTTTTTTTTCTCTCACTCTTATCGGATCCTTTTGGAATTCATGTTTTCTCATCGTTTACTAGTCCTTTAACAATTGTTAATGATTAAAAGTTAAGTTTAAAGACTTTTGACAATTTGTCATTCAGAAATATTTTACTTTTTGCTTTTTTTAATGATTAAAAGTTAAGTTTAAAGTCTTTTGACAATTTCTGAATGACAAATTTGAAAATTTTTGAATGACAAATTGTCAAAAGACTTTAAACTTAACTTTTAATCATTAAAAAAAAGCAAAAAGTAAAAAAATTACAATTATTTTGATTTTAGCCTAAAAAATAAGATATATTTGTTATTACAAAATAAAAAATAAAAAAAAACTCGACCTGATTACCTGCGGATTTAGGTACAGAAATAATGTGCAAAATTTCAGAATGATCGGTACATTAGATTTCGATGGACAATGTTCACTGACTTAAAAAAACATACTTTTCAGGAGAACGATTTAAAGTTTTGGATAGGTATAGAGACGGCATGGACAGCCCCTCGTTCAAATGGTCATATTTTTTGTAATTTTCATCCACATGAAATTTTAACACAACATTCTTGACGTGTTGTATATTAATAAAAAACAATAAAGGAAGTTAACTTCGGCCAGCCGAAGTTTATATACCCTTGCAGGTATGCCTACTTAAAATGTTGTTTTTACATTGTCAAATATCAAAACGCCTACTTTCTACAAAGTTACAATAGTTTTTCTATTATTTTTTTGATTATAAAGAAGACTTTTGGGAAAGTTTCATCGCGAGAGCTTTAAAACTGAGGGACTAGTTCGCATAGAAACGGACAGACGGACAGACGGACAAGGCTAGATGGACTCGGCTATTGATGCTGATTAAGAATATATTTACTTTATGTGGTCGGAAACGTCTACTTCACTGCGTTGCAAACAACTGACTGAAATTATAATACCCTCTGCAAGGGTATAAAAATAAAAAAAAGGAAGTTAACTTGGGCCAGCCGAAGTTTATATACCCTTGCAGGTATACCTCCTTAAAATTGTTTTTACATTGTCAAAAATCCAAACGCATACTTTCTGCAAAGTTACAATACACACAAAAAAAAGCACGTCGCCGTAAAATGGATAAGTCCAGGTAATTTTCAGGTTATTAAATAATATCATTTTGCTGAATTATCTCTCTCGGAGATTCTCTAACTTCGAAAAAGAGCGCAGGAATCAATATGGCGAGCAAAATGACATGAGAGGAAGCGAGAAAGACGTATTCGAAATTCGAACTGACGTACTTCAAGCATGTTTTCTCGTTTTTACATTTTCGACCAAATCACATTTACCTGGCGCCATATCAAGTTAAAAAGGATATTAAAAAAGGTCAAATTGACCTACGATTCCTATCCATTTTTTTTGTGTGTTGTTATACCCGTTACTCGTAGAGTAAACGGGTATATTATATTCGTGCAAAGTATGTAACAGCTTGAAGGAAGCATTTCCGACCCGATAAAGTATATATATGGGCAATTCCAAAAAAAGTCCACCAAGCCAAAAACCTTGAAACTTGAATAAAACATATTTCCACATGATTTTGCCCCGATATTAGTTTCTAATTAGTTGGATACTGAGCTTAACTACAAATTTGAAGTATAGTTTGATTATTTTTATGACAAACCCCACCAATATACGCAAAAATCAGTTTTTGGCTATTTTTTTGTTATTTTTTGGACCTGTCTTCTGTTGTTAATTTATCCTATAGGAATGCTGATATGTGACATTTTTCTGTACTGAATTCTTCATTCACATGCTAAACTATTAAGTTAAAAGCAAAACATCCAGCAATTGAGAGATAGAGGTAAAGAAATCCGCTTTACAAAACAGGCGGAAAAAATGTCCCGGGCGACATGTCCCGAGCGAATGTGGTTGAAACTGCATAAAAAAAAACGGCAACGAATTTTTGAGTAAAACCTAAAGCATTTCACAGCGACTTGTTTGAACAACATTCTAAAAAAATCGCATTCAAATATTCCATCAGAATTCGCTAATTTCTGGTGTTGTATGAACTTCCCCGAAATCCATTTCTATTTTTGCCCCGAGCGAATACGTCAGTTTTGTACCGATATCTTAAAAACTAAAAGTGGTACAAAATCAAGATTTTTACCAAAAATAGAGCTTAGAATGAGTGAAAAGAAAAGCCCATAATTAAAATTAAAATCCATTGTTTTACAATTTTTTTTCAACTTTAAAGGTCTGCAAATGTCCCGAGCGACATTTTGGAAGTGCCATATTCTTGATCAGGGTCACTAGCCGAGTCGATTTAGCCATGTCCGTCTGCCCGTCTGTCTGTCTGTCTGTCCGTCCGTCTGTATGAACGCTGATATCTCGGAAACTACAAAATCTAAAAGATTGACATTTTGCATGCAGATTTTAGGAGTTCCTACGCAGCGCAAGTTTGTTTCAAAAGGGTGCCACGCCCCCTCTAACGCCCGCAATCGCTTATATACAATTTTTAAAATTTTAATATTTCGGAAAAGTAAAAATGCAGTTTTATTGTGTTTATGAATACCTATTAAAATGTAGAAAAAATTTTTTTAATCGGACCATTCGTTAAAAAGTTACGGCGGATCAAAGTTTTTATCTCCATCTCCTTCGCACTCCCTTTAGCTGAGTAACGGGTATCTGATAGTGGGGGCACCCGACTATAGCGTTCTCTCTTGTTTTTCTATTATTTTTTTTGATTATTCCTATGGGAGCCATAAGATATAGTGGTCCGATCCGCCTCGTTCCGACATATGCACTACCTGCTATAGAAAGAAGACTTTAAAGAAAGTTTCATCGCGATAGCTTTAAAACTGAGGGACTAGTTCGCATAGAAAAGGACACACGGACAGACGGACAGACGGACATGGGTAGACGGACTCGGCTATTGATGCTGATCAAGAATATATATACTTTATGTGGTCGGAAACGTCTCCTTCACTGCGTTGCAAACATCTGACCCTCTGCAAGGGTATAAAAAATTGGAAAAAAAATTAAGTACCATACCATAAAGTATATATATTCTTGATCAGGGTCACTAGCCGAGTCGATCTTGCCATGTCCGTCTGTCTGTCCGTCTGTCTGTCCGTCTGTCTGTCCGTCTGTCTGCCTGTCTGTCTGAACGCTGATATCTCGGAAACTACAAAAGCTAGAAGGCTGAGATTTCCCACACATATTCTTGGGCTTCATACGCAGCACAAGTTTATTTTAGTTTATTTATTAACGCTCACAACCACCCACTTACGATTTTAAAATGTGTCCTGCGCCCACACCTTTAAAGATTTCCGAGAAGTATAAATGCCATTCATTAAAAAGTTATGTGCAATCAAAAAAATGTTCTATATACCATCTCCCTCGCACTCCCTTTAGCTGAGTGACGGGTATTAGATGGTCGGGACACCAACCCGACTTAAGCGTTCTCTCTTGTGTTTGCTTTACTTTCTTTCAAATTAAAATGTCATAATTTTCAGAAAATGTATGTAAATAAAACTTTTGTTTAACTGGACAGATTTTGGATCCAATGTAATTCTTTTATTTAATTTCATTGACCCATTTATTGTGAATACTTTTAATTTGTCATCTTGTTCTTCATTATTTCCAAAACTCTGCGTCATTATATTGATAGATGACCCTATATCTATCATAGCTCTAAGAAGTTTTCCTTTAATCATTATTCTGACATATGGGCACACTTTCTGTATCCGAGGCGGTTTGCTGAAAATTTACATCCATTCTATTCTGTGCACTGTCATTCTCTCTTTGTCTCTTAACAGATGTATTCGGAGAATTATTGGAAGTTGATGCTTGGAAATTTAAGGGGTTTTTGGGCCCTACCTTGATCTAAGTTCCTCCTACTGTCTTGATAATTTCCCTGATTTTGAGGGGGAATTCGATTTCTATTTGAACTTTGAGAATTTTTTGATTTTGAATTATTATTATTCCTTGAATAATTATTATTGTTGTTTCTTGGATAACTATAAGAGTGGGAATTGTTCCTTTGATAATAATAATTTTGATGTGTATTTCCCGAATTCCTTCGACTGTCGTTGCGCCTGGGCTTATTATTATCAAAAGGGTCTGCATCCCAGTGACCTAGAATCATTGCTGCTTCTTTTAGATTGGCAATTGCCAGACAGACGGACTGACGGACATGGCTATATCGACTCGGCTTTTGACCTTGATCAAGAATATATATAGGGTCGGAAACGCTTCCTTCTCCCTGTTACATACTTTTGCACGAATACTATATACCCTTTTACTCTACGAGTAACGGGTATAAAAATGGAACACGTGCACTATAAAACAGCACTGCTGCGTGCAAACGCAACTGAGCTTAAAGCTTATCGGCCAGCCTTTATATATATAAACGAACAGCTGACGAAGCCAAAATATAAAATTTTTAAGCGGGCGATGCATCTCAAGAGGCAAAAGCGACTAACAGCTGCATCTCTAGGCGTGGAGATATCTACGTAAAGGAGAGAGTTGGAGGGGAGGCGATTTGCGTGCAGAGCTCGATCGAACTAGCTCAAATGGAAATTTGCACACCCGATGAATTAGTTGCCCTGGACGCTGCTAGTTCTGGGGCTTTAAGAGAAAATTTTTTTCGCGCCTAAAAGCCGTTTATGTTTGTATTTATATCCAACATACAAAATATAATCATTAACATTATTATATTTATTTAGGCATCGAATTAGTCGCTCTAATCTAAGTTTGTTTATCAATATAGTGTATCTTTGTTTCAAAATAATAATTCAAAATGGGTGACAGCTATATCATAAATCCAAATCGATCAAAAAGACATGCGATGTTAAGAATTCTCGGAAAGAAGGTCTAAGCATCTGTCACTTAAACGCCCAAAGCCTCACACGAAAAATTTAAGAACTTAGATACCTCTTTTTCAATTCAAGCGTCGATGTTATATGTGTGTCTGAAACTTGGTTTGTCCCAAATTTATGTGATATCTTAGTTGAATGTAATGGCTATAACTTGCATCGCTCTGATCGTGATAGTCACGCGGGTGGGGTTGCAATATATGTGAGGTAGCGTACTATTTTTACGCTACCTGATACCTGATCACTGATGCAAAATTCTTGCATCATGATTAGTAATCATGTGCGTTCAGCAGAACTATCGTGAGAAATCCATCAGTGATCAGGTATCATGTTGTCCTGCTGAACGCGCCCAATGATTGCAAACCCATATCCATTTTACCCTATCTTTCAAAAGTCTTTGAGAATCTAGTGGCATGTGTGGAAGTCGGATGCCCCGACTATCAGATACCCGTTACTCAGCTAAAGGGAGTGCAAGGGAGATGGATATATACAAATTTGTATCGTGTCTATCCGTCCGGCTTCCTACGCTGCGCAAGCTTGTTTCAGCCGACGCGTCGGCCACGCCACTCTAACGCCCACAATCGCCCACACCTTTAAAGACTTCGAAAAAGTAAAAATGCAGTTTTATTGTGTTTATCAATACACCCAGAAAAAAATGCGTTCGAAACGTTCAAAAATAAAGCCCAAACGGGGTCAAAAAGTGCGTAAGCCCGTTTGTTGTCAGTTCATGAACATTTGTTCATAAAATTTGACCGTAATATTTGGCATGCTTTGAACGAATGGGGTCACTTTTAGAACATATTGGTGTTAAATTAGGAAGATTTGAGAACAAACTTTCAAAATGTTAGAACAAAAAAAGTAGAACGGATTGTTCGCAAATCATGAAAACTGTTCTTGATTTTTTTCGTTCTTATTTTTCTGGTTGTACCTATTGAAATGTAGGGGTCAAAGATAAATGTAGGGATCAAAGATTTATATCTCCCTCGCACTCCCTTTAGCTAAGCAACGGGTATCACTCAAGACCAAAAACACTTTATAAAGAGAGAGAACGCTATAGTCGGGTTGGTGTCTTGTGTTGGTGTTTTGCAATTTATTTGTACTTCTAGGAAATCTTTAAGGGTGTGGGCGCCAGACACATTTTAAAATCGTTAGTGGGCGATTGTAGGCGTTAGAGGAAGCGTGGCGCTCGGCTGAAATAAACTTGCGCTGCGTAGGAAGCCCAAGAATATGTGTGGAAAATCTCAACCTTTTAGCTTTTGTAGTTTCCGAGATCTCAGCGTTCATACGGACGGACAGACGGACATCGACTATATAGACTCGGCTAGTGACCCTGATCAAGAACATTTATACTTTATTGGGTCGGAAACGCTTCCTTCTAGCTGTTACATACTTTGGCACGAATATAATATACCCATTTACTCTACGAGTAACGGGTATAAAAACTAGGGTTCAAAGTACCATTTCCACTAAACTGTGGCTCTGGGCTAAGAATGGTTTTCTTGCTATTAAGCCGCAAAAAGTGCCTAATAAATCAAAAATGTTGAACTTTGACCAAATATTTCTCAAAACAGCGACGTGATGGAAAGTTTTCAAGTATGAGGTAGTAATCTACAGCAAAAATCCATTCAGGTTTTGAAGCGTTTGTTCTTGGGCCAAGAAAAAATCTTGATTTTATCGACCTGTGTAATTAACGGGAAAGGCAGTGGTATTTGTGGGCGTTAGAGTGGGAGTGGCACACTTTTTAGGTCAATCGATAGGTATTTGAGAAACAAACACATTTAAGTTAAAAAACTTTATTCTAGCTTCAAAATTGTTGGCGCTTCAGTTTTTTCCGGTTTGTTGGCTTTAAAGTGGGTGTGGCAAAAGTGGTTAAATGATAGGTATCGAAGAAACAAATACATTTCAGTTTAAACTTTTGATCTGGGTGCCACAGTATTTTCGCGGTTTGTGAACATTAGCTCTTATAGTTTCTGAAATCTCAGCGCTCACACGGACAGACAGACGGACATGGCTAGGTCGACTCATGATCCTGATCAAGAATATATATACTTTATATATATATATATACACAGAGAGAATTATTTAAGTAATTTGTATTCAAATTAGGTATTTTTCTTCTTGAAATGAATGAACACAAATAATCATTCTGAGTACAAAATACTAACTATCAGTACAAATTTGACAAAATTTTTTTTTACAAATTAAGTACAAACTGCGCGTATTTTTGGAAATTATTTTGAGTATTGCCTTTTCTCAAATTGAGTACTGAAAAATGATGGAATTGAGAAAAAAATTTTCAATCCCTAGAACTTTCTTTCTTACTTACACACTATTTTAAGGGCTATGCAGTATATGTTAATTGTTTCATAATTATATCGTCAAAAGTTAGTCATTATTCTTCACCTACCCCACTTATCGCGTCAGCACCCCTTTTTGAAAACTTAGCACTTGATGGTTTAAAGTTCGTTTTCACATTATAATTTTATTGAATAAAATATTGTCTACTGCCATTGAGTAATATTATTATTAGGAATACATATGAATTTAATTTCAATTGACCAACAAAGTTTGTTAGCGGAGAGTATCGAATTTATCACCCGTACAAGGTGCACACTAGAGCCCTGCACGAGTAGACTTGTAAACAGCTCTGGGCTAGAGCTTGTTTGTTTGTTTGTGACTTTCGAATCATAGCTCATGGGATTATCGAGTAAGCAACTAACAGCTCCAAACAAGCTCATGTTCCTAACGGATACCTTTAAAACAGATCAGTTCAAACAGCTCCCAACAACAAAACAAACAAGTCAAACAGCTCATATTACTCGGACAACTCGAACAGCTCGAACAGCTCGAACAGCTCACAGGGTTACAAGAACTATCGAACCCAACAATGCCTTCCCATTCTCAAGATATCGCGGTCCATCGAGGATCACTTTTCTAATACTTTTTCCACGACCAGTCTTCAACAATACATATGTTGCATTTTCATTAGCTTAAGAATTCGCGGAAAAGCGAAAGAATAGTACGGCTCAATGTAACGAATATGCGAGAGAATATAAAATTATTTTAAGGAAGTAATGGTATTGATGTGTACATACCAGGGAACGAAAATAACTGTTATTGTAAATTTTTCATACAAAAAAATCACGCACTTAGAAGGGTCCTAAAAATTTTTTTAAATACACCTCAATTTTTATTAGACATTGTAGTTTACAAATCCGTAATGATTTTTATTTTTTGATTTTTATAATAAAACTCAAAAAATAACTGTTATTTTTTGATTTTTATGAATAACAGTTATTCCCTTGACATTTTTGAAAAAATGAAATAATTAAAAAAAACATAATACCCGTGCTTTTTATAACTTACTAAAAATTTGTTAAAAAAGGCAACCGCGCATATTTTATACCTATATTTTTTTAAAATTTTGTTTACCCACAAAATCGCCATAAATCAAGTTTGAGTTTTATTTTGATCACGACGAATAACTGTTATTTGTTAACTTTTATTATAAAACTAAAAAAATAACAGTTATTCTTTGAGTTTTACTTTACAAATCAGAAAATAACTGTTAAAGTGTGATTTTTAAAATAAAACTTATAACAGTTACGTTCCCTGGTACATACAGAACAAGAATTTCATTTTTCAGCTCTGTTCCTTCATAACATTTTTTGGCTCTGTTCTTACATAACATTTCAGTCCTGATCCGAGATAACTTTTTTAGGTATGTCCGGATACTTGATCTACTAAACATGATCTATGAGCTACTATACTGGCATTTTATACCCTTGTAGAGGGTATTATAATTTCAGTCAGATGTTTGCAACGCAGTGAAGGAGACGTTTCCGACCACATAAAGTATATATATTCTTGATCAGCACCAGCTAGCCAGGTCCGTCTGTCCGTCTGTCCATTTCTATGCGAACTAGTCTCTCAGTTTTAAAGCCATCGCGATGAAACTTTCCCGAAAGTCTTCTTTCTATTGCAGGTAGTACATATGTCGGAGCGAGCCGGATCGGACCACTATATCTTAAGGCTCCCATAGGAATATTCAAACAAATATAAGAAAATTCATTGTAACTTTGTAGGAAGTAGGCGTTTAACAAACAAAATAAAAATAGAAACGCTGAATCTGGAATCCCTGGAACTGCACCGAGTGAGCATTACTTTATCTACAAGGGTATATAAGCTTCGGCTGGCCGAAGGTAGCTTCCTTTCTTGTTTTCGATCAAACAAACAGCTCAACGTAAGAATTTTTGAGCTGAGCTACTTGATCCGAAAATTTCTGTGAGCTGATTTACTCGAACTGTTTTCCTGAAATTTAAGTCAAAGGGCATTTCGAGTATACTCGTGCAGAGCTCTAGTGCACATGTCAGCAAATTGCTGACTATTCACGACTACAAACGTCGCTCTGAGGCTCTACTGTATTATTTTTTTGATTAGTTCATCTGACGGACAAAGGTACTAACCTCTCCCAGAAATTCATTATACAAGTTTTCGGAATAAACGGTAGTCTTGGGTACCGTGGCACAAACTATGCCTTTTTCTATTTTGGTACAATGTAAAAGTGGGGAAAAGTCCAGACGGAAGGTATCAATTAGACATCTGCATGAATAACAAAAAATACATATTCGAATTGACAATGTTCAAAATGAGTTGAATGAGTTGGAATGTGTAGGGAAACTGGCTTGAATAAATAAGTGTACTGACGTAAAACTCAGTCGAACCAGAAATGGTGATGGAAAACGAATCGAGTAAATGAGTACACGAACAACTCAGACGAATTTATTCGAATCCATTCGAGTTCTTAGATGACGTCATAAGGGCAAAATGGAAAATTAAATTTGTTTTGATATACCTTCATAAATATTTGGTTTTTTGTCTTTTTTTTAAAATACAAATCTACCTTTAGTTTTAGCTCGCCACTGAATCCAACCATGCCATTTTCATATTTAAATCCTAAGAATTCGCGGACCAAGGAGGAGAAGTATAAAATAGTGTAGTGAAGAGGCAGAAAGGAATGGTCTTCCTTCTACCGCAAATCCTAAGAATTCGCGGACCAAGGAGGAGAAGTACAAAATAGTGTAGTGAAGAGGCAGAATGGAATGGTCTTCCTTGGACCGCAACTTCTTAAGAATTTATCTAACAAACTCCAGGATGGCAATACTAAGAAGTCGCGGTCCAAGGAAGACCATTCCATTCTTTATCTGTGGCGATAGAGGCGGATCTTTTGGTTCTAGGATATGTTCATAAAACTAATTGCTTTTCCATATTTTTTTTTAATTCTCGTGGATTTTTGCATGTGTTTTGAGTTTAAACTAAGGGGAGCTTGGTAATTTCGAAAATAAGAAATCACAAAAATACTTACTTTCTATTTTGCCCTTATGACGTCATATAAGAAAATCGAATGGATTCGAATAACTCGAATGATTTCAGCATATTCAAATATGACATTCTGTTTTTCGTTATCACTCGTTTAACTCTAGGCCTTTTCTGTCATACTCTATACGGACCAAGATGCAATCCATTCTAGTCATAGTGTGCTGAGCATTTACTCAACTCTATTCTATTCGAATGGAATCATTTCAAAGCCTGTTTGATTCCAGTCATGCAGATGTCTAGTATCAATGTATAAAAGTTCTAGATCGTTTATAGTAATAGGCGAATTCAACTTGGACAAAACGTTCTTTACTATAATGTAGAAATGCGGTTCGTTTCTAAGAGTGACCGCTACGGCCCGATGGTTAATCATGGTGCACGGATATATAAATATATATGTATTTGGTAAAGGAACTGTGTTCCGACAAACTTACCGCGTTGCTGGTCCTGGGCGATGAGATCTCGACGCACTGGATCCTGGGCTTTTTGAAGAAATCAGAAAAAATAAAGACACAATAAAAAAAAGTTGTTTCTTAAACACAATCACTTATTGTATATATATATATATAGGCAGGGACCGTAAATAATCATTATTTGAGATTTTTATTTTAAAAAGACTACTGTGATATTTTGTTTTAAACGTCAACAATAACGTTATTTTTACTCTTGTCCACAAAGTATATGCATTTCAACAAATCTGGAAAGCAAATTAACTGTTATTTGTTCATGTCTATAAAGTGCATAAAAACCAGTTAAATTATTGATTAAAACTTGTAAAAACCTCAGTAGGCCTTTTAAAATAAAAATCTCAAATAATGATTATTTACGGTCCCTGTATATAGGTAAATATGTATGTCTAAGCATGTATGTATGTAGATCTCACGGCGGCACACGTCAGTTCCTACGGTAGGGTCTCAGTCAGCGGCGTCTCCAATGTCACTGCACTTGTAATTGTTGTCTTCTTTTGCACTTGCATTCATAAATGCCTGAGTTCACAAATTGTTTGTGTTTTCTTCGCTTCACTTTTGTTTGCAATTAATGCATTTATTGTTTTTGCTTTTGCACAGTGTATTGTTTTGGGTTTGGGCTTCTGTTGCACAGTGTTTTGTTTTGGGTTTGGCGGCATATCGCCTGCTCGAAAGCGTGCTTCTGGTCCCGGCGTCCTTGTACAGATCGCTTGTACATCTTGACCACTTTCAGGATGACCACGAAAACAAATATACCGATGACGATCTTAAGGTTCTGATTTACGTCCTGTATGTCATCCTTGTGATCTATAATTTTAACAGTATTAATCACGTTGGCGGTACTATGGGCCACTTTGGAATCAGTTCCACCCATGGTGAAGTCCTTGCTGTTTATATGTTCACAAATGGACGCTCGTCTTTCTCACAGCTAGGATATAATAGGATTTCCCTCAGTGGAAATCGTTGCCAACTTCGTGGAAGCACTTCCTTCAGGATAATTGCAGTCCTATGGAATGCTCAGGGACTTCCTTCTATTGATTCGGTTTATCAATGGCGAACAGGACTTCCTTCGAGGACGCTGATTATTCAGTCACTGTAACAGGACTTCCTTCAGGATATGTTTGCTGGATTCTATTGACTCCTTTCAAGGGGTCTTGGTGTTCATCTACGGCAAAGAGGACTATCTTCAGGATTCCTGGTCTTGGCTGTAGTCATTGGCGGCTTCGGGAATATAGTGCTTACACTATAGTGCTGCGAGATCAGAGTAAACTCTGTCTGTCTTCTCTATTTGGCTACGGTCTTTTATACCAGTGTAGAGCTTTTTCTCGCCTCCCGTGATATTTGGGTTATTTAGGTGTTCCCACCTATGGTTTCCCCTATATGTAGCGTCAACGCCCGACCGATGCATTTTGCCAGTTGCCGGTGTATGGTTACCAGTAGGTCGATCGCGGTCGTTTTTCTGACCGTATGCCTCCCAAAAGATCGTCAAATTGCACATTCCTTTGCTTGTTTCGGTGAGTCAACGGTTCTAGTGCTTCCCGCCCCTTTGCCTTGAGATTTGTTAGTGCGTCTAAGCGAATCTTTCTCCCTTAAATAAATTGAGGGAGAGGGCGTACGTAACAAACTTTCCTGTGAATAATGTCATGCTCAATACGAAAATATTTCCACTCAAATGGGAAGTTGAAGAAATTGTTTCCTTAAACTAAGATTTTTATGATCAATTCAAGTTTTTTTTCCTTAAAGTGAGTTCAATTTGTACTCAATATAAGCTTTTTCCCAAAATTTGTACTCAAAATCAGTACATCCTGAAATTGAGAATACAAATACTCAATTTCAGAACGTCAGAATTCTCTCTCTTCTCTTATACGGTCTCTCTCTCTCTTTATAGGGTCGAAAACGCTTCCTTCTATCTGTTACATACTTTTCTCCGAATGCAACAATCCCTTTTATCGTACGAATAACGGGTATAACAACGGTACACAATTTTTGTTGAAGTCTTTGGACGGCAGTCTTCAATTTTTATATATTTCTTAAGATGACAAGCAGTTTGGATATCACACTAGTTGTTAGCGCCTGCACTTGAGTCCCTAAGATGTCAACAGCAGCCACAGCCAGCGCCAGCTCAAACCCCGCTACCTGCCATTCCAGCATTCTATTTTTACTAACCCTAGCCTATTAATCCCTTGCATGGGAGACAAATTGTATGACTTTGTATTTCTGTATATCTTAGAACCTAAGTGATGCAATGTATTTATAACTAACCAACCCCCATCCGATACCTTCGCCATGGTGGCCCCCTTGACTCTGAAATCATGTATATAAACCCCAGATATTCTCAAATAAAATCAGTACTCAAGCAATACTTGTGTATTCAACATCTCCGAGTTAACCCAATTCAAGTGTGGGTTTAGCAGCCTACTGTCACTAGATTATGTTCTAGGGGCAACCTAAAATTATAAAACAATAAAAAGTAATTCTACAAACATTTTGGTGACCCCGACCAGTGTATGAAATTCTAGTCAACTTGGCGACTAATTTCTACACATACGAACTAGACAGATTCTCGATCAACTTGGCGATCGAATCATCTAGATTTTTTTATGTTGTCTTAAATCTGTTTTTATCATTTGATTAACAGAAAAGATAACTAGGGAAATCTGGCTCGAATAAAACTCCGACCGTTTTCCCGAACAACTTGAACATTGTTTCAAGGAGTAACTTATCAACTTGGCGATCTGTTACGAAATTATTGGAAGTCAACTTGGCGACTCCAATATTTAAACAATTTATAAGTAGAAGTAGTCAACTTGGCGATTCTTCTTACTTTATTAACAACAAAAAATAAATCCGATTTACTGGAGTCAACTTGGCGATTCCCAGGATAATCATCGATTTAAAATCTAAATTTCAAGTAGTCAACAAGGCGACTCTTGAAATACATCAAACATTTGAAAAATAGAATATTTTATATACAAATGGTGTTAATAAAATACAAATTTTAAAAATAAAATAATTGGCTATATTTTCTAATCCAAAAAACCTTACGTGTCTTTGACCACTAAATCGGTTGCGAGTAGAAGCGTATCCAGCTTAATTAAAGCGAATAAATTAACTTCCCACGGGTCAGACACGTTAGTAAGGAAAAAATGGAGGTTGAAAAACTGATTGCCATTCAAAGCCAAATTGGTGAAGAGATCCAAGTTGTGCTTAGAAACATCAAAAAGGATTCTCACACAAGAAAAGAAAAGGTTACGTATTTCGAAGATAGGAAACGACAAATTGAAGATCTGTGGAAATCATTCGAAAAAGGAAATAAAGCTATTCTTGAAGAATCTAAAGGTGCTGCAGTATTGCATGAATATTTCGAAAAGAATTATTATGAGCAGATGAAATTAATTGTTCATAAGGCTATGGAAGAATTCAATGCTAAAATTCTGCAATTTCCGACGTTAGAGGCCACGTCTGATGAGGTGGAACAAATCAAAAAATTGATTAGACACCAAGCAGCGGTTCTGGATTCGATATCTCGAACTATGAATCAAATATGTCCAGACAATAAATTTACCTATAAAACGGTAATCGACAATTTATGGAAACAAATTGAAAGTCTGCATTTTGTAATCCATAAATTATGTATCGAACCTGAAAAGGCAGGTTACAGTATGGAACGATTTATCTCCGCTGAAAAGGCAATGCTACAATTTTGCCAACCATCAACTGATACAGTTTCAATAGCCACTAATCATGCGGTACCTTCGATTTCATCAATTCAATTGCCAAAGGTTTCCATTCCAAAATTTGATGGTAACTACTTAAAATGGCAACAATTCCATGACATTTTCTATGACATGCATGAAATGTAACAAAAAACACAATACGTTGTTACATTTAAGTAATGGAAAATCTAATACTGAAGAAAAAACAGCTGCTTCTGCTGCGACAAACAGTATTGAGAAAAGGTACACACTGTTAGCAACGGCTAGAGTGACAGTACAAGGAACCAATCGTCGAGAAGGAGACTTTCGAGCGCTCCTTGATTCCGGTTCACAGATCAATTTAATCTCGGAAAGATTGGTAAAGCGGTTATTATTAAAACTCTCCCCAACAAATTTACGAATTGAGGGAATTGGAGGCCAGCCGCGAATAAGCAAAGGACGCGTCAGTGTGTTAATCAAATCAAAACATACACACAAAAAAATTTGATTGGTAAAATTGACCAACAAAGATAGTTATGCAACTATTAAAATTGTTACGTGTATTTTGTTTTTGCTTTGGGTTTGTGTCTTTGCTAATTGTGTGTATTTTGTTGTTGTGAAATGACTATTTACTTAGTGGAATTGACAATTTTGCTGGTTGGGGCCTGTTTGACAATTATTACAGTTGATTTTACCAAGTTTTTTTTTGTGTGTAGTGACTTCGAAACAAGAGTTGAAGCCTTTGTTCTCCCGCACATGGTGGCAGATCAACCCACTGAACAATTAAAAATAACCGATCTAAAAATATCGAAAAACATTAATCTTGCGGATCCCAATTTTGATCGACCAGGAAAAATTGATTTGTTGCTAGGCGCAGAACATCATTTTTTCATTATTAAACCTGAGCAAATAAGAATATATCCAGGTTTTCCAATTCTACAAAATACTGAATTGGGTTGGATCGTTGCTGGAAAGGTTAACGTGAAGCGAAATCATCGTTGGAAAGGTTTTGGAAGTTGGACCAATTAGAGCCAATTAGAAAAGACAGGACTCCAGAAGAAAGGCACTGCGAAAAGCACTTTATTAATAATCTTCAGCACGCACAAGATGGCAGATTAATAGTCAGATTACCGTTTTTTGAAGATCCTTCAGCACTGGGCAAGTCTTGCGATATCGCTACAAGGCGCTTCTATTCGTTGGAAAAAAGGACCTGTCCAGAAATTAAGAGGATGTACAACGAATTTATGGCAGAATATGAAAAACTTGGCCATATGAAGCAAGTGATGCCGGAACAAATACCGAAGGCTCACTACTTCATCCCACATTATTGTGTTCTGAAACCAGAGAGCACTACTACGAAATTAAGAGTAGTCTTTGATGCCTCCTGTAAAACGTCGTCAGGAAAATCTTTGAATGACGTGCTACATCCAGGACCAGTTGTTCAGAGTGATCTGTTCTCTATATTATTAAGATTCAGAACTCACAAATATGTCTTCACTGCAGACATTGAAAAAATGTATCGCCAAGTATGGTTGAATCCAAATGATCAATTTAACCAAATGATTGTTTGGCGATATGATTCAAATGAACCAATAAAGTATTATAGGTTAAAGACGGTGACATATGGCACAACATCAGCTCCGTTCCTGGCCACTAAATGTTTGGAACATTTAGCCAACATTAACTCTGAAAAATGGCCACTAGGAGCAGCCGCATTAAAAAACGATTTTTATGTGGATGATTGCTTGACCGGAGCAGACACGATACAGGACGCAGAAAGGATTCAACATGAACTAAATAAAATCCTGCTGCCGTGCGGATTTAAACTAAGAAAATGGTGCTCTAATACACACCAATTATTAAAAGGATTCCTATCTGAAGACGTCGTCAGCACCATAAATTTGGGTGCAGCTTTAGAACATACCAGTGTAAAAACACTGGGAATTATATGGACTCCAAAGGACGATCATTTGTGTGGCAGAGCACAAGAGCAAAAAACTCAGAGCATTACTAAAAGAGTGGTAGCTTCTGAGGTCGGTCAAATCTTCGATCCTCTTGGCCTGTTTTCACCAGTGATAATAAGGGCCAAAATATTTCTGCAAACCCTGTCACTTCAACAACTGGATTGGGATACGGAAATATCAGATTCCCTAAAGGAAAGGTGGGAGGCCATCAGACAGGATCTGCAACATTTAAACAAAATGAAAATTCCACGTCACATTTATGATGGGAAAGTCCCACAAAAACAGGAGCTACACATATTCGTGGATGCTTCTGAGAGGGCATTTGGTGCAGCTGTTTACGTAAGAGCCATTTATAAAAACAAACAAACAACTGTACGTTTGTTGTGCGCTAAGTCAAGAGTAGCGCCTCTAGATAAACAAACCCTACCACGGTTGGAGTTGTGCGCGGCTGTTCTAGGAGCCGAACTAGCCGACAAAGTCAAAAAGGATCTAAGACTTAACACAGAATCCATTAAAACATTTTACTGGACAGATTCAACAATAGTACTTTGTTGGATCAATGCAAAGGCATCGAATTTCCATACATTCGTTGCAAATAGATTGTCCAAAATACAAGACACATCCAGTCCAAACCAATGGAGACATGTGTCATCAAATCTCAACGCCGCAGATGTGATATCAAGAGGAATCCCCGCATCTCAATTAGGCACACACACTTTATGGTTATACGGACCACTATTTCTTCACGGACCTGAAGAGAAATGGCCATCCCTCTTTAAGGCCCCTAAAGACAACAGCATCTCATTGGAGAGAAAACTAAAAATAGTCACTCTTGCAACAAGTTCGGAAGGAGACGAAATATACCGTATTAACCACGGAAACTCATTTAATCGTCTACAACGTATAATTGCCTATATGTTACGATTCTGTTATCGTAAAAACAGAAAGGATACAGTGCTGCTAGAGTTGGACGAATTGGAACAAGCCAGGAGGATAATAGTACGATGTGTACAACAAGCTGACTTCGCAGATGAGCTGAAACATTTACATCGACATCCTGAACGACCGATACCCAGCAGCAGTAAGGTGTCCTCTCTTGACTTGTTTTTGGACGAAAACTCTATTATTAGAGTAGGAACAAGAATCGAAAACGCACCAATTTCTCGTGATGCAAGGAATCCATATTTATTGCCTTACAACGACGAAATTGTGAAAATGTTGTTAGTAAAACTACATACCGAAAATATGCATTGTGGCCAAAATACCTTGAAGGGTATTGCTCGACAACAATATCATATTGTCAAAGCCACTTCCAAGGTTAGGAATGTAATCATGAAATGCATTCCATGCACAAGATATCGTCCAAAATTAATGTCGCAGGTTATGGGAAAACTACCTGAGCATAGGGTTTCTCAAAATAGACCATTCCTAAACTCTGGAGTGGATTTTTGTGGACCCTTGAAGATTCATCACAAGGTCCGAGGCAAGCGACCTGATAAAGCATACATAGCCGTATTTGTATGTTTTGCGACGAAGGCGGTACATCTGGAAGTCGTTGGAGATTTAACAACTGCAGCATTTCTTGGAGCGCTACAAAGGTTCATAAGCCGTCGTGGAAGGTGCAAAACTTTATACTGCGACAATGCTACAAACTTTGTAGGAGCCAACAACCAGCTAATGGAATTGAAGGAAACTATACACTCTCAGGAAGCTAAGAACTCCATAGTGCAGCTATGTAACACAAAAGGAATTCAATTTAAATTCATTCCGCCAAGAGCACCTCACTTTGGTGGGTTATGGGAAGCAGCAGTAAAGTCAGCAAAAACATTATTGTTGAAAAAGGTGACCACTGCTGAGCTCACGTTTGAGCAGTAAGGCACAGTTATAACAAATGTCGAAGCTGTGTTAAATTCCCGACCACTAACTCCAATTTCTGATGATCCAAAGGATCTGACGTTCGTTACACCTGGTCATTTCCTGATTGGAGAGCCACTTGTAGCACAACCAGATCCCGAGCCATTTAAAATAAAATCCCTATCTGCACAGTGGGATCAGGTGCAGTCACTGAAGCACACATTTTGGATGCAATGGTCCAGTGAATACTTAACAAGTCTTCAACAACATCCTAAATGGAAAAAAGCATATGAAAACGTAAAAGAGGGCATGATGGTAATTCTAAAAGAAGACAATGTGCCTATGTTTTTTTGGCCCATCGGACGGATTTTAAGGCTCCTTCCAGGCCCAGATGGATATGTACGAGTTGTAGAGGTTGACACTCCAAAAGGTGTATTCAAAAGAGCGATTCATAATCTTGCTCCACTTTTTCGTCAAGAGGATCCAGGAGAAAAACGTAAGGATATAAATGACGAAGATGAAAAGGATGAGAAGGATGAGAAGGATGATCAGGAACCAAAAAGGCGCAAAGGCATAACCCTTCCCCTCCTGTCAATGCCCTTGCTAATCCTTCTACTGCTGCTACCACTAGCTGCGGCAAGTCCAATAAATATAACCAGGTTGGGATCAAAACCTGGAATTTACTACGAAAAACTTGGGACAACTCAACTGAAAACTGCTGATTGGACAATTATCGCATATTACGATTTAAAACCTTATTTGGAGGACGTAAAAACATTTTACCTTGGAAGGATAAAGGTCGGCCAAATGTGTTCTCACATACAACCAGTACAAGCATGTGCTGCGTTATACATGCATTTTCAACACGTCGACGAGGAAATCCGAACTGAGAATGAGTTACTCCATATGTCCAGGAATAGACGCTCGCCGCTGAACATTGTTGGAAATATCGCCAGCAGTCTCTTTGGAGTATTGGACACGGAGTATGCCAAAAAGATGTCGTTGACCATTGAAAAGGTCAAAACGAATGAAGATTATCTCTTGGAATTGGTGAAGAATCAAACATCAATAATTGATTCCACCATAAATATAATGAAAAGAGATGAGGCCGCCATTGACAGAAGAATCAGAATCATGAACCAGCAAAGAGTGGATTTAACCAACGCGCGACTTGATTCGTTAAAAACCTTTCAATGGTATATAGCACTAACCAATCAATTGAGTGTATTGGCGGCCAGTATTCAAAGAGTCCAGTCAGAAATTTCCCATGTGTTGACAAATGTTCATCACAATGAAATAAGTCCGCTGCTCGTATCGCCAAAGCAACTTCAAGAGCATATGGGCACTTCCAAAATGTCGCTCGGGACATTTGCACACCTTTAAAGTTGAAAAAAAATTGTAACAAAATTGATTTTAATTTTAATTATGGGCATTTCCTTTCACTCTCCCGAAGCTCTATTTTTTGTAAAAATCTTGATTTTGTACCACTTTTAGTTTTTAAGATATCGTTAAAAAACTGCCGTATTCGCTCGGGACAAAAATAGAAGTGGATTTCGGGGAAGTTCATTCAACACCAGAAATTAGCGAATTCTGATGGAATATTTGAATGCCAATTTTTTTAGAATGTTGTTCAAACATGTCGCTGTGAAATGGTTTTGGTTTTACTCAAAAATTGTTTTCCGTTGTTTTTTTATGCAGTTTCAAGCACATTCGCTCGGGACATTTTTTCCGACTGTTTTGTAAAGTGGATTTCTTTACCTCTATCCCTCAATTGCTTTATGTTTTGCTTTTAAATTAATAGTTTAACATGTAAATGAAGCATTCAGTACAGAAAAATGTCACATATTAGCATTTCTATAGGATAAATTAACAACAGAAGACAGGTCCAAAAAATAACAAAAAAATGGCCAAAAACTAACTTTTGTGTATATTTTTGGGGTTTGTAATAAAAATAATGAAACTATACTACAAATTTTTAGTTTATCTCAGGATCCAACTTATTAGAAACTAATATGGCGGAAAAATCATGTGGAAATATGTTTTTTTCAAGTTTCAAGTTTTTTGGCTTGGTGGACGTTTTGCTGGAAGTGCCCATATACATAAACTTAAAACTCATATGCCTCAAGGAAAAATGCTTCCCATGATTAAGGACGATGTGTTACAATTGTACAAGTTGATGAAAGCAGAAGCAAAGGTTGTAAAGGATTATGTCATCTTATGTCATTCTTTTCAATTGACAATCACTGCGAATTTCAATTGTTTAATAACAAATCGTCGTCACTATGACAAACTGTGACATCTACGAAATCCCTTTCATGGCAAAGACTAAAGGCCAAAAATCAATGGATTTTCTCAGTGCAAGCACCAATGGAGCTCTCTGCAGTATGTGGCGATCAATTATCAACCATTAATATTGATAATACTGGACTTCTAGTTTTGGACCCAAAGTGCACTCTACTAAACTCAATTCTTAGTGTGATTGGCCATCAAGTGACGACAACAGGAGCGATGAAATTGTCATATGCTCGATTTGGCAATTTAAATCAATCGTCTGCAGCGGATACTAAGATTTCAAATTTAAATAATTCATTGAAGTTGAGTTATAATGAGCTAAATGATCTTAGTAAGGAATTACTTCCCAGGCTCAAAATAAAAATGCCAACAGAGATCATTGATCTACCACACCACCACATAAGTGCCTATGTTGCCTTGTTTTTGTCACTCGGAGTCATAGTCGTTAACTTGTGGAAACGATTCCAAAAGAAGACACCTCCACAAACGTCATCATCTTCAAAGGACATCGAACTAGCAGAACAACCTCGGTTACTCAGCTCATCAAGGATGCACCATCTGATGCCTTCGTCCGACGCCTTTGAGATCAACATTGGATGATGTTGAACACCTGTTCAACGGTCGGGAGTATGTTAGCGCCTGCACTTGAGTCCCTAAGATGTCAACAGCAGCCACAGCCAGCGCCAGCTCAAACCCCGCTACCTGCCATTCCAGCATTCTATTTTTACTAACCCTAGCCTATTAATCCCTTGCATGGGAGACAAATTGTATGACTTTGTATTTCTGTATATCTTAGAACCTAAGTGATGCAATGTATTTATAACTAACAAACCCCCATGCGATACTTTCGCCATGGTGGCCCCCTTGACTCTGAAATCATGTATATAAACCCCAGATATTCTCAAATAAAATCAGTACTCAAGCAATACTTGTGTATTCAACATTTCCGAGTTAACCCAATTCAAGTGTTGGTTTAGCGGCCTACTGTCACTAGATTATGTTCTAGGGGCAACCTAAAATTATAAAACAATAAAAAGTGATTCTACAAACACTAGTGAAATTCTTTAAGAAATTCGCTAACTTTCGAAACCCACACTGAAAATAACACTACGCAGCGCAAGTTTTAAAAAAGCCTGGCGCCCACATCCTTACAGATTTTGTAAAAGCTTAAATGCCATTTTCTTGCATTTATTAATACCTATCGAAATCCATTAAATCGAACAATCCAAATCGAACAATCCATTAAAAAGTTATGAACAAAATATGAAATGGCCGCTGCATATCTCCATCTCCCTCTCATTCCCCTTAGGTGAGTAACGGATATCTAATAGTCGAAGTTCTCGACTATATCGCTCCCTCTTGTTTTATAATCTAGACTATAATCTGTTTAATATCTTCATACATATATCTTTAGAAAAAAAACTATGAACATAAAAAATACATTTTCTATTTAGGATAACGAATGATGCTAGAGAGGATGAAATGGAAGAAAACATGGGCCAAGTAAACACAATGATAGGAAACCTCCGTAACATGGCTTTGGATATGGGTTCTGAGCTGGAAAATCAAAACCGTCAAATTGACAGAATTAATCGAAAGGTAAGCTTCTTTTGTATTATGCCCACTGTTGCCAGATTTGGCTCTTTTTTTTCGCGTTGGCCCTATGGCCCATTTTTATTGAATATGGCTCTTTTTTGCTAAAAGCGACAATTATTTTAAACTTGAAAAAGACGAATCATTTTTTTTAAGAATGCATATTTTTTGCAATTTTAAAAGTGATTAATGCTTGAAGCCCAAAAGTGCCAGATCGAAACAAAATTGTTTCGCTGGTATGGTAATTTGGTATATGGGCGGTTCTTTTACAAACCGAAACCCTTTTCTTGGGTCACATTTTTGATTTGCCTGAAACTTTTTTTATGTGTACTATTCGGAAAATAAGTAAGCACGTGTATCAGGATTTGGCCGAAAAAACAAAATTTTTTTTTGAATTTGTTTTAGTTTTATGTGTACTATTCGGAAAATAAGTAAGCACGTGTATCAGGATTTGGCCGAAAAAACAAAATTTTTTTTGAATTTGTTTTAGTTTGCTAAAAAACGTCAGTTTTGAAAAAGTACCCTTTCATTGAAAATCTGTGTCTCCGGTAGTAGTAATCCGATTGACTTCGTGTCTTTTGCATTAGTTCCTTAAAAACCTCTTCTTTAAAAAAAAACAAGAGAGAAAGCTATAGTCGGGTTCGTGTCCCGACTATCTAATACCCGTCACTCGGCTAAAGGGAGTGCGAGGGAGATGGATATATAACCTTTTTTTGATTGCGCATAACTTTTTAATTAATGATCCGATTTGAAAAATGATAGGTATAAATATACACAACAAAATTGCATTTATACTTTTCGGAAATCTTTAAAGGTATGCGCACCCGACACATTTTAAAATCGTTATTGGGCGATTGTGGGCGTTAGAGGGGGCGTGGCACTCGGCTAAAATTGCGCTGCGTAAAAAGCCCAAGAATATATCGACTATATCGACTCGGCTAGTGACCCCTATCAAGAATATATATACTTTATAGGGTCGGAAACGCTTCCTTCTCCCTGTTACATACTTTTGCACGAATACAATATACCCTTTTACTCTACGAGTAACGGGTATAATTAAGTTATTATTTTTTTAAAAACAAAAAAAAATAAGATTTAAACAATTTTTTTAACGGGTTCCCCAAAAAAAAGAAAATTTTTTTTAACTTAACATTTATTAGTTTTTAAAATATAGTTTTTTTTGAACAAGGCCCAAGAACAAGGAACAAGAATTCATGTTTTCTCATCGTTTACTAGTCCTTTAACAATTTTTAATGACTAAAAGTTAAGTTTTAAGTGTTCTGACCCTTTGTGAATGACAAAAAGAAAAAGTCATTTTTTATCTATTAAAAAACTACAATTATTTATTTAACCCTCCATTTAATAAACAATAATTTTAAAATTTTTTTATTTATTATTTTTTGGTATTATGTAATTTATTTAACATTTTTAAATATTTTTTTTTAAAGGACTAGTAAACGATGAGAAAACATGAATTCCACAAGGATCCGATAAAAGTGAGAGATTAGCCCAACTTGCTTCTATGAAATAGGAAAAAAGTCGAAACCTTGTTAAAAAAATGGATATATTAATTTGTTTTTATTTTTAAGGAATTAAAAACTTATTTTGAAATTTTTTTTTTATAGAAGAGGTTTAATAGGAATTGATGCAAAAGGCACGAAGTCAATCGGATTACGTCAACCGATGATACAGATTCTTAATGAGAGGGTGCTTTTTCAAAATTGACGTTTTTTAGCAAACTGAAAACAAATTTAAAAAAAACAAGAAGGGAAGCTACCTTCGGCCAGCCGAAGCTTATATACCCTTGTAGATTAAAGAATGCTTACTCGGCGCAGTTCCAGGGATTCCAGATTCAGCGTTTCTATTTATTTAAATTTAGTTTTTAAGTAGTCAAGAATCAAAACGCCTACTTCCTACAAAGTTACAATGAATTTTCTTATATTTGTTTGAATATTCCTATGGGAGCCTTAAGATATAGTGGTCCGATCCGGCTCGCTCCGACATATGTGCTCATTTTTAATATTTTTTTGGCTCATAAAAAAATTTTGAAGTGGCAACCGTGTCTTACATAACGAGAATAAATATTAAAGATGCCTGAAAATTAGTAAAAGTCGTAAAGTCCGTCGGTCATCATTAGCTAAGCTTTTGCTTGATCGTAACACGATCGGGCAATGTTTCGGCCACATTCCCTCCCCTTCACACATTCGTGTGCCAAATGGATCGTCGCGGGCCGCGCAATACGATCCCCTATTGTCAAGGTTGTCCGTCAAGGTTGTCCCTTCTGAAAACTTAGCACTTCATGATTTTAAGTTCGTTTTCACATTATAATTTTATTTAATAAAATATTGGCTAGTGTCATTTATGAGTAATATTATTTTTGGGGATACATATAAATTTAATCGTAATTGACCAACAAAGTTTGTTAGCGGATAATATCGAATTTACCACCAGTACAAGGTGCACACGTCAGCAAATTGCGGACTACAAACGTTGCTCTGAGGGCTCTTGTGATTGTTTATACAAACACAAGGCTGATACTCGCCGCTGAAAAGTCAATTAGGGTATTCAATTGCGTTGCAAACGTTGTAAAGTGAAAAGTGTAAGTTTGTTCCAACAACAATTTCCATACAAAATAGTTTGCTAGGCCTACAACACCCCAGCCTATGTATACAAATCCGTTGAACTTGTGTAAAAATAGGGGGTTAATAATGGGTAGGAATTTAAGCTAAAATACTAAAAATATACCGAAAAGTTGGGTTTGAATCCATGATAATGACAGTGTAAGCTAAAGGCATTTTTCCACTATGCGGTTTTTTCGGTATTTTTGTGTATTTTCGATTGGCAACGCGATAGGCGGACGTGAGGTGTTTCCATTGGCAAACGCGTCTGACAGCTGTTGTGCTATTGTCATTTGCGAGCTGAAGTAAACAATGGATTTAAATAATTTGTTATTGATAATTGTAATCGCAGAACAGCATTTGAACAGCGTGGAAACATTGCTGCAATGATGAAAGCAACAACATCCCACGTTACGCTGCTTGAGCATTTATTACGGCAGAAAGCAAAAGGATCTGCTGCAGAAGGCGTTCATATATATAGATCTGAACAGTCATTTAATTAATTCTTTGACACGACCTGCGACAGCAGTAGCTTCTGCGGCGGCACGTCACTAAACAGAATCTGATACGGGGCAGAAATGCCTACAAGAACATTGTGCCCATTTCCAGCAGTCGCCTGTCAACGTGTGTCATTTGAATATAGAATGGCCATCTACGGTCTAACCAGGAGGTCGCCTTAATGGACGAATGGCGCACGCGAAGCAAACGTCAAGATCATGGAGACGGGAAAGCCCATGTGGCTGCGCTGCAACGACCAATATTTCGCTTCCGATCCTTTCTAGCCGAGCCATTCCATTGGATAAACGAACTGCTACTGCTCTTTATGCGCTTGGATCATCCTCGGAATTCTGAACTATTGCCAGATCATTTGGCATATATCATATATCAAATACCAATCTATACGAAATAAAGTTCATGTAAATATCAACAATAAATGGTTTTAATATTTCCCGCTTCTTATCAGCCTCTTATCAGTTTCGGGTCCAGAAAAATGTTCATGCCTGGTTAATACTGCTTAAATATACCACAAATTTCACTTTCCAGCCCTGTAACGCGACAAATTTCCACCCTCCCCTCCTCACCCCTCGCCTACAAGTTTTGTATGGGATTTGGGCGCGTTAAACGGTAAATGGATGCAAACGCGACGCGTCCATAATGAGCAGAGGGCATAAGAAACAAATTTGATTTTTAAATGCAAGAGAAAAAAATTTGTCTTTTATAAATCAAAATAATTGAAGAATAATTTCAATGGAAGAAAAACCCTCTTGAAAGCGTACCAGGGAGGTCGAAACTAAGCGATGGTCAGAGAGCGAAGTTAATAAAGTCCTAGGCTATATGTTGGAGCACAAAAATGTTGAGGAGTTATAATTGTAGCTAATATTTAAGCCTAAACGCCCCAGATGTATTACAAGAAGTTGTTGGAGGCTACAGAAATTGACGTCACTTGGAACAGTGTCCGTTTTAACGTGCGAAATTTGAAGATGTCTTGGCGAAAGGCGGAAGACTTTTGTAAGTCAACAGGAGCAGGAATAGAGGAGGAAGATTCTGGGACAACTATTGAGGGTACCATTTCATGTTTTCAGAGCTATTTTAAACTATTTAAAATACTATTTAAAGTACTATTAAATACGATCGATATTCTATGTCTCCGTATGAACGCTAAGATCTCGGAAACTACAAAAGCTAGAAGGTTGATTACATACACATACATACATACATACACACATATTCTTGGGCTTCCTACGCAGCGCAAGTTTATTTTCCCCTCTAACGCCCACTAACGATTTTAAAATGTGTCTGGCGCCCACACCTTTAAAGATTAAGGATTTTTGTTGTGTATATTTATACCCATCGAAATGAAAATAATCAGACCATTCATTAAAAAGTTATACGAAATCAAAAAATGTTATATATCCATCTCCCTCGCACTCCCTTTAGCCGAGTGACGTATATTAGATAGTCGGGACACAGTCCGTTCTCTCTTGTTTCTTATTAGATCCAACAACATCAAAAACTGATCCTTGGACACCCTGAACATTTGTTTAAGCCGTTCATTACTAAAAAAGCTCAGAATGCTCTCTCGCCAATCATGGGATTTTTTAATCCAAAAAAGTCTTCTCGACGAAACGACTGAATAAGACTCATATCATAACTAAGGGTCTCCATTATTTCATCATTTCTTCATCCACTTAATCCCTCGGAATAGCATCTATAACGGTTTTAATTTATTTTCGCCAATAACACTATGCAGCATCAAAAATTAACCTCGATGAATGCTATATTTTTGGATTCGTTACGAATTCCCAAGTTAAACTGCGTTTACCAAAGAGTTCCCCGACGCAAGGATTCTTAGCAAAAGGACCTCAAAGTTCGAAAAATGCTGAAATTAACCAACTTTGCGGAGCTCTCAGAGGCAAATGGATGCATGGCTTGGTTCGAAGTTAAAGTTTTTTAAAAGATACACCCTTTATCTTTCAAACCCCATACATAAAATAATTTTAGGATTTTTTTAAGGCAGAAATAAATTCCAAAAAAACATAGTCAAAAAACTGAAAAACATACAGCTGCGGTCAAAATAGTAGCAGTGTTGCCGCCTTGTGTTTTTAAAAGTTTGATGTTGTAATTTTTTCTTATCCAATTAGTCTAATAGTAAAATTATAATCAATACAATATTACCAGTAAAAGATCAATTACAACAACAAACTTTTAAATACACAGGGCGGCAACACTACTACCATTTTGACCGCAGCTGTATACTTTTATGTTTTTTGACTATGTTTTCTAGAATTTGTTTCTGCCTTAAAAAAAATCTTAAAAATTTTTAAAGTATGGGGTTTAAAAGATAAAGGGCGTATCTTTTGAAAAACTTTAACATCGAATCAAACCATGCATCCATTTGCCTCTGAGAGCTCCGCAAAGTTGGCCAATTTCAGCATTTTTCGAACTTTGAGGTCCTTTTGCTAAGAATCCTTGCGTCGGGGAACTTTTTGGAAAACGCAGTTTAACTTGGGAATTCGTAACGAATCCAAAAATATAGCATCCATCAAGGTAAATTTAAAAAGCACTAAAAATGCTGCACAGTGTAATGTATAGCACTTTTACCTATACCTTCAGTCATTTCGATATCAAGCACAGCATTGTTTATGATCCATTCAAGCATTACATCCCTTACACTTTTACGTGGCATTTTGGGTTGTTTTATGCAGACATGGGCAATTCTCTGCTGTCGCACGCGACGTTCGTACGCTATGCTGGTGAAAAAAACCATCTTCCAGTACTTCTTTTCTTTTGGCACTAGGAATCGTTTAGGGGGAACGTAATCTTTAAAGGATTCTAAGCAATATTGGCAAACAAACTTGCGGTCTAAAATGACGTTTGACCCCCTCCCAAACGCGAATGAAAAATATTGGGTTTTGCGTGAAAAGTATCATAGTAGCCAGCACAGATATATTACTGAATTTGAAACCACTATTTATACCCGTTACTCGTTGAGTAAAAGGGTATATTGTATTCGTGCAAAAGTATGTAACAGGGAGAAGGAGGCTTTTCCGACCCTATAAAGTATATATATTCTTGATCAGGATCACTAGCCGAGTCGATATAGCCATGTCCGTCTGTCTGTCTGTCCGTCTGTATGAACGCTGAGATTTTGGAAACTACAAAAGCTAGAAAGTTGGGATTTCCCACACATATTCTTTGGCTTCCTACGCAGCGCAAGTTTATTTCAGCCGAGGGCCACGCCCCCTGTAACGCCCACAATCGCCCACAAGGATTTTAAAAGGCGTCTGCGCCTACACAGAAAAAAAAATTGATATGAAATTGCACTCAAGTTAACATTATTTCATATCAAATTTGGGCCGATATTAATTAATGCAAGATTGATATTTCAAACATATCAAGTTGATATTTTCGAGAATATCAAGTTGATATTTTTAAATATCAATTCAATCTTAAGAAAGATTAGTGTTTAAAATAACATTTGAACTTTTTGGTCATCAAAATGATATTTTTTATATCAATTTTTGTCATCAAAATGATATTTTTTATATCAATTTTGTTCATCAAAATGATATTATTTCGTGTATATTAGTACCCCCCAGTAAAACAGAAATTTTTATTTTATTTTAAAACAATTTAATTCTAATCATTTCACATTTTTTTGAGTCGGTGTACATATGTATAGGTGGGCCAGCAAAATCTTCAATATTTTATTATTTTAGTTTTGCCTGTGACACACACAACGTAAAACTGCGGCCGGCACACACACACACGCACATTCAGAACCGAAATGTCTTTAAATTGTGTGCTAACTCGACGGCAAAGTTAAAATCACCACAACTTTGTAATGTTTCGACTTAGCACTCAATAAAAAAATAAATTGATTTCATTTGACAATAAAAACACCTTGTTCTCGAATATTTTTGGTGTCAAAGTTGGGCCAGCTGTTTTTGCAGTGCTGCACAATCTCACATTGGTACAGTGTTGTAAACTGTGGAACACTATTTCTCCCTTTCGAACTAAATTCGAAACGACATTTGATATTTTTTCATATCAAAGTCATACGATTTCATATAAATTGTAAATATACTTGTTTTAAATACCGAATTCAGTATTTTTTTTCAAAAATTAATATGAAATAAGATCAAAATAATATTTTTTCATGTTAGAATGATATGACGAAACTTGATCCTTAAAAAAGATCAATTTAACCAACAAATATAAATTTGATATTTTGTCATATTTTTTTCTGTGTACACCTTTCAAGATTTTAAAAAATTAAAATGCAGTGTTATGGTGTTCATCAATACCTATCGAAAGGTAGAAGAAATTTTTCAAATCGGACCATTCGTTAAAAAGTTATGCCCCATCAAAGTTTTCTATCTCCATCTCCCTCGCACTTCCTTTAGCTGAGTAACGGGTATCTGATAGTCGGGGCACCCGACTATAGCGTTCTCTCTTGTTTTTCTCTCAAAAGGTTACATTGTAAAATTCGTTTATTGATTAATAACACTGTGCAGCATTTTTAGTGCTTTTTAAATTTACCTCGATGGATGCTATATTTTTGGATTCGTTACGAATTCATAAGTTAAACTGCGTTTTCCAAAAACTTCCTCGACGCAAGGATTCTTAGCAAAAGGACCTCAAAGTTCGAAAAATGCTGAAATTGGCCAACTTTGCGGAGCTCTCAGAGGCAAATGGATGCATGGTACACCCTTTATCTTTCAAACCCCATAATTAAAATAATTTTAGGATTTTTTTTAAGGCAGAAACAAATTCTAGAAAACATAGTCAAAAACAAGAGAGAACGCTATAGTCGGGTTCGTGTCCCGACTATCTAATACCCGTCACTCGGCTAAAGGGAGTGCGAGGGAGATGGATATATAACCTTTTTTTGATTGCGCATAACTTTTTAATTAATGATCCGATTTGAAAAATGTCTTCTGCACTTTGATAGGTATAAATATACACAACAACATTGCATTCATACTTCTCGGAAATCTTTAAGGGTATGGGCGCCAGACACATTTTAAAATCGTTAGTGGGCGATTGTGGGCGTTAGAGGGGGCGTTGCACTCGGCTAAATTCATCACTTTTTTCGGCCCCATACAAATAGACCCGCCCTATTGCCCATATATTTTACACACGTAAAAGAGATTTATTTTAAATGACAGAAAATTTCAAAGCCTTTACATTTACAGCTCTATATTTTTGAACGAGTAAGCAATACAAAAATTTAAAAGTTGGCTTTCTATTGTACATCAATTTCCTGCAACGATATTTTAAAATATATAGCGTTCACAATTCTCGTCTGACAAACTTACAAAGTTGACACTTTAGCAACGCAATTGAATACCCTAAATGTTTCATTATAAAAAGTAAACTTATGCAAAGATATAATTAAAAATAGCTAGATAATGTATTCATGTGTTTTTCAATTATTGTATTATATTTCTAATTAGTTCATCAGACGGATGACATAGGTACTAACCTCACCAAGAAATTCATTGGAGAAGTTTTCAGAATAAACGGTAGTCTTGGGTACCGTGGCACAAACTATGGCTTTTTCTACTTTGGTACAATGTATAGGTGGGGAAAAGTCCAGACGGAAGGTCTCAATATATAAAAGTTATAGATAATTTATAGCAATAGGCGAATTCACTTTGGACAAAAGATACTTTACTTTAATATATAAATGGGGTTCATTTCTAAGAGTGGCTGCTAGGATATAGTGACATATCCATAGTTCCACATAACTCTATGAACATGTCCATCGCCCACACACTTACACACACATACACCATCCCAGAATCCACCCTTCAGATAACCTTAGTACGCCAACCAGCCAATATCTAATCTAATCAACACAAGCTTTAGACTAAACATCCAGAACGAATCATATTACGTTATCAGTTCGTTCCCGCACTTTTCGGACCCTCAATGGAAAATTACCATGAGAAAGAATCCCCAATAGATTTAGACTAAACAATCGGATTGAGTCGCAGGTGCATTATCAATCAACAATCCAAAGTTAAGAAGCGAGTTCAGTTTGAGACTTGTCTAAAGACAGTCAGTGTTATTCCAAATAAAAAAATATTGTAACCAGTTTAAAATTAAATTAATTAAATTTTTTTTTTATATTAATATTATGGTGCAAACATTTTAGGATCTTGAAGTCATTTTAAAAGTCATCGGTACTGATCAACTAAAGGATATTACTATACGACTAGTTTGTCCTGATCAGCGAAAAATCCGTGAATATACAAAACGACAAATATCGAAATCCGCTAAAGAATCTATGTGTAATTTTCGCACGCAGAAACTAAAATTAAAATCCAATTCGGCCAATACGCGCTTGAAATTTAAAAAGTGTCAATATTGAAAAAAAAATATAAAAACATTAAACATGGCAAACCCACCAGTGCTACCGCAGTTGTCTGAGCTTCATCTGAATCAGCTAATCGGACAAATCAAAGAGCTACCTTATTTCGACGGAAACCCATCGTAATTAAGTTGCTATATTGCCAGAGTAGAGTACTTACTGCAACTTTACCCTACTCAAGATGTTCGCCAAACCCACATCATCTATGGAGCCATTGAGAGGACCATCGTCGATTCCGCGCAAGCAGTCATCGAGGAGGAAAATTCGAATACATGGGGAACAGCAAAAGTGGCCCTAATTAAAGCTTTCAAGGATCACATGCCATACGATGACATCGTACAGCACGTTTGTGACACCCCAGACCAAGGAAGCATCAGTAAGTTCGTAAACGAACTAAAATCCAGATCATCAAATGTACACAATAAGTTAGAACTAGAATCAGATCCAACAGATAGGCTAATTTACACAAGTTCCTTAATCAAAACAATTAGGGATTGTATCGAAAGGAAACTTCCTGATAGATTGTATACTTCCTTGTCCAAAAAAGAGATAACAACAATTGCCAATCTAAAAGAAGCATCAATGATTCTAGGTCACTGGGATGCAGACCCTTTTGATAATTATAAGCCCAGGCGCAACAACAGTCGAAGGAATTCGGGAAATACACATCAAAATTATTGTTATCAAAGGAACAATTCCCACTCTTATAGTTATCCAAGAAACAACAAGGAATAATAATAATTCAAATTCAACAACTTCACAAAGTTCACCAAATAGAAATCAAATTCCCCCTCAAAATCAGGGAAATAATCAAGAGTGTAGGAGGAACTTAGATCAAGGTAGGGCCCAAAACCCCTTAAATTTCCAAACATCAACTTCCAATAATTCTCCGAATACACCTGTTAAAAGACAAAGAGAGAGTGACAGTGCACAGAATAGAATGGACATAAATTTTCAGCAAACTGCCTCAGATAAAGAAAGTGTTGCCCATATGTCAGAGTAATGATTAAAGGAAAACTTCTTAGAGCTATGATAGATACAGGGTCATCTATCAAAATAATGACGCAGAATTTTGGAAATAATGAGGAACAAGATGAAAAATTAAAAGTATTCACAATAAATGGGTCAATGGAATTAAATAAAAGTATGTAAAATCTGTCCAGTTAAACAAAAATTTTATTTAAATAATTTTTTTGAAAATTATGACCTTTTTATAGGTAGAGGTTATTTGAAAGCAAGTAAAGCAAAAATAAATTACGAAGAAGAGACAGTGACGTTAGGAGATACATTACTTTATAATAAAAATATATAAGCGAAATCCTTCATTTCAGTTTGTTTCGGTTTTCGGTTGACCGTTCTCGACTGAAAATAAATTTTTTCGGTCCTTCAAAAAACCGATTTTTGGGACCGTTTGTATGAAACCGTCCCAAAAAACTGTTAGTAGATGAACAAAGCTTTGAAATGCTCAGTAAAAACGGTTTTTCTCTTCAGTTCTGCCTTTCCTTTGCCTTACACCTTTAAAAATTTAAGTTAATATATAGAACATTTATTTGAAAATACATATATGGTAAATAACTCAAATATTAGCACCAGATGCATTACAATTACTGTTACCATTATCTTCTAAAGAATACGCTGTTTTCAAGTTTAATGATAAAGCGCCATTGGTGATGCTGTTATACGAGTAAAGATATACAATGGCCATCATCTCCTGAAGAATTCGTGGATTTAAGTCTTGTAAGATAAAGCCTTTAAGTGATGTTATACGAGTAAATATATACAATGGCCATCGTCTTCTGAAGAACTCGCGGTTTCTAAAAAATACGATGTTTTCAAGTTTTATGATAAAGCGCCATTGGTGATGCTATTATACGAGTAAAGATATACAATGACAATCATCTGCTGAAGAATTCTCGGATTTAAGTCTTGTAAGATATAGTCTCTAAGGGATGGTGTTATACGGGTAAATATACATAATGACCATCATCTTCTGAAGAGCTTGCGGTTTTTTATTTTTTTTAATAAAGCGTCTAAGAGATAGTATTATCCGAGTAAATCATCTTCATCTTACATAATCTTCTGAAGAATTCTCTTTTTTTTATTTTTTACATTAGGTAAAAATATAACTGAAAATATTGGTCTGCTACAGTTCTGTACTTCGCGTACAAGCTTAAGACACAATAAAATTTCAAATAATCTATGTTTAAGATTTTTATAAATAAAAAATGGAGCTATTTTTAAAAATCAAATTTAAAACATGTAATTAGGTTTAAAATATTTGGAAAAAAAAATCAACATTTTTGGAGTATAGAACATCATCTGTGTTTAAACACATAGGTATAAAAAGTCAAAAGACCGTTTTTTTTTCTCCGTTCAGTTTAAACGGTCTTTGATCAACCGAAACCGTTTTGAAACAAAAAAATCGGTTACTGGTTGACCAAAGACCGAAAACCCTTTGAAAGGAAATAAACAGTTTCTATGTGACTATTTGCTCAAAGGGTCCCAAAGTGAGAGTTATTTTGAGACAGCTAGAAATAGTCAACTGTTTTTTACATGCTCTGTTAAATAGCTCGGGAAAGTGATTAAGATACTTTTTAAAATACTGTCAAAGTATAAAATCAAGACTACGGCATTTAGATGAATCTGAAAATCGCGTAACAAACTTTAAAGCAGAGACCGTAACAGTTATAAGTTTTATTAGAAACAAGAAAGGAAGCTAGCTTCGGCCAGCCGAAGCTTATATACCCTTGCAGATAATTCCTATTAATTTACAAATCGCAAAAATGTTAATTTTCCTATTATTTCTCAATAATTTTGCGTTCGTTTCAATTCCAGTTATATGATATAGTAGTTCGATTTTGATAAAATTAAAATCGAAATTCGAAAATATTTGAAAAGAGTTATATCCTAGAGTAGAAGAGAATACAATAAAAACCAACGAAGCAATAATTTATTTCCTATTATATTCCCATTAATTTTCCGATCGTTCCTATGGCAGCTATATGATATAGTCGTCCTATTTTGAAAAAATTTTATTCGAAATTCAGAATTAGATAAAAAATGACATTTCCAAAAGTAGGATGTTATAGGTTCAAAAACACCCAAGATATATATTTTTTTAATTTTTTTCCCCGATTGTTCCTATGAGAGCTATATGATATAGTTGTCCGATCCGGCTCGTTCCGACTTATATACTACCTGCAATAGAAAGAAGACTTTTGGGAAAGTTTTATCCCGATAGCTTGAAAAGTGAGAGACTAGTTTGCGTAGAAACGGACGGACAGACGGACATGGCTAGATCGACTCGTCTAGTGATCCTGTAATTAGTTTAAAATTTTGGCATGCTTCAATCTATTCCTCATCGCGATTTTCCACTATCTAACAATTTCTTATTCGACAAATAGTGAAACCCAGAGCTACACAACTCCCAAGGGTTAGATGACAAAATCTAGTTTTAAGAAGCAGCGTCGCCAGCACAACCTCTTTTAAAATGAATAATTCATTGGTCGATAACAACTTGTAGCAAGCAGACCTTACAGTAACAACATCCTTCATATTATACCCGTTACTCGTAGAGTAAAAGGGTATATTAGATTCGTGCAAAAGTATGTAACAGGTAGAAGGAAGCGTTTCCGACCCTATAAAGTATATATATTCTTGATCAGGGTCACTAGCCGAGTCGATATAGCCATGTCCGTCTGTCCGTCTGTCCGTCTGTATGAACGCTGAGATCTCAGAACCTACAAAAGCTAGAAGGTTGAGATTTTCCACACATATTCTTTGGCTTCCTACGCAGCGCAAGTTTATTTCAGCCGAGCGCCACGCCCCCTCTAACGCCCACAATCGCCCACTAACGATTTTAAAATGGGTCCTGCAACCACATCTTTAAATATTTCCGAGATGTATAAATGCAATTTTGTTGTGTATATTTATATCTATCGAAATGTAGAAGACATATTTCAAATCGGACCATCTCCCTCGCACTCCCTTTGGCTGAGTTACGATTATTAGTCGGGACACCAACCCGAGTACAGCGTTTGCCCTCCCTTTAGCTGAGTGACGGGTATTAGATAGTCGGGACACCAACCCGACTATAGCGTTCTCTCTTGTTTTTAAGTTGTAATTGTCTCCCAACGATTTGAATTTTATCACCGACTTCATCCCTTGTTAAATAGCAGAGCATGTAAAAAACAGTTGATCGTTTTTTCGTTTGCTGTCTCGGTCTGAACGAAACCGAAAAAAATGTTAAAATTTGGTTTCGGTCTGAGCGAAACCCTTCATTTCAGTTTGTTTCGGTTTTCGGTTGACCGTTCTCGACTGAAAATAAATTTTTTCGGTCCTTCAAAAAACCGATTTTTGGGACCGTTTGTATGAAACGGTCCCAAAAAACTGTTAGTAGATGAACAAAACTTTGAAATACTCAGTAAAAACGGTCTTTTTTGACAGTTCTGTCTTTCCTTTGCCTTTCACCTTTAAAAATTTAAGGTAATATATAGAACATATATTTGAAAATACATATATGGTAAATAACTTAATTATTACCACCAGGTGCATTACAATTACTGTTACCATTATCTTCTAAAGAATACGCTGTTTTCAAGTTTTATGATAAAGCGCCATTGGTGATGCTGTTATAAGAGTAAAGACATACAAAGGCCATAATTTTCTGAAGAGCTCGCGGTTTTTGAAGAATACGCTGTTTTCAAGTTTTATGATAAAAAGCCATTGGTGATGCTGTTATACGAGTAAAGATATACAATGGCCATCATCTCCTGAAGAATTCGAGGATTTAAGTCTTGTAAGATATAGCCTCTAAGTGATGGTATAATACGAGTAAATATACATAATGACCGTCATCTTCTGAAGAACTCGCGGTTTTTTATTTTGTTTGATAAAGCCTATGGCAGCTATATGATATAGTCGTCCGATTTTGATCAAATTAAAATTGAAATTCGGAAATATTTAAAAAGAGTCATATCCTAGAGTAGAAGATAATACAATAAAAACCAAAGAAGCTAGAATTTATTTCCTATTACTTTTCCATTAATTTTCCGATAGTTCCTATGGCAGCTATATGATATAGTATTCCGATTTTTTAAATAATTAATTCGAAATTCAGAAATATTTAAAAAATAACATCCCCAAAAGTAGAAGTTTTTATTTCAAAAAACAACGAATCTAGAATTTTTTAAAGTTTTTTTTCCGATCCTTCCTATGAGAGCTATAAGATATAGTTGTCCGATCCGGTCGGCTCCGACATATATACTACCTGCAATAGAAAGAAGACTTTTGCGAAAGTTTCGTCCCGATAGCTCAAAAACTGAGAGACTAGTTTGCGTAGAAACAGACAGACGGACGGACAGACGGACGGACAGACGGACGGACAGACGGACAGACGGACAGACGGACATGGCTAGATCGACTCGTCTTGTGATGCTGATCAAGAATATATATACTTTATGGGGTCGAAAACGTCTCCTTCACTGCGTTGCAAACTTCTGACTGAAATGATAATACCCTCTGCAAGGGTATAAAAACAAAAAAAATTTTTGGTGTATAGAACATGTTCTGTATTTAAACACATAGGTATATAGGTATAGGTATAGGTCGAAAGACCGTTTTTGTTCTCCGTTCAGTTCAAACGTTCTTTGATCAACCGAAACCGTTTTGAAACAAAAAAATCGGTTACTGGTTAAGCAACGACCGAAAACCCTTTGAAACAAAATAAACAGTTTTTATTTTGAAGTTAATAAATAAATAAATGAAATGATTGAACAGGGAATAATTCGTAAATCAAAATCTCCCTATTGTTCACCCACTTGGATAGTTCAAAAAAAGAGCGATGCATCAGGCAAAATGATTAGTGGATTACAGAAATTTAAATAAGATCACTATCAATGATAAATTTCCGATACCCAGAATGGATGAAATATTAGACAAATTGGGAAGATGTCAATATTTCACTACCATTGATTTAGCCAAAGGATTCCATCAAATTCAAATGGAACCAGAATCAATAGCTGAAGCAGCACTCTCAACAATACACGGTCATTACGAATACACACAATGCCATTTGGTCTTAAAAACGCCCCCGCCACTTTACAAAGATGTATGAACAATTTATTAGAAGATTTAATGTATACAGATTGTTTGGTATATCTAGATGATATTATAATTTTTTCCACTTCATTGGAAGAACACATTTTATCATTGAAAAAGGTATTTCAAAAATTACGTGATGCAAATTTAAAATTACAACTAGACAAATGTGAATTCATGAAAAAGGAAACAGAGTTTTTAGGTCACGTACAGGTATTAAACCAAATCCACAAAAGATAAGTGCCATTATAAATTTTCCAATACCAAAATCTGCAAAAGAAATAAAATCATTTCTAGGATTGTGTGGATTTTATCGAAAATTCATACCAGACTTTGCACATATCGTAAAACCAATGACAGTGAAATTAAAGAAAGGCGTCACAATCAATACTAAAGACAAACCTTACATAGAAGCATTTGAAAAAATGAAAGTTTTAAATACCTCAGACCCAATTTCAATTTATTCTGACTTTAATAAACAATTTTCTCTAGCAACGGACGCAAGTAACATGGCTATAGGAGCAGTACTGTCACAAAATCATAAACCAATCTGTTATGCTAGCAGAACTCTTAACGAGCACGAAATAAATTACGCGACTATTGAAAAAGAACTATTAGCAATCGTATGGGATACCAAATATTAAGCGACCATAGTCTGGCTGAATAATATAAAAGAACCAAATATGAAACTACAACGGTGGAAAATAAAATTAAACGAATTTGATTATCAGATTAAATATTTGCCAGGTAAATAAAATTATGTTTACTGATGATATTGAGGAAAATGTACTAGAAGAGACTAGAACGGAACATAGAAATACCAAATTGACATTCGAACTTACACCAGAAATTCAAAATATAAGAGAGAAATTTGTCATGGATTTTTATATGGTGGGTAACCAACAATTTTTATCATGTATCGACGTTTACTCAAAATTTGCTACTTAAGTAGAAGTCACAAGTAGGGATTGGTTAGAAGCTAAAAGAGCTATCATGAAAGTATTTAACGAAATGGGAAAACCACAAGAAATCAAAGCAGATAAGGATTCAGCATTTATGTGTGTAGCTTTACACAATTGGTTAAATTTGGAAGGAGTACAAATTCAAGTAACAACAAGTAAAAACGGTATATCGGACGTAGAAAGATTCTATAAAATGGTAAATGAGAAGCTGAGAATCATAGGAAGTGAACCGGACATTGAAAACAGGTATACCAAATTTGAATTAATTCTGTATATTTATAATCATAATGCTACAAATCAAGTACAGGAACCCCTGATTACGATACACAATAAAAGAAAATAAATTTTTTTTTTTTTTTTTTTAAACGGTATTTTATTTATCGAATCTTCTCTCTTAGAGACTAACGACAAGTTTGCAAATCTTAATCTAGTTTATATATTTTAATTAATTACAAATTAATATTTTTTTTTGTTTTTTTTTGGAATAACGGCCCTAACTATTGCTGCTGGGTGGGGAGGTCTCTTCGCCGGAGTCGTGTATAGCTTGTGGTCCAGATTAGAGACCGCGCAAGGTCATTAGGATGGGCCTGGAGCTTGAGATTATACTTTGTTTTCGCTTTGTCGAGTTCGTCTTTAACTAAGCCTATGTTTAGATCTTTATGAATATTTTCATTCCGTATATACCACGGCGCTCCTGTTATAGTTCTCAGTATTCTAATTTTAATGGCGAGCGGGCGTTAATAAGCCAATGTAGATTGCTGGCATTAAATTTTAAATGATTTCTCTTAGCTTCGATATGTTTACGCCAAGTGAGTCAGTTCAGTTGTTTGTGGCATAATAATGTTGTTCAGGGATAGTGAAGGGCAGGTTTGCCTGTTTAGGGTAAAAGTAACATGTTTACATTTTTGTTCGTTAACGTTTATGCGCCAGTCTGCTAGCCATTGTTCTAGAAGCACGAGGTGATCTGCTAGGTGTTGCGTTGCTCTAAGAGGACATTTAGACCGACTTAGGATGGCAGTATCATCGGCGAAGGTTGAGGTTGTTGTAAGAGTGGATGTCGGGAGGTCTGCAGTATAAATAATATACAATGTCGGCGCAAGCACACTTCCTTGGGGTACTCCAGCTTTTATTGGATGATAATCAGAGATGAAATCTTTGCATCGCACTGCGAAGCTTCTTTTTTGTAGGTAGGACTCCAAAATTGTATGCGTGCTTTGTGGAAGTATTAATCTGATTTTATGAATTAAGCCGTCCAGCCACACGCGGTCGAAGGCCTGTGCGACATCCAGAAAGACAGCGGAGCAATATTCTCGCCTTTCAAATGCATTTCGTATCTCGGAGGTTATCCGGTTCACTTGTTCAATAGTTCCGTGTTTTTCACGAAATCCGAATTGGTGCATTGGTATTGCATTGTGGGCTTGTAAGTATTGCTTGATACGACTGAGGAGGAGCTTTTCAAATATCTTTGATAGGCACGGCAGAAGGCTGATTGGCCTATATGACGATGGCTGGGACTTGTCTTTTCCGGCTTTATGGATCATTATGATGACAGACTTCCTCCATTGTTGAGGATAATATCCCAAATTCATCATGCTGTTAAATATTATGGTTAGAAGATGTATTGCACAGTTTGGCAGTTCTACAATCATTTTTGGGGTGATGAGATCGTGACCCGGTGCTTTCTTTTTGTCTTGGGACTGTATGATTCTTGTAACTTCTTCTGGATGGTATATAATTTGCGGGCTAGCTTCAGGATTGGAGATTAATGGCAGCACAAAGCTATTCGTTGCTGGAAGTGGTTTGAAGACATTTTCTAAGTGGTGGGCAAATGTATTCGCCCTCTCTTCGTTGCTGCGGGCCCAAGTTCCTGTTTGCGTATGTAGGGGTGATTCACTTTCTATTGGTGGACATATGCCTGACTTAGCTTTCCACAGTGGATATCTTTTGCTATTTGGTGAGAGTTGCTTCATGAAAGATAGTTCATCTCTATTTTTCTCAGCTTCTAGTGCTTTGCGGAGCATGCAGTTGGCTATTTTTAGGCGCTCCTTGGAGGCTGGGGATCTATGGGATTGCCACTCTCGACGAAGCCTTCTCTTATTGTATAGCAGTTCTTCGATGTGCCTAGAAGCACGTCTGCTGTTAAATGGTTTATTAGATGTTATAGGTTGCGTGGAATGTTGTGCAGCCAGTGTAATAACACTCACTAACTCTTCAACTGAATTGTCGAGGTCTTCTTCACAGGAAATGTTTGGGCGGTCATTAATATGAGTACTTACATACTTTCTGTATTTGAGCCAGTCTGTTTTACCAGTAGTTAGAGAATGTAACCGTTCTGTAACCTGAGGGTGGTCGTAGAGGTGAAGCAAGATGGGCGAATGATCTGATGATAGATCTGATAAGTGCTCCACACGCACATGAGCCTGCGGCACTCTTCTTGTGATAGCAAAATCAATCAGGTCAGGTTTCTTATTTGGATCTGTTGGCCAATATGTAGGCTTACCCGGAGAAATAAAGTCAAGCTTGTTTCGCGGAGTTATAATCGCGTTGTAGAGTTGTTTTCCCTTGGGGTTGATGAGTCGAGATCCCCAGTGGGTGTGCTTTGCATTGTAGTCACCAGCTGCTATAAAGCGGTCACCCAATACATCGAAGAAGTTTAGGAATTCTGCTTCGGTAATAGCGAAGCGCGGTGGGCAGTATATAGAGGCTAGGTTTAGGTAGCCGCTTTGGGTTTCGAGGTGTACTGCTGTTGCTTGAATATAAGTCGTAGCGAATGATGGCATCTCGTAGTGCCAAATGCGATTCTTTATCAGAATTCCAGTACCTCCATGAGCCTTCCCATCAGGATGATTTGTCGTATAAAATGTATAGCCAGTAAGATGAAAATAGTTTTTATTTGTTAAGTGAGTCTCTGATATGAGCATGGCGTCAATGTCATATTGATCAAGGAACTGCATAAGCTCGTATTTGTGCTGCGAAATGCCATTCGCATTCCAGAAAGATATTTTAAAAGTAATCATCTAAGATTTTTGTTTGACTAAAAGCTCCAGGAGGAGATTTTGAGTGCGCACAAGCTCCTGCAGAGTTTGCTGCATTGCTCCCATTGTTTTTGTTATAGTTGCCAGCATTAATTCTATACCACTAGGTAATTGGGATGTGTTTACGCAGATACTTTCCGAAGTATGGTTCGATGCCTGTTGCTCCAACAATCCTGGAGTGGTTTGTTTAAATGTAGGTGTTGGAACTGAAGCGTAAGACCCGTTGTTGTAACTCAGCGCCTGAGCAAAAGAGACTCCCGGTGTAGTTGTTGATGGTATGTATGGAAGATTTTGGCGGATGGCTGGGTTTCTAGCTGCAGTTATTTTTTGGGTTTGGCGGTTTTTCATCTCCTTATAAATACGGCAACCTCTGTAGTTGGCCGTGTGGTTTTCCCCACAGTTGCTACATTTTTTGGCAGATTGGTTCTCCTTATTTAGAGGGCAGTCCATATTTAAATGTGCATCCCCGCAGACAACGCAGACTGCGCGAAGTTTGCAGTATGTTCTCGTATGATCATATTCTTGACAGTTCGTACATTGGATGGGTCCATTCCGTTTATGGGGTTCCTCAACCGTGATTCTGCGGTGCAATAGATATTGAAGCTTGTAGATTGAGTGAAATTCATTTCTATTTAAAGGCATATTTTCCGGTGTCAGTTCTATCTTGAACATTGGCTGGGGAATTTTGTTTCTGTTTATTATGTTTATAGCCGTTTTGGCATTAAAACCCTTTTCTTTAAGCCCATCTATTATTTCAATGGTTGGAACTTGTTGAAAGCGAAACTGAATTGGTTTTACAGCAGCCCACACAACTAATTCGAAACACAGGCGGATAGCAATAAACTATGTGTTTAAAATTAACTTTATTTAAATTTCAGCTTCCGAATCAATGTGTAATACAAAATTGCGTTGCGGAGCACGCTTAAAAACTTTGTCTTCTTTCTTCTCTTATTTCGCTTCTGTTCTTTCTAGCGATGGTTCTCGCGAGCGTGAAATGAGGTCCATATCGATACCATTTCATATTATATCGATACCTCGGGGTGTATATCGAGTGCTTATATATAACAAATTGAAATAAAAATTAAACTTAAATTATGGCGGCAACATTCCCCCTCCTGTAATTGACCCTAGGGTGGTCAGTTACCATCTTCTAAGCCGACATCTAGAACCGCAATCTTGGTAGCTGGTCGATCGAGAACTCCATACTGCGTTTTAATAGTCGCTCGGCGAACTTGTCCGTCCTTGGCGGTAACAGTGTTGGTCACTCGTCCTTTAAGCCATAAATTCCTAGGCAAGTTTTCGTCGACGATCATTACTATGCTTCCAACTGATAAAGGGGGACACTTTTCGAACCACTTAGTGCGTCTAGTAAGCACCGGTGTAAACTCCCTCACCCAGCGTTGCCAAAAGCGATCTCCAAAGAGTTTTACCTCGTTCCAATGACGTCTTAAATTCATGTTCTCTTCCTTGATCGGCTTGTACCCGTTTGATGAACCCATCAGCAGGTGGTTTGGAGTCAACGCAGAGTCGTCCTCGGAGTCCAGGCTGACGAAAGTTAACGGGCGCGAGTTAATGATGAACTGTGCTTCCATCAGAGCACACCTCAGGCTTTCGTCGTTGAATGAGTAATTCGGGCAGATGCTTTTTAGGACCGTTTTGGTAGTGCGGACTAATCTTTCCCAAGCGCCGCCCATATGGGGGGCTCCTGGAGGGTTAAAGACCCATTTAATACCGTCGAACTTGATTGCAATTTTGTCAAAGTCGATCTTGATCAGCTCCTCTCGCAATGTCTTTTCCGTGGCCTTGAAATTCGTGCCATTATCTGAGTAAATTTCTCTTGGTGTCCCACGAAGTGCCATGAAATTGGTGAAACACATCACGCAGAAGCTTGTATCGAGGCTGTGAGCGATTTCGAAGTGGACTGCACGCAGGGTTAAGCAGGTAAACAGCGCAACCCATCTCTTCTCTTTGCGTCTTCCGACGTTGACTAGGATAGGGCCAAAATAATCAACGCCGGTGCACGTGAACGGTTTTTCATAGCTTGTCAACCTAGCCTTTGGAACAGCGGCCATTTGTGGAGGCTGTGGCATAGCGCTACGATTTTTACATAATTGGCAGGCTTTTCTTATGGATTTGTGCAGTACTCTTAGGCGCAGAATATAAAAGTTGGATTTTATATCGTTTATCACGGTTTCGTGAGCGAGGTGATGATATTTTTCGTGATAGAACCGGACCAATAAAAATGTTACTCGATTCTCTGGGGGCAATATTATCGCGTCCATAGTATATCCGACTGCATTCACTCGACCTCTAGTGCGCAGGATTCCGTTGTCGTCCAGATATGCGTTCAAGCCAGTCAATCTGCTTTTTGCGCTTATTGGTTTTGTGCACTTCAATGAATTGATTTCTTCCGCGAACTCGAGCCTCTGTGCTTCTTTGTATAGAAGGGTCTGTGCTTTTTTGACGTGAAACTCGGTCACTGCTGTCGGCATGTAGGTCCTTTGACACTTTGCCTGTAGTCGCTGGATATATAGAAACATGTTCGCGACGGCTCTGTAAAGGCGCCGCCAATCGGAGAAATAATCCACGTCGAGTAAGACTTTATTTGCATTACGAGTTGTAAAGATGTGTCTGCGTAGTTCGGTCGTATCGATCTCCGTTGCCCGTGATGGAATTGTTGGCCACTTGCAGGGTTTGCTTTTCAAAAACTCGGGTCCGTAAAGCCATGTGTCCACACAAGGTTTTTTGATAACTTCAGTTGCGGCGTCTGCAACGTTGAGTTTTGATGGGACCCATCGCCATTGATCCGCTCGGGTGGTCTCTAGGATTTCGCCGATTCTGTGCATCACAAATTGTTGAAAGTTGCGAGGATCCATCGACAGCCATTGTAAAACAGTTCGTGAATCCGACCAGAACATAAGATCGTCGACTCGAAGATTACGTACGTTGATGATTTTGTTGGCTAAGCGTGAGCCCATCACGGTGGCTTGGAGCTCCATGCGCGGAATAGATAGTGGTTTTAGTGGCGCCACGTTGCTTTTCGCGGCCACAAGTATTACGTCCACCTCGTCTTTTTGTGATACTCGCAGGTAGCAAGCAGCGGAGTAAGCATGCTCGCTAGCGTCCACGAACGTGTGCAGTTCGATTCGGGTCTCTTCAGACATCTTTGGGGAGTAGCATCTCGGAATGTTAATTGTTGCCACTTGAGGCAGTAACAGCTTCCATTGGTTCCAGTCATCCAACAGTGATTCTGGCAGCTCTTGGTCCCAGCTGATATTTGCACGCCAGATTTTCTGCAGAAAAATTTTTAATCCGATCGTATGGCATGACAGTAGGCCCAAGGGGTCGAAGATCGACATGAGAACCTGAAGGACTTCTCTTTTCGTTGGAACTGCAGGGTCGGTAAGGACATCTCGCTTAAGTCTTGTGAATCTGCAAACAAACTTAAAAACATCGTTATGTGGGTCCCAGTACATACCCAGAACCTTTTCTGTACCGCCGAACTGCACTGGTTCCTGATTTTTGGCGTCTCCATCTTTCATAAGATACGAGAGAACTGTACTCGAATTTGACGCCCAGTTTCGGATTTCGAATCCGCCTCTGGCGTGGACCTCTCTTACTTGGCTGGATATTTCGATGGCTTTCTGTTCATCACTCATACTGTCGATGAAGTCGTCGACGTAGTGCGCACGCTGAATCGCATCCAGGGCTAAAGGGAATTGCTGCTGGTGGACTTCAGCATTTTTGTCGCGCACGTAGTGGGCTATGAATGGCGCGCAACTAATACCAAAGGTCATGGCACGCATGACGTAAGTGTTTATCTTGTTTCGGTTGGCGTCGTACCAAAGAAAGCGCTGGGAATGCATGTCCTCATGGCGAATGTTGATCCTGTGGAACATTTCGGCGATGTCGCCGCTTACGGCGACTTTTCCGACTCTGAAGGCTAGAAGAACGTCGATGAGTGGGTTTAAGCAGTCCGGTCCGCTTAACAAAAGGTCGTTGAGGCATATTCCATTTGTTTTTGCTGCCGCATCCCAGACTAGCCTAATTTTTCCTGGCTTATTCGGATTTAAGGCTTTAAAGATGGGTAAGTACCAGGTGCGAGTTTCTTCTTTCTCCGCCTCCTCGTCGGACAGTTGCTTGGCGTATCCTTTTGTAAGAAGATTTTTGATTTGGTCGTCGATTTTCGTAAACATATCCGGTTCGCTCAGAATTCTGTTTCTCATGCATTGTAGGCGCTTTAGAGCGGTAATGCGACTCTCGGGAAGTTTTTGAAGATCATTCCGCCAAAGAAGTCCAACTTCATATTTTCCACATTTGTGCTGACAAGTCTGCTCTAGGATTTCGACTGCTCGCTTGTCCTCGCTTGAAAGGAGTTTTTTAGGCGGAGTTAACTCGAGGTTGAATTGCTCTTTCACTTCATCATGAAGCTCTTGCCAGTTGCATTCGCAGTGGTGCATAGATACGTGACGGTTTGAGTTTGCCGATCCCTGGATGGTCCACCCCAACATGCACTTTGACGCTATTGGGTCGTTCCAGTTGCCTTCGCGGATCCTGCGAGGAACGGCTATTTTCCAGTTGTTTGTTCCAATTAATAACATTGGATGCGTGGAGTAGGTCTCTAATGGCAGGTCCTTTAGATAGCTGTACTTACTGCGCAACTCATCCATATCGACGGTTTGCTTTGGCAGTGCAATGTTTTGGACAGTCTGAACGTTGTTGAGCCAGTAACGTTTTTCTGAGTTTACGCCTGAGATTTGGATTGATGCTCGCACGGAAGTATTTTCGAACCGGGTTGTTTCTCCAGTCCACTGTATAGTAGCACAAAACGGGGTTTTATATTAAGCACACTTTATTTATTCGACCGTTCTCTCTTACTTCTTATTCGCAATTGCCCGATTTTACATAGCGTCGGTTTTAACATTAGATAACGCGAAGTTGGCTGCGATCACCCTGATATTTAACATTTTGCAGAGTTGCCAGATTGGCAACTATCTAACAGCTGATTACTTTAAATGCTAACGACTATTAAACATATAACCGTTACTTTCGAACACTACTTATACATATTTGCATAATTGGGTTATACACTCTAAAACATATCCATAGCCGTGTATATTCGTACATACTAATAATATAGTCAGTGACTTATCCTACTACAACTCGGCCATCCTGACCAGTTGATCACCTGATCAAAGTTCGATTTTTTTACAAATTATGCTTATTTTATGTACAATATTTTTATCTTAGTTTGAGCTAGTTGTTATTTATTACTTTTTAATTTTACTCTTTATCCAATGTCTTAAATTTTGCGCACTCCAAACACCTAGGTAAGGTCTATGTGCTAATTGAAACCCTTCTACGTCTTTTAGTAAAAATCTGTCATTGCGCATCACTTTTGCAATCATATAAGGTCCTTTATGTTTGGGAATCAGTTTTCTAGCAGCACCAACAGTCGTGTCGAAATTCTTCACCATAACGTAGTCTCCTTTTCTATAACTCTTAGCCTTTACTCGACTTTTATTGTAGGACTTCTCATTATAATCTTGAACTTGTTTTTGATGAGTCGCCGCTTGTTTCCTTATCTGTGTTAAACTATCTGACTTTTCATTTATATCTTCTAGTCTTTCCTTGAGTTCATCGATTATCTTGCCTTTTTGCTCTACACCGAAAAGCATCTTACTCGGAAGTTGTCTTATACTTCTATGCAATGTATTATTGAGAGCATGTTCTATTTTATCTATAACGTTATCCCAGTATATACCTTTACTTTGGTCAACTAGCTTCGCGATCATCGGTCCAAGGCTCCTGTTAATCCTCTCAACTTGACCATTTGCTTGTGGTGAGCCTGTGGCTATTTTGACATGTTTAACATTATACTCTTCCATAAATTCCTCGAAGTCCTTAGACGTAAAACAACTACCACGATCAGATATTATACATTTTGGCCTACTGTAAGCTCTAAAGTAATCTTTTAATGCTGTTATTACCTCTTTGGTGCTCGTTGACTTAGTTGAATACAGTCTGACAAACTTTGTAAATCCGTCAACTACAACGAAAATATGTTTCTTTGCTCTTGATGAATCTACTGGACCATAGTGGTCAATATGGATTACTTCGAACGGAATACTGTGCAAAAAGCCTTCTCCCTTTCCTGATTTTGGTGAAAACGCTACACATTTTAAACAATTTTCTATATGTGATACACACTTTTCTTTTAAACACGGAAACCAATACGTTTTTGCGATTATATCCATCATTTTATCCCTTCCTACATGTCCTATTTCGTTATGGTATTTATATAATACTTGCTCTTCCATTTCTTCTGGTACGTAAAATAATATCCTATTATCATTCGCTTTTCTGTATACTACACCATTTCTCATTTCAAATAACTTAAGTTCTGTCTTTTCTAACACGGTTTTAAGTTTTTTAATTCTTAGATCTTTTCCTTGGCAGATTATTAAATTTTCTTCAAAACTGTTGGTTTCCACTATTAGAATACTGTTATACCTACTGAGGGCATCAACATGCTGCATTTTGTTCCCAGCTCTGTGACATATTTCAAGATCATAATTTTCCATCTCCAATGCCCATCTTGAGATTTTTGGATTAAGTTCTGCCTTATTTAAAGTTAACTTAAGGGCAATACAATCTGTTACTAGTTTGACATGTTTTCCTTGCAAATATATCCTAAATCTACGAAGAGCATATATAACTGCCAAAGTTTCGAGTTCAAAACTATGCAATTTAGCTTCATCTGCAGTGGTACGCTTAGAGAAATAGAATACCGGGTGTAATTTGCCATCGTCTTTCTTTTGTAGAAGCACCGCACCAAATCCTAAAGCACTCGCGTCACAATGTAATTCTATATCATCTTTGTAATTATACAACGCTAGTACGGGTGACTCGATAAGCTTTTCTTTTAATTTTAAAAAACAATTCATTTCTTCTTCTCCGAATCGAAATGGTTTGTCTTTTTTCAAAAGATCGTACAATGGCTTTGCCATTGTAGAAAAATCCTTTATGAATCTTCGAAAATATGAAGAAAGTCCCAAGAAACTTTGCACTGCCTGAACCTTTGAGGGGACTGGAAAATTTTTCACAGCCTCAATGCCCTTATCGTCTGCCCTAATGCCATTCTCCGATATTAAAAATCCTAAGTACTTTATATTTGATTTCAAAAACTCACATTTGTCCATTCGAAGTTCCAATTTATTCTGAGTAAGCCTTTTAAAAATTTCGTCCAACGTTTCTAAATGCTCATTTACATTTTTGCTTGCAACCATTATGTCATCCATGTAAACTACTACTTTGTTGGCTCTAATCATATCATCGAAAATTTTATTAACAAAACGTTGAAAAACTGCCGGTGCGTTTTTTATACCCATCGGCATTCTTAAGAATTCGAATTGTCCTAGTGGAGTTACGAATGACGTATATTTAACAGATTCTTCATTTACAAAAACATGGAAATATCCATTTTTTAGGTCTAACTTTGAAAATACTCTTTTGTCAACTAATTTGTCTAATAAATCATCTATGTGTGGAAGTGGGTAATTGTCTTTTAGCAGAGCTTTGTTAAGTTTCCTATAGTCAATACATAGTCTAATGTCACCTGTTTTCTTTTTAACTATAACTATCGGGGAGGCAAATTCTGATTCGCTTGGTCTTATTATTTCGTTTTTCAAATATTCATCTAATAATTTTTGTAATTTATCCTTTTCTGTATATGAAAATCGTCGAGGACTGCAACTAAAAGGCTTTACATTCTCTAAACATAATTTAATTTCTGCTCTAATCTTAGGCTTTTCAGGTCTAATTGCTTTCACATAGCTGTTTTGAATTATTCTTAAGAATCTACATTGTATTTGATAAGTTGTGCTTTTGTCCCAGTTAAAATCAATGGTTTCATCGTTTGTAAAGTCAATGTTCAGTATTTCGGTTTCAAAATCGTCGGGTTCTAGTTGCATTTTTACATTTACTGTCTTTTGTTCTTTTATAATCGTTTCCTCTGTCTTTTTATTAACTTGTTTCATCTTTGATTGTTCTATTGATTTACTATCCTGTCTCATAACTGTCTGACCTGTTGTTTCATCGTCTTGTCTCATAACTGTTTGACCTGTTGTTTCACTTTTTTGTCGCTTAACTGTTTGACCTGTTGTTTCACTGTTTTGTCGCTTAACTGTTTGACCTGTTGTTTCACTGTTTTGTCGCTTAACTGTTTGACCTGTTGTTTCACTGTTTTGTCGCTTAACTGTTTGACCTGTTGTTTCACTGTTTTGTCGCGTAACTGTTTGACCTGTTGTTTCACTGTTTTGTCGCGTAACTGTTTGACGTACCGTTTCACTACCTTGTATCATAGCCATTTGCCCTATTTTTGCATTATGGTTCTTAACGACTGCTTGCTCTGCTTTTGACCATTCCAAAACGTTTTCAGTTATATCATCATCCAAACACTCAATATTATGATTGACCTCAGCGATAGGCAATGACAAATCTTTAGTAGGCTGTTTTAAATTATGTTTTGATACATTTTCTACCGTTATCATCTTTAGAGTTCTTAAATCTAAATTTAAATCGCAAGCTTGCATGAAATTTCTACCTAAAACCACATCATGGATCATAGACTCATTGGCAACAACCGTTAAATTAAAGTAACATTTTATTTTTCCTTTTAGTACAAAACATAAAATTTTTCCGTATATTTTTAATGGGCTTTTGTTTATGCCAAAATAATGTTCGGTGACTTCCTGTAGTTGGGCCTCAGTGGGCAACAAAGATTTTTTCATTAATGAAATAGGACTGCCAGAGTCTACGATGCATGCTGCACCCATAGGAGATATAATTTGACTGTCAAAATGAATGTTAAAATACCTTACATAATTATTTTCAGCATTTCCCTTCCTCTCCTCGCATTGGGCTACAAAGTGACCGAACTTGCCACAAGCGTAGCAAGATCCTGGTTCCCTTGCTGGTTTTCGACAATCCTTGGCGATGTGCAGTTACCGCAGCGAAATCCTCCGTTGTTGCTTCGGTTTGCAGATATCTCCTTCGAAACCGACTCCTTAGGCTTGCTCAATCGGATACCAGCAAACGCACGCAGAATTTGCATAGGATCTGTGAAACATTGGATCCGGGCTTGATCACGCAAATTCTGTGCTGGTATTCCCTCGACTATCTGGTCAACCAACTCGTCAGGCTCAAAATATGGCTTCAAAATATGCAGCGAATTTTTCGGTATGGTGCCACTTCAAATTTTCAAATTTGCGCCGTGCTTCTGCTTTAGAAAGTTTATCGCTGAATGCTAAGATCAGCTGTTCCAACAGTTTCTCTGCTGGCTCCATGATGCGCGTTGCATTTGCGTGTAACCAACGCTGGGCGATACCCTTCAGTTTGGACACAATCACTATTTTCACGCACACTGCATCCAGGTTGTACAGATCAGCAATGTTTCGTACTTGTTGAGCCCAAATGTTTGCGCACGACGATCCATCATAGTCCATGATGATTTCTTTGGCCAAAGAAATTGAAATATTTGTCGACTGAAGTCCTTTGTTTACATCTGCCATTTGTCGTTGCTCAACACCCTTGCTGACATCGATATCAGCGCCAATATCGATATCGGCACTTTTATCGGTATTTGGTATTTTTTCGTCAACTGCTTCGTTGAAGTTTTCGCCGACTACTGCTTGCATGACTACTTCGGCGACCACTGCTTCCTTGACTTCCCCGGCGAACACTGCTTGGTTGTAGTTTTTTGTGTTGCTGATGACGTCATTGGAAACTGCTTGCGACGCGTCTTTTATTTTCGCCAGAATGTTCTGGAGCTCTTTTTTGCCAGCCTCAATTTCAGCGCGTATTTGTTGTAGCGACAATACTTCGTCGGCTACATCAAACCACTCGTCTCCCTTTGCCTTTGTAGCCGCTGCAGGAATCAGCTCTGACCTAGGTTCGGCATCCTCCACAGAGGAATTCTCCCCAAAGTCGTCATCTAGCGCCAACTCCTGGAGTATATCACCATTGTTTTCATCCTCCAATAATGGGGTTTGTGGACGAGTTCCGCGAATTCCGGAGTCCACGCTATTCAGCCGTGCTGCAAGTTCTGCCTTGTTGCCGCTGGTTGGCAAGTTCAGCGCCGCCAGCCACCTCTTTAGCTTGTAAGGAACTTTCTTGGGCTGGGGTAGGCTCAGTCTGCCCAGGATCCTCTACAGATAAATTTGTAGATATCAGAAAGACGAGGTGGGGTCACTGGCCTGTGCCGGCCGGGAAGGGTTGCTGCGCGGACGCCAAACAGGAGTGCTTATTCGGAGCTATCACCAGCCAAATAAGTCCTTCGGCTCTCCGCTGGTTCCGTGGGTTACGGACGTCGGCGGCGAAAGGGAACCTACAGACTGGGGTCACCTGTACCCCGCATGCGTGTACTGGGTGCACTTACTCTCGAGCCGACTAGAGTCAGGGTCGCGCGCTGGTTCCGGCGGGAAACTGTACGCTTATTTGCAGAAGATGACCAGACAAATAAGTGGCCAGTTCCGGGCGCTGGTTCCGGCGGGAAACTGTACGCTCATTTGCAGAAGATGACCAGACAAATAAGCGGCCAGTTCCGAGCGCTGGTTTCGGCGGGAAACGGTACACTTATTTGCAGAATATGACCAGACAAATAAGTGGCCGGTTACCGGCGCTGGTACCGACGGAAAAGGACAGGGCACTTATTCGGAGATATTACCAGTCAAATAAGTACACTGCCTTCCGCTGGTCCCGTGTGGCTCGAGTGGCGATCCCCGCTTCCCAAATTAGTAGACGACTCGGGCCGGGTAGTTTTCTGGTTTCACTTTTATTCTCGGTGTTTGGTATTTACCCGCACTGTAGGTTCTGGTTTACTCTGGTTTACTTGGTTAACTTACTTCGCTAGTCCCGGTGTCCTGGCGTTGGTCTCGCTGGGTGACGGAGTCGTGCAACCGCTGCGTTCGGGCGTAGAAACGAAAAGCCCCCGTTCCGCCAGGTCCGCGTGTCTCGATAGTGATCGCACTTAACGTAAAAATATTCATCGCACTTAACGTAGAAATATTCACATGAGTATTCTTAAGAATATTTATCTATCGGCCTTCCTGGCCCCAAAATACCAACTAGAAAACACTTAAATACTAGACTTTACTATCGATCTATTCCTCCAGGGCTACGAGTCTTTTGTTTATTAACCCTAATAATGCCTCCGTGACTGATTATTTTAATACTGTCAAGAATGTGGGGGGTCAGTTCGGTGACTCCTCACACCCCCCCTTTCTTCCGGTGAAGGACGTTGTACCACCTTGATTGTCCGACTGGCCGTGACGATAACGCGAAACTCGTGGCTATCGTACCGCCGCAGGATTCGCACGTTCCGGCGGTCGATGGCCCTGACGAAGTCCACTAATGTTGACGGTAGCCGACGTTCGTACGTGTTTACGTGCCAATCTTCTGGTGCTGTGATCCACGTTTCCTCGGCAAGGAGTTCTTCGACTTCCGGATGTTTTCCGAGAGTCCCCAGCAGTTCGTCCTCCTCGGCCAGGTTCATGAAGAGCTCGAGGTCAACTGTGTCTCCAGCGTCTAGGGCGTTGGACGGTGCCAACGGACTCGAGTGCTCGTCTGCTGTTCCTGGACCTGGATTGTGGACCGTCGGTGCAAGGGTGATGCCCATTTCTTCAACGAGAATCCTTTGTCCCGGTGTCGTAGGTAGCGATCTTGGCTGAGAACCTGACGGCGTGTCGTCGGATATCGGGTCCACTCCCGTGATGGGGTCTGGCGTCTTGGCCCTGACTGGCTCTGGTGGTCCTAATGGGTCCTGAGGATCCCTGTCTTCCCTCATGGGCGAACCCAGTAGCAGATCTGCCGATATGTGGGGCTCGCTCGCTGCCGTTGAGACCGTGGGGCTTGATGAGCGCTCTTCCAACCCTGCCCATGCCGCCTTGGCTTCCGTTGGCGTGCACTGCAGGGGCGCACGGTTGCCTCCGGTATCAGACCGTCCGTCTCCGCCGACCGATGCACCTTCCCACGAGATTGCTGGCCATGGCACTCGTGGAGTGCTCTCCTCGATGCAGCGGGTGAGGTATCCAGGATCGAACATTGGTACCTGCATACTGTCGAGCCATGACGTGACTAGGAGGAAGGGCGTACCGTAGCCGATTCCTGGTGGCTCCGCATCGTTTAGTAGTGCCAGGCGAGCGGTCGGTGGTCCGGCTGCCTCGAGTTCGGCTAGTGCCGCAACTACCTCGCGCTGATGTGGCTGCTGGAGCCCTTGGCGATGCGGCTTCGGTAGCCCGTGGCGCTGATGTGGCTGCTGGAGCCCTTGTCGTTGCCGGCGCTGATGTGGCTGCTGGAGCCCTTGGCGTTGCCGGCGCTGATACTTTGAGACGGGATCCGACTGATGCCGGCGGCCCTGGTTCTCCTGGGGGTTCAGAGGAAAGTTGTAGCATTGCTAGGCCACAGATGATCGACGCTCGAATGCCGCACAGGAAGTCGATTCCCAGAATGACTTCGTCGAGGATTGAGGGCAAGACCAGCTAGGCAGACTGAGCCTACCCCAGCCCAAGAAAGTCCCTGTTCGGGCGCCAATCTGTAAGGAACTTTCTTGGGCTGGGGTAGGCTCAGTCTGCCCAGGATCCTCTACAGATAAATTTGTAGATATCAGAAAGACGAGGTGGGGTCACTGGCCTGTGCCGGCCGGGAAGGGTTGCTGCGCGGACGCCAAACAGGAGTGCTTATTCGGAGCTATCACCAGCCAAATAAGTCCTTCGGCTCTCCGCTGGTTCCGTGGGTTACGGGCGTCGGCGGCGAAAGGGAACCTACAGACTGGGGTCACCTGTACCCCGCATGCGTGTACTGGGTGCACTTACTCTCGAGCCGACTAGAGTCACGGTCGCGCGCTGGTTCCGGCGGGAAACTGTACGCTTATTTGCAGAAGATGACCAGACAAATAAGTGGCCAGTTCCGGGCGCTGGTTCCGGCGGGAAACTGTACGCTCATTTGCAGAAGATGACCAGACAAATAAGCGGCCAGTTCCGAGCGCTGGTTTCGGCGGGAAACGGTACACTTATTTGCAGAATATGACCAGACAAATAAGTGGCCGGTTACCGGCGCTGGTACCGACGGAAAAGGACAGGGCACTTATTCGGAGATATTACCAGTCAAATAAGTACACTGCCTTCCGCTGGTCCCGTGTGGCTCGAGTGGCGATCCCCGCTTCCCAAATTAGTAGACGACTCGGGCCGGGTAGTTTTCTGGTTTCACTTTTATTCTCGGTATTTGGTATTTACCCGCACTGTAGGTTCTGGTTTACTCTGGTTTACTTGGTTAACTTACTTCGCTAGTCCCGGTGTCCTGGCGTTGGTCTCGCTGGGTGACGGAGTCGTGCAACCGCTGCGTTCGGGCGTAGAAACGAAAAGCCCCCGTTCCGCCAGGTCCGCGTGTCTCGATAGTGATCGCACTTAACGTAAAAATATTCATCGCACTTAACGTAAAAATATTCACATGAGTATTCTTAAGAATATTTATCTATCGGCCTTCCTGGCCCCAAAATACCAACTAGAAAACACTTAAATACTAGACTTTACTATCGATCTATTCCTCCAGGGCTACGAGTCTTTTGTTTATTAACCCTAATAATGCCTCCGTGGCCATTTTAATTCTTGCCTCCGTGACTGATTATTTTAATACTGTCAAGAATGTGGGGGGTCAGTTCGGTGACTCCTCACAAGCTGGACGACCGTAAATTGTTGTGCATCAATTAGATCCATTTTATGGGTCAGGACCACTTCTGAAGTTTATAGTAGCACAAAACGGGGTTTTATATTAAGAACACATTATTTATTCGACCGTTCTCTCTTACTTCTTATTCGCAATTGCCCGATTTTACATACCGTCGGTTTTAACATTAGATAACGCGAAGTTGGCTGCGATCACCCTGATATTTAACATTTTGCAGAGTTGCCAGATTGGCAACTATCTAACAGCTGATTACTTTAAATGCTAACGACTATTAAACATATAACCGTTACTTTCGAACACTACTTATACATATTTGCATAATTGGGTTATACACTCTAAAACATATCCATAGCCGTGTATATTCGTACATACTAATAATATAGTCAGTGACTTATCCTACTACAACTGCAAACAAATCGGTGACGGTGAACCTTTTATACCGAGCTTGTCAAAAATTGATTTGTCTATTAGGGTAACAGATGATCCTTCGTCCAAAAAAGCGAAGATTTCCATTTTTTGATCAGCATAATGTAATGTTACGGGTACGATTCGGAAGAACTGGTTTCCTTCTACATCGCCTTGGTGTGTGCTTACATGCCTTTGATTTCCCGTTTCATTGGCTGTATTGGGAACATTTTCCGAGTGGAGTAGAGGGTGATGCTTTCTTGTACAACCGTTTACTCCGCAATCCTTTGGTCGACAATTGTTTCGATGAAGCTTCAAGCATCGAAAGCATGCCTTTCCGGCTTTAGCGACTTGCCATCTCTGCTCTACGGCGCTGGATTTAAATTGTTTGCATTGTGTTACCCAATGATTTGTGGATTCGCATGCAATGCACTTTGGATTAGGCGGTTGCTGAACTGCAGATCCCTCGCTCGAACTGGCTGCGCAACTATTGTGGGTATTCACAGAACTAGTCTTGTGAGAAAACGGTGTCACGACAGTCGATGCCGCCTGCGCTATTTTGTAAAGCCAGTCGCTGAAGGCCTTAATGGGAGGGACTGATTCGTCGCGGGAGTGCATCGCCCAATTTAATTTGTGGTTACTTGGAAGTTTGTCTACAAGCTCCTTGACTAACATTGGGTTGTTTAAATGCGCTTCTAGGCTGCAGGCTTCAATCGTGGCGCAGATGTTGCGCACTGCGAGCGCGTACTCTATTATGGATTCCAATTTTTCTTTGGGCGGCGGTAGCTTCCTCACCTTGTCGATCATCCTCTCCAGAATGTGCTCAGGTCTGCCGAAGAACATTTTCAGCGTGCTCATTACTTCCGGAACTAGGCTAGGAAGTAGAAGCTTATCCTTTACCATTTCGCGTGCCCTGCCTTTTAGGCACTTTTGTAGACGGAGCATGCTTTCAACGTTGGAGAATCCTGCTGCGGAAGTGCTGTGCTCGAATGTACTGATGAACATCGGCCATTCCTCAGGATCCCCGCTGAACGAAGAAAGATCCTTGGGTATAGCTTGTCTTGCGGCGATTTGGGAAGTGGAGGGTGATGCGGGGGTCGCCTGAAATAGCCCGGCTGTCGATCCGCCTAGTACGTTCATTTGCAGTAAAATTTTATCCTTCTCCTCTATAAATCTCTGTTCGGAAGCTCTTTTTTCTTCTAACATGTCAAGCATTAGCTGGTTTTTGTTGACGTTAGAGTTGTTGTCGGGGGTAATCTGTACTTCGCCGGGACTATCCATATCGATGAGCGAGTTCACTTGCTGCTCGATCTTATTCTGGTTTACGGATAATAAGATGGAGTTGTCGAACTGATTTGGGAGCGGTGATCGCAGTGTCCTTCCAAGTGGGATTCCGTCGCTGCCTCCAGCAAGGCACAAATCGCAATTCCAGTCGCTATTCTCAACGTCTTCGCCGACACCTGCGCAGCGAAAGTGGCACCAACTGTCACAACTGTCGCATTGGACCCAGCTTTGCTCAGTTCCTGTCGCTTTTTTCTTGCATATTCTGCACACTTCTTCGCTCATCTCTGTTCACTTTTGTACGGTTATGTGAACTCGGCGTGTGGCGGAATTGTAGTTGTGTGCGTAATTTCTGCGGTTTGTTGGCTCCGTTTACGTATTACGTTTTCTCTCACCTTTCGTTCAAGAAAGGGATGCGATCGCAATTTCACAATGTTATGGCTAATTGCAAATGCGTCGCTTCGTAGTTGTACTGTTATAACGGCAACCACGCGTTTTTAAGAATTTCACAATGTTATGGCTAATTGGAAATTCGTCGCACAAGCCTTTAAGAATAAAGTTTTTCGGTATGTGGCAATGTTATGGCTAATTGCGCATTCTTTATGCAAAGTTTTTTTTCTTCTTTTTCTTTACACAAAGTTTTTAAGAATGTTGAGAGCGAAACTGAATTGGTTTTACAGCAGCCCACACAACTAATTCGAAACACAGGCGGATAGCAATAAACTATGTGTTTAAAATTAACTTTATTTAAATTTCAGCTTCCGAATCAATGTGTAATACAAAATTGCGTTGCGGAGCACGCTTAAAAACTTTGTCTTCTTTCTTCTCTTATTTCGCTTCTGTTCTTTCTAGCGATGGTTCTCGCGAGCGTGAAATGAGGTCCATATCAATACCATTTCATATTATATCGATACCTCGGGGTGTATATCGAGTGCTTATATATAACAAATTGAAATAAAAATTAAACTTAAATTATGGCGGCAACAGAACTGTTGATTCAATTCCTTTGATAACTACTTGTAGGCCTTTGCTACTTTTGAGTTGATAGGTATAGTAATTGGTTTTTCCCTCATCTAGGTATTTGGCCACTGATCGATAATCTTGTTCATCGTTTGCCTGAATTTTGGTTTCATTTATGTTACCTCTTTTTATAGAAGTGACATAGAACTTGTTAGCTCCAATTAGGTCAGTTATTTTTTTGACTAGCTCAGCACAATTTCCTTGACGAACATATATGGGTGGTGGCCTTGGTTTCTTAACAGTGGTTGTTTGAGTGGCAGCATTATCTTCGTCTGTGTCACTAAGAATCGAAAATCTATTATTGGTCAGCGTATTTTTCGGGACAGTGGTAGTATTTGATTTTAATACTTTTGATGCATTGGTTTTTTTAGAAGATTGCGGGCTTAATTTTCTTTTTATTTGCACATAGATTCCAGTTTGTATTAACGTTCCGTTAGCATTTTTCGTAGGTTTTTGTTGGGGGAAGGGGAGCTTGCCGGTCAGAACTGACGATGCCGGGCGCTGAGTGACTGCAGTAGATGTAGTTGTTGTTGTGTTGGTTGTTGTTGTTAGTGTCGAAGTCACAGTGGTAAACTACCAGCACAGTTGTGGTAATATTGCTTGTAAGGTCGTAGGGGTCGGGGGACGGGCATTGGTCACTACACGGCTCATTGGGTGCTGTGCCGCTTGCACATAATAATGCAGGGGAGAGCGAGCGCGCTCTCGCTGTGTTCACTTGCAATGTTGCAGTTTTCTTTGGTATCTCATCAGCTCGTATACAAAAGTAAGCGTTGTTTCTGATTGACGAAAGTCGACCTTCGTCTTGTTGTTGTTGCCGAGCTGTGCTCATTTTACTTAGGTTTCAGAGCTTACACTCTGACACGTTGGCTTTTAATTTATACTTTATAGATTATATTAGTAATTTATCACACTAATCTAAAATTTTCATGGGCAACACGAGCACTTGTACCCATGCCTACCCAGAGCGTCTTTTCGCGAATTAAATTCGGTTATTTTCACTATATTTTGTAATCATTCGGCGGAGCGATACAAAAATACGTCTGATGTCGTTGACAGCACGGTCAATAGAATTGAAAAGCTTAATGAAAAACGTCATGATTACGAAATAGACACAAAATATAGACAAGCACCTTTAGTAAAGTCCAAAACTACAAATCCATTTAAGAAGACAGGAACCTTGAGAAAAATTACCGAAAAACATTTTGAGGAAACAAATAGGGGAAGAAAGATTATTCATTATAAATCAAAATTTAAAAAGAAGAAAAAAACAAAAAAGGAAGCTAGATTCGGCCAGCCGAAGCTTATATACCCTTGCAGATAAAGCAAACACCTATAGTTTAATGCTCACTCTGTGCAGTTCCAGGAATTCCAGATTCAGCGTGACTATTATTTAATTTTTGTTTTTAAGTTGTTAAAATCAAAACGCCTACTACCTACAAAGTTACAGTGAGTTTTCTTATATTTGTTTGAATATTCCTATGGGAGCCTTAAGATATAGTGCAATAGAAAGAAGACTTTCGGGAAAGTTTCATCGCGATAGCTTTAAAACTGAGAGACTAGTTCGCATAGAAACGGACAGACGGACATGGCTAGATCAAGAATATATATACTTTATGTGGTCGGAAACGTCTCCTTCACTGCGTTGCAAACATCTGACTGAAATTATAATACCCTCTGCAAGGGTATAATTATTAAAAGTAAATACGATGATAATTCCAGGCAAGCAGAAGAAAATGAACGGACCCAACAACAACAACTTAATTAAAACAATGACCTTCTCCATAATACTAACAAATATAATTCAACTAACAATCGGACAGAGCATTGAAATAAATCCCATTAAGGCCCAAAATGGATATCTTGTATTTAAAACAGGATCAATAGATATCCCGATTAATTATGAATATCATTATCTAAGTGTAAACATAACAAAAACTGAACAAACTTTTGAAAGAAGCTAATGAATTTAATGACGTAATACAAATCCGATATCTAGTAGAAAAACTTAAAAGAGAAATTAACGGAATTACATTAGCAAAACACAGTAAGAGAGGTTTATTCAATATTGTAGGATCAGTAGCATAAATACCTATTCGGAACATTAGACCAAGATGATAAAGATGAGATGGAATAAAAAATAATTTAGTAGATACTAGTGTTCAGAACACCGATTTAAATATGATTATCGATGTCATAAATAATGGAATTGAAGTAATCAATAAATTAAAGGCAGGCGGAGAAAGGGAACAACAAGCGAGCGTTTTAATAAGGTGTGTTTCAAAATTATACGACACCAACACACTTATTTTTTGAAAATTTGAAGAGTTGTTGTTGTTTATAGAAAGCGAAACATTTAAATGCAGATCGAAAGAACAATGTATAATGTGTACGAAAAAAAGTACCACGCGTCCTTGATCCTCTTTTTAGGGACTTACCGCTAATTTTTCGAAATATAGTGTATTTTTCGGCTATGTGCGATCGTTTCATAATTATACGACACCATTGATTTTTTCCGGTTCCAATGATCAAACTTAACCGAAAAATTTTTTCTGGTTAAATATAAACTAAAAGGTTTCATTTTGAGCGTAATCCAGCCCAAAGGTCCTTTCAATCTTCAACCCAAACATAAATATTGAATATGTCTCTCTACACCTTAATAAAGTAGTTTTTCGAAGTCATATCCCACAACTCGTCTTAACTTTTGTCTGGTCAATATTCTTAACCCTTTTGAATCAAATAAAAATCCTGTTCAGTTCATTACGTGCACGAAACAGACCTAAAAAATCATTTTTTTATGAACTGCCCTTTTGGAACAAAACTGTTTTATTCCAAAAATATTTGATTTTGGGCGATACTATCTGTCCAAATGCAAAAATTTGTTCTTCAAAACCTTAATAAACTTTCCACATTTCACGATTGGAACATTTAAAACGCGATCCCAGTCCGCGTCACTTTGAAGTTTTTTCGAAATTTTTTCATACGAATTTGAGTGTTTTCTTCATGGGATTTCATTCAGGAGCGTATACTTGGCATCCCGTTTTGTAATGTTCCAGCATTAAATGTAAAAGGTTGATTAAGGTTTTAAAGAACAAATTCCTTCATTTTGAGACGTAGTATCGACCGAAATCAAATATTTTTGCACGTAATACACTGAACAGGATTCTTATTTGATTCAAAAGTGTTAAAAATATTGACCAGACAAAAGTTAAGACTAATTGTGGGATATGACTTCGAAAAAAAATTTTTTTTAAGGTATAGAGAGAAATATTCAATATTTATGTATGGGCCGAAGATTTGAAGGATCAAAGATCCAGCCCAAAGCTGGTTTACTCTCAAAATCAAATCTTTCAGTTCATATTTAACCAGAAAAAAAATTTCGGGTAAGTTTGATCATTGCAATCGGAAAAAATCAATGGTGTCGTATAATTATGAAACACCTTAAAATCAAGATTTTGTTATAACTTATGCCATGGAGGCAAATATTATATTGTTTTCACATGAAATTCTTTGTTTTGTTATAACGATTAAATACAAACATAATCACCTTAATACGACTTTAAATAAAAAAAATATTTAAGAAATTAATGGTGTCGTATACTTTTGAAACACACCTTATTTAATTTACAACACTTTACAGAATACGTAGAAGATATCGAGTTAGGGATGCAACTGACAAGATTAGGTTTATTCAATCCAAAATTATTAAAACATGATTATTTAAAAAACATGAACCCTGAGAAATTGTTGAAAATGAAAACTTCCACTTGGTTTAAAACAGACACAAATGAAATTTTGATAATTTCCCATATTCCCTCAGAGATAGTTAAATCGCCCGTTTTTGAAATTTCAACAGAAAATATATTCGGCAAATACTTCTTATGTGAAGATAAAGTATTTAACAAAGAAACAGGTAAAATTGTATTTGACGAATGTATAAATGGAATAATTAAACAAGAAATGTATATGGATATGGATATGTCACTATATATATGGATATATATATGGATATGGATATGTCACTATATATATGAGAGTTCTGGAATTTGTATGGAACAGCTTATTTGCAGCTGACCAAAATTCTAGAATTCAGCAATTCAACAGTTTAGGGAATACCCTGACTGTTATTTTGTATATTAGTAACGGCTACAATGATATTTTTCTCAAAAATAAAGTGAAATACCAGTATTTTTCTTTTGCAAATGCGGAGGGTCAAACGTGGTTTTAGGCGTATAGTTTCTTGGCCAACATGTCTTACAATGGTCCATTGATTATGTTCCGCCCAAACGATTTATATATTTTTTCTCGTCCATACAAAAGTTCCAAAGTCAAGGCTACTGAGATATTTTTCATCAAAAAACCAGTTTTTTCTTGCAAATGCGGAGGGCCAAACGTGGTTTCCAAGGCATAGTTGCTTATAATTGTCTATAGAATACGTCCCCCCTATGATTTGTTGACCTCCAAATCGACCCACCCTAACATACATATTTGAAAAAAAAAATATAAATATAAAAAAATATAAAATATATATACCTGCAAAAAGAAAATATACGGTGTAGTCAGCAAAGAAAAAGAAAATAAAGAAAAACGAAATCGCGACTTTCTTTTTATCGCTGTTTTCTACTTAGCGAAACTTAACCCCCCCCCCCCCCCCCCCCAAGAATAAGAATATAATTCGATAAAAATGGTTTTCTTAGTTATTATTATCTGTTTATTTATATAATTTTCTTTTTGTTTTCACATTTTTAAGGATTACAGAATGAGCAGCATGTCCCTTCTGGCCTGGATACCCCGCCCTGGACTCCTTTTGGTCAACTTGTGTGTGGCCCGTTGCAACCATGCCAACAACTCCAATTCCTTGTCTTGTCCTTCCTTAACGAGTCCCTGAGCTTGGTTCAACTCCTCCCGGAGTCTCCCTCTTATTGGTTCCTCGAACGAGATCGACTTTCGGATCTCTTGACGGCAGTGACGCATGTGGTTTTTTATCTTCCGGTCGGGCTCCGTTTGCTTTAGCTCTAACGCCAACAACGTTGGGCAGTGCTAGTCCTGTCTTAGTGAATTATGACGCTCCGTAATTTTTCCGTTAATGTCGGCTACGCGGTCCTCTCTTTCCCGCATCGATCCTCTCAGGCTTTGGAGCTGCCGAGCAGTCTCCACAATCTCCATGTATTGCTCCCTGGTAGTTTTCATGTTTCTGGATAACAACCGCCACCTTGTCGTGGTTTATATTAAATTCAATTTTCCCTAGTCCAATTCCGACGTTCAAAGCTTTTTCCCTCTCTGTAATGGGATAGATCCTCGGATTTCATCCAGAGGGAGGTCTTTGCCATGGAATATGCCAACGCTCTTCCCACCGACATTCCCCATTCGTATAACGCCTTGCCCTTACGCTGGAGTACAGCGCAGCGTATCCGATTCGGGTCAAGCTTGCCATTGTATCCCACAGCTTTGTTACTCTGACGGTAGTTTTTTCGATAGACAACTTGTCCAACGGAAAATTCCACCGGCTTGCTGCGGGTGTTATAGGCCTTTTCCGCCCGTTCATGGGTCCTGTTTGGCCCCTGGCTTACTTTTTGTCGGATGAGATCCATTTCATCTGGTAGGCTTAACTCTGGGTCTCCAGTCTGGATTACCCCCAGCTTTCTTAAGATCGGGTATGCAGTGCCGTGTGTCACATGTGTGTGTCCCAAATATGGCAAAGTAGGGTTCCATGCCGATTCGAGTCGGCCGCTCCGAAGGGTACATTCTATTCGGCTTAACTGGGTATCCCAATTTCGCTGATCCGATGCAATCGTTGCCCGCAAAATTTTGAGCACCGATCAGTTTACCCTCTCCGCTGCATTCGCTTGCGAGGAGTAGAGCCCTGTTCTCACGTGTCGAATACCGTAGCGGTTCATTAGCTCGGCGAACATTTGTGACACAAATTGTTTTCTATTGTCAGAGTGTATGTTCTCGGGTACTTCGTACTGATGGAAAATTCGGGTTTCGAGGAATTTGACTACCTCTAACGCCACTGCATGTCTCATAGGCTGCAGCCAGACAAATTTGGAGAAATGGTCGAGGCGTAAAAAAAATCACTGAGTTCCCAGTTTTGGTTCGATAAAGTCGATAAACAACCTTTGACCGGCCCGTTCTGTAACCGTTTGTTCTCCCATGGGTAGTCGGGTATTTTATTTTTGTTGGTGGTCTTGCTGATCTTACATACCTCGCACTCTTTCACTGCCTTTTGCACATCTACCGCCATTCCTGGCCAGTAGTAAAACTGTCTCAATTTGGCTAGGGATTTGTGCAAACCCCCATGCACTGCGGTCATGGCATGATGTGCTCTCCAGACTAAGTCAGATCGCAGCTCTAGTTTCATCAACGGCATCCCCCGAGCTAAGCCCTATCCGCTTGTATAGAAAGCCGTCCGTTGTTTGTACGTCTGGGCCTTTTAACTCACTTTGGTCCACTGCAGTGCACTGCCTGCACTAATTTCACGTATTCCGGAAATTGGAAAGCCGACGAGACCAAGTTTATCTGTATATCTTGTTCTTCCGCTTTCTGTAGCTCGTCCATATGCACTCGTCTGGTACTACGTTAAGTGCTCCTTTACGATGTTCGATGGAGAAGTCGAACGCTTGCAGCTTCAGACTCCATCGTGGTCTGCCGGTCTAATCTGCCGGATAAATCCTTTTGACCCATCAGCCATTTTAGACGAGCATGATCGGTCATCACTTTGAAAGGCATTCCATCTACGTAAGCGCGGAATTTGGTAATGCTGAGAAGGGCGGCATAGCATCCGAGCTCTGTTATGCTATAATTCCTATGTGCCTTGTTCAGTTTGGCTGACATGTAGGCGATCGGGTGTTCGCCGCCTGAGTCATCCGTCTGAAACAAAAGTCCTCCTACCCCTGTCGTCGATGCATCGCATTGAATGGTAAAGGGATTTTTAAAATACAGGTGCTGATGCCATGCTTCTTTTTAGTTCTTCAAATGCCTTAATTGCCTCTTCGGACAATTCGAATTTCTTAACGGGGTCTTTTTTCAAAAAATTATGAAGCGGTGCCGTTGTTTAGGCGTAGTTTTGAATAAACCTCCTGTACCAGCCAGTCATCCCCAAAGCCGCCCGCATCTGTTTGGGAGATCAATGCTGGAATTCAATGCTGTTGTTAGAATCCGAGTCGGTCAAGTCCTGGTCTGATAATTCAGATTGAATAAGGACTGCCGGAATAGTGAGGTTGTTAATATCTTTTTCCTCTATATCGGGATCTGTAGGGATAGGGTCGTCAGTCTCGGCTTGTACTGGTGGATCGGACGATTCTGACTCTTCTCTAGCTTCTATTTTCAACGGTTTGTTTAGGATAGTTGGTACTGAAATTGTTAAGTCGTACCTTTGCTTTATAGCTATTAAATTATCGCGTAATTTGTTTAAATATTTTGATACCTGAGACCGATGGGCTTTGTTTAGCTTGTCTCTCTGATCGTGTATTAGTATACACGGAGTATTGAAGCGGTTTACTAATATTTCGGCGTGCTTGTTTACAGTGTTTTGCTGTGCTGGCCCACGGGTCTTATGTCAAATTTACGACTGTCATAACGCCCTTTCAAAAAATGTCATAGTGCCCCGGGCGTTATGACACTTTTAAAAGTGTCATAACGCCCGCAACTTCTAATAAAATTCTAAAATGCATTTTGAGTTAATGAGAATACCGATAAGAGAATTACTTTTTGTTGTAAAGCGCATTCGAATCAATGAGATTACCGAGAAGAGAGTACCGTTTGCTATGATACCTTTCATGCTTTTTCATATTTTAGTCAGTTAAACATTTTAGGAGTTATGTTCCGGTTCGGATTCAGAAGATGAAGATGTGGAAAATACTTTCAGCCAAACGGCTGACGTGCTAAAATGTATTATTTGATAGGCCGCGGGACGTAGTTTTTCTTCCATGTTGGCACTTCAAAATTTGCTTGTTCAAAAAACTCTCTAATGCTCAGCCCGTACTGCAGACAGATTACAAGTATTTAAATAAATTGTTAAATAGACCGCAGACAAACATTTTTTTCTCTAAAAAATCGCGCGATTTTTTTGAAGAAAAAATTTTGCCTCCGGCGCTTTTCTTCACTACGAATACTTAACTTCTACCACATTACTCATCGCTAAATTATTCTACACAACTGATTACTATATTGCCTCTATGTTACTCGCATTTACAAGTATTTCAATAAAATGTTATATTGGGCGCAGACAAAAATTTGTTTGAATAAAAGTGCAAGCCGCGTTATTGTTTACTGCGCGCGCTTAACCTGAATACAACTTCTTTACTTATATAAATAATCTAAACTAATATAAAATTGGAACTCTAAATAACGGTCAGCAGCAAATTTCACCCAGAACGGACATAAAAATCTAAAAAAAATCACATTAATTACTAAAGTAATAGTTAAATATATTTTTTTCCTAAGGGCGTTATGACACTTTCCTGTGTGTCATAAGGCCCTCAAAAACATAGCGCCTGCGGGCGTTATGACACTTTTGAGTGTGTCATAAGGCCCACGGGCCCGCGGGCGTTATGACACCGGGCGTTATGACATGCACCCACTTCTTTTACATCTACTAAACCCATTTTGGGTATTTTTCTGTTAGTTGCTAAAGGACAGTTTTTATTAAACGTATAATTTAATTTATAGTTTATTTGCCATTTAGTTTGGCTCATCTAATTAAAAATTTGCCTTATTGGACCGTAAGTATTGTTTAACAATGGAAAACCTGCCTAGTTTTTGTATGGTTTTTAGGACACACGCTAATTGGGCAACTTTAATGTCGCTCAATTTTACATAAGTTTTTATATAATATAAAAAAAAAAATATGCATCTCAGTGCAATGAAAAAAATTATGCAACGCAGTGCATGGTAAAAAAATTATGCGCTCTTGGTAGCGCTGTCGGTTCGCTTATCCTTGGTCTGGCTTGGTGCGCCCGACGGTGCCGGTGCTGGCTGCACTGTAGTTCTACGGTGGGGCACCGGTGCTGGCTGCACAGGTTGTTACTTCTTTGATGGGGCGCCGATGCTGGCTGCACAGGTGTAGTCGCAATGAGGTGAGCACAGTGGGCCCTTGCAGTCATACGGGCATGTCTTCTTCAGCTTTGGAATTGCAATTTTTTCTGGGGGAGGCAATTTTTTTATATTTTTGGCAATATTCTGAATTACAGGGTAGGTGGATGTGTGTGTGGCTGTGGTTTTATTTTTTCGCACTGTTAGCCAATTTTTGATGTGTTCAACTTCGGCATGTAATTTTACTTATTTCATTGCCGCTGTTCAGCAGCTTTAACAGTTCAGCCTTTCTGGCTTTTAGTATTTTCACCGCTACGGTGAAACCCACTACGTTTGGCACACATCACACTCTACTCACTGCTTTTTTTGTTTTTGTTATTGTAGGCTGCTTTTGTCATGTATTGAGGTTGCAGTTGGTTCTGTTGTTGCCGTTGTGCCGTTTGTTGCCCTTGTTGCCGCTGTTGCCGTTGTCCGAAATCCAAATCCAGGTCCAGGTCCAGATCATTTTCTGACCAAAATCACGGTCGCCATATAAAAAAGTGTTATCTTCCCGCCATTAATAATAAGATTCTTTGTATGTAATGTTCCAACTTATTTTGTAATTTTATTTATTTAAGATAGATTGTTTCTCAACTTTAGTTTGGGCTATAGGAGCAGCCGTTGTTGCCGCTCCAAGCTCGTCAGAGGTTCTTATCGAGCCCAATTTACTTAGGAGGTAAAAAGGTCTAAGTCCCGTAGCGGCGCTGCCAACAGCGGCAGCGGAGAGACGGCCTGTATATTCTTATATTCTAAAGTATATAGCTATGCTCTCTTAGTCCGGAGCGCGGAGATATATGCACATGCATGAGGTCCGCTCGTGATGCAATTATGCTGACACTTGCACTTTCAGCGTGCAGGCCAAGGCGCAGCGAGCGGTTTGTATTTCGGGCATTTATGTTGATGACCGAGGCCTTGAATTGTATAAACACTGTACTCTTGGTACAGTGGCTACTCGATATATATATTTAATATGTGTGCATTAGGGCGGTCCAAAAAATGAAATCTTATTCTCACCCCTTCATATCGTAGATTAATGTCTGCAAAAAATGTATCCAAAAATCAAAAAAATGTTTGTTGACGTTTAGACCTTGCGAAATGTCCTCAAAGTTTCATGTAAAATTACTCATACGACCTGTAGGCCAGGCAGAACTTTTTTTAAAAATATCTTTTTCCCCTCTCCAACTTTGTCAACTGTCTAATATTATTCAATATGAATCTAAAAATGGAGAAAAATGACGACATTTTTTTGGTTGGGAAACTGATGTCTGAAATACCCACAACGGACTTTCCAACGAAAATGACCGTTCTTTCTAATGTCCTTTATAGGACTAGATTTAAAGGAAAATCGGTACTGGAAAGCGCAAAAGAAGTGGCAAATATGCTGATTGCCATTTGGAATCAAAGGAATATTCGAGCCCGCGCTTTCCACCACATTCTAAAATCAATATCGCGCCTTCACAAGGACTATTTTGACTTTAAAAAAAATGTAAATAAAAACGGAGCAATTCACCGAAACAGGGAAAGTTGTTTTAAAACTACTCTAAGTGAACTATTTTGCATTACCCATGCCCTGGCGCCCTCAGATGCATTTTCGGAATTAAGTGATACAATTTAAGTGATGGCAGTATAAGTGAGAATTATTCCGATAATGACGATGTTCCGGAAAAAGGTGTAAGAAGGCGCAGGCTCGAATCTCCAATCATGCCTAAGAAAAGAAACTTCATTACGCCAAAACTGGTTGAGGTTCTTGATAGGTGCCAAGTCAGTTCAAGAAATGCTGTGTTTATTCTCATGGTCTATATGAACTTATGGGGATCTATTTATTAAACGATTTTTTCGAAAGAAATGGCATTTTTTTTGAGAGGGAAATGTTTTAATGACTAATTATCCATTTTGAGAGAGTATTTTGAATTTTTTCTTAATATAAAACGGCCATTGTCAACACAATTTCCCTAATAAGATTTGTTAATAAAACAGCATCTAAATGCCTTATTCTTTGTATCCTACATCAGGTAATAAAAAAGCTTCTTAGTTCAACACCGATTTAAGTACCGTAATATTACATTTTGCCTCTAGGTCCGGCTAGGTTTTCCATTTATTAAAACTTTCAAAGTAGTCCAAAAATGTGACAAACGAATTTAAAAAATAAAACCAAGTCAGGGCCACCTATTTGAAAATAATATATTTGATGAAAGGCAACAGTGCGTATGAGTTATAAACTTTGAGACCAATTCGCAGACCCTAAAACGCTTTTTTTTCAAAAAATTTCTTTTGGCATACCTTAAATACCTTAATGCGCACCGTATAGGCGGGTGAGAGTGGGACCTTAAAAATTTCCATACAAATGTGGACCGCCCTAGTGTGCATACTACACTGGACTTTGGAATCGTCTGTTCGGATGCATCCTCCCCCTGGCTATAGCAAAACTTACTTTTGTCGACATTTATTGTCAGTTTTGCGCGCTGCGAGCAGTTACTGACCTGGCTCAACATATCCAGGTGTTTTTTAAAAGTAGGTGAACAAACCGGTAGGTCATCGAGATACACGAATACATTCTCGCGTAGCGACGCCGGTACTACTTTATCGATTAGTCGGCACATTCTTTGTGCTGCATTGCACAGACCGACTGTAAACTGATACAGTGATCGGCCGGTAAACGCGGTTTTCTCTCTACTTTTTGTTTCCAGGGGTATAAACCGATTGCGGAAATATAGTATGTTTCCTGTAAACGACTTAACAGACCCTCGATTTGTGGCAAAGGGTATGCATCTTTGATAGTCCGGGAATTAATCTTGCGTGCGTCGAGGCAAAGGCGATTTTTCTTGCCTTTCTGGACTAGAGTCACTGGTGAGCTCAAGCTGCTGTTGCTCTCTTCGATCACACCTAGACCAATCATGCGATCTAGCTCGGCATACACCAGCTTTTGCTTTTGCTTTTGCAGGTCCTCGTCAGTTACTTCTATTATATGCTACTCCAAACTGATCTTTCCTAAACCTTTATCCAGACATGATGGGTATGTCTCAATTACCCGCCTCAGCTTACAGTGTTTTTCTGGAGATCGCTGATTAGGCTTGTAAGTGGTTTCGGGCTTAGGAGGGTCGTTCATATCCAAGTCTCCAGTCATTAAGTCGTATTCCGGTGGGGCTTCGATGGCTGCAAACTCGGTTCCGCCCTTACCAAGGAATGTTAGGCCAAACGTATCCCAGAAGTTAATTCCGAAATAAAAACTTTGTGTCAGACCTGGTACTATCAGAAATTCCAGGTCCTTGGTCTCTCCTTCCTATTCCACGGGTAAGGTTATTGCTCCGACTACTCGAGTTTCGCCGCCAGTAGCTGTGCGAACACATTCTTCACTAAGCTTCCTTACAGGCCGCGTTCGGTTCCTTAAGAAGGCTTCCGCTCCTCTGCCAATTTAATTCGCACTAGCGCCTGTATCCAGTAACGCTAGTATTTATTCTCCGTCGACTTTAGTTTTGGCAAAGAAACGGTTATCGTTTTGTATGCTTACTACCGTGTCCACTACTTTCTGCTTAAGCCTTAGATACTCTGCTCGAGTGTCATATAGCTTGTGCATCTTTTGTGTGTCCCGTGTGGTGTTGTCAGTATTTTCTGAGCCGTGGAAGATACGCTGTTTTGCTTGTTCTAGGCTATTATGGGGAGAGATTTGTCTGGGCGTGGTTGTCTCTACAGGTATGTGACTGCCTTGGTCCGCCCGGCTGACCCGGTCTGGCCTGACGGACTCCGCGGAAAAGCCACTGGGTTAGCATCTGCATCGCCTCCTACCTTCTCACACACTCTACAAGTGGCGTCATGGAATTTCGAAGGCAGGGACCTTCTTTTGGATGCTTTCAATAAAAGATCGCTGATCTGCCGCATTTATAGCAGACTAATTAGTAGAGTGGTCCTTGGCATCCCTGTCCGTTTTCTAGTCCCGATCGGGTGTCTCTTCGCTTCCGGTTAAATTCTTCCACAGTTACAGCGTCCGGAAAATCCTGTGGTGTTTGGTATTCCTCGAGTTCACTGACCGGCCTGCTTTGCGATCTGCCGTTACTCCTTAACCAGCGGTCCACTCTAAGTTTTTCCTTTTTCAGATCTGCTAGGGCCCTAATCGGGGATGTCAGCAACAAGCTTCCCATTTGGGAATTTGGATTTGTTCTGCAATCGGAAACGCAAATTATGCATATCGGGAACATAGTCGCTAAAAGATTCGTTTTGTCCTTGTCGCCGTTCCATTAACTCCTTGATCTTCATGAGGTCACTCCCGGATAGTAGTCGAAGTCGTAATCGTCCGCTCGATCCTCCATCAATTGCCAATACCATTTGCTGGCGGCTCCTACCAGTAGACTATGGAATTCGCGGAAAACTTGGCTTGGCTCTATCCAAGAAAGCACTTGTAGCCGCTCAACGCGAAACAAGAAACTTTCGACAGTCATACTGCGGCTGTTTCCGTCAAACTTCAAATTCCATTTGTCCAGCCGAACTCCTTTTGGTACCTGGAATCCTTGGTACTGGTCGTATTCTGGGTATTGTGGGTAACTCGTGTCCGGGCCGTTATTTCGGGATTGGTGGTGTTGGGAAGTGTCGGGGCGCCGGTATTCTCGAAGCCGATGCCTCTGGCTGTTGAGAGTCTCCTGCGATAGCGGTTCGAGAGGCGGCGTCGCTTGGTAACACAAAAAACTGTCTAATGGGTGTGTCGAAAACCGAGGCGGTGTTGGTAATAAGTGCTGTTCCACCCGATCGCATTATTTGCTCTCTTTTCTCGGCTGCTTCTAAACTGCTTGTCGGGTTAAGCTCATATTGCGGGAGCATTCTTGAGCGTCCCTTTGGCTGACCCTGGGGCCAATTTTCTCCTCCTACAGCTCCTTCGGTATCGTTTGATTGATCCATGTTGTCTTTAATGGATCTACTTTCTTCGTGCTCTTCCGGCCCACGGGACATACTTAGGTTGTCTCTGTTGAGAGAACTGGTTCTTCGCGGCGTGGCGTCGGCACTTCCACTCCTGGGTGCTAGATTTGCTCCTCTCGTTGTTGAACGGGTAATCCTTCCCGTTGTCGATTGGAAAAACACTTTCTTCTTTGCCCCCTTCATTTGGGCCCAAGATTCCTTTATCTTGTCCAAAAAATATATATTCACTTGCGAGTTCACTTGTGTCCTTCACACTTTACGATAAGCGATAAGCCTAGAATGGCTGACTAAGGGTTGCGAATATAAATCTAAGATAATGAGGAGTGCTGTTTTGCGATTACTAAGTATCTCTTTGGTGAAGAATCTGTCCGAAATTTAAGCCGCACAAAAAACAAACATCCCTAATTAGAGGTATTAGCAGCTTCTACACAACTGGGTTCCACTGAACTAATAGCTCTTCTCCCCTTCTAGCCAGCTTTATCGTTTACAATGGGAACTAGCTGCGCCTAGAAGAAAAGTCTGTCTGAAATCCCCCTCAGTCAGTCGTCGGAAGTACGGTTATCTGACCGATCATTCTCGGGATCCACAACCGTCTTCCTATTTCTCTGGACTCAAGCCTATCAAACGACCAGACCATCTAGTACGTCGTGTAGCGTCGGCCAGAGAAACTGAAATTCGTCCTCCGCCCAAATATGTCAAAGGATGCCGTAAAGACTCGAGCCTATCAAATGACCGGTCTCTTGGCCTAGTACGTCGTGTAGCGTCGGCGTTACGTTTCCTGTCAGTTCTCCGACCCACCTTTTCTGTCCTGGGTCGACAAACGCACAATAGATCCCCACCGCAATGGCTAAATGCGTTACCGTAACGTCTGCATTCCTGCTCTCTAGTTATATGTTATTATTAAAAGGACTGGATTTTACCATCCTCTTTAGAAGATTAGCTCATAAGAAGAAGAAAAAGATTTGCTTTCTTTACAAATTCCCCTGGCGAACAAACCCTAAACTATTACCATTGATTAACAATCTTAAAGTCACGTGCCAATTCTGAAACTACAAAATCCGATTGAGTGGCCACTCAACACGGCCTGTAGCAGAGATTGGGGACTTTAAAAATCTACGAGAGTATAAACATGTAATTTTAGACACAACAAAAAAAAAAGAGCTCATATGAAATCTTGTTTGTCCATAAGTAAACATTGAAATATTCTGGGCATTTTAGTTGAAAAGAATACTTTATTGTAAAGCTTCATTTCGTTTATCCTAGGTATCTAAACTATTGACCCTTCAAAACGATTCTAATAAAAAGTAAAATATTTCTAAGTATGTGAACGAAAGTGTCCTTTCGTTGGGCGCCAATTCTGTTACGTGGGCATACATTGCCCCACAAACTAAGCTTTTGCTTGATCGTAACACGATCGGGCAATGTTTCGGGCACATTCCCTCCCCTTCACACATTCGTGTGCCAAATGGATCGTCGCGGGCCGCGCAATACGATCCCCTATTGTCAAGGTTGTCCGTTAAAAGTTATGTCATTATTCTTCACCTATTTCACTCATCGCGTCAGCACCCCTTGTTGAAAACTTAGCCCTTCATGGTTTTAAGTTCGTTTTCACACTATAATTTTATTGAATAAAATATTGGCTAGTGCCATTTATGAGTAATATTATTATTGGGAATACATATGAATTTAATTTTGATTGAAAAACAAAGTTTGTTAGCGGAGAGTATCGAATTTACCACCCGTACAAGGTGCACACGTCAGCTAATTGCTGACTATTCACGACTCAAACGTCGCTCTGAGGGCTCTTGTGATTGTTCATACAAACACAAGGCTGATACTCGCCGCTGAAAAGTCAATGTTTTATTATCTCTAAAGATTATAAAATGAAAGACCGATTTTTAAGCGGATACGACCACAGCCTAAACCATAAGAGCTAGAGCAGCCAAATTTTTTCACAGTATTCCATTGGGGGCGTAGGCGCCCACTAAGGTCCGACATGTCCCCCCCAGTGTCCCCAAACAGCTCCAATATCCATAATTAGAGCAAAAAATCATTAGATGTACATAAGCTTAACTTCTAAAATGGTTGGAATTTCGAAATTTTGGTTTTGCAGAATCTTAGGTCTTGAATAGGCCTAATTAGAAATCCAAAAGAAATTTCGATATGCCCCATAATTTGGGGGCTACATTTAGAATTAACTTTTTAATTTAAAAAATCTAAACCGCTGCACCGATCAAGATGAGTTTTAGCTCAATAGTTATTCTTTGGCCCAATTGCTTAAGTTTAATTTTTTAAGTTTTTAACATTTTTTTAAAGTATTTTTAACGAATTTATTTTGATTTCTTAAGTTATTGCGTTGCATTTTGTGGGAGCCCGCCGAGAGAGCGAAACCCAGAGAGCGGATGGCAAGAGAGCGACGGCCGAGAGAGCAGCAGCAAAGAAAACTGTCGTTGGGGAGGGGTAGTGCTGTGCGGAAGGGGGAGGGGAAAAGGGCAATTTAAGTTAAATTTGTTTTGAGTTTTAAAAACTTTAACTGCTGTTCCGATCAATATGATTTTCGATCAATAGTCAGTCCTGTGGATCAAATGCTTCGGTTTTATTTAAAAAAAAATATTTTTCATTTTGTAGCAGAAGTAAGAGCCTTATTTAATTTCCACCATAGAAGAAAATAAAAAAAATACTACAAATTCTGTAAGCAAAGCCAAAATGTTTCCAAGTTAAATATCTTAAGATTCGAACTTTAGCCCAAATACGTATGTATATTTCGATATGTTTTGATTTGTACAATACATATACAATACAATAAATAGACACAATGTGTGTTTATGTTTCTACTTGAAAGTCGATATTGTGCTCAAATACAAATAAAATTATTCATTTCCTTTCAGCCAATGCAAAATTTGACGAGTTTAATTTTAATAATTATCAATCTAATGTGGAATCGGAAAATAATAAGTTAGTTCGCTACTTTTGTGTATACAAATGTTTTCGTTTCATTCAAAACCACAAATTTTATAACAACAAATTACAATTTACAAAAAAGTATACATTGTAACTGATAAAAAGATATACAAGCTCACCACTTTTACTTGAATCACATTCATTTTTTAAGTTTTTAACATTTTTTTAAAGTATTTTTAACGAATTTATTTAGATTTCCTAAGTTATTGCGTTGCATTTTGTGGGGGCCTGCCGAGAGAGCGAAACCCAGAGAGCGGATGCCAAGAGAGCGACAGCCGAGAGAACAACAGCCAAGAAATGGGGATAGGTAGTGCTATAGGGCAAGGGGAGGGGAAAGAGGCAATTTAAGTTAAATTTGTTTTGGATTTTAAAAACTTAAACTCCGATCAAAACGATTTTCGATCAATAGTCAGTCCTGTGGATCAAATGCTTAGGTTTCATTTTTCATTTTGTAGCAGAAGTAAGTATCTTATTTAATTTCCACCATTGAAGAAAATAGAAAATTACTACAAATTCTGTAAGCAAAGCCAAATGTTTCCAAGTTAAATATTAATCTTAAGATTCGAACTTTTGACCAAATACGTATGTACATATGTATATTTGGATATGTTTTGATTTGCTTATATATATGTACAATACATGTACAATGTTTTGATTTGTACAATGCAATACATACACACAATGTGTGTGTATGTTTCTATTCGAAAGTAGATAATGTGCTTAAATACAAATAAAATGATTTATTTCCTTTCAGCCAATGCAAAATTGGAAGAGTTTAAAATTAATAATTATCAATCAAATGTGGAATCGGAAAATAATAAGTTACTTCGCTACTTTTGTATGGGATGTCAATCTTTTCGTGTGTGTACAAATGTTTTCGTTTCATTCAAAACAATAAATTTAAAAATAACAAATTCCAATTTACAAACAAGTGTACACTTGCGCGCAAATTAAAATTGCATTGATAACATTGTAACTGATAGAAGGTATAAAAATGCACTTCTTTTACTTAGATCGCATTCATTTATTATATAGCTCTACCAGTAGCCTTCGGATTCTCTCTCTTGAAGAATCTTCTAGAAAGGATGTTTACGCAAAGGGTTTCAACAAACGCGCAAATAAGATATAAGAAAGTCCTGACAACCTAATTTCCAAACTGCAAACTAATTTTGAGCGAACGAAGTCGCTCCGGGTATAGCTAGTTTATTATATGTGTTTAAACAATCTGAATTTAATATATGTGGGACCGGGCTGTGATTAGGTTTTTTAGGTAAAGTACACACAATCCCACTGGTTTTGATTATATTTGTCGGCGAATGGTATATCTCAGTGTATAAGGAATGCTAGTTTCTTGGACTGCTTGTGTTTCATCATCTTATGTTATTCCTCTTTGCTTGTGCAGCGCCACAAAAGTGTAGCGCGACACACATCAGCGTTGCCACCTTGCATGATTTTGTCTTGTCCCTTTTGAGAGGAACCGTTATAGCGAGGCGTCAGCGTTGTGTCGCTTTCGCCGTGTGTGGTTCGAAGGAACAGAATTGGCGATTAGAGAAACGAAGAGGCAGTCTCTCTAGATCGACGCCTGTGTTCAGACCGAAACTCACTCCGCTCTAATGGAACCCGAGAATAATTCGACATCAGAAGTGGGATCTGGCTCTCATCCTGCAGCAATGGACGAACAATGGCGTGCCATAATGGAATTACAAAATACAAATTTGCTCAATCTTGTGCGAGCTATTAAAACAACAGAACCTGATGCAGTGCAGAGCAAATCGGTGCAACTACCCAAATTCAACCCAGACAAGGCAGGTGCCATCGCTTCATCGTGGTGTTCAACTGTGGAAATTATATTAAAAGAAAATACATTGAAAGGCAGTGCGTTGGTTGTGGCTTTAAGTGCAGCATTGCACTATGGGGTAAAAGTCCCCTTTTACTGGCATTTAATATTACAAGTGAACCAAAAGAGATTTTTGACTGCGGTTTTTTGTAATATGTTACTATAGACCTAAGGAAACTATCCTAAGAAGTGGGCGTGTCAAATCCGCCGCCCCCCCCCCCTCCCCATAAAAATTTTTTTTTTTTCTTTGGACGCACGTATGGGTTGCTCACTGGGCTTTGTTAGGCTTTCCCTGACTTCCTTGGCTTTCTCCGGGGTACTTGCAAGTATTCTGAGAACTGCAGCAAGATCACGTAGTCCTTGTCTCCAGGCGGCTGCGCTTGCTGCTTGAACTAACAAGAGGACTTCATTGCTCTGCGTGTTTGCTAGTTCAGCTGCTTCCAGTCTTTGAGCCCTATCACCTTTCGACGCAAATGGAATTAGTGGCCGTCCAAAAGGTTTTTTTAATGGCAAAATTGTTGCATCGCTTAACCAATTTGAATGTTTTTTTTCGAAAAACTTGTAATTTCTATTACACTTTTGCCATTTGTAATGCAAGGTTTTGCAGAATTGCAAGCTTTTTACTTTTAATGTTTCTTTATCCACATTGTTGTTTGAGTGGCTTTTGAAAAAACAATGTACAGCCTTCTCTTGCTCACGCCGGCCCTTCTCGCTATTCCATACAGCGAACAAATCGACGTTGGCAAATGTGAGGTTACCTGAGAAAAATAAGATTTGCACCAATAGTGCGGAAAAGTGCAGAATAAGACTAACACCTATGGATTCAGAATTGACAACACTACAACATACACTTGGACGCACTTTAAACTAATCTAAACTTCTTTTCCAAAATCCTTTCCAAAGTTGAAAATATTTCTCAGAATTCAGCTAAAGATGCAGTTATAAAATTAACAAATATTAGTATAAACACGCACAATTTGAACAATTAGTTACATTTAACATATAGTCCAAACCTGGGAAATCCATTTTCAAAAGTTAGATTGTTTATTTGTTGTTTTGTACGCGAATAAGAAGATATCAAAGTTCACCACAAAAACTGTGCAAACTTGGCACGTGCGCTTTCATAAACAACAGCTGACTTTGCAGCTGTTATTTTAACATAACACTGTTAAAAATTAACATTTTAAGTATAAGGCATAACAGTTTGATGTTTTGTTAATACGTTCCCATTACTTTTTTTCCAATTTGAACACTTTTAAAAAATGCCTAAATGCCAGTAAAAGGGGACTTTTACCCCATAGTGCATTGGAGGGCAGCGCTTCGCAATGGCTGTCCCAAGTGTGCTATGCTGATATAACCTGGCTCGAGTTCAAGGAATTGTTCATACAACGCTTTGATACTTTTGAAACACCAGCCGCCATGTTTCTACAAATGCTGACAAAACGACCGACCGATGGCGAGTGTCTCGCACTCCACGCAAGCCGCATGGTTACAGAACTAACGACGAAATGGCGCGAAATGGAAAAAGAAGAAATTGCTGTGTCCGTGACTCTCGCATTGCTGGCGAGCTTTGATAACCGTGTGCAGCGTTTGAGTTTCACTTCAAATGTTCGAACCAGAGGCGATCTACAGTCCGAATTAAAAGCGTTCACATTTAATAAAAGGAAAAGTGGCTTTGTGGAGCATCAATCTGAAGCTTATCCAAAACGGCAAAAGCTATCTTCGATAGAGTGTCATTTTTGTGGAAAATTAGGCCACAAAATGTTTGAGTGCAGACTCAAGAAACAACAACATCATCTTGCGAATGACAAAGAGCGACATGGCAGACACGAAGAACATCGACGTGAAAAATCAAGTGTAACTTGCTACAAGTGCGGAGACAGAGGACACATATCTACCCAATGTACAAAGAAGGAAGCGGATAGGAACAAGACGTTCAACCGGGAAAAACGAGTGGAGCAGTGCAGCGTTGCAGTACCTAAAGGAAGCATGAACCACAGAGGACCAGTGTTGGGACTTACCTAGATACTTTTACCTAGGTACGTACCTAGGTACAATTTAGTGGTACCTTTTACCTTACCTAGGTATAAAAATAATTGGGTACCTTTTACCTTACCTAGCTACAAATTTTTATATACCTTTGGAATTATTAAGGTACTTACATAGGTATTAAACATTGCTCTGATTTAAACTAGCCACATCTGACTGCGACACTGAAATAAGCTAAATCCACCACATCTACACGTCATTGTATCATTTAGTTTCGAAATTGTAATAGTCGGAACGCAGCATTAAAAGTCATTGGAAATTAGCCGTTCTCATGTTTGTTTTGTAAAGTTACCTTTGCATTGCAATTTTCTCAAATGCACAAAACAATTTGACTTTGCGCGACAGACATGGCCGAAAAAGAAAATTTAAACGAGAAAGTGTTGCCAACAATATTAAATGGCAAATTTTTTAACCCGGACGGCAAGTGCGTGTTGTGTGTTAATAAAACAATAAAATTCGATGATAAATCGACAGGAAATCTGCACACACAGCCTATGCCTATTTTTATGTGTGAGATATGTACATATTTGAGAATGAAAACTAATCGCGGTTTTATTTTATATATTTTGTGCACGAATGTATGTGATGGGAAATCACTACATCAATTTATTTATGAAACCAAAGTGTATTTGGCGCGCAAAAATGCCGTATGTACGTAAACAAACGGCATATACATATGCACAATATACATATAGTCAATGTTTCTACATACGGAATTTTTGCGCGCCAAATATGTACATGAGGGTTTCATAAATATATTAATAAAGTGATACGTGCATACAATTATTCATGCCGCGTGTTTTTAAAATATATACACAAAATAATTTAAGCTTATATTTATAAATAATTGGATTTAATTTCAACAACTTTAGAGGGTTCATCCAAGCAGTTACACGGACTACGAGGCCATGAAAGCTAAGAAAGCTAAGACAAATATGGAACTTTGTAAGGAAAATTAAAAATAGTTTTTTCGGTTCCTTGAGCTCAGCTTTTATAAAAAATAAAAAAACAATATATTTACCTTTTACCTTTACCTAGGTACTGGGAAATTGAAGTACCTTTACCTTACCTAGGTATTTATTTTTGCCCAATACCTTTTACCTTACCTAGGTACAAAAACACAGTACCTTTCCCAACACTGCAGAGGACACATTTTTGAAGTCACCTTTGATTCCGGAGCGGAATGCTCACTGATGAAAGAAAAGCTAAGTACTCAGTTTTCTGGTAAAAGATTCAATAATATTGTTATGTTAAAAGGCATAGGCAGTAATGGAATATGTAGTACTGTACAAGTTTTAAGTAACGTTAAGATTGATGACCATTTTATTGAGATTTTGTTTAATGTAATAGGCGATGATCACATGCAAAACGATATCGTCATTGGGCGTGAAATACTTAAGCAGGGTTTTGATATTGTCATTTCATCAAACAAATTTACAATTTCGAGAGCCAAAATAATTAATTTGTGTACCGGTTCTGAGCCAGCCGATATTGATACTGAACTTGATGGAGAAAATAAAATAAAACTTAATTCAATGTTGGCAAAGTACTCACATTGTTTTATAAAAGGCATTCCATGTACTAAGGTTAGAGTTGGCGAAATGAAAATTAGATTGATTGATCCAAGAAAAACAGTTCAAAGAAGGCCATATCGATTAAGTCCGTGCGAGCGAGATTTAGTTCGAGAGAAAATTGAGGAGTTGTTGAGGTGTAATATAATAAGACCAAGCTGTTCACCTTATGCCAGCCCCATATTGTTGGTAAAAAAGAAAAATGGTTCGGATAGACTCTGCGTTGACTATAGAGAGCTAAATTCAAACACAGTCGCTGATAAATACCCGCTCCCACTCATACAGGATCAAATAAATAGACTTCGAGGAGTTAATTATTTTACATGTTTAGATATGGCCAGTGGAAACTACCAAATTCCTTTGCATGCAGATTCTATTGAGTACACAGCGTTTGTGACGCCAGATGGCCAGTATGAGTTTCTGTCCATGCCATTCGGGCTTAAAAACGCGCCTTCTGTTTTTCAACGCTTAGTAATGCAGGCGCTAGGAGATTTAGCGAAATCTTATGTTATCGTCTATATGGATGATATCATGATAACTGCCACAACAGAATGCGAATCGTTTGAAAGATTAGAGATTGTTTTAAATGTTCTGACAGAGGCAGGATTTTCATTCAACGTTTCGAAGTGCTCATTCCTGAAAACATCGGTTCAATATCTAGGCTACAGTGTTAGTGCTGGTGAAATTCGTCCAAACCCTCAGAAAATTGTAGCGTTAACTGCCCTTCTCCCTCCACAGTCTGTAACAGCACTTAGACAATTTATTGGATTAGCATCGTATTTCCGGCAGTTTATAAAGGGCTTTTCACAGTTGATGAAACCGTTATATTTCTTAACTTCAGACAAAAATAAATTTATTTGGAAAGCAGAACATGAACAGATACGGAAACAAATTATTTCTATACTTACCGATGAACCCGTCCTTGTTATTTTTGACCCAAATTATCCTATTGAATTACATACAGATGCAAGTGGAAGTGGTTACGGTGCAATTTTATTACATCAAATTAAGAACAAACCACAGGTAATAAATTATTATAGCAAAACGACTTCACCTGCAGAGTCCAGATATCACTCGTATGAGTTAGAAACTTTAGCGGTGGTAAACTCCATTAAACACTTTCGACATTATTTGCTGGGCAGGAACTTTACTGTTTATACCGACTGTAACTCATTGAAGGCGTCAAGAAATAAACAAGATTTGACCCCTAGAGCACAGCGCTGGTGGGCTTTCTTACAGTCATTTACATTCGATATTCAGTATAGAGCAGGTAAAAGAATGGCACATGTTGACTTTTTGTCTAGAAATCCAATCTTACCAGGGTCTACTTCTGCTCCAAAGGTAGTTGATGAGAAAAGAGTTAACTTGGCCGAAATTTCAAGTAATTGGCTCATTGCTGAACAGCGTCGAGACTCAGACATAGCCGAAATCGTGACTAAATTAAAAGATTTTTCTCTTGATGAAGATATTGCGAAAACATATGAAATAAGGGCAGAGGTTCTTCACCGAAAAATACAGAGGAATGGCAGAACCCGCTGTTTACCTGTGGTGCCCCGTGCTTTCAGATGGTCCGTTATAAACCAAGTGCATGAGTCGATAATGCATTTAGGTTTCGAAAAGACACTTGATAAAGTTTACGATTTTTACTGGTTTGACAATATGTCAAAATACATCAAAAAATTTGTGGACAACTGCATCACTTGCAAAATGTCTAAATCAACCTCAGGAAAAATTCAGGCAGAACTGCATCCCATCCCAAAAGTAAATATTCCTTGGCACACAATCCATATCGACATAACAGGGAAATTAAGCGGCAAGAGTGACCAGAAGGAGTATGTTATTGTTCAAGTTGACGCGTTTACCAAGTATGTCTATCTTAGTCATACCCTTAAATTGGACAGTGAGAGTTGCATAAAGGCTGTCAAGTCCGCTGTTTCGTTGTTTGGAGTACCAAACCGAATAATAGCTGACCAGGGAAGGTGTTTTACTGGATCAAAGTTTAGTGAATTTTGTTCAGATCACAAAATAAACTTGCACTTGATTGCCACCGGCGCTAGTCGCGCTAATGGTCAAGTGGAACGAACAATGAGCACGTTGAAAAATATGTTAACGGCGGCTGAAACTGGAACACAGTCTTGGCAGGATGTGCTAGGAGAGGTGCAGCTGGCTATCAATTGTACAACTAATCGTGTGACGAAGGCAAGTCCTCTAGAAATGTTATTGGGAAAAGTAGCACGGCCATTAGGATTACTTCCACCTTGTGACATAGAAAATGATGTAGATTTGTCGAACTTGAGAGCACAAGCTGAAAAAAATATGTTAGTTACTGCAGTTTACGATAAAGAACGGTTTGATAAAAGTAAGGCAAAAGTACGCAGACACAATGTTGGAGATTTTGTTTTACTTAAAAACGAGGAAAGGCATCAAACCAAGCTGAGTCCAAAATTCACGGGCCCTTTTCAAATAACACAGGTTCTAGAGGGTGACAGGTATATTTTAAAGTCCTTAACTAACAAACGAACTTACAAGTATGCTCACGAAGATTTAAGAATTTTACCAGATGGGGAAGTTCCCGAGGAGCTTAATGTGTGCGATGATTATAATAATGTTGAAAGCGAAAATGAAAATATTAATGATGACGAAGTTGTTGAAGAAAGTGAAGTGCGCCAGATGTAGTACTGCTGGCCAAACGGAAATGGCAGAGTACTTGGATCGCGTAAATCAAGCTCAGAAATTAAATTTAAAACAAAAATAAATAAATAAGAAAGTGGTTGTTGAAAGAGAATGTAATGAAATGATAAAAAGATACAGTATCGTGGCCTGAGTGGACGATAATGAGATTCGTAATATTAATGTAAGCACAAGTGCAGAACAAACTAATGTTTGTTTTGATCATGGCGTGTGGTGCATTAGATACGAGAATGGATAAATTGAGTTGAACAATTTTTAAACCAATTGTTGTTTCTGTGAAATTGAAACATATTTCGTAAAGAACTGATTTGTTAATGAAACCCAAACAGAATGAAAATGTTTATGTTAAGATATTTTTTAAGGAGGTCTGATAATATTTTGTGAAATTGGTCATTATTGAGTTTACATAAATTAAGAAAAGAAAATTGGATTTCGTTGTGAAAATATTTGCTTAAGTTGTAGAAATAAAAAGGGGGCAAAAGAGTAACTGAAAATGTAGATTTTATACACGAGGTCGTATTAGAGTCAGAATGGCCGTGTCGGCGAATGGTATACAGTGGCTCACAGCTTATTTCAACCAGTCTACACCAAAAACTTTAACAGCCCATAAAAACTAAACAAAAAATGTTATCAAAATAATTTAAACGCAGAATACATCTATGATGATACACATTAGTGTATAATAACGTTATGATTTTTTAAATATTTTACAAATATTTTTTATGAATTAATTACAAAAAAAGCCCGAAAAAAAAGGCCACAGCTTATTTCAACCAGTTAACAAAAAAATCGAATAAATTAACATAGTGGCCAATAACTTTTTTTTTTTAATTTGGCATGACTACCCTTTTGTTTACCAACAATTTAAAGTGAACTTTACATGGATACAATGCCTTTTGTTGTTGTTTTCAAGTAAAAACTACTCCCGACCCTTGGAAAGGACTTTTTGCATAGTTTCGTCTAAAAATATTGTGTTTTCTAACATTTTTTCGTTAAGTGGACTTCCAATATTGTTTTGTGGTAATGTTAAGACACATTTAATTCATAATCATTAGCTTTCGACAGCTCTGGATGAGCTGAATCTGCGAAAAAATATGCACTTCCCATGGGTAATTTCTTTAGTTAAATCAAAAATTAATTTATATTTCAAAATCCTTTCAGTTTTTAATTCATTTATCCTTTTGAATGTGAAGATGAACTCAAATCTTAAAAAATTATGGAAGGACCTGTTTGACACTTATAGGCCCAAAACAATTAGCGTTCGCCGTTAGACTTTAAAATAGCAATTTGACTTCCCAATTTAGGCTCGTCATTGGGATTTTCTCCGCTTAGATATATTTTTCCGACTCAAATGTATCAAAATTCAAGTATTTCTTTCAAATACATTTTTTCAAACATACTAAGGACACTAATAAGTGAGTTTCTCGTGTGTATCCAAATGAGCCCTAAGCCTAGCGGCGAACGCTAATTGTTTTGGGCCTATAAGTGTCAAACAGGGGCTTCCATAATTTTTTTTTTTTACTCCGCGATTAAGATTTGAGTTCATCTTCACATTCAAAAGGATAAATGAATTAAAAACTGAAAGGATTTTGAAATATAAATTAATTTTTGATTTAACTAAAGAAATTACCCATGGGAAGTGCATATTTTTTCGCAGATTCAGCTCATCCAGAGCTGTCGAAAGCTAATGATTATGAATTAAATGTGTCTTAACATTACCACAAAACAATATTGGAAGTCCACTTAACGAAAAAATGTTAGAAAACACAATATTTTTAGACGAAACTATGCAAAAAGTCCTTTCCAAGGGTCGGGAGTAGTTTTTACTTGAAAACAACAACAAAAGGCATTGTATCCATGTAAAGTTCACTTTAAATTGTTGGTAAACAAAAGGGTAGTCATGCCAAATTAAAAAAAAAAGTTATTGGCCACTATGTTAATTTATTCGATTTTTTTGTTAACTGGTTGAAATAAGCTGTGGCCTTTTTTTTCGGGCTTTTTTTGTAATTAATTCATAAAAAATATTTGTAAAATATTTAAAAAATCATAACGTTATTATACACTAATGTGTATCCTCATAGATGTATTCTGCGTTTAAATTATTTTGATAACATGTTTTGTTTAGTTTTTATGGGCTGTTAAAGTTTTTGGTGTAGACTGGTTGAAATAAGCTGTGAGCCACTGTATCTCAGTGTATAAGGAATGCTAGTTTCTTGGACTGCTTGTGTTTCCTAAAAGCTCGAAATATTTCATTATCTTATGTTATTCCTCTTTGCTTGTGCAGCGCCACAAAAGTGTAGCGCGACACACATCAGCGTTGCCACCTTGCATGATTTTGTCTTGTCCCTTTTGAGAGGAACCGTTATAGCGAGGCGTCAGCGTTGTGTCGCTTTCGCCGTGTGTGGTTCGAAGGAACAGAATTGGCGATTAGAGAAACGAAGAGGCAGTCTCTCTAGATCGACGCCTGTGTTCAGACCGAAACTCACTCCGCTCTAATGGAACCCGAGAATAATTCGACATATTTATTATAGTTTTATTGAGTTATTTAGTATTATATGTAGGTTTTGTTAAAATGAATACTTTGCGTCTTAGTTTTTCGTCTTTTCGTTTTTCACGTCTTTTGTACTCGCGTCGCTTTCGCCATCTTCCCCTCGTCGTTGCAAATTCTTAATTGCTTCTCGTCCTCAATTTAGGCAAGCTTGCCACGTCGTTAGTTCGCCAAATCTCTCGTCATAGGACCACCTGATCTGGGTTGCCATACCATTCCCACATATATGTTTTTAAGGAATCTAAAAAGATGATATATATTTTCATCGACGATTTAAAAAATGTATATAAGAAGAGTATAAGAAGAGGCGTATGCAAAAAATACACTTGCTCTCCTTTGCCACAATTCGATTTTTGGGAGTGAGAAGCAGGCAATTAGAAGAGGGCTATTTTTATTATTATACATAATCACATCCTTTAGATTTAGTTAATTTAGAAACACCTCATTGCTCTATTTTAAAACAATGTAATATGGATGCGGTGTTTAAAGATTGTAAGTTAATTGTTTGGGATGAGTGCACCATGTCACATAAAGGTGGGCTTGAAGCCATAAATAGAACCCTGCAAGATATTAATGAGAATACTATGTTGATGGGTGGTATTACAGTCCTGCTAGCTGGAGACTTTTGCCAAACCCTTCCTGTTGTGCCAAGAGGTGCAAGAGGTGACGAAATAAAGGCCTGTTTAAAATCTTCATTTTTATGGCCACAGATAAAAAAATAACGCTCACGAAAAATATGCGAATGCACTTAAAAGGACACAGTTTCGCAGGAATTTTTGCCGAAACTCTTTTAAAAATTGGGAATGGCGTCCATCCAACAGTTTATGGAAAAATAGTTATAACATCACGCTTAGGAAATGTAGTCAAAAACGTTCAAGACCTTACATCCAAAATATTTCATGACATTTCCAACATATCAAGTAAAAGCTTAGATTGGCTATCTGAGCGCGCCATTTTGACAACGAAAAATGAAATAGCAACCACTATTAATAATTTATTGCTAAACTCATATGATGGTTTAGATGCAGGGCTGTGAACCCATATTATTTTTGGATGGGTTCGGTTCGGGGTTCAAACCTAATCGACAGATAATGTTCAATGATTCAATGATGAGCCGGAGCAGGGTTCCGGTTCGAACCAGGGTTCAAAAAAATAAATTTTCTTTTAATGAAATAATAAAGTCAACATTTATTTCCATGTATTTTAATTGAAATATGTACCATAACATTAAGACTTATAAGTAAAGTTACAAGAATTGTGAATTATAAAGTGTTTACCCGTATAGAGTATACTCTTTGATGTAATCATGTAATTTTAATTTGGGCATACTGCGAAAAGTTTTGGAAGATGATAGTTATATATTATTAGATTGTTTGAGTTAGATGCAGTCAATGCATAGACAAAATATTTGCGCATTTTTATTTCCCTTAGTATTTAAACTCTTTTTTTATATGATCAGAAAGCCCCCCACAATTTTGAATAAAAAAACACGAACACACAAAATAAATTTTTCGTGAACCGAACCGAATATCAAAAAAAAGTTCCGGTTCGGTTCCGGTTCAATTATAAACAAATTCGGAGCTCCGGTTTACGGTTCGGTTCGTTATCTAAAAAAAAGTTAACCACTCCGGTTCGGAGTGGTTCAGCTCCGGAATGGTTCACAGCCCTGTTTAAAGGTCTCCTATAAATCGGTCGACTCTGTTCCTGATGCTGATAATGCTGTTCATTACCCTTTTGAATTTTTAAATTCTTTGAATCCTCCATGAATTCCTCAGCATAATCTTTCTCTTAGGATTGGAGCACCCGTAATGTTATTGCGAAATTTAAGTCCCCCAAAGTTATGCAATGGAACACGATTGCAGATAAAAGGTCTTCATAAGAATGTAATTGAAGCAACAGTATTTACGGGATGCGCGAAGGGGGAAACAGTGTTTCTACCCAGGATCCCATTAATACCATCCAGTCTGCCGTTTCAGTTTAAAAGGCTACAATTCCCTCTAAAAGTTTGCTTTGCAATAACTATAAATAAATCGCAGGGGCAGACTTTGAAGCTGGCTGGACTAGATCTTAGAGAAGTTTGCTTCTCTCATGGACAATTTTATGTCGCATGCTCTAGAGTTAGCTCTGCCAGTAGCCTTATTATTCTCGCTCCTAAAGGATCTTCTAAAAATGTTGCTTACACAGAGATTTGAAAGTAATCTATTAATTAACATTATTAAACCTAGAAAGTTTCAGTGGAATAGGTCTTATTGGACATACCACATTAAAAAAACGCGCCAATTTCTCTACCTCAGGGGTGGTGTGGAAATCGGAAAGTCTTGATAACCGTACTCAAAACTAATTTTAAGCGAAAGAAGTCGCGCCGGGTACAGCTAGTATTATATAAAGTACAACCAAAAGGTAGACTGACTGATATAGACTATTTTAATGCCTTGAGGAGGCCTAAAGTGGGAATTTTTTTTCATATAATTAAGCAGAGGCACGGATAACACTATCGTTCTTAAACACAATCACTTATTGAATATATATATATATATAAAGGTATGTATGTTTATGCATGTATGTCGCTGTATCCCACGGCGGCACACGTCTTGATAAGCTGCGGGCAGCGGCGTCTCCGATGTCTTGCTCACTTCACTTTGTATCGTTGTTGTTGCACTTGCATTCATAAATGCCAGAGTTCACAATTTGTTTATGTTTTCTTCACTTCACGTTTGTCTGTAATGAAGGCATTTAATTGCCTTTATTTTTGTCACTTTGTTATGGCTTTTGGATCACATTATTGTCTTTTAGACCTGGCGGCATATCGCTTGTTCCAGGGCGTGCTTTTGGTCCCTGCGTCCTTGTACAGATCGCTTGTACATTTTGACCCCTTTCAGGATGATTAAGAAAACAAATATAACGATGACGATCTTAAGGTTTTGGTTCACGTCCTGAATGTCGTCCTTGTGATCAAATATTTTTACGGTATTAATCACGTTGGCAGTACCATGGTCCACTTTGGAATTGGTTCCACCCATGGTGAAGTCCTGGCTTTTTATGTATTGGCAAATTGAGGCTCGTCCGTCTCGGAGCTAGGATTTAACAGGCCTTCCCTTAGTGGAAATCGGGGGCAGCACGAAGAACTTCCTTCAGGAAAAATAGCAGTCCTGTGGAATGCTTAAGGACGTCCTTCTATCGTTTCGGTCTTGGCTTCAGTCTTCAAGGCTTTGGGGAATATAGTGCTTACACTTAAGTGCCCTGAGATCAGAATAAATTCTGTCTACCTTCTCTATCCGGCTGCGGATACCAGTATAGAGCTTTTTCTCAGTCCCCGTAATAGTTTGGGTTATTTAGGTGTTCCCACCTATGATTTCCCCTATTGGTAGTGTCAATGACCGACTGATGCACTTTGCCAGCTGCTGGTGTAGGTTACCAGTCGACCTCGCGGTAGTTGTTCTGACCGTATGCCACCCAAAAGATCGTCAAATTGCACATACCTTTGCTTGTTTAAGGTGAGTCATCTGCTCGATTGTCCCCCTCTCTTTGCCTTGAGATTCGTTGTTGTTTTCTACGTGGATCTTTCTCCATCAAATAAATTGAAGAAGAGGGCGTACGTAAGAGGCTCGAAGTTATCGATGCGGAAACGCATGGAAAGACTTCGCATAAGGAATCTTCGTACGACCATCGAAAAAGTGCTTGCTTTCTCTCTTTTTTTCTACTATGTAGGCGCCCTTAAACGTGTGGCTTCGACCCACTATTGTACCAAGAGTCTCATGTTCCTCCGACTGCTCTAACCGTGCTATTATTAATCTATTACTTTATCTCTACACACAAAAAAACAATTGATTGGCAAAAAAAAACAATAAAGGAAGTTAGCTTCGGCCAGCCGAAGCTTATATACCCTTGCAGATAAAGCAAACACCTTTAGTTTAATGCTCTCGGTGCAGTTCCAGGGATTCCAGATTCAGAGTGCCTATTTAAATTTTGTTTTTAAGTTGTCAAAAATCAAAACGCCTACTTCCTACAAAGTTACAATGAATTTTCTTATATTTCTTTGAATATTTCTATGGGAGCCTTAAGATATAGAGGTCCGATCTTGCTCGTTCCGACATATGTACTACCTGCAATAGAAAGAAGACTTTCGGGAAAGTTTCATCGCGGTAGCTTTAAAACTGAGAGACTAGTTCGCATAGAAACGGACAGATGGACATGGCTAGATAGACTCGGCTATTGGTGCTGATCAAGAATATATATACTTTATGTGGTCGGAAACGTCTCCTTCACTGCGTTGCAAACATCTGACTGAAATTATAATACCCTCTGCAAGGGTATAAATGTAGACCCATACGGATAATTATGTTGATAGTTTTTTCGATGGGTATGAGTGTGCATAAAGGGTACCTGTAAAAAAACTTTGCGTCGCTGGACAGAAACATACATACATATACATTAGGGCGTTCCCCCTATACGATTTTTCGGTTCCCAAATCTTTGTTTGTCTTTTTTTTCGATATTTTCTTTTTCAGGTATTTATGTATATGTATGTTTAAAGAAAACAAAAAATGATACCTGCATAAAGAAAATATACGCTGTAGTCAGCAAAAGAAAAAAAAAAAGAAAGAAAAACGAAATCGCCACTTTGTGACCCCCTTTATATCGCTATTTTTCACTTAGCGAAACTTAAACCCCCAAGAATAAGAACTGTTTTTACTTTAAATATTTATTTATTGTTTCTTTATTTTGGATTCCCTTACAAGTTTTACTAATTCCTGGAGTTCAGGATTAGCCGGAGATCCCTCCGGCCTCCGCGGCCCTCTCCGGGTCACGCCTCGCAAGTTTTACTGCCACTCTATCCATGTGTCGGATAAGCCGCTGCTCCTCCCTCTGACGCCGGGCAAAAAGGACAACGGGCTCAAACAGGTGCCAGGGACTTTGGACCTGGATTGAAGAGTTGCCGCGGACAGAGCGCGACGGGGAATTAATGGTACCCGGAGGCCCTATATAAAGCCTCTTCAGAGAGCTTCAAGAATCTTCAGGAAGCTTCGAAAGATCGTCGAGGGTCAACGAGGAGAGCACCGAGTCATGAGGGCCAGCCGAGCCTACAAGATAGCTGTACCACTAAGAACCCGTGAATTCTGTGCTTTCTCTACTGGGCGGACCTAAATAATCAGTTCGTTAAATCTGGCGTCCAAAACGTGATTGTCCTAGCAGTGAAAGCAACGTAAAGAAGAATGGGGAAGAAGTGGATTTATCGCCTCAAAACAGAGGATTTTGCCTACGTCGTAGAGAGGCTAAACATCGCTCTGGAAGGAAAAACAGACGACAAAAGAAAGGCATTGTCAGAATAGTATTCTGAGACGGAGAACGACCCGAAACTTTTCGGGATCTGGGTCAAGCATACCCCGAGAAAACAGGCTCAAGCATTACAGTGACACCCGCCGAAGGGGAACCCTAGTGGAAAGTCTGAGCATCGACAACATGCAAAAGGAGGCACAAAAGAGGAGCAAGGAGAGGAAAAAGATAGAATGCGTATAGAAAACGACAGCACCGGTACCGGCTCCGACTCCGATACCCAGCCAGCCAGATTATGCAAAGGTGGCGAAACAAGTCCGCGAATGGTCGTTTAAGTTCATACATACGGCCTGGATTTGGATATGATTCCCCGCGCCATGCCAGAATTACTTAAAAGGAGGGCATTGAAGTGGTTCACTTCGACAACAATCAGTGGCGACCCTGGGCGTAATTCATCGAGAGTTTTCACACATATTTCCTGCCGTGAGACTTTTTCTCCAAGCTTTCGGACAAAGTCAGGCAAAGGAAGCAAGGCTACGGGGAGGCGTTCAAAGACTACATGATCGACATAAAAACCATGATTATTTATTCGCCGACAGAGTCCCTCAACATCATCCGGCAGAACTGCACACCGAATCTAAAGATCGCCCTCAGAGCATACACAGTGGAGGACCTGGATACACTAATGGACCTAGCCGACGAGTATAAGGAACGGGAGACATTTGCCCTGTAGTATGCATGTATCATTATAGCAGGTACTTACTGTACCAATGCCAGAATTGTCCAACCAAAATACCAATGCTACTCAAAACCCAATTTATGAGAACTGCTAGTGTCAGCATATTCCCATGGGCTGAGTGCACACACATACTATGCATACCAGGCTCTCTCTCTGTGTGTGCATTTGAAATACATAAGCACTGGCTGCGCCGCTGCCGGCGTCACCGTCGTTTTTAGCTGCGCTAATGCGCTTGAACATTTATAGAGAGAGACTTAAGGATTCAATAGAGCTCAACTAAAAACAAGAAAGGAAGTTAGCTTCGGCCAGCGGAAGTTTATATACCCTTGCAGGAATACCTACTTAAAATGTTGTTTTTACATTGTCAAAAATCAAAACACCCACTTTCTACAAAGTTACAATAGTTTTTCTATTATTTTTTTGATTATTCCTATGAGAGAAAGTTTCATCACGATAGCTTTAAAACTGAGAGACTAGTTCGCATAGAAACGGACAGACGGACAGACTGACAGACGGACAGACGGACATGGCTAGATGGACTCGGCTATTGATGCTGATCAAGAATATATATACTTTATGTGGTCGGAAACGTAATTATAATACCCTCTGCAAGGGGATAAAGAGATATCTGTTTTATTCATTACCGGGATCACTAAAATATATGGTGCGAACATAACATAACACTTATAACATGGCGACCGTGACAGTGGTTGCTGTTATAGTTCCTGTGCAACGAAAATAAAAACACATAAACACGAATATATAAAAACCGAATATAAAAACGAAAATATAAGAACCGAATATAAAAACCTATAAAGACGTATAAATATACAAAAAAATGTGATAAAATTAAAGAACATTATGAAAACAAACACCTGTGGAAAACACCCAATTTAAAATAAAAAAATTATTTAACGCCTGTGCGAGGACCAGCGCCGGCAACGCCCGAGTCCAAAGGGCACCGGACATCTGCAGCAGCCGACGAAAGAGATCAGAAATCAAAAATAAAAAACGCCAAATCTAAAAAAAATTTTAACGCCTGTGCGAGGACCAGCGCCGGCAACGACTGATTCCAAAGGGCACCGGACACCTGCAACAGTTTACGGCAGCAGTGCGGGAGGCAATCTGCACCCTGCGCCAACGAATGGAAAAGTGCGTATGAGTGACGTTACTCTAGAAAATGCTGCTCCTGTCGAGCAAAGGGATGCAACGAGCTTGCAAGAAGTTCTAGGGGTGTGTCCAAACGATGGACCACGCCCCCTCACAATAGCTGAGTACAGGGCACGAAACGCGAAGAAAATTAACAAGAAAAAAAACGAAGTGGACAACGTATCAAACTGGGTAAGAACTTCTCAACTGCGCATATGAAATTTTAGATTTTCTTCAAACTTGGGTACCTCGTAGAGTTTGGCTTGGTTATCATCTGTGATTTTTTTAAAAATTTGTTGGTGTCCATTTAGGTGCGCTATGAATTTTTGAAGTTAAGAACTTAAAAAATGTTCTCAAACTTCAAATTAGTATATCTCGAGAACGGCTGAGAGGAACAACGTGCAACTTTACACGTTTTTAAATGTGTACTGGGGGAGTTAGAAAATAATTTTTTTAAATTTTTTGTTGTCCAATAAGTATGAATTTTAATTATTTGAAATTTTTCATTGCGGTTTTGAATGTCTTCTTCATCCTATAAAAGATACTTAACTGTCCAAGATTGTTTATTTCATAACCAACTTAATTAACCCGAAGAAACATTTTTGTTCCTTTTCATCATTTCCAAGATATACAATTTTGTATGCGAATTTAGATAAATCCTATTTATATTTCCAATGAGTACAATTCTTACACGTTTAAGCTGAAAGTTTGCACAACTCAATTACTCACTGATATTATGCATATAAATTAATAGAATAATTTTACCATCGTCCCTTCATATAGCTGCCATACAAATCGATGGATTTTCTTATTGTTAAGAAGGTAGGCTTTGAAGAATAAAAATTACAATCTGAAACAAAAAATTTAAAAAAATTATTTTCTAACTCCCCCAGTACACATTTAAAAACGTGTAAAGTTGCACGTTGTTCCTCTCAGCCGTTCTCGAGATATACTAATTTGAAGTTTGAGAACATTTTTAAAGTTCTTAACTTCTAAATTTCATAGCGCCCCTAAATGGACACCAAAAAATTTAAAAAAACTCACAGATGATTATCAAGCCAAACTCTACGAGGTACCCGAGCTTAAAGAAAATCTATTATTTCATATGCGCAGTTGAGAAATTCTTACCCAACTGCTACAACAAAGAAGACTGATCAAGAACTATATTAAAGCAGCTTCAACAGCCGAGGAAATAATTGCTCATGAAAAAAATCTGGCCGTCATCTAGCAAGCACTTTGCCAAAGAGCAAAGTAACAAAGGCTGAATTTATGCCAATGCCCTAGTTGCCATTAGTTTAATAACTCTAACTCAAGCCGATGCGCGAAAGCGCTGCATGAAAATTACTAACCTCTGTTAGGCTTTATACTAAAATCATATGGCAGGTATTTGAATTATATAGAGTGTCAAATTGTAAAACTGCCATGTGAAAATTATTAAACCATTTTTTCTTCTTTTCTTTTGATTAATGAATACTAACAATATAAGTAAATTAGCAGAATTTGAGGATAATAATTCGCCATACATAGTTGGCATAAAATATTTTTGGAAAATTATCCCAAGATGTGTTTAGTAGACACAACAGTTGTCGATTCAACGGCGAATGTCGTTAATAAGGTAGAATCTCAAAAAATAGATATGCAAACAATAACAATTTTATTAATAACTAGCAGGGTCTGTAGCCCGCAGCTTAGCCTGCGGAAATTAAAACTGAAAATTATGCATACCTTTATATTTGCTACTTATTTTAAATTTACAAATTCCTTTTTTTTAGCTTATACCCGAGAAAAGATTTTATCATAACTTTTTTCTTATTTTCCGCAAAAACAACAGTATATTGTCCTATGTAGGCTACTTAAAATATATAAAAAAAAACTTGCGAAAAAATTTCTAAAATTCTTATTGCTTGCGTAAGTTATCAGCTGCACAGAACAGAAACAAATTAATTTTTCGACACAAATCCTTACACTAATTTTATTCACAACATTAGTACTTTGTCCAAAACATATTGTTTAAATATAGAATGTCATACTGGATTGAGCATGTAATTAAATTTCAAATCGATAAGCGTGTAAATCTAGAAAATAAGCTTGTTTTCTTAAAAAAATTCACCAAAACATTGCTTAAACATACCTCTTTCTCTAAAAGATAGCTCTCCAAAAACCAATATGATTATTTTGGTTAAGATTTATGAAGTTAGAGGAAATATTTTTGTTTAGGTAACGAAAAGGTAAATAAAAACCAAATACACTTTGCGATTTAGCTAATATGGGGGTTTCTAGAAGGTATCCACTATAGACAACTCTTATAAGGGAAACCAATATGTGTGCGAAGCAATGTTTTGCTTTATATATTCGACTAATTTAAGATAAGACATCAAGAAAGTCAATTCCATATTACTGCATTTTACCATTAATATTTTGTTTCAGTATTTTTGTTTTCACATTAATTTTTCACCTTGATTAGAATTATATTAATAATAAGAAAGGCAGGTGGGGAAGCCGTGAATCAAATTGTTTAAACATTTGAATTTGTTTAAACAATATGAGGCGCGTGTATTAAAGAGCAGGAGAATCAATTGGTTTGAGTATTTAATGTTCTTTTAATATTATCAATGCGATTTGAATTTTAGTTCACAAAAATCGGTTACAAAATGTCTTATGTAAGTATGTTGTGGAAATGTAAATGAAATATTCTTTTAGCAAAAGGATATCAGTATTGTCTTGAATTTGAATTTGATCGAATCTCAATTCCTTAGTCAGCTGCAATGCACACACACATACGTACACACGCATATATCTATCTAATGACTGTGTGTGTAAAATACGCATTTTTTAGATATATTTATTTTGTGCGTGTGTGTGTACAATGTACACTGTACATTAGGGTGGACTTATTTTGTATGAAATTTCTAAGGCCATGCTCTCACCCCTTCATATATAGCCTTTTTGTATCCTTAATCGATTAAAGAAAGAAAAAATAAAAAATAATTAGTTGTAGGCGGTGCGCAACGGCTTTAAAGTTTATTACGCATATTTCAGATTCATCTAGATGCCGTAGACTTAATTTTATACTTTGACAGTATTTTAAAAAGTATCTTAATCACTTTCCCGAGCTTTTTAATAAGGGATGAAGTCGTGGATTAAATTCGAGTCCCTGGGAGACAATTACAACTTAAAAATAACAATAATAACCAGGGACCGTAAATAATCATTATTTGAGATTTTTATTTTAAAAGGCCTACTGAGATTTGTACAAGTTTTAGTCAAAAATTTAACTGGTTTTTATGCACTTTATAGACATGAACAAATAACAGTTAACTTGCTTTCCAGATTTGTTGACATGCATATACTTTGTGGACAATAGTAAAAAGAACGTTATTTTTGACGTTTAAAACAAAAAATCACAGTAGTCTTTTTAAAATAAAAATCTCAAATAATGATTATTTACGGTCCCTGATAATAACGAATAATCAAGGACATTTAGAGTACAACTTATAAATATTACGGTCTCTGAAAAATAAGAGCCAATATCGTTGTATCCTAAGCCAGCATTTCTTCGACGAAACTTTTTATTGGCGAACGCAAAAGTGATAGTTAATCTTCAAAATTGTAAAATTAAATCTCTATTTTATGTGACTCACAAAAAAAATTGGTGAGATGGGAATCGAACTCGGTCCTTTTTGTTCGGAGACAGAAGCTCTACTGGCTAGGCTACGTCCAACTGTTAATATTCATGAAATAAATTTCTACTTGACTCTGTTATTCGAGCGAAACCAAAAAGTTGACATGTTAAAATCTGACAAGAAATGGAATGGGGTAAATTCCTAGTTTTACACTTAATTTTTAGCGAAACTTTAGGGCCTTTGCGCACCGTCTAAACGATGAAATAAAATTTTTCTGTTTTCGCATAAATTTATTGGACACAGAATCCTACCATTTAAGATGCTGAGCTCAGTTGACCTTAAAGAAGTCCACCCTACTGTACATAGCCGAGCAAATCATTGTTTGTTTATGTTTTTTAAAATTCCAAAGTTTGTCGATAACTCAACATTTGAAAACTAATAAATAGTTTGCTGATCGGGCTTTTGCATTTAAAAAAAAAAAGCAATTTTAAGGAAAATTTCGACTGTAAAATTCAGCTTAATGGGATTTCTGTAAATGGCATTTAAATTTAAATTTAAAATTTAACGTTTACCTAAGAAAAAGGCGCAAAAGAAAAGATTTGCGATATAATCGATTTTTTAACCGCCCATTTTAAACATGTTGAGTGTGGAAGTATCGTTTTAAAACTGTTGGCTGTGGTATTGTCATTTTCCCCTTGCGCGGTCACACTTAAAGTGCGACAGCAGGACATACATACATACATACATGCGCCAGCATAACATACATACAAACTTATGGGGAGGCCGTGACGTCACATCAGGTTAGCCAAATTTGAAAATATTGGGGACTTGATTAAAGATGCTGAATCTCCAAAAAAATTTAAATGCAGTTATTTGCGGGTATGCCATAAGATTATGAACATCACATTTTTAAACCATTTTAACAACATTTATAACAGAGAAAAAAAAAATTTTAAAAAAAACAATTCGATTTTTGGGGCACTTTGGGGTCGTTTTTTGTTTTAATCTCTACGCCAATTTGATTTTTCTAGATTTTTAGGTCAATCCGTTCTGGGTGGATTTTGCTACTAACCAAATTTTATCCCTTAAATTCTATTGGATTAGAGATAATTGTAATTATGTATGGCAGCAGTTTACACGTATATGAGGGATCAAGATTTTAGTGAGAGAATAATAACACTGGTCCTAATGACCCCAATGACTATCTATGAGTTAGAAAATGTATATATGTCAACATATAATATAGAATTCTCACCTTTAATACATTGCTCCGAAAAACAAAAAGCTATGGTATTAAGCACAGTCCCTGGTATTCACGTGAAAACAATTAAAACCGATCATGACATATTAGGTAGAGCTAACGTTTCAGTGGTGTACAGAAATAATTCATATCCGTATTATAATGGAATGGAGTGAATTATATAAAGTTCTAAATAACATAAAAAGCGATTTTGATAAATCATATAAATCATTAACGCAAAAGAGAACAACACAACAAACCACTATAAATAAACATGTAGAAATATTGGTATCTCGCTTTAACAATGCGCGTATACTAATACATGAGCAAAGAGATCGACTAGATAAAAATCGTTGGTCTGAGGTATCGAAGTTTCTGTCTAGACTTCGAACAAATCGAATAACTATAAAAGAAAGGTATGATTTAAACATTTCGATACCAATAATTTTAAACACCCGTTTGAAATTAGAAACTGGTGACGAATTGGAATCATCAGAAGTCAACCAGGTACAGGTAGAAGAATCTACATTTGATAGCCCAGAAATAGAAGACAAAGATTTGAATAATCTTACAATTCCAGCTGTACTTATTCAATCTGAATTATCAGATCAAGAACCAGCTGATTCCGATAGCGAAATTGAACAAATATTAACAATGCCGGACGATACGGTTGCCCAACGGGCATATATTAAAGATATAGCAAATGCTATACCCGAATTCAACGGACAAAAAATTAACCTTCAAAGATTTGTCACAGCTCTAAAGTTAGTAAACCTAGGTTAGGTTAACCCGGACGGCCCTCACGCATAGGCCAATATGGCCTTTAGTTGTCCGGTTGATGCGCATGAACCTTGAGATAAGTTAAGAGGTTTTTATGTTCATAAGGATCGAGGTGTTTTTGGCGAAGGCAAGTAGTTCTCTTGGTTCCCTGCTGGAGGCGTCTCCTAGTGATGCCAGTACTGGGGCACCGAGGTATCTTCTTCTCGCTCTTGAGAGAGCCGGGCAGTTGCAGATAAGATGTTCCAGGGTTTCGATAGCCTCCGATACATCACATTTCCTACAAGCGCGGCTGTTGAGTATTCCGAGTGTGGTTGCGTGTGATGCGGCCAGACCGTGGCCTGTAAGGATTCCCACTAACAGTCTGCAGTCTTTCCGTGGAAGACGCAGTACATACTGGCTGAGTTTGTCGTTGCGCTCTTTGCACATAGTTCTTGAGATCCGGCAGGTCTTGGTATTCCTCCTGCTTTTTGCTCGCGTGTCCGCTTGTTTCTCTAGGGCGCTTTGGAGCGTTCGGAGGGAAACAGGCACGTTCTCCGTTCTGTCGTTCGCCAGCTCTACGCCATCCTTTGCAAGAACGTCAGCTGTCTCGTTGCCATCGATGCCCTGGTGTCTGGGAACCCAATAGATCCGCACTGACTTTGTCGTGCTAAGGTTGTCTAATGCCTCCCAGCTCGCCATCACTTTTTTGGAACTGACTGTTGACGACTGCATGGATCTTATCCCCGCTTGGCTGTCCACGAACAAGTTGACCACATCGTGTGGTCGATTTATATTTTGAGCCACTTCAGCAGCTTTTCTTATGTCGAAGACTTCCGCGTGGAATATGCTGCAGCTCCGCCGATGCGAGTCTACTTTTATGAAGATTGAGCTGCAGCACCCTCAACGTCATGGGTGGCTGGCTCATCTCCGCTCGACGGGTTGGCTATTACAGTCAGGTCACTGTCCTCTTCGTCTTCCGAGTCGTCCAGACCAAGTTCCTGGGTGGCATTAACGATGGCTTCCATACCTAGGTCCTTCTCCACCTCGCCTGCCTGCAGGATGTGTGCGCCTTTGCCGTCGGGGTGTCGCTTCTTGAGGCGCAGGTAGACGCTACCCATGCCCCACGCCATCTTCCCGAATCTTGGGTACAACAGATCATCCGCCTCCTTGTTGGTTTGGAGAACCACACTTTGGCCCCCCTCGTTGGGTAGAGGGCTGGCCATGTACAGAATCTTCCAATTCGCCGTTGGGACGTCTGGATTCTGCCGTTGAAGCAGCTTCAGCGCCCGATCCCCTTGGATTGCGTTGGGAAAGAGCACTTTCGCCTTTGGTATGGATGGGATTAATTCCCTGTCCACAACCTCTAGCTTGGCGCCCTCCCACAGCGCCTCCAGTTGGCAGACCGTTTGCGTCAGCCACTTCCTGGTCGGATCGTCGTTGCACTTCAGGATTTTCACGCCGTTCAACCACCCTTTACCATCGAATGTGGGCATGGGGGATGTGGGTGATTCATTCATCCGTGCAAAGAGAGACTCGATCAGTCCCATTTTCGTCGTTCTGTGCTGCTTCTGTGCTGCTTTGGGTGGCGGAGGGCCTGTCTCCTTGGGCCCGCGTTTCCGCTTGCTCACCGGAATGTCCTTGGCGGCACTCTCGTGTGAGCGTTGCCTTTTGTTGGCAAGCATCTCCTCCACCTTGTTGCCAATCCTTTGCTCTGCCCAGGCTAGCTTTTCCTTCTCCTCCTGGGAAAGGTCCGCTTTGTCCTGGAGCCGGCTTTTGATCTTGAGGGCTGCCTTGTACTGCGCTTTGGCCTTCATCCCCTCGCTTGTACGCTTCGGCCCTTCCCTACGCGAGGAGTTGGAACTTGGTACCGGCAAGCGGGTATGGCTTGTTTTGGCTTCGTGTAGCACGCTCTCCGAGTCCGAGTCTACTACAACTACGGCACCCGCGCGGCTTAACTTTGCCTGAGATGTTATGGCAATAACATTGCCGCTGGAATGACCTGCTCTTGTCATCCCAGGGGTTCGACCGCTGGCGACACGCAGAGAGGATTGCTCCTCCCCGTGCCCGCCGATGGTAGCAGTCGTACTTCCCACCAACGTTTGGGTTGACATCCCAGCCCTGATTTGCTCCTTATCTCCGTGCATACTGGTTTGTTTTTCCGGGGAACCACCCACTTGCGTTTTATGCCTACCGCCAGGCACCTCCAACGATGGCTACTAATTCAAGGGGGTTGAACCAGCTGCCATAGCTAGACACTGCATTGCCCAGGGCAGGACAGGCGACAATGCATTACCCTGCTCGGGGTAATGCAGTGACCATTGCCCAGCCGGCACCCTCATGGAGGGTTCAGCTGGAGGATTTTCGTCAGCCCGAAAACCTAAACCTAACTAAAGGCACATTTGAAGATATAGCTGTTAAAGTCATAAAATCCAAAATAGTGGGTTCAACTTTGTATAAAGTGCAAAATGAATCTACTATAAACGAAATAATAAAAAAATTACAAGACACAATTATTGGCGATATATCCGATGTAGTTAAAGCCAAAATGTCAAAAACTACTCAAAAAGGAAAAACAGCAGAAAAATTCACAACTGAAGTTGAAAATTTTCGAAAGCTCCTTGAAGCTTCGTATATTGATGAAGGATTACCCGCTGAACATGCAGACAAATTCAGCACCAAGGAGGCTATAAACACAATGCTAAAAAATTGTGAACATGGCCGACTCAAAACAATCCTTGAGGCAGACAACTTCTCATCAATGAATGAGGCTGTCACAAAGTACATATAATGTAGTACTGAAATGACGGGTAATGCCAACGCAATACTATTTGCAAACAAAGGTCAAGCCTATAGAGATAACAACTTCAGAGGTAACTACAGTGGTAGAGGTAGAGGCAATGGTCGTGGAAACTACTAGAGGTGGAGAAATATCGATGTTTTTCGATGTTACATCGATGTTTGCCTGTTAAAACATCAAAAACATCGATGGGTATTACCAATATAACGGCTACAACCGCAATAGCACCTACAACCAAAATAATGGCTATAATCGAAACTATAATAACCAGACCAATAATTATAGAGGTCGTGGAAATTATAGAGGAAACAACAATTACCAAAATAACAGCAACTCGGGAAACTCGCAGACCCCTTTAGCTCCGAGAAACAGGGAAGCAGCTTACGTTCCTTGTGGATACGGGAGCAAATATTTCACTTTTAAAAGAAAATGCTGATATCTTTAACAATATACAAATAAAGAATACAATAAATATTCAAGGAATAGGCGAGGGAATCATAAAATCCAAAGGACTTTGTCCAATAGAACTTAAGACAGACAAATATATAGTTCCATAAAATTTTCATATTGTAAACCGAGATTTTGCGATTCCATGTGATGGAATTATAGGAATCGACAGTAGATTGGTTTGTGATAAGACCAAATAATAGAGCCATTCACATTTATATTCCAATAACATATACTTCTGGTAATAATACAATCCTACTACCAGCCAGATCTCAAGTAATACGAAAAATCCAAATAATGTCCGATACTGATACTATATTAATCATAAATCAGGAGATTCAACCTGGTATTTACATTGCCAATACTATAACATCAAAAGAAAATTCATTTGTCCGATTACTCAACACAACCAGTACTGATCAATTGATTAGTATAAGTAATTTAAAATGTGAACCAATTTCTGATTACAATGTAATTCAAAACACTTCAAGTAATAGAGAACAAAACATCATAGAAGAACTAAAGAAAAATTTTCCCATTCAATTCAAACAACAATTAACCGAACTATGTGGAAAATATACTGATGTATTCGGTCTTAAACCGAAGCAATAACAACAAATAATTTCTACAAGCAAAAATTGAGATTAAAGGACGATGAACCAATTTATATTAAAAATTATCGTAGCCTGCATAGCCAAGTTGAGGAAATTCAAAAACAAGTAGGAAAATTAATTAAAGACAATATAGTCAAACCACTTTTACTTGTCCCAAAGAAAACACTTCAGGGTTCAAACGAAAAGAAATGAAGACTAGTAGTCGACTACCGCCAAATCAACAAAAAACTTCTATCTGATAAATTCCCACTTCCAAGAATTGATGACATTTTGGACCAGCTAGGTAGAGCAAAGTATTTCTCATGCCTTGATTTGATGTCAGGTTTCCATCAAATCGAATTAGAAGAAAATTCGAGAAACATAACGTCGTTTTCAACGAGCACGATTACCCTTCGTTTCGACAATAGCCCCAAACTCATTTCAAAGAATGATGACTATTGCATTTTCTGGACTTGAAGCTTCACAAGCATTACTTTATATGGATGATTTAATTGGATGTTCTGAAAATCATATGCTTAAAAACCTAAAAGACATCTTTGAAATATGCAGAAAACACAATTTAAAACTACATCCACAAAAATGTTAATTTTTTATGCATGAAGTGACCTTTCTTGATCATAAATGTTCAGACAAAGGAAGATTACCAGATGATTAGAAAAATGATGTCATAAAAAACTATCCAGTCCCACATGATGCAGATAGTGCTAGACGATTTATACCATTTTGCAATTATTATAGACGTTTTATTAAAAATTTCGCCGACTATTCACGGCACATAACTAGAATATGTAAAAAGAATGTTCCCTTTAAATAGTCTTCCGAATGCCAAAATTCATTCCAATATTTAAAAGATAAACTTATAGAGCCAACTTTATTACAATATCCTCATTTCCTTAAAGAATTTTGTATAATAACGAATGCAAGTAAACAAGCATGTGGAGCGGTATTAACTCAAAACCATAACGGACTTCAACTCCCGATAGCATACGCATTACGTTCATTTACAAAAGCCGAAACTAATAACAGCACTACCGAACAGGAACTAGCAGCAATTCATTGGGCAATTACATATTTTTGACCATATATTTATGGCAAACATTTTACAGTTAAAACTGATCATAGACCACTAACATACTTATTTTCAATGGTCAATCCTAGTTCAAAACTCACACGCATGCGGCTCGAATTAGAGGAATATGATTTCACAGTCGAGTATCTAAAGGGAAAAGAAAACTTCCTGGCAGACGCGCTCTCTAATATAACAATTAAGGATCTTCAAAATATTACGGCAAATATATTACCAGTCACTACAAGACAGAAAAGTAGACAAAATTCCTGCGCAGGAAAAGATAAAGTAGAATTTTCTAGGCAATCTCAAATAAAAGCTTTTAAGCCCAACGTATACGAAGTCATTAATACTGATGAAGTACGTAAAGTAGTGACCTTGCATGTAAATAATAATTTATGTTTTTTTAAACATGGAAATAAATTACAGCAAGTCATACTGTTGGAGATTTGTATACTAATGGAACTCTTGATTTAGGTCAGTTCTTCCAAAGGCTTGAACTGCCGGCTGGTAAACAAAAAATAACCCAACTTAAAGTGGCACCCTGGGATAATATCTTTGAAAATATTTCAATAGATAAATTTAAAAAAATGGGCAACAAAATATTAAAATCATTAAGAGTAGCGCTACTCAACCCGGTGACCCTAATAACAAGTTGTTATTAACAACTAATATTGAAAAAGAAGCAATATTGTCTACACTTCATGATGATCCTATTCAAGAAGGACACACAGGTATAACAAAAACCTTTGCCAAGGTCAAAAGACATTATTATTTGAAAGGAATGTGTAAAGACATAACCCAAAACAGTCAAAAACAGCGAGACATACTAAAACTGCTTTACCACTTACAGAAACCCCAGAAATAGTATTTGATAAGGTAATTGTGGATACGATCGGTCCACTGCCGAAATCAGATCAAGGAAATGAATATGCAGTCACTTTAATATGGGCCGTTCTTTTACAAACCGAACAGATTTGGCCAAAAAAAAAATTTCACATTTTTGATTTGCCTGAAACTTTTTTTACACGTACTATTCGGAAAATAAGTAAACACGTGTATCAGGATTTGACCGAAAAAAAATTATTTTCCTAGTTAGAATTTTTTTAAGTGTGCCAAAAATTGTCAAATTTGAAAAAGTACCCTCTCATTGAAAATCTGTATCTCCGGTTATATGAATCTAATTGACTTCATGTCTTTTGCATTAATTCCTCTAAAACCTCTCCTTTCAAAATAAAATTTCTTAAAAAAAAATTTTTTTAATTTCTTAAAAATAAAAACAAAATAAGATTTAAAAAAATTTTTTAACTATTGCCCCCACAAAAAAAAAAATTTTTTTTTATTTTAATACTTGCGTCATATTGTTAGTAACAATCGGTTTTTGTAAAAAGTTGGAGCCACGTTTAGTTTTTAAAATATCGAATTTGTTTTAGCAAGGCCTCGGCTTTTTTCTATGAAAAAACGTCGCAGCAAGTAGATCTACTCTCTCACTCTTATCGGATCCTAATGGAATTTATGTTTTCTCATTGTTTACTAGTCCTTTAACAATTGTTAAGGATTAAAAGTTAAGTTTTAAGTTTTTTGACAATTTCTGAATGCCAAAAAGTAAAAAGTCATTTTTTAATCAATTAAAAACTTACAACTATTTATTTAAACGTCTATTTAATAAGCAATAATTTTAAATTTATTTTATTTATTATTTTTTTATATTATGTAATTTATTAAACATTTTTAAATATTTTTTTTTAAGTTTTTAAAAAAATTTATTTAATAAAAATAAAAAATTATAAAATTTAATTAATTTTTTTTTAAATTTAAAAATAAATATTTAAAAATGTTTAATAAATTACATAATATAAAAAAATAATAAATAAAATTAATTTTAAAATTATTGTTTATTAAATAGACGGTTAAATAAATAGTTGTAAGTTTTTTAATTGATTAAAAAATGACTTTTTACTTTTTGTCATTCAGAAATTGTCAATAAACTTAAAACTTAACTTTTAATCATTAACAATTGTTAAAGGACTAGTAAACAATGAGAAAACATAAATTCCATTAGGATCCGATAAGAGTGAGAGAGTAGATCTACTTGCTGCGACGTTTTTTCATAGAAAAAAGCCGAGGCCTTGCTAAAACAAATTCGATATTTTAAAAACTAAAAGTGGCTCCAACTTTTTACAAAAACCGATTGTAACTAACAATATGGCGCAAGTATTAAAATAAAAAAAAAATTTTTTTTTGTGGGGGCAATAGTTAAAAATTTTTTTTAAATCTTAATTTGTTTTTATTTTTAAGAAATTAAAAAAAAATTTTTTTTTTTAAATTTTATTTTGAAAGGAGAGGTTTTAGAGGAATTAATGCAAAAGACATGAAGTCAATTGGATTCATATAACCGGAGATACAGATTTTCAATGAGAGGGTACTTTTTCAAATTTGACAATTTTTGGCACACTTAAAAAAATTCTAACTAGGAAAATAATTTTTTTTCGGTCAAATCCTGATACACGTGTTTACTTATTTTCCGAATAGTACGTGTAAAAAAAGTTTCAGGCAAATCAAAAATGTGAGCCAATAAAAGGTGTTCGGTTTGTAAAAGAACCGCCCATATGTGAACTGTCAAAATATCTTGTTGCTATACCAGTACCAAATAAAAATGCAAAAACAGTAGCAAAAGCTATATTCGAAGAATTTATTCTAAAGTACGGTCCAATGAACCCGTTCATTACGGACATGGGAACAGAATACAAAAATTCTTTAATTGAACATCTATGCAAAAACCTAAATATCAAACATATACCGTTGACAGCACACCATCAATAGACTGTCGGAAATGTGGAACGAAGCCACAGAGCCTTTAATGAATTTATATAATAAGACGGATTGGGATGTATGGTTAAAATGCTTTATTTATTGTTTTAACACGACACCCTCTATGGCACATGATTATTGTCCATAATAGCTAGTGTTTGGTAGAACTTCGAATTTACCATAACATTTTAATAGCGGAGATAGAATAGAACCTATTTATTATATAGATGATTATGCAAAAGAAACAAAGTTTAGATTGGAACAAGCTTTTAAAAGAGCCAGATTAATATTAGAATCAAATAAAAGACAACAAAAAGCTCATTACGATAAAAAATTTCTGGATTTTGAACTTAAGATAGGAGATCAAGTTTTATCAATGAATGAAACAGGTCACAAATTAGAATACAAATATACAGGACCATATACAGTAATTGGTATATGAGATAATGATAACACAGGCTGACAAAATGTGACATGGGTCGGTGTCCAGGCTTGCCACCATTTTATTTCGATAAATCAGGCTTTTCTAAGCATAAGTTGCCACTACGCCTATAGTCCATCAGCTCTGGTATTTGCGGTATCTTTAATTTAGGAAAATCACAAATTTTCTTCGTCTTTTGGGATATATCTTCAAGAGTGGTCAACCAATTTTGGTAATCTTTTCGGAATTAAATAGTTACATGTCTGTTTTATACGGTCGTTTTGGAAAATTCAATCTAAGTCAACCATAAGAGGAGGTGGTCGCATTCAAAATTTTAAAGTCACAGCAAAATGTAAAAATCTTCATTTGTGAACAGCGTTTAAAAATTAAATAAAAATATTTTCTTCTACAATGCATTTTTGATCCAAAGACACCTTATGTCCTTACTGTTTAGGACACTCATCAGGTTTTTGTGAATTGTTTTGGAATTTTTAAAATTGTTTTTCTTACTTCCTTCACAGTGACTATTCACAAACAGTGACCAAACCTGTCACAATTTTATAGTCTAGTCACACTGTGTGGGGTAACATATCGAGTGAGCCAATGACCCGATTACTCCAAAAAAGTGTTTCCACTTGGTTAACTCCAAATATCGAGTAATGACATCTAGTGTTTGTTGTTTGTGTTGTTCATTTGACTAGGGATGACCTTCAACGATAAGAAATAAATACAAAATATACCGAAATATACAAAAAAAATACTCCGAAATATTAAAGACCCTAAAAGTACCCCACTTTTGCCCACATCTAGTTGCCTATACACATCCTATATAAAAAAAACAGGGTTATGTCAATAACCCCATAACTCCATTACTCCACCCCAGTGTAAATAGACTATTAAATAACATATTTCTAAACGATCTAAGTAGTTTTGCTTTGAATATAAACACATGAGCGTAGGCTACTAATCTTTGGGGGCTGAAATGCCTGAAGTGTAATCCCCCTCCAGCTTTTAACTTACGCCCATGTATAAATATTTTTAAAGCAAGGGTTACTTGTGCTCAAAAATAGTTATGCGTTACGTAAAATAGTGACAGGTTTGGGCACTGTTTGTGAATCGTCACTGTGAAGGAAGTAAGAAACTACTAACTATCGGTGGCAGTCGTTCAACACACAAACGAGGATAACGACACAGCGGAGTACCTGGAGGCACAGCTAGCTGGCTTCAACACCATGACGGGATCGTCGAACATGGCCGAGCATCGGATCACGATGAAAGACGACAAGCCAATCAAGCAACGATACTACTCCGAAAATCCAAAAGTTCAAGGGGAGATCAATGCGGAGGTGGATTAGCTTCTCGGAATGGGGTATATAGAGCACTCGAAGAGCCCATACAGCTCCCCCATCGTGATGGTGAAGAAGAAGACGGGCAAATGGAGACTCTGTGTCGATTTCAGGCAGATCAACGCAAAGTCGATAAAGGATGCCTACCCAATGCCGAGCATAAAATATATCCTCGACCAACTGCGAGAAGCGAGGTACATCAGCAGTTTGGACCTGAAGGATGGATATTGGCAAATATCTCTGGAGGAAAGCAGCAGGCAATACACGGCTTTCACGGTGCCGGGAAAAGGTCTATTCCAGTGGAGGGTTATGCCTTTTGATCTCCATTCGGCATCCGCAACGTTCCAACGAGTTTTGGACCAAGTAATTGGACCTGAAATGTCACTCCACGCTTTTGTTACCTGGACGACATAATTATGATCGGACGCACGCTGGAAGAACACAAGAAAAACCTAAAAGAGGTTTTCCGACGTTTAAGAGAAGCGAACCTGAGGCTAAACCCGGAGAAATGCAAATTTTTCAAAAAGGAACTGGCCTGTCCGGACTTCGACAAACCGTTCACCCTGCAAACAGACGCGAGCGACTACGGGCAATTGTGACCCAGGAAACGGAGAAAGGCGAAAAGGAAATCTCCTAATCTCAATGGCGCCGAGAAGAATTACTCGACGACCGAGAAGGAATGCTTGGCAATCGTCTGGGCGATCCGGAAGCTAAAGCCATATCTGGAAGGTTACCACTTTAAGATGGTAAACGACCATATGGCCCTGAAGCGGCTAAACAGCATTGAGAGCCCTTCAGGAAGGATCGGCAGATGGGTCCTGGAGTTACAGCAGTACGACTTCGACTTTCTTTAATTCTTAAAATTAAATATGTGTAATAATGAAGTTCCTAATCCCCAACGCTACCCTTTTTTTCGTGGTAAATGAAAATAAATACTTGGGGGGGAGGGGGGGAATCAATTTATATTATACCTTAAAGCCTTAACATCTCAAATCCCTAATGTAATTTTTATTTTTCTTTTCTTTCCAGGGTGAATCTAATGAAGCGAGAATAGCTGTTGCTAATCAAAGGGCCCATCAACTATTAAAATAATGAGATTATAAGGCGGCGAATATATATTCATAAACAATTCAATAATATTTATTCTGATTTTTACGTGTGCTATTAAAAAACATTATTCACGGATTCCAGTCACCTATTTGTGCTCCGAAAGTTATAAACAACTTCTACATGTAATGAAAATATGCTATAACTACCCAAAAGAGATAAAAAACATTCCAATTTTATTTTATTGCATAATTTTATAATATTTAAATTCGATTAATGTTTGGCACTATAGCTCCAACTTCGATCAACTGGTCCGACTAATAGGATTAGTAGGATTATTAATACTTACGGTTTGGTCAGTTGACCCTTGCTATCGGGGGTGCCACAGAAATCGCTTAGCGCTGTATTGGAGTTTGTTTCTTATGTTCATCAATTTACAATTTTTTATGGCTTCAGCGCCAATCGATTATCGTGGCAGCCCTGTATATGTGTTAAGGTTGAATTTATTAATCCTTATATATAATTTAAAAGTAAAAGAAAGTATAACTATTTTTAATAAATTAAATGTACGTAAAGTGATATGTTTTTTTTTAATATAAAATAAACTGGAGCAGAACGAATTTCAGAAATCTTTTCGGGTGAAACTCGAGGTGAACTCATACGTAAATCAACACAAGTTCCTTTTAAACCCGAAGAGATTTCTGTGTTACCCTTCGTAGTGGGTATTTTGCGTGTTGTGTACTTAAAATATTCAACCTTGTACAAGTTTAAATTAAATTACCTTAAGCTGGTATTATATCGTAGATCGTTTGCAATCTCCTGTCTACACGCTGCAAAACTTAAAAAAAACTTGTCAGTTTATATGCTGCAATGAATCAGAGTAACATTTTAATAGCTTGGTTATTGCTACCAGCTTTGAGAGAGCGTGTAAAAAGGAAATGTGTGGTGAACATGACAAGCCTGAAAGGCTTCCGATGCACCATAATTTTAATTTTCATAATTTTAAAGCTGTATAGGTTTTTGATCATTCTAGATTTTCATTGAGAACTAAGCTACTAAGTTTTAATTATTAGGTATCAAGCAATGTAAGTTGATAAAAAATTTTAAAAAGTACACAACTTTTTGGTACATCAGTTACATAAATATAGTTTAAGTAAAAGCACAACAAATTATTATATAAAAAATCATCAATCAAATTAACACTAACATACCTTCTTATAAAGTCTGGTACTAGTAACATTTTTTGCTCACTTCAAAATGTTATTAATTCCTTTTGCGTGTTAGGATATTTTTTAATTAAAATAATCAAAAAAGAATCAAATGTATGAATTGAAATAAATTATCGGTCTACATAATAATTTTGAAATTGTTTTTATTGTCTGTTGGCGTTTGACGAGTAGTTCCTGCGGGAGTAAATATGACTTTCATTTAGCATTATTTTGTTACCTGTTAGAGGCGTATATTGTATTTGAGACTAGTTTGTGTAGCAACGGTCAGACAGGCGGACATGGCTAGATAGACTCGTCTAGTGATCGATATATATATATATACTTTATGGGGTCGGAAACATCTCCTGCGTTGCAAACTACTGACTGAAATCATCTGCAAGGATATAACAAGGACAGAAGCGAGCCGAAGTTGTAATACTCTTGCAGATTTCAAGAATGAAAATTTGAATAGAATACGAACATGAATTAAAAAATGTTGGATTTTGAATGTTCAAATGTACAAAAGTCACATGGATGTACACGCATACATTCATGTTTGCATGAATGCATGTGAACGAGAAGTAGACGCACATTCCGATGTCTCAAGGAAACCGCTAAAAGTAACGAGACCATCGTCCTTCTTCTTCTCATCTTTTCGTCGTTCTTTTGCTCTCTCGATATTCTCGTTCACTTCTATTCTGGCATCGAGAGCGTGCGGTTCATACAGTCTAAATCTGCATTATTATTTGTTCATTGGAAGGTGGCCTGCTTAATACTTAATTGTATTAAATCTATTTATAGACAAAACCATAGGTTATAGGCCCAGACACAATTGCAGTGAATAAATAATAGTGCTTTAATCGTTTCAATGTGAAAGTGCATAAAAGTGAAATAGTGATATGTGTGTGTGTGCATACAAATATGCGTATCTACATACATGCGGTGGTCCATGAACAATAAGGAGCTATTCCTGAACTATAGAGGGTTAAATTGGTTTTATTTATAACGCTGCGAAAAATTCGCCGCTAAACATTTTTATATTTCCAGGAAGAAGCTACATACATATCGCCGAAAACACATTCACACATACAAACGCTTCGACAAATTGGCCGCAAATCTCCACGTTGCGACGGGACAGAGTTGCCAGACAGTGCTGCTGCTGAGAGACATTGTTGCAGAACAGTCTTGAGCGACGTTAATGTTGTTGAAAGTTGCTAGCCGCTGTTGCTACCGTGCAGGAAAAATGCGAACAAGTCTGAAAAACAACTAGTTATACAACTAATATAAAGCAACCAGAATTTGTCTGAATGCATTTGGACTACAAACGGTCTAAAAATATATGCTAGTCGAAAAAATGAATAATACAAAACTAGTGAAAAGGGAACTTGTCTCGGACTGGTACCTTTCTGACTAAAAAAAACCTTACAAATATTTAATTAATAGAACAAATACATGTTAAAATCCAGTTAAAAGACAACTGGAATTTAACTAGATGCAATTGAAACTCATATGATTCAAAAATATAGCCTAGGGTGCAAATGTTTTTGATTTATGTCACAATAAAATTTATAAACCTTGTTGGGGCAATACAAAATGTGATGCGTGTATTGCTCAATCAGTTAGTGTGTCTACAAATCCAAGGGTCCCGGGTGCAAGTTTTAGAGAGGGCGACTTGCCTCAAAAAAAGTAAGTTTGTTTTAATTCCATTTAGTTATCATTCACTGTATTTGATTACATAATAATTATTAGAAATTCTCTAAGGACCGCGCCTATTAATTGGATGCTAAATTAGGAGAGCGTCAAGTTAGGCATCGTCAAGTACTAGTGAAATCCAATCACTTGATGGTTTAGAGATTAATTTTTAGTTTTTTCGTGAAAATATTTTTTTTAGTGTTGTTCAACAGCTGTAACCGTAAATTGGTTAACAGTCACTAGTGCAAAACTAGTAGCAAATGGACCAGTTGTTTCCGACGATAAGCATATGTAAAATGGACCACTTCGTTACAAGGAAATGGACATAACTTGAACTAGTGAACCTTCTTGACCCAACTAGTATTTTAATGGTCCAAAACTGATTCCGTTTCCTGCAGGGAAATGATCAAGCAAAATATGTTAAAATATAAAATGCCGATTTTAGATAATGCATTTTTAAAACTAAATGTCTAAAAATATTAAAATACAAAAGCAATTAAGAGCCATAACCATACCAAGCGCTATGCCCAATATCTAAATATATGTGGGAGTGATATTACTAGAATAACCCTACCTATCCCTAACTATCCCTAAGACAACGACGAGCGGTAGCACATTCCAGAAATAGACGAGCCAAAGAAGTAAAAGACGAAACCAACGACAATAGGACGAGAACGACGAGTAGTGGCTGTTGCCCCCATAATTTAAGTTTAATTTTTATTTCAATTTGTTATATATAAGCACTCGATATACACCCCGAGGTATCGATATAATATGAAATGGTATCGATATGGACCTCATTTTCACGCTCGCGAGAACCATCGCTAGAAAGGGCAGAAGCGAAATAAGAGAAGAAAGAAGACAAAGTTTTAAAGCGTGCTCCGCAACGCAATTTTGTATTACACATTGATTCGGAAGCTGAAATTTAAATAAAGTTAATTTTAAACACATAGTTTATTGCTATCCGCCTGTGTTTCGAATTAGTTGTGTGGGCTGCTGTAAAACCAATTCAGTTTCGCTCTCAACATTCTTAAAAACTTTGTGTAAAGAAAAAGAAGAAAAAACTTTGCATAAAGAATGCGCAATTAGCCATAACATTGCCACATACCGAAAAACTTTATTCTTAAAGGCTTGTGCGACGAATTTCCAATTAGCCATAACATTGTGAAATTGCGATCGCATCCCTTTCTTGAACGAAAGGTGAGAGAAAACGTAATACGTAAACGGAGCCAACAAACCGCAGAAATTACGCACACAACTACAATTCCGCCACACGCCGAGTTCACATAACCGTACAAAAGTGAACAGAGATGAGCGAAGAAGTGTGCAGAATATGCAAGAAAAAAGCGACAGGAACTGAGCAAAGCTGGGTCCAATGCGACAGTTGTGACAGTTGGTACCACTTTCGCTGCGCAGGTGTCGGCGAAGACGTTGAGAATAGCGACTGGAATTGCGATTTGTGCCTTGCTGGAGGCAGCGACGGAATCCCACTTGGAAGGACACTGCGATCACCGCTCCCAAATCAGTTCGACAACTCCATCTTATTATCCGTAAACCAGAATAAGATCGAGCAGCAAGTGAACTCGCTCATCGATATGGATAGTCCCGGCGAAGTACAGATTACCCCCGACAACAACTCTAACGTCAACAAAAACCAGCTAATGCTTGACATGTTAGAAGAAAAAAGAGCTTCCGAACAGAGATTTATAGAGGAGAAGTATAAAATTTTACTGCAAATGAACGAACTAGGCGGATCGACAGCCGGGCTAATTCAGGCGACCCCCGCATCACCCTCCACTTCCCAAATCGCCGCAAGACAAGCTAGACCCAAGGAGCTTCCTTCGTTCAGCGGGGATCCTGATGAGTGGCCGATGTTCATCAGTACATTCGAGCACAGCACTTCCGCAGCAGGATTCTCCAACGTTGAAAGCATGCTCCGTCTACAAAAGTGCCTAAAAGGCAGGGCACGCGAAATGGTAAAAGATAAGCTTCTACTTCCTAGCCTAGTTCCGGAAGTAATGAGCACGCTGAAAATGTTCTTCGGCAGACCTGAGCACATTCTGGAGAGGATGATCGACAAGGTGAGGAAGCTACCTCCGCCCAAAGAAAAATTGGAATCCATAATAGAGTACGCGCTCGCAGTGCGCAACATCTGCGCCACGATCGAAGCGCTTTTAAACAACCCAATGTTAGTCAAGGAGCTTGTAGACAAACTTCCAAGTAACCACAAATTAAATTGGGCGATGCACTCCCGCGACGAATCAGTCCCTCCCATTAAGGCCTTCAGCGACTTGCTTTACAAAATAGCGCAGGCGGCATCGACTGTCGTGACACCGTTTTCTCACAAGACTAGTTCTGTGAATACCCACAATAGTTGCGCAGCCAGTTCGAGCGAGGGATCTGCAGTTCAGCAACCGCCTAATCCAAAGTGCATTGCATGCAAATCCACAAATCATTGGGTAACACAATGCAAACAATTTAAATCCAGCGCCGTAGAGCAGAGATGGCAAGTCGCTAAAGCCGGAAAGGCATGCTTTCGATGCTTGAAGCTTCATCGAAACAATTGTCGACCAAAGGATTGCGGAGTAAACGGTTGTACCAGAAAGCATCACCCTCTACTCCACTCGGAAAATGTTCCCAATACAGCCAATGAAACGGGAAATCAAAGGCATGTAAGCACACACCAAGGCGATGTAGAAGGAAACCAGTTCTTCCGAATCGTACCCGTAACATTACATTATGCTGATCAAAAAATGGAAATCTTCGCTTTTTTGGACGAAGGATCATCTGTTACCCTAATAGACAAATCAATTTTTGACAAGCTCGGTATAAAAGGTTCACCGTCACCGATTTGTTTGCAGTGGACTGGAGAAACAACCCGGTTCGAAAATACTTCCGTGCGAGTATCAATCCAAATCTCAGGCGTAAGCTCAGAAAAACGTTACTGGCTCAACAACGTTCAGACTGTCCAAAACATTGCACTGCCAAAGCAAACCGTCGATATGGATGAGTTGCGCAGTAAGTACAGCTATCTAAAGGACCTGCCATTAGAGACCTACTCCACGCAGCCAATGTTATTAATTGGAACAAACAACTGGAAAATAGCCGTTCCTCGCAGGATCCGCGAAGGCAACTGTAACGACCCAATAGCGTCAAAGTGCATGTTGGGGTGGACCATCCAGGGATCGGCAAACTCAAACCGTCACGTATCTATGCACCACTGCGAATGCAACTGGCAAGAGCTTCATGATGAAGTGAAAGAGCAATTCAACCTCGAGTTAACTCCGCCTAAAAAACTCCTTTCAAGCGAGGACAAGCGAGCAGTCGAAATCCTAGAGCAGACTTGTCAGCACAAATGTGGAAAATATGAAGTTGGACTTCTTTGGCGGAATGATCTTCAAAAACTTCCCGAAAGTCGCATTACCGCTCTAAAGCGCCTACAATGCATGAGATACAGAATTCTGAGCGAACCGGATATGTTTACGAAAATCGACGACCTAATCAAAAATCTTCTTACAAAAGGATACGCCAAGCAACTGTCCGACGAGGAGGCGGAGAAAGAAGAAACTCGCACCTGGTACTTACCCATCTTTATAGCCTTAAATCCGAATAAGCCAGGAAAAATTAGGCTAGTCTGGGACGCGGCAGCAAAAACAAATGGAATATGCCTCAACGACCTTCTGTTAAGCGGACCGGACTGCTTAAACCCACTCATCGACGTTCTTCTAGCCTTCAGAGTCGGAAAAGTCGCCGTAAGCGGCGACATCGCCGAAATGTTCCACAGGATCAACATTCGCCATGAGGACATGCATTCCCAGCGCTTTCTTTGGTACGACGCCAACCGAAACAAGATAAACACTTACGTCATGCGTGCCATGACCTTTGGTATTAGTTGCGCGCCATTCATAGCCCACTACGTGCGCGACAAAAATGCTGAAGTCCACCAGCAGCAATTCCCTTTAGCCCTGGATGCGATTCAGCGTGCGCACTACGTCGACGACTTCATCGACAGTATGAGTGATGAACAGAAAACCATCGAAATATCCAGCCAAGTAAGAGAAGTCCTTCAGGTTCTCATGTCGATCTTCGACCCCTTGGGCCTACTGTCATGCCATACGATCGGATTAAAAATTCTTCTGCAGAAAATCTGGCGTGCAAATATCAGCTGGGACCAAGAGCTGCCAGAATCACTGTTGGATGACTGGAACCAATGGAAGCTGTTACTGCCTCAAGTGGCAACAATTAACATTCCGAGATGCTACTCCCCAAAGATGTCTGAAGAGACCCGAATCGAACTGCACACGTTCGTGGACGCTAGCGAGCATGCTTTCTCCGCTGCTTGCTACCTGCGAGTATCACAAAAAGACGAGGTGGACGTAATACTTGTGGCCGTGAAAAGCAAAGTGGCGCCACTAAAACCACTATCTATTCCGCGCATGGAGCTCTAAGCCGCCGTGATGGGCTCACGCTTAGCCAACAAAATCATCAACGTACGTAATCTTCGAGTCGACGATCTTATGTTCTGGTCGGATTCACGAACTGTTTTACAATGGCTGTCGATGGATCCTCGCAACTTTCAACAATTTGTGATGCACAGAATCGGCGAAATCCTAGAGACCACCCGAGCGGATCAATGGCGATGGGTCCCATCAAAACTCAACGTTGCAGACGCCGCAACTAAAGTTATCAAAAAACCTTGTGTGGACACATGGCTTTACGGACCCGAGTTTTTGAAAAGCAAACCCTGCAAGTGGCCAACAATTCCATCACGGGCAACGGAGATCGATACGACCGAACTACGCAGACACATCTTTACAACTCGTAATGCAAATAAAGTCTTACTCGACGTGGATTATTTCTCCGATTGGCGGCGCCTTTACAGAGCCGTCGCGAACATGTTTCTATATATTCAGCGACTACAGGCAAAGTGTCAAAGGACCTACATGCCGACAGCAGTGACCGAGTTTCACGTCAAAAAGGCACAGACCCTTCTATACAAAGAAGCACAGAGGCTCGAGTTCGCGGAAGAAATCAATTCATTGAAGTGCACAAAACCAATAAGCGCAAAAAGCAGATTGACTGGCTTGAACGCATATCTGGACGACAACGGAATCCTGCGCACTAAAGGTCGAGTGAACGCAGTCGGATATACTAAGGACGCGATAGTATTGCCCCCAGAGAGTCGAGTAACATTTTTATTGGTCCGGTTCTATCACGAAAAATATCATCACCTCGCTCACGAAACCGTGATAAACGATATAAAATCCAACTTTTATATTCTGCGCCTAAGAGTACTGCACAAATCCATAAGAAAAGCCTGCCAATTATGTAAAAATCGTAGCGCTATGCCACAGCCTCCACAAATGGCCGCTGTTCCAAAGGCTAGGTTGACAAGCTATGAAAAACCGTTCACGTGCACCGGCGTTGATTATTTTGGCCCTATCCTAGTCAACGTCGGAAGACGCAAAGAGAAGAGATGGGTTGCGCTGTTTACCTGCTTAACCCTCGAAATCGCTCACAGCCTCGATACAAGCTCCTGCGTGATGTGTTTCACCAATTCACCAATTCACTTCGTGGGACACCAAGAGAAATTTACTCAGATAATGGCACGAATTTCAAGGCCACGGAAAAGACATTGCGAGAGGAGCTGATCAAGATCGACTTTGACAAAATTGCAATCAAGTTCGACGGTATTAAATGGCTCTTTAACCCTCCAGGAGCCCCCCATATGGGCGGCGCTTGGGAAAGATTAGTCCGCACTACCAAAACGGTCCTAAAAAGCATCTGCCCGAATTACTCATTCAACGACGAAAGCCTGAGGTGTGCTCTGATGGAAGCACAGTTCATCATTAACTCGCGCCCGTTAACTTTCGTCAGCCTGGACTCCGAGGACGACTCTGCGCTGACTCCAAACCACCTGCTGATGGGTTCATCAAACGGGTACAAGCCGATCAAGGAAGAGAACATGAATTTAAGACGTCATTGGAACGAGGTAAAACTCTTTGGAGATCGCTTTTGGCAACGCTGGGTGAGGGAGTTTACACCGGTGCTTACTAGACGCACTAAGTGGTTCGAAAAGTGTCCCCCTTTATCAGTTGGAAGCATAGTAATGATCGTCGACGAAAACTTGCCTAGGAATTTATGGCTTAAAGGACGAGTGACCAACACTGTTACCGCCAAGGACGGACAAGTTCGCCGAGCCACTTTTAAAACGCAGTATGGAGTTCTCGATCGACCAGCTACCAAGATTGCGGTTCTAGATGTCGGCTTAGAAGATGGTAACTGACCACCCTAGGGTCAATTACAGGAGGGGGAATGTTGCCGCCATAATTTAAGTTTAATTTTTATTTCAATTTGTTATATATAAGCACTCTATATACACCCCGAGGTATCGATATAATATGAAATGGTATCGATATGGACCTCATTTTCACGCTCGCGAGAACCATCGCTAGAAAGGGCAGAAGCGAAATAAGAGAAGAAAGAAGACAAAGTTTTAAAGCGTGCTCCGCAACGCAATTTTGTATTACACATTGATTCGGAAGCTGAAATTTAAATAAAGTTAATTTTAAACACATAGTTTATTGCTATCCGCCTGTGTTTCGAATTAGTTGTGTGGGCTGCTGTAAAACCAATTCAGTTTCGCTCTCAACAGTGGCAGTATTTGACGAGATCTGATCCAAGGAAGACGTGCTTGTGTGAAGTGCAGAACGACGCGACGACGGTCTCAATTATACTGACATTGTGACATCATTTAATCATTTAAATAAACACTTAAACTTATATTCTTTAATCTAATAAAAAAAAACCCACATATATAGATTTATCAAATTCTTAAAAAATGTTTGAAATAAATAAATTAAAGATTTAAAATTTGTAATGTTATTTTAACGTTATTTATTTTGTAATGTTATTGTAATTTATACAATCATTTTAGGCCGTTGCAAGGTGATAAATTTGTTATGCAAGATAAAAATATATCGAATAAATACAGTCCACTAATTTTGTATTGCAATTATGTTGAAATAAATTAATCTGCAATGTAATTATATCACATACACCTCATCTGGCCGGCCCTTACCAGAATGTTCAGACGAACACTGATAAACAAAGTATAAGATTTTATGAGCTCTGTGCATGACATGTGCCAATATGTAAATCTATCTAGAGCCATAAACTATGATCTGTAATTGAAAACCCTACAAGGAAGCGGTGTTAGCACTTGTAATCTGTAAGTGCAGATTACTTGAGCCTAGCCGAAAATAATCACTTGAGATGTTTCTCACACTGCACCAAGGGTTCCTGTGCGGGGGTTAAATGATAACTCTGCCGCTCAGGCAGACTCGGCCTCTGCGTAGGTCACAGATAAGAACAGAATAAGAATTTCATGTTAGTTTCCTAAGCAGTTTTAATACAGAACTCAACTGAAAAGGTTGTTTTTTTTAATTCATCCCTTTCACCGCCTCTTCCACATGCTCATTCTACTCCATCTGGATCTTCAGACAACTTATCAATGCAGTCGCACGCTGCATTGGCTGTGGCATCCCCTGGTAATATTCCACCGGAACAAAACCTCGCCACTCCTGGTTTGCAGCTGGTTACTGGCGACTCAGTCTCTGCATCAAGGGCAGTTTGCGCTATGAATGATCTACCTGGCCCAAGACAGTTCCAAGTCGAACAGACCAGATAAAAAGCGTGGGGACTCCTGTGGTCTTGGGCATCCCTCTAAGTGGGGTCATTAAAAAATCTTTATTTGTATTCAGACTCAACCCAGAGGCCACGGCTGAGGATGTGAGAATCTTCCTTTGCTAAAAACTTCTTGCTCCAGATAACGCTATTTCTGTCTACTGTGAGGAGTTGAATAACTCCTCACAAATAGCAGCAACAAGAATAACGGATCGCCGTCCGCATACCAGTCACGGCCAATTAGCGTAGTAGCGGCGCGGCGAAAAGAGAGTGGAGACTTCAAGGTGGAGAGAGAGAACTCTGATGGAGAGAGTTTGGAGAGTGAGAGTCGGGAGGAAAAGGGTGCAGAGAGAGAGAGTGGAGACTTCTCTGGCAGAGCGAGAGTGCCGGGTGCAAAAGAAATTAACGGAACAGGCACCGGACTTTGGTCTCTGCCGTGGACTTTGGGCTAGGAGGTCAACTGCCCCATCTCGGCAACCAAGCGGCACACAGGCGTGCACCATTGAAAGCAGCGGGACGACGGCAACAAGCAGAACAACAACTAAAGGCCGTGGGCGATGTGCAAACGAGTCAATCAGGAACCTTGGACTTTGGACCTGCATTGGAGAGTTGCCGCGGGCAGAGCGCAGAAGGAAATAACAGACCTGCGCCGGACTTTGGACTCTGCTGTGGTCGTTGGACAAGGGCCACATCTCCGCAGCGGAGCGACGCACAGGCGTGCCACATGCACCATCGGAATCAGCGGGATGGCAGCAACACGCAGAACCATGCGTGATGAACAAGTGGGTCAAACGGGAACCGCGGACTTTGGACCCGGAGTGGAGAGATGCTGCGGACAGAACGCAAAGGGGAAATAACGGTACCCGGAGGCCCTAAATAAAGCCGCCGGGCGATGGCAACTTGATCAGTCGATCACGAGGAATCAAATCGTCAAGATCAGTCAAGATATCAAAGTGAAAAAGTCGGTCAATCAGTGCCAAATAATCTACAAGTGAAAAACACAAGTCAAGTCATCGGAAGCAGCGCCGTGGGAGCCTACAAGGAGCAAGATCGCTACGTCGAGACGTTCGCTGACGTCCAGAGGGCTTCACACGGCTAAGTCAAGGCGAACTGTTCCTACTCCTGTACGGCTAAAGCCTCGCAATACGCCTGGCGTGTCCCTCTGAGTCTAGAAGTGAAGTCCTGTGACAAGAGTTCGTGAACTCGGGGCGAGAACCGTCTAAAAGCTCTACTGAATCCTCATCATCGAACATATCTAATCTTTTTGCAAAATTTTTTTAGTCAACCAGTCAACAAATATCGTTTTCTCCGGGTCCTGATAAGATACCAAGCTGTGTCCTTAGAAACTGTGCCGAAACTTTGTCATGGCCAATCACATTATTCAACCAATCTCTGTTTCTTTCTGAATTCCCGAGAATTTGGAGTGAATCTTTCATCATTCCTCTGCATAAAAAAGGCTCAAAATCCGATGTTGAAAACTATCGCTAAACTCTCCGCTATACCAAAGCTTTTCGAACAGTTGGTCACCTGCCAACTTCAACATATGTGTACCTCCATAATCTCTCCAGCTCCGCATGGTTTTGTTAAGCAGAGGTCAACTACTACAAATCTCTCCGAATTCTCTTGTCTTATTCATCGAAGTTTCCTTAATAAATGCCAAACTAATGTTATTTTTACAGATTTCAGAAAGGCATTTGATTCAGTAAGCCATAGCCTTCTCCTTCACAAACTGTCTCTTTTATGATTTCCACCAATTTTACTAAACTGGATTTTGGCATATCTCTCGAATATAACTCAACGCGTTCTCTTTAAAAATCAATTTTCTTCTGTTGTAAATGTTTTTTCTGGTGTCCCACAAGGCAGTCACTTAGGTCCACTACTTTTTGTACTCTTTATAAACGATCTTCCAAACGTCATATCTTTTGCCACTACTTTAATGTATGCTGATGACGTAAAAATTTGCCTATCATACTCCAACCAAATCTCCCACCATCGCCTTCAATTGGATCTAAATGAATTACAGTCTTGGTGCTTCATTAACTTGTTACACTTTAACCACGCAAAATGCAAGTCGATGTCCTTTTATCGAACTAACTATCTCGGGAATTGTATTTTGGAACGTACTTCCAAAGTAAATGATCTAGGTGTTTTATTTGACAGCAAAATAAAGCTAGGGGGGCTTTAGCCTTCATAAAACGTTGGGGCAAGGAGATCGACGGTCCATACACAACAAAAACTTTGTATGTTTGTATGGAACCCATAATATAATGAACAACAAAAATTAATTGAGTTAGTTCAAAAACAGTTTATATTATTCGCTTTGCGTCAGCTGAACTGGGATCCGACTAGACACTTGCCCCCCTATGAATCGAGATTAAAACAAGAAAGAGCGCTATAGTCGGGTTGGTGTCCCAACTATCTAATACCCTTCACTCGGCTAAAGGGAGTGCGAGGGAGATGGATATATAACCTTTTTTTGATTGCGCATAACTTTTTAATTAATGATCCGATTTGAAAAATGTCTTCTACATTTCGATAGGTATAAATATACACAGCAACTTCCCGGAAATCTTTAAAGGTGTGGGCACCAGACGATTGTGGGCGATTGTGTGCGTTAGAGGGTGCGTGGCCCTCGCCTGAAATAAACGTAGGAAGCCCAAGAATATGTGTGGAAAATCTCAACCTTCTAGCTTTTGTAGTTTCCGAGATCTCAGCGTTCATACAGACAGACAGACGAACATGGCTATATCGACTCGGCTAGTGATCCTGATCAAGAATATATATACTTTATAGGGTCGGAAACGCTTTCTTCTCCCTGTTAAATACTTTTGCACGAATACAATATACCCTATTACACAACGAGTATCGAGTATAATTAATTGATTTACAGATTGTAAAACATCGCAGAATGTGCGGTGGAGTAATTTTTTTTCATAAACTGATTTTAGGTGAATTAAACTCCCCGCGTCTCCTAAGGTACATTGACATCGCTGTCCCTTTGAGATTCACTCGAACTTTTCGCCCATTTCACCTGCCAATTTGTTGATCAAATTTTAAAGTTCATGAGCCCTTTAGGGTTCTTTGTCAAATTTTAATTTATTGTATACTGAAATATCATTGGAAAACTCGGTAGAATGTTTATCAGCTAAAATGTACTCCTTTCTTGAGTCTTCGAGTAGTCTGTACTAACTTGTTTAACGCTTGGGCTACCGACTAGGGCTCTCCCCGAACAAATCCGAGGGGAAAGGCGCTACTTGAGAGCTTCGCCGCACTTGACCTAGTGCTGCTGAACTCTGGATCGAAACCGATTTTTTCTGGAGCCGGCACTAGTTCCATCATTGACCTCACATTCGTGAGCGCCGGATTGGCCTCGGGCACCAGGTGGGAGGTTAGCGACACCTACATGGGTAGTGACCATGCAAAAATAATCTGCACGATAAAGTCGAGAAATGGCCCACCACGGGTTCATAAGACCGTGCCAGGGTACAAAATAGAAACGCTATACAGATGGTAGATGTTGTTCGAGAACCTCACCACTAGCGGTTCAGCTAAAGAACGGGCAAACCACAGTCTGCGATACACCAAGCTAGCCTGTGATGCATATATGCAGAGAAAGGGAAAAAACCTATCGGGAATAAGACCTGCATAATGGTGGAACCAATCCATTGAGGAAGCCAGGAAAGACTGCCACAGGGCAAGACGCGCATACCAACGCTCAAGAGGATGGCCTGAATTTAAGTCTCTTCAAATATTTTTCAGGGAACAAAAAAACGAGTACTGGAAAAACTGATAAAAGAGGGCAATCGCAGGTGCTTTAATAATATATGCGAAGATATATGCATAAAGCTCACAAGTGCTGAAGAAGTCCTCCGGGTATTAAAGAAAATACTGGACGACAAGGACCGGTACCAGATGGCATCCCGAATAAAGTCCTTAAAATTGCCATAAAGGGAAACACAAAGGAGTATGTTGACATGTATAACGCATGCCTGACAGAAGTTGCGTTCCCTAGTCGCTGGAAAATACAGCGGCTGGTACTCATACCAAAATGGGACAAGCCGGCGGAGGAGCCTTCTTCATATAGGCCACTATGCATGCTAGATACGGTGGGTAAAATTCTCGATAGAATAATCCACTCCCGGCTAGAAGGTGCCCTTGCTGAAACCAACTGCCTCTCAGAGATGCAGTATGGTTTTTGGAAGGGACTATCTACCATCGTCGCCGTCGGTAAACTGTGCGAAATCGCAGATAAAGCCATCGAGGAGAAAAGGTGGTTGTACAGCACTAAGCAGTACTGCATAGCGGCAACGCTGGATGTTAAAAACGCATTAAACTCCGGTATGCATTGAGAAACCTTAATGTTCCAACGCGAGCTACTTGGAAGACCGCCCGCTCCTGTACGAAACTGATTCTGGGCAATCGACCCACAGGGTCAGCGGGGGAGTCCCACAAGGATCAGTCCTAGGCCCCTTGTTTTGGAACGCCATGATGGGATCCTTAGGATCACGATGTCTGAAGGGGCACGACTCATTGGCTTTGCCGATGACGTAGCTATAGTAGTTACTGCAAAGAAACTCCCAGAAGCACAGAGAATCTGCAACGAAGCTGGGGAACGAGCAAGCTCGACGCCACAAGACAGAAGCTGTCCTGATAAGTAGCAGGAAGATAGAAGAGACTGCTACTATCAAAATTGGAGAAGCCACAATTAAATCTCGCCCAAGCCGAAAATACTTGGGTGTCATGATTAACCAACTGCTAACCTTCAAAGATCATCTAGATTATGCTGGTGGCAAGGCACTACTAAAAGTATATTTATTGACGGCAAAATCCAAAGTAGCTTCCGTTAAGACGAAAACTTTGCCGCGTGCGCAGCTCACCTTCTAGCGGATCTTTATAATCGTGTAAGACCATTACTTAATTTTCCGATCACAAAGGTGTTCCAATGGACGGACTTGGAGATCACTCTGCATTGGATCAAAACGCATCCTTTGTTGTTTCGGTTTTCGTCTCAAACCGAGTTGCAAAGATTCAAGAATGGTCGGTAAAAGCAAAAGCAAAAGCAAGAACCCAATTATGTGCTTCAGAAAATAGAGTCTTTTTTGTCGCACATAAGGCTTTTAAGAGTTTTCGTGTGTGTCTTTCGGTTTGTTCAAAGGTGCAAAAAGTTTTGCAGCTTTTTGAAAAAAGTATTACTTCAAGAGAACTGAATTTTGCGTTCGAGAAAAAAGCGGACGGATCCAATCTCACGAGTTCAGTGACGACATAGGCAAAATTCGAAAAAAGAAACCGGTATCAACGAATATACAGATGATAACCCCCTTTGTTCAGGAGACCAAATCAGATTGGTGTTCCAATCTGTCGGTTATTGAATGATCCTGTACGAAGTCAATTTCCCGTTGTTGTTGTCAAAAGGTCCACAGTTTATTAAATCTTACGTGTCCTAACTGCACGTTACAAATTGTCATGCTGGTCCTCGAGCTCTTGTAAGTCTGTTGCGAGAAAAAACATGGTTTGTTAATGTGCAGGAAGTTTGCCGCAGAACAGTTCGTTCTGGAATTCATTACTTTCGGTGCAAGCATTAACTCTTGGCGCAAAAAAGGATGCGAGTTTGCGTTCATACCGCCTAGAGCACCTCACTTCGGCGGACTTTGGGAGGCAGGTGTGAAGTCTGCAAAGCACCTGTTCCTTCGGACGGCCGGCTAACGACATCCTGACCGCGGAGGAGCTCGGAACTCTCCTCACCAGCGTGGAGGCCGTTCTCAACTCCAGGCCCCTCGGAGCGATCAGCACCGATCCCAACGACGGCAAAGCCCTAAGCCCAGGCCATCTGCTGATCGGCAATCGGACAATCTTCCGCCCCAGCAGTGGATGATCGGGCGGATCGTGGGGGTGCACGTCGGCGCTGATGGCAAGGTCCGAGTGGCGGAAGTGAAGACGAAGGATGCAACATATCGGCGAGCCGTCCATATGCTATTGGTGCTGCCTGTGGCGCGCTGCGGACGGCGATCCTTCAGAGGGGACGGTGTTCATGCACTTTGCGTTTTTTAAATTTGAAATATGTGGGACAGTGTAAGGCGGGCGCGGGAGCGCAATAAAGCTCATACCATCGATCTCGCGAACTCGCCCCGTCTCTCGCCTCCTTTGCTAATAATAATAATAATAATAATAATAATAATAATAATAATAATAATAATAATAATAATAATAATAATAATAATAATAATAATAATAATAATAATAATAATAATAATAATAATAATAATAATAATAATAATAATAATAATAATAACAAAAATAATAATAATAATAATAATAATAATAATAATAACAATAATAATAATAATAATAATAATAATAATAATAATAATAATAATAATAATAATAATAATAATAATAATAATAATAATGATAATAATAATAATAATAATAATAATAATAATAATAATAATAATAATAATAATAATAATAATAATAATAATAATAATAATAATAATAATAATAATAATAATAATAATAATAATAATAATAATAATAATAATAATAATAATAATAATAATAATAATAATAATAATAATAATAATAATAATAATAATAATAATAATAATAATAATAATAATAATAATAATAATAATAATAATAATAATAATAATAATAATAATAATAATAATAATAATAATAATAATAATAATAATAATAATAATAATAATAATAATAATAATAATAATAATAATAATAATAATAATAATAATAATAATAATAATAATAATAATAATAATAATAATAATAATAATAATAATAATAATAATAATAATAATAATAATAATAATAATAATAATAATAATGTAAACATATGTGAATATATACTAAATAGTATTAAGTGTGAACATACTGTTATGCTGTGCATGGTATTTTAGTGTGTACTTCCTATTATATAATTTAATAGTAAGCATCGATAAGACAATAGATTTCGATTACATTGTGAACTCGATTGTCGATACACAACGAAGGAATAAGAAGAAAAAAACACACGGAACATTAAAAAAAAGAAAGAAAGAATAAAATCATAAAAGTTAAACGACATCATTTACAATTCAGGTGTGGGGTGATTGCCTATAGCTTTCACGTCTAGTCCCCATGTTGTATTCCGATATATTGAAGCAATCAAAGGAAGAATTATTAAAGTTACTGAGAGCCAACGAAGTGCATTTTGACGCCAAGGCTTCTATACACCAATTGCGCGTTGCGGCAAACAACTTATTCAAAATGAACAACAAGCATGAGGCTGGCCCGGATGACGAACATGGTCAAGTGGTTGTAAACGACATCGTATTACAAGATCAGGCTGATGGCGGCGATCAAGCTGCGGGAGGCGTCACCGAATTACAAGACCAGAGAGCCCATGCTGAACTTATTGCGCAGCACGCGGCCCAAATTGGACTGGATGAGAGCACGTTTCGAGAGGATCTGGCTGATGTTTGTCAAGGAATAGCGGAACTTCAAACAACGCTGCGCGACATGGAACGGAACCAAGCTGGTACAAAAATGGCCACAAATTTTTCAAAGCTAAAAGTTACTTAGCATATCATGGTGCTGCTGATTGGGATGCCTTGCGAACTCAGATGATGGATGTTTTTGGACGTAAAAACACAAAACTGGAGATCTGTGAGCAGCTCAAACATCGTAAGAAAAAAAGTGATGAAACTGCATTTCAATACTTTATATCCATGTGCGGTATTGCACGTCAAGCTGAATTAGAGGATCGTGATTTAATTAAGCACATTGTTGGGGGATTAAACGACACAAGTGGCATTACGACGTCACTTTATTTTTGCGAGAGTCTGGATCAATTGCGTCGACGTTTGATAGAGTATGATCAAATCCGTATATCACTGCCCAATTCTTACGCTGGCCGTGGTACTTCGAGCGCTAATGAAATAAAATGCTACAATTGTCGTAAGCCGGGACATATGATAAAGGACTGCAACAAACCCATACGTCCACCAAATAGTTGCTTTACTTGTGGAGGCGTGGATCATCAATTTCGTAACTGCCCGAAGCGTGTGACTGGAAGACTGCAACAGACAGTGGCGAGTGTGGAAGATCAACAAGCTGTTGCTGATATAATTGGTAAACATTTAGTAAGTCTTAATATAAATGAACTTAGATGCACAAAATTTATAGTAATGAATGTCCTTTTTGATACCGGCAGCCCGGTTAGCTTCATAAACAAGACGAAATTGCCAAGAGATGTAACGTTAGCCAACCCATTTGAGAGTAAATACCGTGGAATATATGGAAGAAATATTATACTATGCGGCGTAGTTAAATGCTATATTAAGTTTAATTTAAAAGTTTATGAAATTGAAGTTTTTGTTGTTCACGATGATGTATTACCTGTTGCTATGATTCTTGGCAGAAATGCTATTGACGCTTTACAATTACAATTAATCCAAAGAAAATTAGACTACGAAGAAATGTCATTATATGATAATAATAAATTTGATTTAACTACTACTTGTGCATCTCTGTTTTATAATACAATAGATAATAAGATAAGCATTGACAAAGGTCAATTAACTACCAAGAATACCCAAATTGAGCAGTGGATGAATGACATGGATTGTTTATGTGCAGGTGTTACAACAGAGTTAAATACAAATCTAGATATCGGTAGCGAATTCGGGTTTGGGAACAAAGAAAAATGCTATAAGTTGATCTGTGAAAGTTATTTAAATGTTTTAAGTACTAAATTAGCTGAACCTGTTTGCAAAATGAGTATAAAACTAGTAAGTGATATTCCTTTTCATTTCAAGCCTAGACGGTTATCATATTTTGAACGAGATAAAGTTTCGAAAATTATTGAAGAGCTATTACACGAAAACATAATACGTCCGAGTAATTCACCATTTGCCTCTCCAATCGTATTAGTAAAAAAAAAAAACGGTGAAATCAGGTTGTGTGTTGATTACAGAAGCCTTAATAAGTGCACAGTTCGTGATAATTTTCCTTTGCCTTTAATAGAAGATTGCCTTGAGTATTTAGAAGGAAAAAATTGTTTTTCGGTTATTGACTTAAAAAGTGGGTACCATCATGTCGGTGTTGAAGAAAGTTCTATAAAGTATACATCGTTTGTAACGCCACGAGGACAGTTTGAGTATTTGCGAATGCCATTTGGATTGCGAAATGGGCCGTCAGTATTTCAACGATTTATTTCTAACAGCCTGATGGATTTAATTAGAAATCGCAAAATTGTTGTTTATATGGACGATATAGTATTAGCTACAAGAACAATAGAGGAACACTTCGAAATCTTGGTACAATTGCTGGAACGATTATCAAAATTTCATTTAGAAATCAAATTTAAGAAGAGCTTATTTTTAAGAAAAGTGATAGATTATTTAGGGTACAGTGTTAGCAATAAAGGGATTTTGCCTAATGACTCGCATATAGCAGTTATAAAAAATTCCCGAATAATACAAAACAACTTCACTCTTGTTTAGGTATGTTCTCATATTTTCGTAGATTTGTTCCGTCTTATGCAAGTATAGCCCGACCGTTAGTTGAACTATTAAAGAAAGGAGGACCGTTCCCAATAGATGAAGAACAAATGAAAGTTTTTCAGGACTTAAGAAATCGTTTATCAACTCCGCCAGTACTTTCAATATTTAACCCTAATCGTGAAACGGAATTACATACTGACGCCAGTTCTAGAGGTTTTGGAGCAGTTTTAATGCAGAAACAGAACGATGGGAAAATGCATCCGGTTTTTTTTTATTCATTAAAGGCTTCGGCAGCCGAATCGAGGTACCACAGTTTCGAAATTGAGACGCTTGCGATTATTTATGCTCTTCGTCGTTTTAGAGTATATTTGGAACATATGCCCTTTAAAATTGTGACGGATTGTCATTCTTTAGTACAAACATTAAGCAAAAAGTCTATCAATCCCCGTATTGCTCGTTGGTCATTAGAATTAGAGAACTACAATTATAAAATTGAACACCGTCCTGGCGAAAGTATGCCGCATGTTGATGCTTTAAGTAGGCAAACGGAATTGTTAAGTAATAAGGTAGAAAGGGTAATGGAAGAACCGTGTGTAGTTCCAGAAAAGTCAGAATTAGTAGAATCGTCAGAAAAGTCAGAATTAGCAGAATCGTCAGAGTTTTTAGAGTCGTCAGAAAAGTCAGAATTAGTAGAATCGTCAGAGTCGTCAGATGTTTCAGAATCAGTGGAAAAGATAGCAGAGTTTAAAGCTTTAGAAAATTCAAGGCTTGTGGAATTTGGAAATTTATCAAAATTACAAAAAGAAGTAGAATTAGTTGATTTAGTGGTGGGCACAGTGGGAGCTATGCCAAATGATATAGATTTCCTTTTACAAACAGAGCAAATGAGGGATGAAGTTATTAGTAAAATACGTGATGAGTTAGCAGAAGGACCAGTAAAAAGTTTTGTTTTGTTAGATGGTGTTGTGTATCACGAAGATACGAGTCAGAATAGGACTTTATATGTTCCATCAAGTATTCGAGATGATTTAATTAAGTTGACACATGAAAAACTAAGTATTGGTTTCCCTTAATGAGAACGAAAATAGATGAGTTAATTAGGAATTGTTTGAAGTGCATTTTACATTGTGTCCCAAAGTCAGTCAATAATAGAATCTTACACAGTATACCCAAAGTGCCGATACCATTTGATACGATTCACATAGATCATTTAGGGCCCTTGCCTTGTATAAAATCAAAAAGGAAACATTTATTAGTAGTAATTGACTCATTTACAAAGTTTGTGAAGTTATTCCCTGTAAATTCTACAAGCACACGTGAAGTAATTGCGAGTTTAAGTAAATATTTTGAATTTTATAGTAGGCCACGCAGGATTATCTCTGATAGAGGTAGTTGCTTTACTTCATTAGAGTTAAGTGAATTTTTAGCGGAACGAAATATTGGTCATATAAAAGTGGCGACATGTGCTCCCCAGGCAAACGGACAGGTTGAGAGAGTAAATCGAGTGGTGACACCAATGTTAGGAAAATTATCTAATCCAATTAATCAAGATGACTGGTATAAACTTATAAATAAGGTTGAACATGCGATCAACAATTCAGTTCATTCTAGTACATTGAAAACACCAAGCATGATCCTCTTTGGAGTAGATCAAAAAGGTCCTATAGTTGATGAATTATATGAGTATTTAGATGATAAATTAAATAAAGACAGAGAAATAGATTTAAGAGATATAAGGGATAAAGCAAATTTAAGGATTGTAGAGTCTCAGAAAAGAAATGAAATGATCAAAGCAGCTAAACAGAAAGCGCCAACGGAATATAGTGTTGGAGATTTTGTGGCAATAAGAAATATTAATGTAACACCTGGCACTTGTAAAAAATTTGCGCCTAAATATAGAGGTCCTTATAAAATAAATAGAGTTTTTGACAACGATAGATATGAAGTTACGGATGTGGATAACTGTCAATTAACTCAGTTACCTTATAAAGGAATTTTAGAAGCAGCAAGGTTAAAACCATGGTTACAAATATTAAAGAAGACTGTAGCATTATGTACATAATATTGATCGAGGTCGATCAATTTGTCAGGTTGACCGAGTTGTAAACATATGTGAATATATACTAAATAGTATTAAGTGTGAACATACTGTTATGCTGTGCATGGTATTTTAGTGTGTACTTCCTATTATATAATTTAATAGTAAGCATCGATAAGACAATAGATTTCGATTACATTGTGAACTCGATTGTCGATACACAACGAAGGAATAAGAAGAAAAAAACACACGGAACATTAAAAAAAAGAAAGAAAGAATAAAATCATAAAAGTTAAACGACATCATTTACAATTCAGGTGTGGGGTGATTGCCTATAGCTTTCACGTCTAGTCCCCATGTTGTATTCCGATATATTGAAGCAATCAAAGGAAGAATTATTAAAGTTACTGAGAGCCAACGAAGTGCATTTTGACGCCAAGGCTTCTATACACCAATTGCGCGTTGCGGCAAACAACTTATTCAAAATGAACAACAAGCATGAGGCTGGCCCGGATGACGAACATGGTCAAGTGGTTGTAAACGACATCGTATTACAAGATCAGGCTGATGGCGGCGATCAAGCTGCGGGAGGCGTCACCGAATTACAAGACCAGAGAGCCCATGCTGAACTTATTGCGCAGCACGCGGCCCAAATTGGACTGGATGAGAGCACGTTTCGAGAGGATCTGGCTGATGTTTGTCAAGGAATAGCGGAACTTCAAACAACGCTGCGCGACATGGAACGGAACCAAGCTGGTACAAAAATGGCCACAAATTTTTCAAAGCTAAAAGTTACTTAGCATATCATGGTGCTGCTGATTGGGATGCCTTGCGAACTCAGATGATGGATGTTTTTGGACGTAAAAACACAAAACTGGAGATCTGTGAGCAGCTCAAACATCGTAAGAAAAAAAGTGATGAAACTGCATTTCAATACTTTATATCCATGTGCGGTATTGCACGTCAAGCTGAATTAGAGGATCGTGATTTAATTAAGCACATTGTTGGGGGATTAAACGACAAAAGTGGCATTACGACGTCACTTTATTTTTGCGAGAGTCTGGATCAATTGCGTCGACGTTTGATAGAGTATGATCAAATCCGTATATCACTGCCCAATTCTTACGCTGGCCGTGGTACTTCGAGCGCTAATGAAATAAAATGCTACAATTGTCGTAAGCCGGGACTTATGATAAAGGACTGCAACAAACCCATACGTTCACCAAATAGTTGCTTTACTTGTGGAGGCGTGGATCATCAATTTCGTAACTGCCCGAAGCGTGTGACTGGAAGACTGCAACAGACAGTGGCGAGTGTGGAAGATCAACAAGCTGTTGCTGATATAATTGGTAAACATTTAGTAAGTCTTAATATAAATGAACTTAGATGCACAAAATTTATAGTAATGAATGTCCTTTTTGATACCGGCAGCCCGGTTAGCTTCATAAACAAGACGAAATTGCCAAGAGATGTAACGTTAGCCAACCCATTTGAGAGTAAATACCGTGGAATATATGGAAGAAATATTATACTATGCGGCGTAGTTAAATGCTATATTAAGTTTAATTTAAAAGTTTATGAAATTGAAGTTTTTGTTGTTCACGATGATGTATTACCTGTTGCTATGATTCTTGGCAGAAATGCTATTGACGCTTTACAATTACAATTAATCCAAAGAAAATTAGACTACGAAGAAATGTCATTATATGATAATAATAAATTTGATTTAACTACTACTTGTGCATCTCTGTTTTATAATACAATAGATAATAAGATAAGCATTGACAAAGGTCAATTAACTACCAAGAATACCCAAATTGAGCAGTGGATGAATGACATGGATTGTTTATGTGCAGGTGTTACAACAGAGTTAAATACAAATCTAGATATCGGTAGCGAATTCGGGTTTGGGAACAAAGAAAAATGCTATAAGTTGATCTGTGAAAGTTATTTAAATGTTTTAAGTACTAAATTAGCTGAACCTGTTTGCAAAATGAGTATAAAACTAGTAAGTGATATTCCTTTTCATTTCAAGCCTAGACGGTTATCATATTTTGAACGAGATAAAGTTTCGAAAATTATTGAAGAGCTATTACACGAAAACATAATACGTCCGAGTAATTCACCATTTGCCTCTCCAATCGTATTAGTAAAAAAAAAAAACGGTGAAATCAGGTTGTGTGTTGATTACAGAAGCCTTAATAAGTGCACAGTTCGTGATAATTTTCCTTTGCCTTTAATAGAAGATTGCCTTGAGTATTTAGAAGGAAAAAATTGTTTTTCGGTTATTGACTTAAAAAGTGGGTACCATCATGTCGGTGTTGAAGAAAGTTCTATAAAGTATACATCGTTTGTAACGCCACGAGGACAGTTTGAGTATTTGCGAATGCCATTTGGATTGCGAAATGGGCCGTCAGTATTTCAACGATTTATTTCTAACAGCCTGATGGATTTAATTAGAAATCGCAAAATTGTTGTTTATATGGACGATATAGTATTAGCTACAAGAACAATAGAGGAACACTTCGAAATCTTGGTACAATTGCTGGAACGATTATCAAAATTTCATTTAGAAATCAAATTTAAGAAGAGCTTATTTTTAAGAAAAGTGATAGATTATTTAGGGTACAGTGTTAGCAATAAAGGGATTTTGCCTAATGACTCGCATATAGCAGTTATAAAAAATTCCCGAATAATACAAAACAACTTCACTCTTGTTTAGGTATGTTCTCATATTTTCGTAGATTTGTTCCGTCTTATGCAAGTATAGCCCGACCGTTAGTTGAACTATTAAAGAAAGGAGGACCGTTCCCAATAGATGAAGAACAAATGAAAGTTTTTCAGGACTTAAGAAATCGTTTATCAACTCCGCCAGTACTTTCAATATTTAACCCTAATCGTGAAACGGAATTACATACTGACGCCAGTTCTAGAGGTTTTGGAGCAGTTTTAATGCAGAAACAGAACGATGGGAAAATGCATCCGGTTTTTTTTTATTCATTAAAGGCTTCGGCAGCCGAATCGAGGTACCACAGTTTCGAAATTGAGACGCTTGCGATTATTTATGCTCTTCGTCGTTTTAGAGTATATTTGGAACATATGCCCTTTAAAATTGTGACGGATTGTCATTCTTTAGTACAAACATTAAGCAAAAAGTCTATCAATCCCCGTATTGCTCGTTGGTCATTAGAATTAGAGAACTACAATTATAAAATTGAACACCGTCCTGGCGAAAGTATGCCGCATGTTGATGCTTTAAGTAGGCAAACGGAATTGTTAAGTAATAAGGTAGAAAGGGTAATGGAAGAACCGTGTGTAGTTCCAGAAAAGTCAGAATTAGTAGAATCATCAGAAAAGTCAGAATTAGCAGAATCGTCAGAGTTTTTAGAGTCGTCAGAAAAGTCAGAATTAGTAGAATCGTCAGAGTCGTCAGATGTTTCAGAATCAGTGGAAAAGATAGCAGAGTTTAAAGCTTTAGAAAATTCAAGGCTTGTGGAATTTGGAAATTTATCAAAATTACAAAAAGAAGTAGAATTAGTTGATTTAGTGGTGGGCACAGTGGGAGCTATGCCAAATGATATAGATTTCCTTTTACAAACAGAGCAAATGAGGGATGAAGTTATTAGTAAAATACGTGATGAGTTAGCAGAAGGACCAGTAAAAAGTTTTGTTTTGTTAGATGGTGTTGTGTATCACGAAGATACGAGTCAGAATAGGACTTTATATGTTCCATCAAGTATTCGAGATGATTTAATTAAGTTGACACATGAAAAACTAAGTATTGGTTTCCCTTAATGAGAACGAAAATAGATGAGTTAATTAGGAATTGTTTGAAGTGCATTTTACATTGTGTCCCAAAGTCAGTCAATAATAGAATCTTACACAGTATACCCAAAGTGCCGATACCATTTGATACGATTCACATAGATCATTTAGGGCCCTTGCCTTGTATAAAATCAAAAAGGAAACATTTATTAGTAGTAATTGACTCATTTACAAAGTTTGTGAAGTTATTCCCTGTAAATTCTACAAGCACACGTGAAGTAATTGCGAGTTTAAGTAAATATTTTGAATTTTATAGTAGGCCACGCAGGATTATCTCTGATAGAGGTAGTTGCTTTACTTCATTAGAGTTAAGTGAATTTTTAGCGGAACGAAATATTGGTCATATAAAAGTGGCGACATGTGCTCCCCAGGCAAACGGACAGGTTGAGAGAGTAAATCGAGTGGTGACACCAATGTTAGGAAAATTATCTAATCCAATTAATCAAGATGACTGGTATAAACTTATAAATAAGGTTGAACATGCGATCAACAATTCAGTTCATTCTAGTACATTGAAAACACCAAGCATGATCCTCTTTGGAGTAGATCAAAAAGGTCCTATAGTTGATGAATTATATGAGTATTTAGATGATAAATTAAATAAAGACAGAGAAATAGATTTAAGAGATATAAGGGATAAAGCAAATTTAAGGATTGTAGAGTCTCAGAAAAGAAATGAAATGATCAAAGCAGCTAAACAGAAAGCGCCAACGGAATATAGTGTTGGAGATTTTGTGGCAATAAGAAATATTAATGTAACACCTGGCACTTGTAAAAAATTTGCGCCTAAATATAGAGGTCCTTATAAAATAAATAGAGTTTTTGACAACGATAGATATGAAGTTACGGATGTGGATAACTGTCAATTAACTCAGTTACCTTATAAAGGAATTTTAGAAGCAGCAAGGTTAAAACCATGGTTACAAATATTAAAGAAGACTGTAGCATTATGTACATAATATTGATCGAGGTCGATCAATTTGTCAGGTTGACCGAGTTGTAAACATATGTGAATATATACTAAATAGTATTAAGTGTGAACATACTGTTATGCTGTGCATGGTATTTTAGTGTGTACTTCCTATTATATAATTTAATAGTAAGCATCGATAAGACAATAGATTTCGATTACATTGTGAACTCGATTGTCGATACACAACGAAGGAATAAGAAGAAAAAAACACACGGAACATTAAAAAAAAGAAAGAAAGAATAAAATCATAAAAGTTAAACGACATCATTTACAATTCAGGTGTGGGGTGATTGCCTATAGCTTTCACGTCTAGTCCCCATGTTGTATTCCGATATATTGAAGCAATCAAAGGAAGAATTATTAAAGTTACTGAGAGCCAACGAAGTGCATTTTGACGCCAAGGCTTCTATACACCAATTGCGCGTTGCGGCAAACAACTTATTCAAAATGAACAACAAGCATGAGGCTGGCCCGGATGACGAACATGGTCAAGTGGTTGTAAACGACATCGTATTACAAGATCAGGCTGATGGCGGCGATCAAGCTGCGGGAGGCGTCACCGAATTACAAGACCAGAGAGCCCATGCTGAACTTATTGCGCAGCACGCGGCCCAAATTGGACTGGATGAGAGCACGTTTCGAGAGGATCTGGCTGATGTTTGTCAAGGAATAGCGGAACTTCAAACAACGCTGCGCGACATGGAACGGAACCAAGCTGGTACAAAAATGGCCACAAATTTTTCAAAGCTAAAAGTTACTTAGCATATCATGGTGCTGCTGATTGGGATGCCTTGCGAACTCAGATGATGGATGTTTTTGGACGTAAAAACACAAAACTGGAGATCTGTGAGCAGCTCAAACATCGTAAGAAAAAAAGTGATGAAACTGCATTTCAATACTTTATATCCATGTGCGGTATTGCACGTCAAGCTGAATTAGAGGATCGTGATTTAATTAAGCACATTGTTGGGGGATTAAACGACAAAAGTGGCATTACGACGTCACTTTATTTTTGCGAGAGTCTGGATCAATTGCGTCGACGTTTGATAGAGTATGATCAAATCCGTATATCACTGCCCAATTCTTACGCTGGCCGTGGTACTTCGAGCGCTAATGAAATAAAATGCTACAATTGTCGTAAGCCGGGACTTATGATAAAGGACTGCAACAAACCCATACGTTCACCAAATAGTTGCTTTACTTGTGGAGGCGTGGATCATCAATTTCGTAACTGCCCGAAGCGTGTGACTGGAAGACTGCAACAGACAGTGGCGAGTGTGGAAGATCAACAAGCTGTTGCTGATATAATTGGTAAACATTTAGTAAGTCTTAATATAAATGAACTTAGATGCACAAAATTTATAGTAATGAATGTCCTTTTTGATACCGGCAGCCCGGTTAGCTTCATAAAAGTTTATGAAATTGAAGTTTTTGTTGTTCACGATGATGTATTACCTGTTGCTATGATTCTTGGCAGAAATGCTATTGACGCTTTACAATTACAATTAATCCAAAGAAAATTAGACTACGAAGAAATGTCATTATATGATAATAATAAATTTGATTTAACTACTACTTGTGCATCTCTGTTTTATAATACAATAGATAATAAGATAAGCATTGACAAAGGTCAATTAACTACCAAGAATACCCAAATTGAGCAGTGGATGAATGACATGGATTGTTTATGTGCAGGTGTTACAACAGAGTTAAATACAAATCTAGATATCGGTAGCGAATTCGGGTTTGGGAACAAAGAAAAATGCTATAAGTTGATCTGTGAAAGTTATTTAAATGTTTTAAGTACTAAATTAGCTGAACCTGTTTGCAAAATGAGTATAAAACTAGTAAGTGATATTCCTTTTCATTTCAAGCCTAGACGGTTATCATATTTTGAACGAGATAAAGTTTCGAAAATTATTGAAGAGCTATTACACGAAAACATAATACGTCCGAGTAATTCACCATTTGCCTCTCCAATCGTATTAGTAAAAAAAAAAAAACGGTGAAATCAGGTTGTGTGTTGATTACAGAAGCCTTAATAAGTGCACAGTTCGTGATAATTTTCCTTTGCCTTTAATAGAAGATTGCCTTGAGTATTTAGAAGGAAAAAATTGTTTTTCGGTTATTGACTTAAAAAGTGGGTACCATCATGTCGGTGTTGAAGAAAGTTCTATAAAGTATACATCGTTTGTAACGCCACGAGGACAGTTTGAGTATTTGCGAATGCCATTTGGATTGCGAAATGGGCCGTCAGTATTTCAACGATTTATTTCTAACAGCCTGATGGATTTAATTAGAAATCGCAAAATTGTTGTTTATATGGACGATATAGTATTAGCTACAAGAACAATAGAGGAACACTTCGAAATCTTGGTACAATTGCTGGAACGATTATCAAAATTTCATTTAGAAATCAAATTTAAGAAGAGCTTATTTTTAAGAAAAGTGATAGATTATTTAGGGTACAGTGTTAGCAATAGAGGGATTTTGCCTAATGACTCGCATATAGCAGTTATAAAAAATTCCCGAATAATACAAAACAACTTCACTCTTGTTTAGGTATGTTCTCATATTTTCGTAGATTTGTTCCGTCTTATGCAAGTATAGCCCGACCGTTAGTTGAACTATTAAAGAAAGGAGGACCGTTCCCAATAGATGAAGAACAAATGAAAGTTTTTCAGGACTTAAGAAATCGTTTATCAACTCCGCCAGTACTTTCAATATTTAACCCTAATCGTGAAACGGAATTACATACTGACGCCAGTTCTAGAGGTTTTGGAGCAGTTTTAATGCAGAAACAGAACGATGGGAAAATGCATCCGGTTTTTTTTTATTCATTAAAGGCTTCGGCAGCCGAATCGAGGTACCACAGTTTCGAACTTGAGACGCTTGCGATTATTTATGCTCTTCGTCGTTTTAGAGTATATTTGGAACATATGCCCTTTAAAATTGTGACGGATTGTCATTCTTTAGTACAAACATTAAGCAAAAAGTCTATCAATCCCCGTATTGCTCGTTGGTCATTAGAATTAGAGAACTACAATTATAAAATTGAACACCGTCCTGGCGAAAGTATGCCGCATGTTGATGCTTTAAGTAGGCAAACGGAATTGTTAAGTAATAAGGTAGAAAGGGTAATGGAAGAACCGTGTGTAGTTCCAGAAAAGTCAGAATTAGTAGAATCGTCAGAAAAGTCAGAATTAGTAGAATCGTCAGAAAAGTCAGAATTAGTAGAATCGTCAGAAAAGTCAGAACTAGCAGAATCGTCAGAGTTTTTAGAGTCGTCAGAAAAGTCAGAATTAGTAGAATTAGTAGAATCGTCAGAGTCGTCAGATGTTTCAGAATCAGTGGAAAAGATAGCAGAGTTTAAAGCTTTAGAAAATTCAAGGCTTGTGGAATTTGGAAATTTATCAAAATTACAAAAAGAAGTAGAATTAGTTGATTTAGTGGTGGGCACAGTGGGAGCTATGCCAAATGATATAGATTTCCTTTTACAAACAGAGCAAATGAGGGATGAAGTTATTAGTAAAATACGTGATGAGTTAGCAGAAGGACCAGTAAAAAGTTTTGTTTTGTTAGATGGTGTTGTGTATCACGAAGATACGAGTCAGAATAGGACTTTATATGTTCCATCAAGTATTCGAGATGATTTAATTAAGTTGACACATGAAAAACTAAGTATTGGTTTCCCTTAATGAGAACGAAAATAGATGAGTTAATTAGGAATTGTTTGAAGTGCATTTTACATTGTGTCCCAAAGTCAGTCAATAATAGAATCTTACACAGTATACCCAAAGTGCCGATACCATTTGATACGATTCACATAGATCATTTAGGGCCCTTGCCTTGTATAAAATCAAAAAGAAAACATTTATTAGTAGTAATTGACTCATTTACAAAGTTTGTGAAGTTATTCCCTGTAAATTCTACAAGCACACGTGAAGTAATTGCGAGTTTAAGTAAATATTTTGAATTTTATAGTAGGCCACGCAGGATTATCTCTGATAGAGGTAGTTGCTTTACTTCATTAGAGTTAAGTGAATTTTTAGCGGAACGAAATATTGGTCATATAAAAGTGGCGACATGTGCTCCCCAGGCAAACGGACAGGTTGAGAGAGTAAATCGAGTGGTGACACCAATGTTAGGAAAATTATCTCATCCAATTAATCAAGATGACTGGTATAAACTTATAAATAAGGTTGAACATGCGATCAACAATTCAGTTCATTCTAGTACATTGAAAACACCAAGCATGATCCTCTTTGGAGTAGATCAAAAAGGTCCTATAGTTGATGAATTATATGAGTATTTAGATGATAAATTAAATAAAGACAGAGAAATAGATTTAAGAGATATAAGGGATAAAGCAAATTTAAGGATTGTAGAGTCTCAGAAAAGAAATGAAATGATCAAAGCAGCTAAACAGAAAGCGCCAACGGAATATAGTGTTGGAGATTTTGTGGCAATAAGAAATATTAATGTAACACCTGGCACTTGTAAAAAATTTGCGCCTAAATATAGAGGTCCTTATAAAATAAATAGAGTTTTTGACAACGATAGATATGAAGTTACGGATGTGGATAACTGTCAATTAACTCAGTTACCTTATAAAGGGATTTTAGAAGCAGCAAGGTTAAAACCATGGTTACAAATATTAAAGAAGACTGTAGCATTATGTACATAATATTGATCGAGGTCGATCAATTTGTCAGGTTGACCGAGTTGTAAACATATGTGAATATATACTAAATAGTATTAAGTGTGAACATACTGTTATGCTGTGCATGGTATTTTAGTGTGTACTTCCTATTATATAATTTAATAGTAAGCATCGATAAGACAATAGATTTCGATTACATTGTGAACTCGATTGTCGATACACAACGAAGGAATAAGAAGAAAAAAACACACGGAACATTAAAAAAAAGAAAGAAAGAATAAAATCATAAAAGTTAAACGACATCATTTACAATTCAGGTGTGGGGTGATTGCCTATAGCTTTCACGTCTAGTCCCCATGTTGTATTCCGATATATTGAAGCAATCAAAGGAAGAATTATTAAAGTTACTGAGAGCCAACGAAGTGCATTTTGACGCCAAGGCTTCTATACACCAATTGCGCGTTGCGGCAAACAACTTATTCAAAATGAACAACAAGCATGAGGCTGGCCCGGATGACGAACATGGTCAAGTGGTTGTAAACGACATCGTATTACAAGATCAGGCTGATGGCGGCGATCAAGCTGCGGGAGGCGTCACCGAATTACAAGACCAGAGAGCCCATGCTGAACTTATTGCGCAGCACGCGGCCCAAATTGGACTGGATGAGAGCACGTTTCGAGAGGATCTGGCTGATGTTTGTCAAGGAATAGCGGAACTTCAAACAACGCTGCGCGACATGGAACGGAACCAAGCTGGTACAAAAATGGCCACAAATTTTTCAAAGCTAAAAGTTACTTAGCATATCATGGTGCTGCTGATTGGGATGCCTTGCGAACTCAGATGATGGATGTTTTTGGACGTAAAAACACAAAACTGGAGATCTGTGAGCAGCTCAAACATCGTAAGAAAAAAAGTGATGAAACTGCATTTCAATACTTTATATCCATGTGCGGTATTGCACGTCAAGCTGAATTAGAGGATCGTGATTTAATTAAGCACATTGTTGGGGGATTAAACGACACAAGTGGCATTACGACGTCACTTTATTTTTGCGAGAGTCTGGATCAATTGCGTCGACGTTTGATAGAGTATGATCAAATCCGTATATCACTGCCCAATTCTTACGCTGGCCGTGGTACTTCGAGCGCTAATGAAATAAAATGCTACAATTGTCGTAAGCCGGGACATATGATAAAGGACTGCAACAAACCCATACGTCCACCAAATAGTTGCTTTACTTGTGGAGGCGTGGATCATCAATTTCGTAACTGCCCGAAGCGTGTGACTGGAAGACTGCAACAGACAGTGGCGAGTGTGGAAGATCAACAAGCTGTTGCTGATATAATTGGTAAACATTTAGTAAGTCTTAATATAAATGAACTTAGATGCACAAAATTTATAGTAATGAATGTCCTTTTTGATACCGGCAGCCCGGTTAGCTTCATAAACAAGACGAAATTGCCAAGAGATGTAACGTTAGCCAACCCATTTGAGAGTAAATACCGTGGAATATATGGAAGAAATATTATACTATGCGGCGTAGTTAAATGCTATATTAAGTTTAATTTAAAAGTTTATGAAATTGAAGTTTTTGTTGTTCACGATGATGTATTACCTGTTGCTATGATTCTTGGCAGAAATGCTATTGACGCTTTACAATTACAATTAATCCAAAGAAAATTAGACTACGAAGAAATGTCATTATATGATAATAATAAATTTGATTTAACTACTACTTGTGCATCTCTGTTTTATAATACAATAGATAATAAGATAAGCATTGACAAAGGTCAATTAACTACCAAGAATACCCAAATTGAGCAGTGGATGAATGACATGGATTGTTTATGTGCAGGTGTTACAACAGATACTATGTTTATACGATAGCAATCACGATTTCTTGAAAGCGCGATATAGAAATTGCCCCTGTTTATACGACAGCCGAGAATTCATGCTTTTATTCACTCTCAGCTGATAGGGATGCCGGACCGGTAAAAATATATAATTGTTAATACCACTGATTACAGAAATAGCCTATAAAAGGCCATCAATTTCTAGCGATCTGGCAACGTCGATCATTTTTTACAGAGTTACCAGATTGCTTATCACGAAATCACGCTTCTGGGCTGAAATCATAGTCAACTTTCGTGTGTTGCCGAATTCACGAAATGGCGTTTATACAAGCACGAATCGGCCGAAAGCGTGAAATGATAGCGTGAATTCGGCATCGTATAAACACAGTAAGAGTTAAATACAAATCTAGATATCGGTAGCGAATTCGGGTTTGGGAACAAAGAAAAATGCTATAAGTTGATCTGTGAAAGTTATTTAAATGTTTTAAGTACTAAATTAGCTGAACCTGTTTGCAAAATGAGTATAAAACTAGTAAGTGATATTCCTTTTCATTTCAAGCCTAGACGGTTATCATATTTTGAACGAGATAAAGTTTCGAAAATTATTGAAGAGCTATTACACGAAAACATAATACGTCCGAGTAATTCACCATTTGCCTCTCCAATCGTATTAGTAAAAAAAAAAAAACGGTGAAATCAGGTTGTGTGTTGATTACAGAAGCCTTAATAAGTGCACAGTTCGTGATAATTTTCCTTTGCCTTTAATAGAAGATTGCCTTGAGTATTTAGAAGGAAAAAATTGTTTTTCGGTTATTGACTTAAAAAGTGGGTACCATCATGTCGGTGTTGAAGAAAGTTCTATAAAGTATACATCGTTTGTAACGCCACGAGGACAGTTTGAGTATTTGCGAATGCCATTTGGATTGCGAAATGGGCCGTCAGTATTTCAACGATTTATTTCTAACAGCCTGATGGATTTAATTAGAAATCGCAAAATTGTTGTTTATATGGACGATATAGTATTAGCTACAAGAACAATAGAGGAACACTTCGAAATCTTGGTACAATTGCTGGAACGATTATCAAAATTTCATTTAGAAATCAAATTTAAGAAGAGCTTATTTTTAAGAAAAGTGATAGATTATTTAGGGTACAGTGTTAGCAATAAAGGGATTTTGCCTAATGACTCGCATATAGCAGTTATAAAAAATTCCCGAATAATACAAAACAACTTCACTCTTGTTTAGGTATGTTCTCATATTTTCGTAGATTTGTTCCGTCTTATGCAAGTATAGCCCGACCGTTAGTTGAACTATTAAAGAAAGGAGGACCGTTCCCAATAGATGAAGAACAAATGAAAGTTTTTCAGGACTTAAGAAATCGTTTATCAACTCCGCCAGTACTTTCAATATTTAACCCTAATCGTGAAACGGAATTACATACTGACGCCAGTTCTAGAGGTTTTGGAGCAGTTTTAATGCAGAAACAGAACGATGGGAAAATGCATCCGGTTTTTTTTTATTCATTAAAGGCTTCGGCAGCCGAATCGAGGTACCACAGTTTCGAACTTGAGACGCTTGCGATTATTTATGCTCTTCGTCGTTTTAGAGTATATTTGGAACATATGCCCTTTAAAATTGTGACGGATTGTCATTCTTTAGTACAAACATTAAGCAAAAAGTCTATCAATCCCCGTATTGCTCGTTGGTCATTAGAATTAGAGAACTACAATTATAAAATTGAACACCGTCCTGGCGAAAGTATGCCGCATGTTGATGCTTTAAGTAGGCAAACGGAATTGTTAAGTAATAAGGTAGAAAGGGTAATGGAAGAACCGTGTGTAGTTCCAGAAAAGTCAGAATTAGTAGAATCGTCAGAAAAGTCAGAATTAGTAGAATCGTCAGAAAAGTCAGAATTAGTAGAATCGTCAGAAAAGTCAGAACTAGCAGAATCGTCAGAGTTTTTAGAGTCGTCAGAAAAGTCAGAATTAGTAGAATTAGTAGAATCGTCAGAGTCGTCAGATGTTTCAGAATCAGTGGAAAAGATAGCAGAGTTTAAAGCTTTAGAAAATTCAAGGCTTGTGGAATTTGGAAATTTATCAAAATTACAAAAAGAAGTAGAATTAGTTGATTTAGTGGTGGGCACAGTGGGAGCTATGCCAAATGATATAGATTTCCTTTTACAAACAGAGCAAATGAGGGATGAAGTTATTAGTAAAATACGTGATGAGTTAGCAGAAGGACCAGTAAAAAGTTTTGTTTTGTTAGATGGTGTTGTGTATCACGAAGATACGAGTCAGAATAGGACTTTATATGTTCCATCAAGTATTCGAGATGATTTAATTAAATTGACACATGAAAAACTAGGCCACTTAGCTGCAGATAAGTGTTACAATAATATGAAGTCTAAGTATTGGTTTCCCTTAATGAGAACGAAAATAGATGAGTTAATTAGGAATTGTTTGAAGTGCATTTTACATTGTGTCCCAAAGTCAGTCAATAATAGAATCTTACACAGTATACCCAAAGTGCCGATACCATTTGATACGATTCACATAGATCATTTAGGGCCCTTGCCTTGTATAAAATCAAAAAGGAAACATTTATTAGTAGTAATTGACTCATTTACAAAGTTTGTGAAGTTATTCCCTGTAAATTCTACAAGCACACGTGAAGTAATTGCGAGTTTAAGTAAATATTTTGAATTTTATAGTAGGCCACGCAGGATTATCTCTGATAGAGGTAGTTGCTTTACTTCATTAGAGTTAAGTGAATTTTTAGCGGAACGAAATATTGGTCATATAAAAGTGGCGACATGTGCTCCCCAGGCAAACGGACAGGTTGAGAGAGTAAATCGAGTGGTGACACCAATGTTAGGAAAATTATCTAATCCAATTAATCAAGATGACTGGTATAAACTTATAAATAAGGTTGAACATGCGATCAACAATTCAGTTCATTCTAGTACATTGAAAACACCAAGCATGATCCTCTTTGGAGTAGATCAAAAAGGTCCTATAGTTGATGAATTATATGAGTATTTAGATGATAAATTAAATAAAGACAGAGAAATAGATTTAAGAGATATAAGGGATAAAGCAAATTTAAGGATTGTAGAGTCTCAGAAAAGAAATGAAATGATCAAAGCAGCTAAACAGAAAGCGCCAACGGAATATAGTGTTGGAGATTTTGTGGCAATAAGAAATATTAATGTAACACCTGGCACTTGTAAAAAATTTGCGCCTAAATATAGAGGTCCTTATAAAATAAATAGAGTTTTTGACAACGATAGATATGAAGTTACGGATGTGGATAACTGTCAATTAACTCAGTTACCTTATAAAGGGATTTTAGAAGCAGCAAGGTTAAAACCATGGTTACAAATATTAAAGAAGACTGTAGCATTATGTACATAGTATTGATCGAGGTCGATCAATTTGTCAGGTTGACCGAGTTGTAAACATATGTGAATATATACTAAATAGTATTAAGTGTGAACATACTGTTATGCTGTGCATGGTATTTTAGTGTGTACTTCCTATTATATAATTTAATAGTAAGCATCGATAAGACAATAGATTTCGATTACATTGTGAACTCGATTGTCGATACACAACGAAGGAATAAGAAGAAAAAAACACACGGAACATTAAAAAAAAGAAAGAAAGAATAAAATCATAAAAGTTAAACGACATCATTTACAATAATAATAATAATAATAATTTATTTTTATTTTTTTGGATTGAGGGGGGGAAAATGCCTTATGCATCTCACACTACCGTCGTAGATGTGGTATGTGGGGCTCGCACCCACTAAAAACCCCCCGCTCATCAGGCCTGTATCCACTTCGGAAAAGCTTTCGCATTACTTCGAAGTGGGGCCTCTTGCTCAGCATAAGCTCTCATCTGTACAATGCAAAGCTCTATGGCTCGTCTCTATTGGTTTGCCAACCCGTATCGTAACCGATAAAAGTTGGCCCCCCAGGAGAGACGATCCACAGAGCCGCTTTGATGGTCTGCGTCCAGACTACCCTTGCTGGATCCTTTCGTCCAGTTCCTTTTTTCTTTTACTCTTCCTTTCTTTACTAGTCAGTCTATTCCGTTTCTCGTCTATCAAGATCGTTTTTCTTTGACCTTAAGATCGTTCCAACATAGGCTTTAACGTGATTCCAGGCCGCCTCATTGCTTATCATTCGTTCAACTATGTTTTCAGGCGATATATCTCCAATGGCATCCGTTAGTCCGGTGCGTTCTGATCGAAACCGATCACAATGGAATATAGTGTGTTCTACACTGTCCCTCTCGGCGTCTTCATAAAAGCACGTAGCTTGTGCGCTTTTCCCGATAGTGTGCAAAAAGGCCCTGAAATAGCCGTGGCCAGTCAGCATTTGAGTTAGGAAGTAATTAACGTTTCCGTGTTTTCTTTTTGTCCAGCCCTTGAGGTTGGGTATAAGCCTAGCTGTCCATTTTCCCGAGCATTCATGTTGCCATCTATTTTGCCACAAGTCCAGGCTCTCTTCTCTACACAGCTTTTTTGTTTGTCTTGTCGCTACTCCACTTTGCTTTAGCTCGTAGACTTTTTGGCGTTCTCTTGCTAGGAGATCAATCGGTATTACACCCGCAGTGACTAGAGCTGCTGGTCCTGATACCGTTCTATAGGCGCTGATTATCCTCAATGCTATTGTCCTTTGAACTTCGAGCAAGGGTTTTAGTCTGCACTTTACACGCAGTGTTCTAGCCCAAACCTCACATCCATAAAGCAGGATTGCATGGTTCACTTCCATAAGTAGTTTGCGTTTTGACTGGATTGGTCCACCTAAGTTTGCCATGAGTCTGCTAAGTGATTTTGCAGTGTCGGTCGCCCGGCTTTTAGCGTGCTGAATTTGAGCCTTAAACGTCAGTTTGGGCTCAAGACGAACTCCTAGATATTTTATCACTTTCTGCGTCCTAATGATATTTTCTCCTACTCTCATATCTATTTCTAGCAGATCCCACTGCTTCGTTGTTACTAGCAACAACTCGGTTTTTTCCGTGGCAAGCTGCAAACCGTTATTGTCCATCCATCCTTTAACTCGGAGCATCACCTGGTTTAGCTTACGCTGTACGTTTTCGGGGTCACTAGCCGAGATAACTGCAACTATATCGTCCGCATATCCTACTAAGGTTGTGTCTTCCGGCATTTCTATGCGCAGTATTTCGTCGTAGCTAATATTCCATAGCTCGGGGCCCAGTATTGATCCCTGTGCAGCTCCTGATGTTACCTTTACACATTTCTCGCCTGCCTTTGTTTGGTACAGTAGCTTCCTGTCTTCGAGGTAGCTTTGTAATATTTTCAAGAGGTATCCACCGATTTTGAATTTGTGTTCTAGTGCGTCTGTAATATTTTCCCATTTAACGCTGTTAAATGCGTTTTTGACATCCAGTGTTGCTAAGAGTACTATTGGTCTCGAGTAGTGATTTCCTTGTTGGCTTCGTAGTGCTTCGCAATACACCTTTTGAATTGCCTCTATTGTGGACCTCCCTGGTCTAAAACCGAACTGCCTTGGAGAGAGTCCTCCGGCTCTGTTAACTGCTGCTGCTAGACGAGGTTTAATCATCTTTTCTAGGAGTTTTCCTGTCGTATTTAACATACATAATGGTCGATATGCTGATGGCGATAAGGGATCTCCTTAGACCTTGCTTATCAGAACCAGACGTTGCAGTTTCCATTGCTTGGGAAATAGTCCTTTTCGGATGCAAGCATTAAACATATCGAGCAGAAGATTAGGTCGCCTCTCTGCAATTGCTTGCAGGACCTCCGCAGGTATGTTATCGGGTCCCGGAGCTTTCCTACTTTTTAAACTATTTGTTGACCTGACAGATTCTTCCAGTGTAAACATGTCTACTCGTTCTTCGAGGTCGGGCACCGTTCTTCTCCGCGGCCGAATCTCATGAGTAGGGAAGAGTGCTCCGACAATATTGTCCATCTGTTCTACCTGTAGTTCCGGCAAGGATCTCCGGGACCTAAGTTTCTTCATGACGATTTTATAGCCTAGTCCCCAAGGGTCAGAGTTAACATCGTTGCAAAGGCACTTCCATTTATTAATCTTGGATTTCCGGATAGCAATATTAAGATCCTTCTTAGCTTTTTTGTACTCCTGTTCCTGGGCAGTAAATATTCCTCTACGTCTTGCTCGGGTGAGGCGGCGTCTAGTTTTGAGGCATTTCTCTCTTAAGATTTTTATTTCATTTGTCCACCAGTATGCTTCTTGACCTTGCCTGTGTGGGTTTCCCCGTTTTGGCATTGCGACGTTGCACGCTTTTTTAATAATTGACATAGTGTCGTTGATTATATTCTCGTCGTTTTTGCCGTATAGTATCTGCTTTTCTATCAATTTCATTGATGAGCTTTGTTTTGCTCAGTCTATTTGCGTTCCATCCCTTTTTTCCTAGGCTAAGACGATTTTCAGAGCGATTTTGATCGCCTTGTGTCAGCTTGTAGGAAATATACTCGTGATCGCTTCCGTTAAAGATTTCTAATACTTTCCATTCGGCGACCTTGTTTGCCATTTCTTCCGACACAAGCGTTATGTCCGGGATTGTTCCTTCATTTCCAGGTCGTCTAAATGTAGCGGCTGATCCTATGTTTGCAACTACCATTCCGAGTCTTGCGGCCATGTTTAGAATTTTCCTGCCTCTGGAGTTGGTTGATGCCATGCCCCATTCTTCCGCTCTTGAGTTAAAGTCACCTGCTAATATAACCTTTCCCTGAGCTTGCTTGGCAGCATCTTCGATATCTTCGAGTTTTCTTTGGAAAGTCGTAATGTCATCGGAGGGTGTTAGGTAGCAGCTAATAACGGTCCAGTCCGCAACTTGTGCTGATACGTAGCAATTCTGTCTAATGGGGGTGTGGTGTGTAACGGTGCTGAAAGCTGGGATCCATAAAGCCGCGGTTTTCGTCTCATCTTCTATCCACAGACCGTCCTCCCGAGTTTTGTATTGTTCGCTAATAATGGCTAGATCAACATGATGCTCCAACGCTATTTGAAGCAGCAGATCATTGGCCGTTCTGCTTCTGTGCATATTTGCCTGTAGGACTTTCATTCCCTGTTTTTACTTGCACCGCTATGAAATTTTGTTGTCCCAGGAAGGTGGTTTAGCTCTATCCTTTCCTCCGCTGCGCAAACACAACATCTTACTGGGTTTTTGCATTCTTTCATTTTGTGCCCAGCCTCTCCGCATCGGATACATAGGTTTCTTCGATCTGGTCCCTTACAATCCGTTTGCGTGTGTCCCACTCCAAAACATTTGTAGCATCGCATAGTGTCGATGCATTCTTTTACTCGACACAGGGTCCAGCCAATCCTGATTCTTGGGTCCTTCAATATTTTCGCTACATCTTCTGTCGTTAAGGTAACGAAGGCCGTCGTTGCTCCGAGCTATTTCCTCCAGTCAGATGAATTTTGATTTCTTCGGTAGTATCTCCTATCCCAGTTTTAATTGCGGAAATGATCTCGCTTTCCTCTCTAAAACTGTCTATATCTCGAATTTCCAGTTTGGTTTGCTGTTTCATGGTTCTAACTGTTGCATCACCCTTGAGCCTGGTCTTGATAGTTTCGCATAATAGTTCGGCTTTGCTCCCCCTAGACAATTCTAGAAGCATGTCACCTTATTTTGTTTTTCTTATCGACAGGATATTACTGACATCATTTTCTGGTTTCACGCTATTTCGTAGGTCCCTCAGAACTTCTGCATAGCTCTTTCCTTCAGTTAGCCTTACTAGCACAGCATCTGGTCGAGATCTTACTCTTGACCTAGGTTTATCTTTCTTTTCTCCATTAACGTCTCTTTTTAAATTTCGTTCGTCCGATTTTGCATATTTTTTCCTTTTTTTGTTAGTCACTGTTTGAAAGCCATTATTTAATTCTTTATCTCTGGCTTTTTTGCTTGAGTCCTGTAATGCCGGGCTGGTAGCTGCTCTCTTTTGGGTTGACGACAGCGGGGTGTCGACTATCTTCAAGGTCTTTGGTATTGCCTTACTCATTTCTTTTAGTTTTTCGACTTCAGCTTTTTTCCAGCTCGCTCTGTAGCTTTCTATAACATCGAAGAGCTCCGTAAGTTCAGCTGTACCGTCCTTGACATCCATGTTGATGTTTCTTTGTTTTTGCATCGCACGCTTCATCTTCCTTATTATTGCCTTGCACTTGGTCAGAGATTCTTCCTCTAATGTTCTCATCTCTAAAGATTATAAAATGAAAGACCGATTTTTAGGGGGATACGACCACAGCCTAAACCATAAGAGCCAGAGCAGCAAAATTTTTTCACAGTATTCCATTGGGGGCGTAGGCGCCCACTAAGGTCCGACATGTCCCCCCAGTGGCCCCAAACAGCTCCAATATCCATATTTAGAGCAAAAAATCATTAGATTTACTTAAGCTTAGCTTCTAAAGTGGTTGGAATTTCGAAATTTTGATTTTGCAGAATTTTAGGTCTTGAAAGGGCCTAATTAGAAATCTAAAAGAAATTTCGATATCCCCCATAATTTGGGGGCTACATTTAAAATTAACTTTTCGATTTAAAAAATCTAAACCGCTGCTCCGATCGAGATGATTTTTTAGTAAATGGTTATTCTATGGCCCAAATGCTTAAGTTTAATTTTTTAAGTTTTTAACATTTTTTTAAAGTATTTTTAACGAATTTATTTTGATTTCCTAAGTTATTGCGTTGCATTTTGTGGGGGCCCGCCGAGAGAGCGAAACCCAGAGAGCGGATGGCAAGCCAGCGACGGCCGAGAGAGCAACAGCCAAGAAATGGGAGGGGAAAGAGGCAATTTAAGTTAAATTTGTTTTGGATTTTAAAAACTTAAACTCCGATCAAAATGATTTTCGATCAATAGTCAGTCATGTGGATCAAATGCTTCTGTTTTATTTTTCATTTTGTAGCAGAAGTAAGAACCTTTTTTAATTTCCACCATGGAAGAAAATAGAAAATTACTACAAATTCTGTAAGCAAAGCCAAAATGTTTCCAAGTTAAATATTAATCTTAAGATTCGAACTTTTGACCAAATACGTATGTACATATGTATATTTGGATATGTTTTGATTTGCTTATATGTATGTACAATACATGTACATACACACAATGTGTGTGTATGTTTCTATTCGAAATTAGATAATGTGCTTAAATACAAATAAAATGATTTATTTCCTTTCAGCCAATGCAAAATTTTTTTGAGCTTAAAATTAGTAATAATCGATCAAATGTGGAATCTGAAAATAATACGTTACTTTGCTGTTTTTGTATTGGATGCCAATCTTTTACTGTGTGTACAAAGGTTTTCGTTTCATTCAAAACAAGAAATTTGGAAACAACAAATTCCAATTTACAAACAAGTATACATATTTGTGCGCAAATTAAAATTGCATTGATAACATTGTAACTGATAAAAAGTATACCAGTTCACAACTTTTACTTGGATCACTTTCATTTATTATATGCCAGTATCCTTCTGATTCTCTCTCTTGAAGGATCTTCTACAAAGGTTGTTTACACAAAGGTTTTCAAAAAACGCGCAAAAAAGAAATAAGAAAGTCCTGACAACCCAATTTCCTAACTCCAAACTAATATTAAGCGAACGAAGTCGCTTCAGGTATAGCTATTTATTATATTTGTTTAAACAATCTGAATTTAATATATGTTTTTAAGGAATCTAAAATGATTATATATATTTTCATTGATTTAGCAAATTAATATCGCAAGTATTAGAAGAGGCGTATGCAAAAAATACACTTGCTCTCCTTTGCCACAATTCGATTTTTGGGAGTGAGAAGGAGGCAATTAGAAGAGGGCTATACAAAAAAAAACACTTGCTCTCCTTTGCTACAAAACACTTGCTCTCCTTTGCTACAATTCCAATTTTTGGAGTGAGAAGGATGCAATGATAATGAGAGATCAGAAGCAAGTGTATAGGTAGACTCAAAAAAGGGGATGATCATGCGCACAACGAACTCTCTGACAGAGCTTGCCCAAAGAGAGAGAAACAAGACTGAGCATAAGATTGACAGTGGTGTGGCAAGGGTGTACGGCTAAAACTCACAATTTAAGTTTAAAATTTTGTTGAAAACAAACCTTTTTTAGTACACATTTGATTCTTTTTTGACTTCATTTTAATATTACTTTGATCAAATATTAATATTGAATGACCCCCTCCACAAATTTTTAGTACGTCTATGAGACAGGCACAAGCCAAAACACGGTTATTTGTTTTTCCATTTTGTGTCGCCACAGATCATGTGACCGTCACACAAATACATATGCAAGCGTAAATAGGACAAAAGGAATGTGGCAACTAATGGCTACACATTTCGACTATTCAGTAGCAATATGAATTTCAACAGGAGCGGTACATTCCAGGCTGCATGGCAGCCCCAACAACATCAGCAGCAGAATTTGCAATTGCAACTGGAGCAACACAAGCAGCAGCTTGAGTTGTTCCAGCTACAATTGAACAGCCAACAGCCAACGCAGCTTCAGCAAATGCAGCAGCAAATTTTAATGCAGCAACAATCGCAAGCTGCGCACCCTGGAAAGGATCGGCCGCCATTCCAAACGCTGCGAGAGGCCCACAACAAAATTCAAAAGCAGCAGCGCCAAATAAAGGGCCTTCAGGACAAGGTGGCTGCCTTGGAAAGATTCCAGGCTTATGTGAGCTCCGTGTTGCGCCTGCCCCAAACATGGAGTCCGTCGCAGGCAGTGCCGCCGCAGGCAGTGCCGCTGCAGGCAGTACCGCTGCAGACAGTGCCGTTGCTGGCAGTGCCGTCGCAGAGTTTGCAGTCTGGCCCTTCTGTGGATGAGCTGATGCAGCAAATCGCCATGTTGCAACAGCAGCTCCAAAAGCAACAGGCGCAGGCGCGAGCCCCCGAGGAAGAGCGGCGAGATCAGCCGAGTCAACCTGGCTCAATGATGGCGCAGCAAATTCAGGGCTTGCAGCAACAGCTCCAGCAGCAAGACATTTCAAATTAATTAATTTTTTTTTATTTGTTTTTAATTTCTTATTTAGTCCTTAGTTTAATTTAATTTGTCCCTTTCTTAGATTTAAGTTTAATTTCATTACAATTTCTTTTTAAATAAAAAAAAACAAAAAAAAATCCATAAAAATGCCTTTTTTGGGTGCCTTTTATTGTTAACATATCTTGCATTTCCTTTTTCTGGGGTTTTCATTCTTTGTCTTTTCATTTTTTTCATTTTTTTGTCTTCTTAGATGCGTTCCATCTCTTTCACGAAATTGGAATATGAAAACAAAAAGTTAAAAGCAACTCATGTAATAGGCACGGTTACAAACCAATACATCCACATCTTACGATGTTTGTATTTGTGCTTGCGTCGCCGCTACGCAAATAGCTGAAAATTAAGGACAAGGAAATGAAGGAAACTAATAACAGCTAAACAGGCGCGAGAAGTTTAGTTTTATTTTGGATGCCTAAGCAGCAAGTGAAAGCTATTGTGAAGCGCAAACATTTTAAAATTTTTCTGTGCGTTAAGTTAATTTTAATTCCTACACGTAAGTTATTTTTTCTATTTCCACTATTTCCACTATACAAGTTTTGTATAGACGCTAATCAAATTCTTGAGAAGCGAAGTCATAGTTGACTTTCATTAATTAGTTATCCATTTCCTTACAATGTATGGACACTTTTCACGTTAATATTTAACGTTGATCAGTGAAGTCAATTTTGACTTTAAATATAAGCAAGCTGTGCTTGGACGCTTTTCACGTTGCTTTTTAACATTGATTAGCGAGTTACTGTTGGCTTTTTTAAGTTGACATAACTAAATCGATTTTTTTTAACTTCTTTAATTGAAGTTGGATATAAAAACTTTGGTAAAAGTTTAATTTGATCTTGGACCTTTAACACAAATTTAAAACTTTAATATGTCAATTGAGAACCTAAGTATTAATGGTGAGTTGGTGCCCCATATGGTGGTTAAAATAATTGGCGATGGTGCTTGCCTGTTTAGAGCCATTTCATATCATTTAAAAGGCTCACAGCATTTCTCTGGAGTGATTCGCCAGGAAATTGTAGCTCACGTCGTTAACAATTGGGATTTTTTTCAAGTGCACGCACTAAACTCTAATGGACTAAATTTCATAAATTCTGCACAATATGAAGAGGAAATGATGAAGTCCCGTACTTACGGAACAGAGTGTGAGCTTCAAGCAGCTGCTAATGTATATTCAGTTTGCTTTCATGTTTTTCGAAATGGAAATTTTCATAGCGGTTATGGTTCAGAAGATAACCCTGTTAAATTATTGAAATTTTCTGGTGATCTTGAAAATGGACATTTCGATGTACTTCTTTTGTATGAATCATCACCGTTAACAGATTCACCGTCACAAAGATTAGTTGAGGCTAGCACAAAAAAAAAAGCTTCCAAAAGGAGAGCTCGATTTTCTGATAGAACTAAGTCCAACCAAATAAAGGAAGCTAAAAAAAAATTCAGGATTGATCATACAGAACAAATAAAAGATAAAAAAAAGGAATATTACGCTAATAAGTCGTCAGAAGGACATCTTTTATGGAAAGTAAAAAAAATGTCTGGATTTACATATGATTGCCAAATAGCATATAGTGCTGACAAAATTATTGAAATTGGGCCCATGAATAAGAAATGCAACTATTGCAATGCTTTGAAATGGAAGAACGAATCTGACGGAATTTGCTGTAGTTCCGGAAAAGTTAAACTTCCCCAACTTCAAACATTACCTGAGCCTCTTAAGAGCCTAACCTTAGGCGGTCATCCCAAGCATGACCACTTCTTAGACCGTTTACGAAAATACAATTCATTATTTCAAATGACTTCATTCGGCTGTAATAAAGTTTATGAAAAAGGTTTCTTGCCAACTTTTAAGGTTCAGGGTCAGGTATATCACCTAATTGGCAGTCTATGGCCTACAAAGGAAAAAGAAGCACAGTTCCTTCAAATATATTTTGTTGGTGAGGATGAAAAGGAAACAGAACTGAGATGTAAAAATGCGTCTGATGTGAATCGTGATTTGGTAAAAGCTTTACAATCTATGTTGCATAAAATTAATCCGTTCGTTAAAGATTTAAAATCAACTATTGACAAAGTTCCTGCAAATACTACTGACTACAAAATGATAATTCATGCTGATCGCACACCATCTGGATCTCACAAGGGTTGCTATAATGCACCAAGAGCAAGTGAAGTAGCTTTACTTATTGTTGGTCAGCAGTTCAAACAGAGAGATATTATTCTTGAAAGTCATAATTCAAAATTACAAAAAATTAATGAACTACATCGTTCCTATGACGCTTTGCAGTATCCGCTTCTCTTTCCACATGGAGAGGATGGATATTCAATTAATATACCGCAAGTTGATCCTCTATCAAAAAAACATTTAAAAAAAACCGTATCGGCACTAAATTTTTATAGTTACCGAATAATGATTCGGGAGGGTGAAATTAATCATTTAATTTATTTCAAAGCTCTTTTAAGTCAGTTTTTAGTCGATATGTATGCCAAAATGGAAGCAGAACGGCTTAATTTTATTCGAAACAATCAAGAAAAACTTAGGGCTGAAAGCTATATACACCTTAAAGACGCTATAGGTAGACAAGATGTAAATCCAGCTCAGCTGGGCCAAATGGTTATTTTACCATCTTCATTCACGAGTTCTGCACGTTATATGCATGAGAAAACTCAGGATGCTATGACATATGTCCGGCACTATGGCCGTCCTGATTTATTTATAACATTTACTTGCAATCCTAAGTGGAAAGACATTACAGAGTCATTATTACCCGGTCAGATGGCCTATGACCGCCATGATATAATAGCGCGAGTATTTCATTTAAAAGTTAAAGCACTAAAGGCTCTTTTAGTTAAGAACGAATTGTTTGGAGAAGTTCAATGTTTTATGTACACTGTAGAATGGCAAAAACGTGGCCTCCCACATGTTCATATACTACTTTGGCTTAAAAATCGAATTTATGCTGATCAAATAGACGATACAATATGTGCAGAAATTCCAGATCCACAGAAAGATCCCGTGCTACATAATATCGTAAAGTCCAATATGATTCATGGACCTTGCGGAATGTTTAACCGTAGTTCACCGTGCATGAAAGATGGCAAATGTTCAAAAAAATTTCCCCGTCAGCTTTCAAAGGAAACAGTAACAGGAATTGATAGTTATCCTCTGTATCGAAGAAGGGCTTCAGATGATGGTGGCTTTACTGTAGAAAAGAAAGGTAATATTTTAGACAACCGTTGGGTTGTGCCATATAATTCAGTACTATTACGTGCAATGGAAGCACACATAAATGTTGAAGCCTGCAGTTCAGTTAAGTCTATAAAATACGTATGCAAATATGTCAATAAAGGCAGCGATCAGGCTTCCTTTTCCCTTGAAGACCGACGAAATGAAGTTAAAACGTATGAAAATGGAAGATATATAAGCAGCTCGGAAGCCGTGTGGAGAATCCTGGCTTTCCCTATACACGAACGATTTCCAGCAGTTATGCAATTGTCTGTACATTTAGAAAATGGGCAGCGTGTGTACTTTAATCCCAATGATCCGAATCAACTAGCGAAGAAGATAAACACTCCTTCGAATACTACACTTCTCGCTTTCTTTGAACTTTGTAAAATTGATGATTTCGCCAAAACTCTTTTATATGTTGAAGTTCCATCCTATTACACATGGAACAATACAAAGTTTCTTAGAAGAAAACGAGGCAGTGACGTACCTCATTTTTCTGGAGTTAAAAAGGATTCAGCTTTGGGCAGAGTTTATACCGTTCACCCACATAACAGTGAATGTTATTTTCTTAGACTTCTACTCCATGAGGTACGAGGTCCAACTTCATTTTCGTATTTAAAAACTGTAAATGGCGTAATATACAGTACTTTTCAATTAGCTTGCAAAGCATTGGGCTTACTTGAGGATGATAGTCATTGGGACAAAACTTTGGCAGAAGCTAGCGTTTGTCAAGTTCCAAAAAACTTACGTGATCTCTTTGGAATTATGTTAGTTTTTTGTCAACTCTCGGATCCTTTAGTTCTTTGGAATAAGTACAAGACTTTCTTATCGGAAGACATACTTTATTCTGACATTAATGACGAAATTATGGAAAGAGTCTATAACAAATGTCTAATAAGCATTAAACATTTTGTATTGTCTATTGGTGGAACATGTCTTAAAGAATATGGTCTTCCTCCACCAATTATTCCTGAAGCCGAATTGGAAGAAAATAATACCGATTATCTAAGAGAAATAAGTTATGAAAGTAACAACACTCTCCTTACCAACAACGAAAATTTGCTTACAGACGAGCAAAAAGTCGTATACAATACAATTTTACAAAGCGTTGGGGCTGAGATGGGTGAAATATTTTTTTTGGATGCACCTGGAGGGACTGGTAAAACCTTCTTGACAAACTTATTGTTGGCAAAAGTTCGAAGTAAAAAAAAAATAGCCCTAGCTGTAGCATCTTCCGGTATAGCTGCTACCCTGCTCAATGGAGGTCGAACTGTTTATTCTACATTTAAACTTCCTTTGGATTTAGTTAATTTAGAAACACCTCATTGCTCTATTTCAAAGCAATGTAATATGGCTGCGGTGTTTAAAGATTGTAAGTTAATTGTTTGGGATGAGTGCACCATGTCACATAAAGGTGGGCTTGAAGCCATAAATAGAACCCTGCAAGATATTAATGAGAATACTATGTTGATGGGTGGTATTACAGTCCTGCTAGCTGGAGACTTTCGCCAAACCCTTCCTGTTGTGCCAAGAGGTACAAGAGCTGACGAAATAAAGGCCTGTTTAAAATCTTCATTTTTATGGCCACAGATAAAAAAACTAGCGCTCACGAAAAATATGCGAGTGCACTTAAAAGGAGACAGTTCTGCAGGAATTTTTGCCGAAACTCTTTTAAAAATTGGGAATGGCGTCCATCCAACAGTTGATGGAAAAATAGTTATAACATCACGCTTAGGAAATGTAGTCAAAAACGTTCAAGATCTTACATCCAAAATATTTCCTGACATTTCCAACATATCATGTAAAAGCTTAGATTGGCTATCTGAGCGCGCCATTTTGACAACGAAAAATGAAAGAGCAACCACTATTAATAATTTATTGCTAAACTCATTTGATGGTTTAGAAGTCTCCTATAAATCGGTCGACTCTGTTCCTGATGCTGATAATGCTGTTCATTACCCTGTTGAATTTTTAAATTCTTTGAATCCTCCAGGAATTCCTCAGCATAATCTGTCTCTTAGGATTGGAGCACCCGTAATGTTATTGCGAAATTTAAGTCCCCCAAAGTTATGCAATGGGACACGATTGCAGATAAAAGGTCTTCATAAGAATGTAATCGAAGCAACAGTATTTACGGGGTGCGCGAAGGGGGAAACAGTGTTTATACCCAGGATTCCATTAATACCATCCAGTCTGCCGTTTCAGTTTAAAAGGCTACAATTCCCTCTAAAAGTTTGCTTTGCAATAACTATAAATAAATCGCAGGGGCAGACTTTGAAGCTGGCTGGACTAGATCTTAGAGAAGATTGCTTCTCTCATGGACAATTTTATGTCGCATGCTCTAGAGTTAGCTCTGCCAGTAGCCTTATTATTCTCGCTCCTGAAGGATCTTCTAAAAATGTTGTTTACACAGAGGTTTTGAAGTAATCATATAAATTAACATTAATAAACCTAGAAAGTTTCAGTGGAATAGGTCTAATTGGAGATACCACATTAAAAAAAACGCGCCAATTTCTCTACCTCAGGGGTGGTGTGGAAATGGGAAAGTCTTGACAACCGTACTCAAAACTAATTTTAAGCGAACGAAGTCGCGCCGGGTACAGCTAGTCTTATATATTAGTTCCTGTCGCGGGGAGCTTCGCTGTGTTGTCGGTGCTGTCTCTTTCCTAACTATTTCAGGAGTTTGAGGGTCTATCTGCTGTGATGCATCGGAATCCTTTCCTGTTTTCGGAGTGTTCTATTCAGCAAGTTCATTATTTTCCTTCCTTTCAATGGTCGCGTTTCTTTGAGGCGAGCTACCCATCAAGTTGCTTTTTCGGAAAGCTTCTTCTATATTGTTTGGTGTTAATTGAGTTGTCATCTTGCATTAAAGGGTCCAAACTCTACGCCGCTATCTCCTCACCTATGTACAGTTGTCCCAAATGTCCCCATGGGTCCCTATGCAAGCATGCGGGGGTTGACACAACGCTTCATGGGCGGTTGTGTTCAGAGCCAGGACGGACGCAAAGCAGGAATCATTTCAACTGCACCTGTACCGCCGAGTCAACGGTGATGTGATTTGAACGTACGAAGAGACTTGCTAAGTTTTAACTGGACGGAGGCGAAAGTAACATTATCCCGATAGCCGTTTCTGCAAAATGTCACTCAACAATTTATCGTTCCAGTGTCTTGCCGTGACTGGGGGTCCGCGAGTATATCAGGCCCGTCACCCGGTGTTGGGTGCCCCTGCGGGATATAATAATAATAATAATAATAATAATAATAATAATAATAATAATAATAATAATAATAATAATAATAATAATAATAATAATAATAATAATAATAATAATAATAATAATAATAATAATAATAATAATAATAATAATAATAATAATAATAATAATAATAATAATAATTATAATAATAATAATAATTTAATTTAATTTTAATTTAATAATAATAATAATAATAATAATAATAATAATAATAATAATAATAATAATAATAATAATAATAATAATAATAATAATAATAATAATAATAATAATAATAATAATAATAATAATAATAATAATAATAATAATAATAATAATAATAATAATAATAATAATAATAATAATAATAATAATAATAATAATAATAATAATAATAATAATAATAATAATAATAATAATAATAATAATAATAATAATAATAATAATAATAATAATAATAATAATAATAATAATAATAATAATAATAATAATAATAATAATAATAATAATAATAATAATAATAATAATAATAATAATAATAATAATAATAATAATAATAATAATAATAATAATAATAATAATAATAATAATAATAATAATAATAATAATAATAATAATAATAATAATAATAATAATAATAATAATAATAATAATAATAATAATAATAATAATAATAATAATAATAATAATAATATAATAATAATAATAATAATAATAATAATAATAATAATAATAATAATAATAATAATAATAATAATAATAATAATAATAATAATAATAATAATAATAATAATAATAATAATAATAATAATAATAATAATAATAATAATAATAATAATAATAATAATAATAATAATAATAATAATAATAATAATAATAATAATAATAATAATAATAATAATAATAATAATAATAATAATAATAATAATAATAATAATAATAATAATAATAATAATAATAATAATAATAATAATAATAATAATAATAATAATAATAATAATAATAATAATAATAATAATAATAATGTGTTTAGTAGTGTTCGTGAATCCTTGCTTGGAATGTATTTAGAGATTCATGTAGACTTGTTGTATAGGAGTTATCTGCCGACCCCATTCGTGCAAGTTCATCCTCCTTTTCGTTTCCTGGTATATCATTGTGCCCTGGCACCGATGTTATCTGTACATAGTTTCTTATTGCTAGTATGTTAAGCGCCGACTAACAATCGGCTACAAGTGTCGAGTTGGTTCTTGCTGCTGCGAGAGATTTGATAGCCGCTTGGCTATCAGAGTATATTCTTACCAGTAGTATAAAAATGAGAGTTCTGAATCGTATTTAATGAGAGTTCTGGATCAAAAGTGGAGGGGGAGGTAATTAATTATGCTAATTAGGGTAATAAATCAGGACAATGTGACAGGTGTGGGGGGTAATTAAAGTTAATGGGTGCGTGACGAGTGATCGTTAATTAGGGTCCACAATAGTTATTAACTACATCATACCTAAAGCATATGCCATGTACGGATTCATTAAGCGCAACACAACTCACTTCTCTGACCCATACACTAAGCTTACTCTATTCTTCTCATTCGTTCGTTCCAAATTAGAATACGCGGCATTTGTCTGGAACCCGACTGGACTTGTGTACATTCGTCGGGTAGAGCGAGTGCAAAAGCTTTTCCTCCGTTTCGCCCTTCAAAGCCTCCGATTCCGTGATCCCACTCCTTCCTATGCTGCTAGGTGTCGCCTTGAACAGCTTGCAACATTACAAGATCGTAGGAGTGTAATTGCGCTGCTTTTTATATTAGACCTACTTTCCGGGAAAATTGATTGCCCTATTTTGCTTAATATTATTAGCCTATCCGTGCCTAGTAGGGCTCTAAGAACCACTGAACCTTTTTTTTATCCCTACACACAGAACAAATTACGCTCTAAATGAGCCTATGTACAGAGCTTTACATCTCTTCAACAGTCTGCCACTTAGCATGCGATTGGACCCAAGTTCGTCCAGGGATAGCAACAAGAAAGCCCTGTTATTATATTTCTCTAGAATTAGTAATTAGTTAAGAGTTAGTTAAGTAGCTAGTAAAGGACATGAAGTCTGTTGGCGAAATAAATAAATAAATATAATGCCTATAGAACTTTTCATAAAAGATACGGCGGTGCAGAGTGCGGCCAGACTGAAGGCAAGTAAATGCTGGAAAGGCTACCACACAGGGCTCTGTCGTATCTTAGAGGACAGCAACTATCTGGCAAAGAACAAAACGGATTATGTGACAGCGGAGATAAGATTTGGAAACGGATTTACGACTACCTTTCCAACGAGGGAAGACTGGGAGAATGACAGAGTAACCGGACAAGATGAGGTATCACTCTACACTGACGGCTCCAAGATGGACTGTGGTGTAGGGGCTGGAATTTTCATTGAAAGCGGGGGGATAGATTCGAAATTCCACCTCCCAGAATCAGCGACAGTTTTTCAGGCTGAGGTACTTGCTATTTTAGAAGCAGCCAAGCTTTCGATTCAGCAATGCCTCAGGAATACCAAGGTAAGAGTAGTATGAAAATGAGAGTTCTGAATCGTATTTAATGAGAGTTCTGGATCAAAAGTGGAGGGGAGGTAATTAATTATGCTAATTAGGGTAATAAATCAGGACAATGTGACAGGTGTGGGGGGTAATTAAAGTTAATGGGTGCGTGACGAGTGATCGTTAATTAGGGTCCACAATAGTTATATCCAGCTTTTGTATGTAGGGTTTGTATTCAGGAATCAGGAATCCCGAAATTCGGTCCAGAAATCGGGGGAGATATTACTGGGGTGTGACGGGTGATCGTAAATTAGGGTGATAAGTTGCTTATATCTAGGAATTGTATTCAGGAATTCGCTCCCCCGAATTTCGTTTAAGAAATCGGGACTCTTATTAAGCGGGAAGAAGTTACTGGGGTGTGACGGGTGATCGTAAATTAGGGTCCACAATAGTTATATCCAGCTTTTGTATCTAGGAAATGGGGTGAAAGAGGGGAGGCGTTCTGCTTAAGTGGTTGACGAGTAGGTTGACGGGATCGAACGTGGGAGAAGTTAGAAAAATAGGGTGAAACGAGGGGAGGGAATCTAGTTAAGCGGGTGAGAAGTTACTGGGGTGTGTCAGGTGATCATAGCGATATATTTGGGTTATCCTAGTTAATGGGGGAGAAATTACTGGGGTGTGCCGGGTGTCCTTTGCTTAGATTAAGAAAGTGTGGTGCTCACACGGGTACGTGTTAGAATGTCACGGGCTGTTGTCACGTCCAAAAGAAACAGCTGAAAGCAACCACCCTTGAAAAGGGATCCCTTTGCTTGCCACTGAGAAACAAACTTCCAAAGAAACAGCTGAAAGCAAGCACCCTTGAAAAGGGATCCCTTTGCTTGCCACTGAGAAACAAACTCCCACCCCAATAACAAAAAGAAGATGTTAATTTGAATTCAAGTATATTTTTATTTTTTAACTTTTTGAGCTGAAAGAAATAGCTGAAAAAAAAATCACCCATCCCCCAAACAAAAGAAGATGTTAATTTGAATTCAAGTATATTTTTATTTTTTAACTTTTTGAGCTGAAAGAAATAGCTGAAAAAAAAAATTCACCCATCCCCCAAACAAAAGAATATGTTAATTTTAATTTCAAATATATTTTTATTGTTTTATTTATTTTTTATTTGTAAATTTAAGGTTAAGATTTTTGTATTTGTTAATTAAAGCAATAGCTTTAATTCTAATGTATGGTGCCTGGTGACATTGACATGTATCCGGGCCCTCTCTTACGTCATCGTCGGCCCAGGGACATGTTAGCATATGCACACCATACCTAGATTCTCTCTCACCGACTCGATCCATCTGTTGTAGCTTGGAGAAGTCCATCTCCAGGGACTCCCGATGATCCTCAAAAATGAAGTCACCAAATTCTTCGAGGAAATTGGTGATTTCATCACACACGTGGTTGTTATTCATTCTGCTGCTGTTTCTTGTTGTTTCTTGATGTTGTTGGCGCTATTTCTTGTTGTTTCTTGATGTTGTTGGCGCTGTTTCTTGTTGTTTCTTGATGTTGTTGGCGCTGTTTGTCTGTTGATGATGTTGTTGTTTGTTGATTTTTGGTTGTTGTATAGTTGTTTTTGTTGGTTTGGTTTGTTGATTTTTGGTTGTAGTTTTGTTGTTATTCCAAACTTATGTTGCTGCTGCTGATATTATTAATCCAGACTTGTAATTCGAACTGAAGGTTCTTCCCAGTAACTTCTTACTTTTATCCCCTCTTCATATGGGGAGCAAAAATTTTCCACCACCATCCCTTCCCTCGCGATCATCCCTTTGAGAAAATTAGTTAGACAAATGCAAATGTGACTAGAAACCGAGTAGTCAACAACCTGGTTGCTAGGACACGGTTCACTTTCACCCCTCCCTCGCCATCAAATATTCGATGGAATCAACCAATGAAAATAATGCAAGTCTAATTTCTTATATTAAATTTAAGGAAAATATTTTCATCAACCAATCAATTCGTTGCAACTCTAATTTCCTATATTAAATTTAATGAAAATATTTTCATTTACCAATCAAAACTTTGAATTTTTTAATTATCAAACTAAAGTTTAAGTTCATACTAATAATCTATCCTCAAAGTTATATTTAAGCTAGAATTTTACCAAATTCAGATCAGTGTTTTCAAATTTCTTGAAGTGACCTACTCTTTTTACTAGTTTCGAAAAACAGTAAAGTGATCTTATCAACGTGTGTACCTCAATTGAAAAGTGGCTTTGTGAGAACAATTAAATTAAAATTACAAATTAACTACATTACAAGTGACTTTGTGAAAAGAAAATAAAAATTTAAAACAATCTACAAATTAACTACATTACAAGTGACTTTGTGAAAAGAAAATAAAAATTTCAAACAATCTACAAATTAATTACAATTGTAATTCTTTCCAAAATAAAAATTAAAATGAATAACCAAACCCAAAAATATTGTGAGTCATGCCGTCGTTTCATCCCGGTGGGAGTTCAATGGAATCACCATGCACGAACCGCGAACCACAAGATGAACGCTATGGTACCTTTGGATGGAAGAATCAAAATGATTTCGGATGGATTCAAGGGTCGAATCCTTCATTATATGTTTGTTAATGAAGGAGAGGAATTAAGATACCCGGAAGAGTTCCTTTTCGAAGCAGGAGAGGCTTTAAAATCGCATTTATTTAATGTGCTTCAAAGCTACATGTCCGGTAAAGTTAATTTTGAGCTTTTTGCGGAATATATGCTCGTGAAAGATGACGATTTAAAAACGGAGACTAAACAATTCCAAAGCAAAATGGAAGTTGTTACAAACCACTCGGATTTAGACCGCATATTCACCAATCACTCAGACCATCTGAAAATAAAAATGGAAGAGTTTCAGGAAAGGGATAGCGGGTGGACCCTACTCCGCATAATTCGATTGGAATTGAATTTCAATCAATTTAAACCGCTTTCTGGTTCTTCATTTATCCCAACACCACCCAAGCTTTTTTCGAAAAAAGCAATAATTAATGTCCAAAATAAGAATGACTCATACTGTTTTAAATGGACTTTGATTTCGGCACTTACAAAGGTAGCAAGTAACCCTAGTATGTGCTACACATATAAAGTTGATATAAGGGCCGAAAGATTTGTTTTAACATCTGGAATAAATTTGGACTTCAGTGGGTTAACATTCCCGCTTAAAATAAAGGACATAGACATCTTCATTCAAAAAAACGTTACATTGAGTATTAACGTTTTTGGATATGATGAGGAAAGTGAAACTATAATTGGACCTCTTTATCAATCTGGAGTTGAAAACCCGACGCACATAAATATACTTTTCCTGGAAGGAAACGGGTTCGGTCACTACACATGGATAAAAAATATTTCAAAGTATGAATTTTATCCGTTATAGACCTACTTATACTTATTATGTTACATTACTTGTTTTATTTTTCTTTTGTTTAACAGACTAATGACTTCACAAAGAGGATCACATAATGGACGGGAATGGTTTTGCAATACCTGCTTAAATTTTTCATCAACTGCAAGTCACGCACTTCGCCACAAGGAGCTTTGCAGTGGAAAGGTTGTCACTCTCCCAAAACCATATAAATCGACATTGAAGTATACGGCACTGCGTCATCAACTAAAAGTTCCGTTCGCAGTGTATGCAGATTTCGAGTGTATACTTCGACGTAAAAATATTGATGTAAGTCCTAAACTGTTTAATGTAAATGAACATGTACCAATTTCATATGCTTACTTTATAAAGTGTGCATATGATTCTAGCTTAGATAAATTTGTAATGGAAACGGGAGGTAATTCAGCCATAAATTTTGTCAATTCCCTTGTAAATAACTTAAAAACTATTCATACAAATTATTTGAGTAAAATTGTTCCCATAGTAATGAATCCAGAGGACGAATATGATTTTGAGTTTACCCTCAATTGTCATATTTGTGAGAAGGCTTTAGCGGATGATAGGGTTCGAGATCATTGTCATTATACAGGTAGATACAGGGGTGCAGCTCATTCGAAATGTAATTTAGAATTGAAAACGTCTAATTTTATCCCAGTTTTCTTCCACAATTTCTCCAAGTATGATTGTCACTTGTTTATCAAAGAATTAACATTAATACCTGGAGAAATTAAAGTTATTCCCATAAACAAGGAGCACTTCATTTCAGTAATGAAAAAAATTGAAAATGAATGTAGAAACAGTTTTGAGATAAGGTTTCTAGACACATTTAGATTTATGTCATCTAGTCTAGATGCCTTAGCGTCCAATTTAGAAGATGATCAACTTAAATCAGTAAGATCACATTTTAATTGTGAAAATGAATTTAGGCTTATGCGGAAGAAGGGTGTATTCCCATATGAATATCTTGATTCAGAGCATAGACTAGAGGAAACTAGTTTACCATCAAGAGACCAATTTTATAATCAGTTTACTGAAAAGCATTGTTCTCAAGAGGAATATAGTCATGCTGTTAAAGTTTGGACACAATTTTCCTGTAAATCTCTAAAGGACTATCTAGAGATTTATTTAAAAACTGATGTATTATTATTAACTGACGTTTTTGAAAATTTCCGTTTAATTTGCATGAAAATTTATTCTCTTGACCCAGCTCATTTTTATACAACACCAGGTTTATCTTGGCAGGCAATGCTGAAAACCACTCAAATTGAGTTACAGTTAATAATTGATATTGATATGTATAAATTTATACAAAGTGGAATTCGGGGTGGTTTGGTACAATGCTGTCACAGATATAGTAAAGCAAATAATAAATATTTAAGTGATTATGATGCTAGTAAAGAGTCATCATTTTTAATGTATTTAGATGCAAATAATTTGTATGGTTGGGCAATGTCTCAACCTTTACCTTACCAAGGGTTTAAGTGGTTGTCTCCCATAGACATAGAAAATTTGGTAGTAGAAAATATTCCAAGCGATGGACATTATGGTTATATTTTAGAAGTGGATTTGGACTATCCATACAGTATCCATGATTTACATAGTGATTTACCGTTTTGTTCATCAACAAAGTTAGCCACTAATAGCAAAAAAGTAAAAAAATTAATTGCCGACCTCGGAAATAATAAAAATTATATCATTCATTATAAAAATTTACAGCAATGTTTGCTTAATGGGTTGCAGCTATTAAAAATTCATAGAGGGATACGTTTTGAGCAAAAACCTTGGCTCAAAACGTATATAGACCTTAACACCCAATATCGTCAAAAAGCTAAAAATTCATTTGAAAAAGATTTTTTTAAATTATTAAATAATGCAGTCTACGGTAAAACCCTAGAAAATATCGAGAATCGCGTTGACATTAAAATAGTTTGTGATTGGGATCCTCCACAGAATAATAATAATAAAAGTGGTCGTAAAAAATTATGTGCACGAGCATTAATTTCCAAATTTAATTTTCAAAGTGCTACAAAACTAGAGAATGATTTTTATACAATTCAAATGAGAAGAATGTCATATGTATACGATAAACCCATGTATCTTGGGTTTACAGTATTAGAGTTATCAAAGTGGAACATGTATAATTTCCATTATCAGTATATGAAACCGAAATTTCAAGATAATATAAGATTAAATTACATGGATACAGATTCCTTCATCTATACAATTAAAACTGATGATTTTTATAGAGATATTCGGAATGATATAGAATTCAAATTTGATACATCTGGTTATTCCGAAGAAAGAGCCAACTTATATAATTTTAAAATATGCAATAAAGCGGTATTAGGTGTTTTTAAAGATGAGCTTCATGGTAGACCAATGTCAGAGTTTGTTGGTCTCCGTCCTAAGGTTTATTGTTATAAAATTGATTCTATGGACAAATCGTTTATGAAATCTAAGGGAGTAACGAGAACAGCACTAGAGTATCTAGATATTGAAAAATATAAAAAGGTTCTTTTCACTGAAAATCGAATGTATGGCGGCATGTCAGTTTTTAGATCTAAAAATCATACCATAAATACTTACAAAATGACAAAAATAATTCTCGATGGTAATGATACAAAGAGAAAAGTTGAGGGTGATAAAATGTCTACACTCCCTTATCATCATAAGGGTTTAATAGAAAGGGAACTCATATCAAATGTTCAAATCCTTGAGGGAGAGTCACTTGTTTTGGGGAGACAGGTAGATGAAATAGAAAGTCTTGAATTCCAGACTGAGGAACAAAAAACTTTACTCAAGCGTCTAAAAACAGAAATTGAAAATGTTGAACATGATTTACTTTACAAGTCGCTTGAACTTGAAATGTTTTATAATGAATTGCCCCCCGATCCCAAAAAACAGAAACAATTTTAGATTTAACAATGCAAAATATTTATTTAATTAGTAAGTTTGATAAAAGGTGTTGAACAATAAAAATTAACAAAATATATATAAATCTTAAAAGGTGTTGAACAATAAAAATTAACAAAATATATATAAATCTTAAGCAATATATATATATAAATGTTTATATTTTGTTAGTATAACATTAAGTTGAACGAATAACAAATACATTTCAATAAATTGAGTATTAAATATAAAATATTTGGGTGTGTTTTTAAATTTTTTTTTTTTTTTTTTGGAAATTTTTTATAAATTGGGTGAGTATATTTTATTTGATTGGTTTTGTACCCGTTGCCTATATAGATAATTCCACAGTTCTAATTCATGTGGGTTCATTTTAGCTTCAGGTTCAGAATCCCTGTCTTGAACAGGTTCATCTTCTTCTTCAGCTGATTTTTCTTCCTCGTTTTTTTCCCTTATCTGTTTTAGATAATAACCCAACTCTACTTGTTCAGGAGTAATATCATTATTTTCATTACTCTCATCGCTATTGCTTAAGTTAATGTTTATATTTTGGTGATAAAGTTGTGTGATGTCATCATCAGTTAAATTAAAACTAGAAATATTATTAGAAATTGAATTTACTGAAACTACGTTAGATCCTAAAAGGTGAACATATTCAACTGAAATGAGAAAAACAAAAAAAAAAAAACGAATTAATGAAATGACATAATATATACTAAAGTAAATTAACTTGCCTTTTGTTTTGTTTAATATATTATTTCCTTGAGGAATTTTTATATCCTTCTGAAATAAATAAGTAATATGTTATCCCTAATTCATATAAAAGTTGTTGCGGTTCAACAACTCGCTACACTCTAATAGACATAATTTTCCCCCATCAGAGTCTATACCACTCAAGTCTAGTTCCTCAATTGTTATAACCTCTCTTTTACTTATCTTGGGTGGAGGTGGTAAATCTATTGTTTTTGGTAGAAGTGGATAGTAAAAAAGTTCTTCATCAATTTCTACACAGTTTATTTGAATCTTATACATATCTAGATGAGAATGTTTTTTTAACCTTTTTGAAACGTAATGGCATTGGATTCTTAAAGTGAAAAGGTCCTTATAACCGAGTTTATAATATCTATCGAAACCTCTGTTTCCTGTTACAATAGTTCCGCCCTCTCTATTTTCCCTTTCAAGCAAGTCTGATTTAAACTTCTCTAACAATTCCTTTTTAAGAAAAGAATATTTTTTTTCTACACTACGCTTCTCTGTTTTATTTAAAATTTTTGACTCTTCACTTACATTATCATTATTACCATCTTCTTCATTTAGTGGCGTAAATGATTGTTTGGAGGGTGACGACAAATCATCGTACTCATCATAGATTTGGAAATTAGCTGGTGGGGGTGCTGATGATGATGATTCTGTTGCTTCTGTTGATGATGATGCTTCTGTTGAGGATGATGATGCTTCTGTTGATGATGATGATGCTTCTGTTGTTGTTGTTTCTGTTGTTGTTGTTGTTTCTGTTGTTGTTGTTTCTGTTGTTGTTGTTTCTGTTGTTGTTGTTTCTGTTGTTGTTGTTGTTGTTTCTGAAATTAAATATCATAACAAAAGTTAACAAAAATCGAAAAAGGAAAAAAAGTAATTTGTGATTGGTATTTATATTGATATTTACCTTGTGGTGCTTCGTCGTCTTCATCTTTTTTTAGTTTCCTCTCTTCTGTTATATAGCTTGCCATTGTTGTTGCTTCTGAAATTAAATAACATATAGAAAAGTAATAAAACAAAAAAAAAAAAAAATTTTTATTGTTATTATTGTTTTGATGTTCTTACCTTGGGAGGTTTTTAGTTTACTCTCTAACTCATCAATGTTATTTATATTCGCTAGTGAACTGTTCTTAAATAGATACAATTTCAGCTGAATATTCAAAACATCATTGTTAGGGAGTAAAATTTGAATAATTGTGGTTTCCATTGTCTCGTTGTATGTCGTTAGATGTGAAGTGGGTATTACACCCATTTCCACTACTCCTATTACAGAAACTATTATTAAAAATAGTTTCATTATTTTATTATTATTCATTTTCACACACACACACACACACAATTATTAATAAAGTTTGAGTTTTTAGCTTTCACTTTCACTTTTATATGAGCAATTTGAGCTCCAATTTTCACCGTCTTGTCTTGCTTGCGATCGCTACTGAAAAAATCATAAGCGCCCCAGTGGTATTTATTTAGAATTTTCAGTATATAACTCTTATGTAAACGAATAAAGGGATGGGGCAATCATTCCTAAATATGCTGGCGAACCAGTCCAACAAACAGAAACAATATATACAAACCTTGAGTAAACATTCTTATAGCCCTCCACACGCCCTCCACAGAAAGCAGAACATTCTTATCGCCCTCCACAGAAAGCAGAACATTCTATCAGTCTTTGCGTGTGCGTATGTGGAAACTATTTTTGATTTTGTATACGTAGGGTGCGGCCTTTCGATGCGGGCGATTGTGTCTGGAAACTATTTTTGATGATGTGTACGTACATGAGCATGCGAGTCTGAACATAATTATAGAAACCACTTGTAATGGAAGATCTTCGAAGTCTTTGCGTGTGCGTATGTGGAAACTATTTTGACTTTGTATACGTAGGGTGGTGGGGGATTTTGGCTGGAGACTATTTTTGAACTTGTACATAAGCTGTTACATGAGCATGCCGGTCTGAACATATTTATTTTTCTGTTGCTGAGTTGATTAGTATATGGAGTATATATTCTTTTATTTTCAATCCGAATAAGAGTTGCTCTATAAAATATTATCTTCAGATTCCCAGCTATCATATTTTTTTGAAAACCCCAACCAACGTACACGGACTTTATTCCCGTCTCTCTTTATTATTTTTTCCACTTAATATTTGTCTGGGAAACGAGTTTTTTTTTAGTTCTTCTTTGTAAAATCCACCTTGTATTGGAGTACCTTCAAAGTCTTCCAACAAGTATGTGGTAGGGTATGTGTTTTTCACACTTGTTATTTTAAAAATTTCTGTAGTCCAATTCGGTGTATACCCCTTTTCAAACACATGTTTATACTTACTGATGCGTACATAATCTCCATTTCGCAATTTCCCCACACTAAACATTTTGAGATGATTGTAGGCTGTTTTCTAAATGTGTTTTTCATTGGAAGAATTGACGTCAATTGGGGCGACCTTAATTGTTCTATGTGGTCTTTTGTTGTATATATCAATTAATTTTTTATACATATCAACCCACTTGTATGTTCCGCTAAAACTAAATTCACGCCACATAAGTTCCTTCAAACTTCTGTTGAAGCGTTCCACAATTGAAGCTTTTACAATTGAATAGGTAGAATAATGGTTTATTCCATATTGTTTCATTAACGCGTTAAATTGTTTGTTAAAAAATTCAGTTCCATCATCCGTTTGTAAATTTTTTGGTGTTCCACGTCCAGATTTGAAAATTTTTTCCATTGCCATTGAGACATCTTTAGCGCTTTTTGATTTTAATGCTTCTCCCCAGGCATATTTGCTAAAACAATCCACAACAGTCAAAATATAAAAATATCCTCCGTTAAGCTTTGAATACTTTCCCATTTCCACTAAATCTGCTTGCCAGAGATCATTTATACCCTTTGTCACTACCCTTCGACGTTTAAAATTACGTCGACACGGAGCATGAATTTCTTTAACAATACCCAATTTATCACTCATATTTTTTGGTACTAGAACTTTCTTATTATTGGAGTTGCAGTACCTTCTATTTCAACTGTCTGTGATTTTAAAACTGATTTCGGTTGAGTAACATATTTATAAACATAGCTCTCAATACTATTAATCTTTGTTAACATATTGGATAGGATTTTATCAACATTATCAACCCTCCCATTATTAACTTGAACTAAATTTTCCAAAGAAGTTATTTTAGAAAGTCTTCGTTTAAGGGATCTGTTATTGGGTTAAAAGTTTCTTCCAACTCGTAAGCATTTTGTGATTTAAAATGTTTTAGATCATTAAACTTTTTCTTTAATATATTTCTCGTTTTAGTAAGCTGACTTAAAATAAATTGACTCATTTTGGGTACTTTCAAAACTTTCACCACCGTCAGCACAAAAGATGTAATACCAGTTTATGAACTATACTTTACAGGGTTACATTCCATACTAATGAAAGTTATAAAATATATATATTATTTATATGATTTTATTTTTGGCTGAAAAAGAATCATTTTACATTGTTTAAATTTCCTCTTCAAATAAAAGAATTTAATGTGGGTGTGTGTGCATGTTTTATTGAATATAATAAATGATTATGTACAAATGTTATAAATATTACAAAGTGATAAGTGGATTAAACAATTGTATTTAACTCTAGTTGCAGGGAATCATTGCTTCTTTTTATAACTCGATATTCCTTGTCCTTGAGCAACTTCAGATGACCATCTTTTATAGTGTTATATCTCTTTGGTAGATATAGAATATATTTATCCAGTTCCAAGGCAATGGAGTCCCCATAAACAGTTTTCTTCCTCTGCGCATTGATAATTGGGTAGCTGACGTTTATACCCATCTTGTTTTGTGATAGCAAGGGCTTCAATGCTCGCGTGTTGAACTCCTTTAAAACACCGCCTCGAAGAATTTCCTCCTCCATAATGGTGTCCAGCTCACTTTCTGATGGAATTGGTTGATTCATGATGTTGTTGTTGGTATGAAGTTTGTCCTTGAAGAAGGTGGTTTAAGTGAGAAGCAAGCTGATCGACTTGACAAGTTAATGTTAAAGTTCTGACTGTAAAGACTAAACGATTTCCGAGCTTATTTTATACCAGTTCTCAGACCGAGATTTCCATAGCAACAGGTTGTTGTTTTTCCACCCTTGTTGTTTTCCACCCTTGATGTTTAAAAGTCGTTAAATCAGTTACTTTATGCAACAGGCTGTTGTTTTTCCACCCTTGTTGTTTTCCACCCTTGTTGTTTAAAAGTCGTTAAATCAGTTACTTTATTTGAATGAAAGCAGGAATTCAATGCACAGGTGTCCACAATTGTATGTTCCAAAACGTTGTACCTGTTCATAGTTATATTTGATTTTATCCCCTAAGTATTTCACAACTTCTTTTGGTGGTTGTAAATTTCCAAAACTATCAAAATAGAATATGCTGTTTTTGTTTTTGTGGTAAGCTACCCAATGTGTACCCCTTGATTTTGAGTCACCCAAGTTAATCACTCCACTCTCATTATTTTTAGGTGTTTTAGGGAGAGAGTCTCTCATAAACACTCCCCTAAAATGCGGTATATTTCTTTGAGCAAATTCCATTATATCTATATTTGATAATGCTCTTTTGGGTAGCTGACCAATTAGTTTTTTTGTTTCTTCATTCTCCCACCACGACTGTTGTATGGTTTTAGGTATAAACCGTAACCATTTTTATGGGGTTTTAAGTATAGACCTTCACCCACGGAAACTTCTTCCATCTTTCGGTTGTGTCTTTTATTTTCTTCTAGCTGTTGCTTAGCAATTTTTGCGTTTGTTATTAATTTTGCTACACTAGAAGTTCCTGAAGCTAAACTACCTATAGCACTTAATGCAGTTAAGATGGGTACCAGTGGTAAAAAACCCCCCATTTTGGGAACATTTATTATTCGAGGAACTTTAACGTTTTTCTTAGATCCGATTGAATTATGTATTGCTTTACGTGCAATTTTAATTGCATTCACCACATCCAGGGGTTTTCGTTTTTTCAATTCCCGACTCGCTTCTCTTACAACAGATGATAGTCTATTTATTTTCATCCTCCTACGCTTCCTCTTCTTCTGTTTTTTCTTATTTCGCTTCCGAACACCCATTCCAAAATGTTTCTTTGCTTTCATAATATTAGTTACAAAATATGCTGCTGCTCGCTCCTTAAGAGAACTATCCTTCGCCTTTACTCGCTCCCAAGCCTTGTTAATTAATTCAGAATCTGCCTTATGTCGATTGCTTAGATCGTTGTTTTGTGAATAGGCAATATCGTGAACCTTGCAAGCTTCATCCAACTGATTAATTCCGTGATCTCCACGCTGTAATCGCTCTGCAAGCTTTGTACCGGGTCCACAATAGTTATATCCAGGAATGTGAAACTCAATCGGAAGAGAATCTATTAACTTATTAATAAGACCACTTCCACGTTTACGGTGTAAATAATGACTGATGTGATTATAAAAACGTTTCCCCATTATATATTGTCTTTATTCATTGAAGATTTATCACGGAATAAACATATTTATAATAGGATGCGATTAATAAAGCAAAAAAATAACATTATTGTTCGTAACATTGAGAACGTGAATAATGTTAAACAACCACCACGTCACAGTGAATTATTACCAAACACAATTAGAGCTCTTGTGGTTGGTCCATCCAACTGCGGGAAAACTAATGTAATGATAAGTCTTATTGAGAGTCCAAATGGCTTGAGATTTGAAAATTCATACGTGTTTTCAAAGAGTCTATACCAACCGAAATATGATTACTTGGAAAAGCTATTTAAACCGATTAAAGGTATGGGATATCATACATTCTCTCAGAACGAAACTGTTTTACCACCCACCGAAGCAAAAAATAATTCAATCATGATTTTCGACGATGTGGCTTGTGAGAAACAAGATAATATTCGATCATATTTCTGTATGGGTCGTCACAAAAATATTGATTCTTTTTATTTATGTCAAACATATACACGGATACCAAAACATCTTATACGGGACAATGCAAATGTAATTATTATGTTTAAACAGGATGATTTAAATATGCGATAAATATTTCGGGATCATATCATCCCTGACATGAATTATGAGACATTTACAAAAATTTGTCAAAAATGTTGGGAGGATAAATATGGATTTTTATTTATAAGTAAGGATGACAATATTGATAAGGGACGATATAGAAAAGGATTTGATCAATTTATTCTTCTTTAATTTTAATATAAGATTGGGGCGGGGTTGTATGACACCCAGTTGAACAACAGATTTCAAAATGGTTAGATCATTGACTCTATCAGTGAATGGAAATAGTTCCGTTATAAACACAGTTTATTTTCCACCAATTGAATTAAACGGGGAATATGAGTGTGCGCTAGTTGAGTTTAACATGTACAACTCAATTCCCAACGTGGATGTAAATAACAACCTCTTTCATATTGGTGATAAAGTTATTATTATTCCCACCGGCTCCTATGAACTCAACGATATTTCTCAATTTATTTACAACAAGTTAAAGGATTATAATCTGGAAAATACAGTGAAAATTGTAAGCAATAATAATACACTTCAAGTGAAAATAATTAGCAGTAAAGAAGATATATACTTTAATAAGGAGAGGTCAATAGGTCATTTGTTTGGTTTTAAGCAAAGAGTGTTAAAGGCAAACCAAAATCACTTGTCCGATAATGCTGTCAACATTTTAAAAATTAATTCCATTCGTTTGGAATGTAATATTGTGAGTGGCTCTTACGTTGATAATATACCAAATCACGTATTACATGAGTTTGCAATTTCGGTTCCACCGGGCTATAAAATGACTGTGACACCACACAATCTCATCTATTTACCTATTAACTGCAGAGAAATAAGTACTCTCTCAATACATATCGTTGATCAGAACGGAGATTTATTGAACTTGCGTGGTGAAAACGTATCAATTCGCATACATATTCGCGCAATAGAATGATAATTTACAATAAAAGCAACGGTATACTTCATCAACCGCGCACTAGCAGTTGTAAAGCTAAAGGAACAGGATTAAATCGAAAGGGTCTTACATTAAAAAACAAATTGTTTTTAAAATCACTGGGCTTCAAAATTCAAATCTGATAATAATAATAATAAAAAGCATTAAAAATGAATGAAATTTTAAATGTTCGTGAGAGACCGTTTTCAGATGAAAGTATTTCGAAAAAGGAATATCATACATATTCCTCGTATCATCAATCATTTAAAGCAAATGATGAAATACGTATTTGTATTCAAAATCAGGACTTGTATGTACTCCCTCACGAAAGCTATCTTAATTTTCAAGGAGTTGTTAAGAGAGTAGCAGCCGATGGTACAAGCACCACTGATAATATCGAGGTTACGTTTCGCAATAATTGTATGGCAAATTTTATTGATGAAATTAGATATGAAATAAATGGATACGAAATTGATAGAACACGGTTTGTTGGCATGAGCAGCACCCTTAAAAATTATCTATCGGAAAGTCGTCAGGAGAGTCGCAAACTTTTAAATGCTGGATGGAGTGGTGGAAATGATATTATTACAAAAGGTAATTTTAATTTCTCGCTACCCTTAAAAAATGTAATGGGGTTTGCTGAGGATTATAGAAAAGTTTTACTGAATTGTAAGCATGAACTTATACTTTTGCTCACAAAAAATCTGGATGATGTATATGTTAAAAACAAATCAAACCACACATATGTTTTGGAAATGACTAATATTAGCTGGAAAATCCCTCATGTAACACCCAGTGATGCTGCAAAAATTAAAATGTACGATATAATAAAGAGTGGCGTAAATTTACCGATAGCTTTCCGTAGTTGGGATACATACATTAACCCAAAACTGATACAGGGAAATCAACACGTCTGGAGTCTAAAGATAGGAAGTAATAGAGAAAAACCGAGATTTGCTATTATAGCCTTCATGTTGAATGGAGAACTAGTTACAAATAATTTATCCAACCTGAAAGTCCACTTGAATTCAGAAACGTATCCATATGATGACTTAAATGTAAACTTTGAAAATGATAAATATGCCCACCTTTATGATATGTATGCAATGTTTCAAAAGAGTTATTACAACCGCCCAGCAGAACCATTTTTATCACCGACAGAATTTAAAAATAAACCTATTATTGTAGTTGACCTTTCATATCAAAATGAAACAGTTAAATCGGGACCTATCGACGTGAGAATTTCAATCGATTTGAAAAAAGCAAACAATGAAAACACTCAAGCATATTGTCTCCTTATTCACGATCGTTTAGTTGAGTATAGTCCTTTAAGTGGGTTAGTTCAAAGAATTGTCTAACAATATATCAATCACATAAAATGGAGAAAGAACTAGTTGCAATTGATGTACAAGGATTTTTTGATAACAACGACAAGTTTATTCTAAAGGAAATTGGAGTTGTATTTAGCAAAGAAAATAAGTTTAACAATAATTTCGTTATACAACCTCCATTTGATTTCACTCGTCTTGATAACAAGTCCCGAAAAACTGCTCTCTGGCTTACCAAAAACCATCATAAAATTTTTTGGAACGATGGAATAAACAACTTTAAGCAAACAAGAAAATATATTAAACAAATCACTTCGGGAAAGGTGGTTTTATGCAAGGGAATTGAAAAGAAACGTTTTCTACAAATCTTTCTCAGATCACCGCACATAAGAGATGTTGAGGAATTGGGTTGCCCACCATTAAACACCGTAAACATAAACCAATTCCCATTTTGCTCAATACATATTAAAAGCGGTATTTGTGCTCTGAATAATGCGCACAATATTTTAAATTTTTGCAATGGAACTATGGTCTAACACTTATACATATACAATGGATAACAGACAAAGTGGATTAATAAACCGAATTAATAATTTCACATCCCAATTTGGTGAGGAAATTTTTAAAGAAGATTTAAAATATCTCATTGATACGAGGAATATGTTCATGGATAAAGGAGAAGACGATCTTAACAAAACGGTATATGGTAATCATTTTACGTTTTGTAATAATGGATTCGGCGAAGACGCGTGTGCCTGCTTTTTCTATAAAAATCATCGAGACGGAGCCTTAAAACTAATGTCATCATATTTAGTGTATAAGAAAAGTCTGTTACAAATTTCCAAATAAACATGAGCTAAATTCATGACCTAAATTCAAATTAACATCTTCTTTTGTTTGGGGGATGGGTGATTTTTTTTCAGCTATTTCTTTCAGCTCAAAAAGTTAAAAAATAAAAATATACTTGAATTCAAATTAACATCTTCTTTTTGTTATTGGGGTGGGAGTTTGTTTCTCAGTGGCAAGCAAAGGGATCCCTTTTCAAGGGTGGTTGCTTTCAGCTGTTTCTTTTGGACGTGTCAACAGCCCGTGACATTCTAACACGTACCCGTGTGAGCACCACACTTTCTTAATCTAAGCAAAGGACACCCGGCACACCCCAGTAATTTCTCCCCCATTAATTAGGATAACCCAAATATATCGCTATGATCACCTGACACACCCCAGTAACTTCTCACCCGCTTAACTAGATTCCCTCCCCTCGTTTCACCCTATTTTTCTAACTTCTCCCACGTTCGATCCCGTCAACCTACTCGTCAACCACTTAAGCAGAATGCCTCCCCTCTTTCACCCCATTTCCTAGATACAAAAGCTGGATATAACTATTGTGGACCCTAATTTACGATCACCCGTCACACCCCAGTAACTTCTTCCCGCTTAATAAGAGTCCCGATTTCTTAAACGAAATTCGGGGGAGCGAATTCCTGAATACAATTCCTAGATATAAGCAACTTATCACCCTAATTTACGATCACCCGTCACACCCCAGTAATATCTCCCCCGATTTCTGGACCGAATTTCGGGATTCCTGATTCCTGAATACAAACCCTACATACAAAAGCTGGATATAACTATTGTGGACCCTAATTAACGATCACTCGTCACGCACCCATTAACTTTAATTACCCCCCACACCTGTCACATTGTCCTGATTTATTACCCTAATTAGCATAATTAATTACCTCCCCTCCACTTTTGATCCAGAACTCTCATTAAATACGATTCAGAACTCTCATTTTCATACTACTCTTACCTTGGTATTCCTGAGGCATTGCTGAATCGAAAGCTTGGCTGCTTCTAAAATAGCAAGTACCTCAGCCTGAAAAACTGTCGCTGATTCTGGGAGGTGGAATTTCGAATCTATCCCCCCGCTTTCAATGAAAATTCCAGCCCCTACACCACAGTCCATCTTGGAGCCGTCAGTGTAGAGTGATACCTCATCTTGTCCGGTTACGCTGTCATTCTCCCAGTCTTCCCTCGTTGGAAAGGTAGTCGTAAATCCGTTTCCAAATCTTATCTCCGCTGTCACATAATCCGTTTTGTTCTTTGCCAGATAGTTGCTGTCCTCTAAGATACGACAGAGCCCTGTGTGGTAGCCTTTCCAGCATTTACTTGCCTTCAGTCTGGCCGCACTCTGCACCGCCGTATCTTTTATGAAAAGTTCTATAGGCATTATATTTATTTATTTATTTCGCCAACAGACTTCATGTCCTTTACTAGCTACTTAACTAACTCTTAACTAATTACTAATTCTAGAGAAATATAATAACAGGGCTTTCTTGTTGCTATCCCTGGACGAACTTGGGTCCAATCGCATGCTAAGTGGCAGACTGTTGAAGAGATGTAAAGCTCTGTACATAGGCTCATTTAGAGCGTAATTTGTTCTGTGTGTAGGGATAAAAAAAAGGTTCAGTGGTTCTTAGAGCCCTACTAGGCACGGATAGGCTAATAATATTAAGCAAAATAGGGCAATCAATTTTCCCGGAAAGTAGGTCTAATATAAAAAGCAGCGCAATTACACTCCTACGATCTTGTAATGTTGCAAGCTGTTCAAGGCGACACCTAGCAGCATAGGAAGGAGTGGGATCACGGAATCGGAGGCTTTGAAGGGCGAAACGGAGGAAAAGCTTTTGCACTCGCTCTACCCGACGAATGTACACAAGTCCAGTCGGGTTCCAGACAAATGCCGCGTATTCTAATTTGGAACGAACGAATGATAAGAATAGAGTAAGCTTAGTGTATGGGTCAGAGAAGTGAGTTGTGTTGCGCTTAATGAATCCGTACATGGCATATGCTTTAGGTATGATGTAGTTTATATGTTCAACGAAGAGAAATTTCGAATCAAAAACAATTCCTAAATCCAGGCACTCGTTTTTTGTGGCAAGGAGATGGGAATTAATTGAATACGAGCAGATAACATTATTTATACGCTTGCTGTATCATACTAAAAAGCATTTTGAAAAATTTAAAGGAAGCATGTTTCGGGAGCACCAATTACCTAATCTATTTAAGTCATTCTGGAGGAGTAAACAGTCTGAAGTTGAATTAACGGACTTGAATAATTTGAGGTCATCTGCAAATAATAGAAACTCAGAATCATGTATGGAATTACTTATATCATTTATAAATAAAATGAATAGAAAGGGCCCTAAAGCACTTCCTTGAGGGAGGCCAGACGTTGCCACATACGGGTTCGAAAAAACCCCATTATTTTCCACTTTGTATTCTCTATTGGTTAGGTAGGACCTTATCCAATCTAAGATTAGAGAGTGCAATCCCATTTTTTGAAGCTTAGCTAATAAAGCGGTATGACAGACTTTATCAAAGGCTTTGGCAAAGTCGGTATAGACTACATCTACTTGGTAATGATTCACAAAAGAATTTATGCAGAAGTGATTGAAGGTTGCTAAATTAGTGGTAGTCGATCGACCTGGCATAAAACCATGCTGGTTAGGGGTAATAGAGTGGCCCACAAGAAAGTTTAGCTGCCTAGCCACAATGCGCTCAAACATTTTTGAAATGTTACTCAGCTTGGCAATTGGTCTGTAATTAGATATGGAACTTTTTACACCTGATTTGAGAATTGGGGTCACTGTAGCTAACTTCCATCTATGAATGAACATACCACTGGAGAGGGACTTATTAAAAATTATTTTGAGGGGGTCCATAGAACATCAATACATTTTTTTAGAATAAAGGGAGAAAGGCCATCGCAATCCATACGTTCTGAGTCATTTAAGCTCGCAGCAGCAATATGGCAGTCAAAGTCGGACACATTTAGATTTCCTATATTTAATAGAGAGTCGATGAAAAGAAGGGTTTCATCATCATTCCAAGACGAAGTTGGCTCGAAATTGGATGAAAAAAATTTAGCAAACAAGTTAGCAACCTCCAAGTCCGAGGAAGCCATTTCACTATTAAGAGACATGTGGGAGGGAATGTTCGATGTTCTGCTTTTGGAGTTTACAAAGTGCCAGAAGGATTTGGGATTCATACGTAATTTACTTTCAACATCTGACATATATTGGCTATAAAGAAATTTGTTTAAGAATTCGAATTCACGCTTGTGCAGCTTGTATCTTTCAGGATCGGCAGGGTCACCGCTCTCAAGGTAACGATTGTAAAACTTATTACGGAGATTTTTGTATTTTTTGAGTCCCCGCGTATACCAGGGTAGTTTATAAGAACTTTGAACTCTTTTTTTTAGCATACCCACTAATGATAAGAGAAAGTACAGAAATAAAATGATCATAGCTAGCCTCGACATTAGCATGCGAAAGGCTATCGACCCAATTAATATTAGAAATATCATGTCGAATAGAATTTAAACAAGAGAGAACGCTATAGTCGGGTTGGTGTCCCGACTATCTAATACCCGTCACTCAGCTAAAGGGAGGGCAAACGCTGTACTCGGGTTGGTGTCCCGACTAATAATCGTAACTCAGCCAAAGGGAGTGCGAGGGAGATAGATATATATTGACAATTTTGAATGCGTATAACTTTTTAATGGATGGTCCGATTTGAAAAATGTCTTCTACATTTCGATAGATATAAATATACACAACAAAATTGCATTTATACTTCTCGGAAATATTTAAAGATGTGGTTGCAGGACCCATTTTAAAATCGTTAGTGGGCGATTGTGGGCGTTAGAGGGGGCGTGGCGCTCGGCTGAAATAAACTTGCGCTGCGTAGGAAGCCAAAGAATATGTGTGGAAAATCTCAACCTTCTAGCTTTTGTAGGTTCTGAGATCTCAGCGTTCATACAGACGGACAGACGGACAGACAGACAGACGGACATGGCTATATCGACTCGGCTAGTGACCCTGATCAAGAATATATATACTTTATAGGGTCGGAAACGCTTCCTTCTACCTGTTACATACTTTTGCACGAATCTAATATACCTTTTTACTCTACGAGTAACGGGTATAACTATTAGCACTTAAATACATTAAAGGTGTGAGTGATTTATTAGCTGAGTAAATATTACATATTAATAGTAATAAAGGCTGATGATGGGCATCACACTCTGAGAGTCGAATATTACTACAACTTAAATCTGTTCCTAAATCCGGGCTAATAAAAATTAAATCTAAAAGCCTATTTAAGTTATTGAATATACTGTTAATCTGAACTAAGCCCATACTAAAAAGATCATCAATTAGTAGAATTTCATGAGGCAGATGCACATTACTGGGAATCATAGTCGAAGAATCTTCATCCTGCACCCACACCAGCGATGACAGATTGAAATCACCCAGAACGCACATAAACTGGTGATCTTCCAAATCCTTGTATAGCTCAAAACTGCTGCATGGCGGTATATACGATACCACCAAAAAGATTGTGTCCAAGGGTCCCGAGAGCGATACGCAAATTTGATCCAGAAGAGAATCTTCATTTGCTAGCCGTAAAGATGTACACCGCAAGTTGCGCCGCACAGCAACTAGGAGGCCTCCACCTCTAGCGCATTGCGTTTTAATAGAATCCCGATCTTTGCGGAAAACATGATATAGTTTAGGATCGAAAAATTCATTGTCATAAAAATCCATGTTGATCCAAGTTTCAACAGGGACAATTACATCAAAATCACAATTTGAAGTTGCCAAGAAGAGGGACTGCGATTTGGTGCGCATGCCAGCAATGTTTTGGAAATAGATACTGAAAGATGTATTGTTAGGGCTTGCCTTCTCGATCTGGACTTCACTATCAATGATGTTCTCCACTACAGGGCACACGTCCGCCGAAGGCCTATCCAGCAAAGTCCCACCACTTCCTTGGCTCATACACAGAATCTTAAGAATTGTTGTAGTGCGGATAAAAATTGGAAGCTGATCGTCAACGCATGGGTTCGGAATGCAATCCATAGAGTCGTATCCGAAAGATTGCGATGAAGTTGAAGAGAACCAATTAATAGGGAGCGATGGCCGAACTCTTAAGCCCCATTGAAGAAGGGTAACTCCAGACCAGATGATGATAGCGAGCCAGAGTCGCCTAAAACTTCCAGATGACGGCGTTGAAGAGAGTTTCCAAATATGGCCCCAAGAGAGGGCACAGCAACTCTTAAAGCATATGGCGAAAACATGGACTGCTGCTGCGTACGGTGCATTATAAGCATGGCGATAAATGATGAACGTGTGATAATGAAGAGCAATTGCATTGGGCGAATGTCGCACAAAGCAAATGACGAATGCTCGAGCTGCAGTTGTTGTAGAAAGGTTGAGAACGTAGCAGAAGAAGAGAGAGCCGCTCCGAGAGCAGCGTAAGTTGTCGAAGCAGTCGCAGGTGTTGGGCGAAGTTTGCACAAAGCGGACAACGAAAGCTCCAGCTGACGTTGTTGTTGGTTTATCGTTGAAGAGCGCACGTCAACAAAGAGTGCACTGAGAGCGGCAATGAGTCCAGATGAGCGGCGAATGCAACCAGCAGCTGGTGAAACCAACGACCGCTGATATTGTGAGAACGAAGCAGAATGAGGTGCATCGGAAAAATGTCCCGCAAAAACATCGACGCCAGTGGCGCCGATTATTGGGGGTTTTTGGAGACTGATGATTGTTGATTATCCAAGTCCAGAATTTTATCGTCAACAATTGGCCTATCCCTGTGTATGAATCGGCTAACTTTGATTGAATTGGGCCAGAATTCATCACTATACACGGCCTGAAAGTGTTGCTCTGGTATCCCCAGCTTAAAATTCACGAATTGCAGTGAAGAGACGTCTACACCGTTTTTTACTAACGGCTTGCAGATTATGCTGGCTGAATCCACGCCTAGCTTGGTCGCAACAAATTCACACACCGTTTCTGATTTGACGTGAGCTCTGAATCTGCCAATATGCAAAAATTTATTGCTCGGCACAACTTCGAGTTGCTCACAGCTGGCAGCCTGACCAACTATGTGCCTTTTGTTCCTATGATTCTTTTTATGGTTTTTAGCAATAGCTGGTGCAGGGGGAAGGGGTACCGGGTCCGCACAGTCCGCCAGACGGGCAGCCATCGGGGCTGGAGCCAAGGGTTTCACCACTTTTTTACGCTGACTGACATTAGGATTATCAGTAGCAATAGTGGGAAAGGCCTTTAGAAATTTGGAATTTAAATCATTATAGAGACTCTTTAGGGCCTGAAGTTCTTCCATAACTTCTCCGATTTTGGAGTGTGAATCATTGCCCACCACACAGCTGTCACACTGCCACATTAGATTGGGCATATTAGTAAGAATTTTAATTGCCTCATCAGGCAAATCAGCGAAATAGCGAAGGAGAAACGCGTCTGAATGCAACGAAAGCTGATCAGAGACTGACCAGAATAGTGTTCAACGCGGAAGCCGGGCATGATCTTAATGCCCCTGTAGCTCCTGCGCAAGCTGATCTCTGTATTCTTGTCAGCTTGGTAATATTGTATGCTCTTGTCAGGGCTGGCCACCAGACTAGTGCCCCGTATGTGAGAATTGGGCTTACCACTGCTGTGTAAAGCTATAATATTATCTTAGGGTGTATACCCCAGTTTTTGCCGAACATTTTCCTGCACGAGTAGAATGCTATGCTGGCTTTTCTTACTCGCTCCGTGATGTTCAGTTTCCACGAGAGCTTCGGGTCTAGTATCACTCCTAGATACTTAGCTTTACCTGATAGCTTGAGTTCGATTCCATCTATTTTTGGTTTACTGTATGTTGGGATTTTTGTTGTTCGCGTGAAGAGCATCAGTTCGGTTTTACTCGGGTTTATACCTAGTCCGCAGGTTTTTGCCATTCATTGAGTCGGGTAAGGGCTTACGTCATTATGTTACTAATAACATCTGGGAATGGTCCTGATACTAGCAACACTACGTCGTCTGCGTAGGCTACTACTTTTACTCCACCGCTATTGAGTTCTCTCAATAAGTCGTTCATGTTGATAAGCCAGAGCAGTGGCGATAGAACCCCGCCCTGAGGAGTGCCTCCCTTCACATAACGTGTGAGGTAAGTGCCACTCAGTTCGGCTGTTATCGTCCTGCTCGTGAGCATAACTCCGATCCAAGCTCTGATGTCTCCTTCAATGCCGATCGAGTTGAGGGAGCTCACTATGGATTCGGCGTTTACATTATTGAACGCACCTTCTATATCTAAGAAGGTGGCCATTGTATATTGTTTAAAATGTAGCGATTTTTCTATGTGGCAGACTACTTCGTGTAGTGCCGTTTCTGTCGATCTGCCCTTTCGGTACGCATGCTGAGCGTCCGATAGATGCTGTTTCTCGGCGTTTTCCCGGATATGAATATTGATCATTCGTTCCAGCGTTTTCATTAGGAAGGAGGTAAGGCTGATCGGCCTGTAATCCTTTGCTAGGATATGACCTCTTCTTCCTGGTTTTGGTATAAATACAACTTTGTCTTCCTTCCATAGAAGCGGTATGTGTGTTAGTCTGATTCAAGCCGTGTAAATGGCTGGCAGCCACCTACTGATGCCGACCTGTGTTGCTTGAAGCATTGCCGGGAAAATGCCGTCTGGCCCCGGACTCCTATATTTATCGAAAGAGTTTATCGCCCAGTTGATTCTTTCAATGGTTATGATATCCCTACCTTCAGTAGGTGCTGGCTTTTCTCGAAGGTTGGGATTCTTCCACTGTTGTAGTCGCTGATCCGTCTTGTTTGTGTAATAGAGTTGGGCTGTTATACCCTTTAGCAAAGACCTTGCTTAGTCTAGCCGAATCTTTTATTCCTTCGAGCGATTCGCAGTAAGTCCTCCAAGAGTCTTTCTTGGCTGCGTATATCGCTTTTTTGTATGCTTTTTGTGCTTCTTTGTATGGCTCCCATTCCTTGGTAGCATAGCTGGAGTTATAGGCTTTTCTTTCCCTCTTTCTCAGAGTGCAAAGCTATTTGGTCCACCATAAAGGGTGTTGTTTCTTAGAGTATGAAACCTTGCATGTTTCCTTATATGCATTGTTTAGAATGTTTGTTAGGTCCTCTACTTCCTTGTCCAGGGTCGTCGTAGAGGTTTGTACCCGTATTCTTCTGTTGCTAACTTTTGAGTAGACAATCTTACCAAATTTGTCCCAGTTTGTTCTGCGGGGGTTACGTTTCGGTTCCGGTTTGCTAATCGGAATCGAAATTTCGAAGAATATGTACCTGTGATCTGAAAAGGAATTTTGTTTCGACACTATCCACTTTTCAACTTTATATCTACTAAATTCTGTCTGTAAAGTGAGGTCTAACACCTCTTCCCATCCCTGAAATTCCCTAGTGATTGGGAATATAAAGGTGGGTGTGTTACCTCTATTACATATGGTGATGTTGCGGCAGATAATATTATCAAAAAGAGACTCACCCCTTTCGTTGGTTTCCGAGCTTCCCCATAGTGTGTGCCTGGCGTTAGCGTCGCATCCGAACACCAGGGTCGTCTTAGTATCTTCCGCCCATTGCAGCAGCTTGATGACTGGCTCAGGTGGAGCTGGTTCATCATGGGCCATGTAGGATTAGGCTATCACCATCGATGTCCCATCCGCCGCCACGAATCTGGCAACTACTAGATCCGGTGTGCTAAGATTGGGGCATAGAAGTGCGTTATAGTTATTCTTTATAATAATACCTGCTCTCTGGTCATCCAACAGCTTGTTGGTGTCATCGACCTCCTCGAGAACATCATCCGTCTCTGCCAGGAAGTCCTTGATCTTGGCCTTCCGTAGGCCGTACCGGATGGTGTATTTGGCCTTCTCAAGCTGCTGCAGGCAACGCTGGTTGATGAGGAAAAGGAACGGCTGGCTCGTCTTCATCTCCTTCTCTACTTTAAGTATCGCCCAATCCTCTGTGTGCTCTTCTGGATTCTGACCCCTCAGCAGCGACAGCACCTTTCCTTGGTCAGTCTGATCCTTTGGCAACCAAATGCAAGCCCGCGGACTTCTTGGAATCTCCCTGGCGTGGACGAGCCTAATGCTAAGGCCGTCCCATGCATTTCCAATCTTGGATATGAATTCCGCCAGGAAGGACCTCGAGAGCGAGTCATCGCACTTGATCACCCGGTGCCCTCTGACCATGTCCGACGAGTCGAAGGAGGGGATCGGACCATTTGGCACGAATGATAGCCTTTCAGCTATCATGTCGGCCACCTTGACCTCGATCTCCTCCCACTTCTCCGACAGCAGGCGTCCGTCGTCGTGCAGGTCGTACACCAGTGCCATCGCGAGGCTGTCTCTGGCTACGTCGCTGAATTTCTTGGCCTTTGCCCGTTTGGGTGCGCTCACGCTTGCCTCGTGCGAGCGGTCCCTCTTTGTGTTGGCTTGAGTGGCCTCCGGGCGCGTCCCGGAGTCTGCGATCTCCGCAAGGCATCGAGTCTTGTCCTCCGCATCGCGCTGGTCAGTCTTGCCCTCTGCCTCATTCTTGGCAATCTTGTCGAGAATAAAACGAGCCCGACTGACCTTGGCCGTGCGCTGCTGATGCGTAACAGTGGCTGCCTTGCTGGTACCCGGCTGGGTTCCGCTGTTGTGTGGGTTGATGTTCTTGGTGTCTAGTGGTGTGCTGGTCTTAGCATGCGCTTCCGTTCCCATCGGAGCCGGAGCACCCTGGCTGGGTGTTCGCGGACCTTCCTCGATGGTAGCGGAATCGGTTTAGGGTTTAACCAGGGACCGTATATAACAGTTTTTTGAGATTTTTATTTCAAAAAGACTACTATGATATTTTGTTTTAAACGTCAAAAATAACGTTCTTTTTACTCTTGTCCACAAAGTATATGCATGTCAACAAATCTGGAAAGCAAATTAACTGCTTTTTGTTCATGTCTATAAAGAGCATAAAAACCAGTTAAATTGTTAATTAAAACTTGTACAAATCTCAGTAGGCCTTTTAAAATAAAAATCACAAATAACTGTTATTTACGGTCCCAGGGTTTAACCTCCCCCGTGAGGTCCGAAGCTACGGTGTTAGGTTAGGTTAGGCCCGCGTTGCTCGACCAGGCTCTATGAAAAATGCAAGGCCACTTCCGACCCAGGGTTGCCCGGCCCTGGGAAGGCTCCGTTAAAACACAGCTGGATTTACCCCTCAGCTGCTAACCTGAAAGTCAGTGGGTACGGGTCGCTAGGCACTTTAAAGACCTACCCAGGTCCGCCCGACTACGATTCGTCAGCATCCATAGTCATAGCTAGACTATGGACCTGCTTCGAGCCGCCCTCACGGGGAGAGTATAGTCGCACTACCATCGGTGCACAAAGTTACGGCAGGAGACGAGTCCCCCGTTGGTCCCCCTGTGTACCCGACGGCTGACGGCCAGAGTAACGCGCTGAAATTTTCTGATATAATAGGAATAATGGCAAGTAAATGTGCACATCAGTAAAAAACAAGAGAGAATGCTATAGTCGGGTGGCCCGATTATCAGATACCCGTTACTCAGCTAAAGGGAGTGCGAAGGAGATGAAGATAAAAACTTTGATCCGCCGTAACTTTTTAACGAATGGTCCGATTTAAAAAATTTCTTCTACATTTCGATAGGTATTAATAAACACCATAAAACTGCATTTTTACTTTTCCGAAAAATTGAAATTTTTTTTTTACTTGCGCTGCGTAGGAACTCCTAGAATCTGCATGCAAAATGTCAATCTTCTAGCTTTTATAGTTTCCGAGATCTCAGCGTTCATACGGACAGACGGACGCACAGACGGACAGACAGACGGACAGACAGACGGACAGAAGGACATGGCTATATCGACCCGGCTAGAGACCCTGATCAAGAATATATATACTTCATAGGGTCGGAAACGCTTCCTTCTAGCTGTTACATACTTTTGCACGAATACAATATACCCATTTACTCTACGAGTAACAAGTATAATAAACTGTGCTATATGTTAATTCCACCGCAAAATTCCAAGAAGAAGGCTCGGGAATGAAGAAGAATATTTGATTTATTTCTCGTTTTTTGTTTTGCTTTAAGGCGTTTAAACTCACTCTTTGTGACAAAGCAGTGGACTAAACACTCAATTAGAATTAAAATACCGATTTTGTTCATTTAATATATTATATATTAAATGTTATTTCTATCATTTCTAAGTTCGTTTACGAACATTTTGCGATAGTTTCGCTTTACTATCGCGCCTTGGTCCGCTGGGCAGTGTTGTTGTCTTTTTCATGACTGTGTGTGACTCGGGTGCGTGTGTTTTGCTTTTAATTGTGTTTGTAAATGCAGTGCCGTAAGGCAGTTTTGAGCATCCCTACCATGACAAGCTAGCGGATCGTCATGTGTTTTCCTTAGCACTTCCCTTGCCATCTCATTTGGGATCCACAACTTTCAGCTGAGTGAATTATGTAGCTGATCGGCGGTTCAACGTACGATACGCCAAACCATCTACCACTTTAAAGTCCGCCAACTTGTCTTGGTTGGCAACAATACGATCCAACAACTCCAGATATTTTCCTGATTTGAACGCGGCTGCTTTTAAGTCAATTTTAGCCCTAGTCTACTCTCGATGGCAGCCAAATCTGACTCGTTTTTTTTGGACATCGCATAAGGCACGATGTTTACGGTGCTCTATTTTAAAATTAAAACCTTGGAGCTGGCCCAACGGGCCAACCGGGAGTGAAAATCTGTTTGAGATGCGTGATCAGATATTACGGTAGACTCATGCCCTTCCATGTGTGGCATGAATCTTTTGATGCAAATATTGGCTGCAAGAAACTCCTGCTCAAGACACCAAGACACCATCAATCCCAGTATTGCTGATTAAAAAATGGCTTGCTAAAATCGGCACTATGAAATACAGGGGCAGAGCAAAGCTTTCTCTGCTTTTGGCGTCATCTCAAACTTCTTTTTGAGCTTCAGCAAATTAGTTAACGGGTCGGCTACAGTAGCTAAATTGCTTATGAATTTGCGATACCAACTGACCATTCCCAAGAAGCCTCGGAGAGACTTTAAGTTCTTCGGAAGCGGAAATTCTAACATAGCTGAAATGTTTTTTTTTTATTAGTTTAAACTTTCGGCATGCTTCAATCTATTCCTCATCGCGATTTTCCACTATCTAACAATTTCTTATTTGACAAATACAATACACAACTCCGAAGGGTTAGATAACAAAATCTAGTTTTACTTGTTAAGAAGCAGCGTCGCCAGCACAACCTCTCTTAAAATGACTACCTTATTGATCGATAACAATTTCTTAGCCAAAAACAATCTTTTCTTAAGAACACGCTGTTTTTTTAAAATCGATAAATAAAGAGCCAGGTATTGAAGAAACAGCTGTAGCTAAGAAGAGAACGGTCCAACCAATCCCACAATCCTTCTGTTCCTAAGATTTCCCGGTTTTTGAAGAATCAATTTAAATCAAACCAACCATAACAAAAATATTTTTTTAAAGACCTCGAATTCTTAGGAACAGGAGTATGTGGATTGAATGCAGCTAAACTTAAGACATATTTTATATCGATTCTTCAAAAACCGCGAATTCTTAAGAAAAGAGATATATATCTGTGTGAATCGTAAATTACTTTACTAAAGATATCTATAATAAATGGTGAATTCGCCGCTTTTATTTTTTTATTATTTTATGCAAAACGAGGCACGAGGACAGGTGCTTTTCCGCTAGACCATTTATTTCTATCATTCAGATTTTTTTTTTACTAAAAATAAACTGAATGCTGACGACATATTACAAAAACGTCTATGGTAACTCAATGATGTTGATTCAGGGTTTATAAATACATTTATATACATTTAACTATTAAATAAAATAATATTTTTTATTAATATTATCCTAAAATTTTAAAATAGTTAAGATTAACCCATAATCCAAATTTGATAGCTTAGACTTGCACTGTTGTCGAGATATATGGCAAAGAATTTTATTTACGGAGTGTCAGAACAAAAATCTTTGGGAGACTTTTTTTACTTTTATTAATAAAAATCAGATATAACTATTATTGTATGACTAAAAAAATAAAAGTTAAAAGTATAGATCGCAAATAACTGTTGACCGATTCGAGCGGTCCCCAAATAACTGTTTTTCTCAAGACATTGAGCAGTAAATCAGAAAGCTACCGATTGAATTGCTCGTACAAAAGCTTTGCTCGCACTCAGCCGACGAGCAGTTTTTTCGGCTTTCTTTTGCTCGGCTCGCTTATAGCCTATTTACACTAGGGTGGCTGTGTCAAACCTACGCACGACAGAAGTGAAATTTGTAGTATTCTCTCGTTCATCATTTCATTATCTCTTTTTTTCTGTCAAAGGTTAGTTTGAAGATTATAGGTTAAATAATTCAAGGACGAAGCACGGATTTGGTTTATTTCATATTTATTTACAAGTATACAATATTACATAAAGAAAAATATATCAATTAAAAATTGGTCAATCTACCCATTTTCGCCATAATTTTTATACCCGTTACTCGTAGAGTAACATACAGACAGACAGACAGACAAACAGACAGAAAGACAGACAGACAGATGGGCCCCTTGTGATACCATATGATCTTAGAATAGTTCCATTTCCCTAGCTCATGGATTATTGGGTTTCTCGAACTAGTTAGTTCTTTACAGAAAACAAAGAAGTTTTGGGGATGCTTCTGCCTTCTATGGCTGCAAGGTTCGGAAGCGTTTGAGATCGTACTCCAACGGTTGTTGGAGAGGGTATACAATCTTTGCTTGAGGAAAAGCTTGCAGGTAGCTATGGGCATGCCCACCGTGTCCTTATCGCGAAGGATGTCGGTGGTTGTCCCTTGTCTTGCTAGTTCGTCCGCTATGCAGTTGCCTTCAATGTTACGGTATCCAGGCACCCAAATGAGGCTGATTCTGAGATGAGTGGCCATCTCGATCAGAGATTTGCGGCATTCAGAGATAGTAAGTGAGTTAGTTGAGTAGGAGTCGAGGGTCCTGAGGGCTGCTTGACTGTCCGAAAAGATGAAGATGTCTGTGTTGCAGTGTTTTGTTGTATCCAGGTAAGACATGGCTTCCTGGACTGCCATCACTTCCGCTTGGAAGACACTACAGTGATCTGGTAGTCGAAAAAACTCCCCCTCCTGTTTGCAAGTTAAGCTTGGAGCCATGTATATATATATATATATGTATATATTGACGGCGTTCTCGATCTGGTGAGAAAGGTGGTCCCATTCTGTCCGTGTGGGTATGAGAACCTTGTATCTTTTTTCGAAGTTGACTATGGGTGGGACGTAGTCTGTTCTGTGTGGTATATAACGCAGGTTTGTAAGTATAATGGAGTGACCTGATGAACATGTTGACCAGGCCGACGCATCGCGGAGCCTCAGTGACGTTGCTGATGCCCAGCTTTTGACAAGCAGGTCTATAGGTTCTAGGTCAAGAATTGTATTCAATGCTTCAGTGGCGGTTGTGCGAAGCGCCCCACTTATGCAGAGTTCTGCGCTTCTTTGGATCTTGTGTAGATTCTTTAGGTTGCAATTCTTTTCTAGGGGGTTCCACCAGACGATGATTCCATAGAGGAGAATGGGTCTGACTATTGCAGTGTATTGCCAGTGAACTATTACGGGAGAGAAGCCCCACTTTTTCCCTATAGCTTTTTTACAAGCAAAGAGTGCTATGGCCGCTTTACGTGTGCGGTCCGCGATGTTCTCTGCCCAGAGGAGTTTCTTGTCTAGGATGACGCCTAAAAACTTTGCTTGGCTGCTAAGAGTAAGGCGAGTTTGGTGTAGTTTTGGGAGAGTTAGACTTGGTATCTTATACTTCCGTGTAAATATAACTAATTCTGTCTTTTCTCGGTTGACACCCAGTCCGCAGCGCGCTGTCCACCTTGAGAGTGTGGATAAGGCTGTCTCCATCAGGTTGCATAGCGTTTGAGAAAATTTTCCTCGCATTAGGATAACTATGACGTCCGCATAGGCCACCACTTTTGTTCCCGCTTCCTCTAGAAGTGATAGAAGTTTATTAACAACTATAACCCATAACAGAGGGGAAAGTACACTGCCTTGCGGTGTTCCCCTACTAACGTTCCTAGTCGATTGTGCTGATCCCATAGTGGAGTTTACTACCCGTACTACTACTGGTGAGTATGGTGTGAATGAGTCCCACTATAGGACGCTCAATGCCTAGTTCCGTCATAGCGCCAGTGATAGCCGTTGGGGTGACATTGTTGAAAGCGCCTTCTATGTCTAGTATTCCTTGTTATGGAAACCTCTCTCTCTATATAAGATACTAGGGAGTGTAGGGCAGTATCTGTTGATCTGCCTTTACGGTAAGCATGTTGTGCATTGGAGAGTAAACTAGGGTTGGTAGTTAGTCTGATGTGTGTGTCAATTAGCCATTCCAGGGTCTTTAACAAGAAGGAGGAGAGGCTTATTGGACGGAAGTCCTTTGGAGAGGTGTAAGAGGGCTTGCCGGAATTTGGTATAAATATTACTTTAATGTCTAGCCATCTGGATGGTATGTGATTCAGTGCCAGACAGCCGTGGAATATGACCGTCAGCCATGGAAGGGTAGTATCTATTGTCCGTTGTAGTTGTGCTGGGAAAAAGCCGTCAGGGCCAGGTGATTTGAAGGGCTTAAAGGAGTTAATCGCCCATTTGATGCGTTCAGGGTTTGTAATGTTGTCTATGCTCGGCTCGTCGACGTTCTCCACTAAATGGAGGTCCTCTACTGCTTGCGTGTTATTAGGGAAGTGGGTGTCTAGCAGGAGTTCTAAAGTTTCCTGGCTGTTTCCCGTCCAGGTGTCTTTATTGGTTTTTAGGTATCCAACGGTTACTGGAGATTTTGCTGAAAATCTTCTGAGCATGGATGCTTCCGCTGTAAATTCTATGCTACTGCAGAAGTTGGCCCATTCTCTTCGCTTTGATATTCTAATTTCCTTTTTGTAATGGCTTAGCTTCGTATGGTACGTGTTCCAGGAAGCCTCGCTGTTGCTATATTTAGCTCTGTTAAAATGACTTCTGCGGTCGCTTTTAAGGGCCGCCAGGGTAGTGTTCCACCAAGGCGGTTTGTGTTTTGTTTTGACTGTTCTGCTTGGGCAGGCCTTTTTAATGGCCTCACCACAGATGTCAGTGAAAATATTGACTAGGTTTTCTAATTCATGACTGTCGAGTACGTGAGTCGGTGGAGTATTTAGGTTTCTATCGAGGAGTTTTTTGTAGTACCCCCAGTTAGTGCGTCTTATAGTCTAGTCACACTGTGTGGGGTAACATATCGAGTGAGCCAATAACCCGATTACTCAAAAAAAGTGTTTCCACTGGGTTAACTCCACATATCGAGTAATGACATCTAGTGTTTGTTGTTTTTGTTGTTTATTTGAGTAGGGATGGACCTTCAACGATAGGAAATAAATACAAAATATAACGAAATATGCAAAAAAATACTCCGAAATACCAAAGACCCTAATAGTACCCCACTTTTTCCTACATCTAGTTGCCTATACACATCCTATGTAAAAAAAACAGGGTTATGTCAATAACCCCATAACTCCACCCCAGTGTAAATAGACTATTAGATTTCTTATGCTCTCGGGGGAGGGCATTCTAGAGATATTGTAAATTCTACATATCGGTGGTCGGAGAAAGAGTGTTCGGCTCCCACTTTCCCCTCTTCAAGATGGTTAAGTAGGGTATCAGATATCAGGGTAATGTCTAAGACTTCTCTTCTATTTCTAGTGATGAAAGTAGGGTCATTACCTTTGTTGCAGATAAATAAGTTGGATTGAAGGAGATAGACAGACAGACAGACAGACAATATACCCTTTTACTCTATAAGTGACGGGTATAAAAACTACAATATACACACATATAATCCTGATGCTGCTGATTAATATACATATATTAATATACGTAATATTATATATTATACATAATACCAAAATAACCTGATTTCACTAAATACAATTTATTATATTATACATATTATCAAAAATATCGGGTTACCGAATCCACCGAAGCCATCACCATGATACGCCTTTCCAGAACTCGCATAATATTTATTTAAGCAGCGCTAATTCGCACACACGTCGGCTGTAGCATCCCACCGGGAAAATTCCTCTGGAAAATAACATATTTTCAAGAGGTTTCTCCATAGAAGCGGAAGGGACAAAACCTCATTCACCCCTTACATTTCTTCCATCTCTGGTTTCAAAATACACGGGGGTGACACAAAAAGTAAGGGGGAAATGAGGTTTCTATCTGGATCTCTGGCAGAAGAATGCAGGACAAAATCCACTGGTTTTTCGACTTCCCGCATTATAGATTTTCCACACGTACCCAGTTATGGTTTTCCTCCACTTGCAATATCTGTTTTTCTACACCCTTCCAGTTTTGGTTTTTCCAGACCCTCGCAGTTTTGGTTTTGCACTGCTTTGCAGTATCTGATTTTCCACAACAAAAATCATGTTTTTTGTAATATTTGTTTGTGTATTTATTAATAATATTTACAATCGAAGCATTGGAACTACAAATTTTTAATGCCTGAAGCACTCCCGGGTTTTGCTCGGCCGAATGCAGTACTTAGATATCCATTTCTTGTCTGTCTTCTGAAAATATCAAACATAATTTAGATATGAATGTAAGACCAGGAATAATAATAAGAGTAATTACCATTATTAGGTCTCCGCACAAAATTAAAGGATCTCTCCAGAAATTATGCCTGGTTTGCCATGGCCGATCATTTACCCTCTGTTCAGTTGTTTTATGTCGGGTATCTATATCAAAAACTATGAGAAGAAAAAATAAAATATGACAAACGCAGGCGCAACACTTCTGGTCCCAAGAAGTCTCAGTCGGCCTGGCTGAAATAAATGTAATATTTTGATTAAGTTAAACAACTAAGTTAGTACTGAAGTACTATTTATACAACCATTTAATGATGAGGTGTTCATTTACCATTTACCACTGGTAAAGATTAAAAACATTTCAAGTGTCACTTAAATGCAGAATTTGTGTTGAAGATAGCATCCGGAGGCGTATATTTATTAATGGCGAAAATATCTGTGATACTAACCTTTGTAACGCTGAAATAAAGGTTATAAAAAGACAAAATTCATTTTATCACTCACCTTTTTATTGTTTTTTAGATTAAAATTAACTATTTTCACTTTTTCCAACAAATTTAAAAATGATGTGACCCTGCATTATATTCTTGATAATACCATATAAAATGCAGATAACTGTGGAGTAAATTTCATTTTAAAGTTGGGTCACACTTTGGCGCCGAATAAATATTTAAACAATACTTTTCAGGGACCGTAATCATTAAAGGTTACGTATATTATAGGTATATTAGGCATTTTTCGTGTTATCAATACCACCAACACGAATTTTTATATTTTAACAACACTTAAAAATGGCTTAGGCCACGATCTGACGATCAAATTATTTTATTTCACAGAAAATGTTTAAAAATGTAAAAAACAACAAAAGTTTTCTTTGTAATTTAATGTAATTCCTTGATAAATGTGATCAAATATTTTAATCGTCTTACCGTGGCTTCTCTCTATATTTTGGTTAAATCCCACATTCATCCTTATTATTATTTGAAAAATGTTGAGTAAAATAAATTAATATTATCATTATAGACATTATGATAATAATAATAGTTTAATTTTTTTGATTAACAATTAGTAATATTTTTTCTACGACTTTTAAAATTACTAAAAATAAAAACTAAATTCGAGAACAAGTCTTTTGGTTTTAGTGTAAATCATAGGATTTTTGAATATTATAAGTTGGTGATTTTTTTGTTAAAAAATATTATAATCGTAGTGCCACAGAAATCACAGAGCGCATAAATGGCCTGATATTGATGCTACTCAGAAACCCACCCTCATTTAGCGCTCAGAAATTATCTATCCCTACACCGCCGCCTGCAAAAAGGAACAGGATTTCAAGAACACAAAAACCAACTTCTCACATTCCCGCTGGGATATCACGAATGATTCTAACAGTAACGAAAGATGGTGGGTGTAGCTTCACGCACGCGCTGGTTCCGGCTCTTGTTTCGTCGGTAAGGGGAGTGAGTTTCCAATTTGATCCACAGTGCTACTTGCTCCCATATGTATATAAAACATCCTATTTAAATTCGCGTGCGAACTGACTTTGAGGTTAATTGTAGGGGGACAGAACTAAGAACTAAGGAAGGGAATACCTGAAAAGAAGGGTGCTGCCTAGATGGAATGGCAGCAGCTGATGTGTGTGTGTCGGTGTCAGCAACGAAGATGTTGTTGGCCGCTGACATTGCCCACCCTACCATGATCACCACAGCCGCATAACCTGACACAGGTTGGTTATCCCTTCGACACACGCCTAACTCCTAATCATCATCATCGCTGCAAGCTTCCATTAGAAAAAAATTAGCAATCATGTTTATAATAGGTTTAATACAAGAAAAGTAATACTAACAAATGTGATCATTAAAGTTACAAAGTTGGATTTCATATAAAGTTTAAGCTAAGCCCATATTAAATGAGTATATTTAAATCAAAGCAAGAAAATTTAATTTAAATTAAAAATTGATTTAAAAAATATTAAATGTAATTGAATTCACGGAGCAAGTATTTTAGTCAAAGGGGAATTTGTTTTATAATATCAAAATCATTGAAACATTATATTAGACAGTCAATCAAAATGTGTAGCATTACGACCGGAGCCGATCACTTACCCAAAATATCCAACGTTGAAAGCGCTTTCAATATGTTGCATTATTGGCTGTAATTTTGTTTATAAATTTGAAAACTGCTTTTCAATTGACTGTATGTAAAGATTAATTAGGGAAAAACACTTCCAGGGGCTTAAACACTTGCTCTCATGACGAGATTTGCTTACTGCATATCGAATTATTTGATTACACTAGGATTTAAGGTAATTTACGTTAACGGCTTATTTGATATTTATGTTTTAATTAATTTAGCGATAAAGAAATTTAATTTAAATTACGAATAGGAATTTAGTTGATACGAATTTAACTGATTTAAATTTAAATTGTGTTGGTAAAACTGGACTGGATCACAAAGTGGGAGTTGCAGGCTTTGGCCTGCCCACTGGCGCACTTTCAGCAGAGGGCTGCACTATGTATGTATGTGAGACACAGGGTGCACTATGTTGTTGGCACTGAAGTGCATGAATTTGTACCGAATTGTTTGGACCAGAATTCACAAGAATTTTTTAGCGTGGACGCTAGGTGGCAGCCCTTGTTGAAATTTTCAGTTTTATGTTCACTTTCTTGATTAGTTTTTTGTTTGATGTTTTATGATGAATGTGGAGAGCTGATGAAAATCCTGACAATCCTGTGGCGTTGGTGGTAGAAGGAGTAAACTCGACTTCAATTTTTCACAATGCAGACGAAAATCTGGGCAGAAATTTTACTGGGCCGTAAGCCACGTGAAGGAGTAAACTCGACTTCAATTTTCCACGATGCAGACGAAAATCTGGGAGGAAAATTTCCCCAGGCCGTCAGCCACGTGAAGGAGTAAACTCGACTTCCAAGAATTTTCCTATAAAACGCATTACTTTATAAGTGGGGGTTTTTCCACGAAATAATAGTAAAACTTACTTCCTTTAATCAACAGGAACCCACTGGTAAAAGAAAACCTTATAAAAGGCTGAGGATGTCTGATATTTTCCACAATTTGGTTTGGGTAGATCTCTGGGCTTAAATAAAATATGCTCAGGAGAGAACGATCTTCACACGGCCAAGGTCCAAAACGGAAAGACCGAAGAATCGAAATACATCAGGCAGCCAGGCCTGTTTATCGAAAAAGTGTGGGACCAGAGTTGCTCAAACAGTCTTTATCGAACACGTCTTTTCAGTGTTGTAAAAACAGAAATTACACTAGTTTACAGCCGAAATGCTCCCCAGCAATTGATGGAAAATTCTGTTAGATTTGGACCCCTAGATCACGAAAATAGCACTACATTTTTTTTCGATGGCACAGTTTTTTTTAAAGATTTTTTAAAGTTTGAAATGTTAAATTTCGGACTTTTTTCGAATTTCTTCTTATATCTCGGCAGATATCCACTCGGTTGGGCCAGTTTTAGTTTTATTTTAAAGTCAATAGATCAGAGCTTAACTTTGCCATACATATCAATACGATTGGATGAGTAATGGCAGCGCAGAAGCTCGACAAAGAGGAAAAATGTGTTTTTTGGTCGTCTGTAAGTCGGCTGTATATATCGTAAAAACTCGAAATAAATCCGTTGAAAAATTATAATGGGTACAAACTTAAAGTTTACATCCTACCGAATAAAACAAGCAGGATAATGCCCAAATCCATGGAAAACTGGATTTATAGTGGATTTTTAAAGTTCGGATTTTTCCACTTTTTTCGGTTGACAAAGTCCAAATTTAAGATTTATCATAGGCGGCGACATGTAAACAAAAATAATTGGTGTTGGCAGCCGGGTCACTAAATAGGTAAATTTAGCTATTTGCGTACACTGGAATGATTAGAAGATCGCACTGTACAGTTCTCGAAAGACGATTCATTCGATCTCATAAGAAGTCGAGCTAAGCAAGCAATGCAAGTACAGCATGATAGGAACGAACGTTTATACAATTTACGCAGTCGAGAAGTCTCTTTTAAGAACGGCCAAGAAATCTATAGACGCAATTTCCAGCAAAGCAACTTTGCTAAAGGTTTTAGTGCAAAACTAGCTCCAGCTTTCATTAGTAAGCTAGGCAACAGCTATTACAATATAGAGGACTTACAAGGTAGATTTTTTGGAATGTTCCACGCGAAGGACTTAAAACAGTAAACATGTTGCTACTTCTTCTTCAAGCGCGGATCTCCCTTTGTTGATTTCATCCCCAAAGTGTGATTTTGGTGGGGGGGTATTTGTAGGGCGCTTGTCGTGAATATTTTCAATTTTTAAATTTCCCACTTCAATTTAAAATTCCCGCCAGTTTTTGAAGTTGCCGCCAGGAATTAAAATGGCAGAGCTAAATTCAAATAATTTCAGTTTTTACAACACTGAAAAAGACGTTTTCGATAAAGACTTTTTGAGCAACTCTGGTCCCACACTTTTTCGATAAACAGGCCTGGCTGCCTGATGCATTTCTATTATTCGGTCTTTCCGTTTTGGACCTTGGCCGTGTGAAGATTGTTCTCTCCTGAGCATGTTTTGTTTAAACCCAGAGATCTACCCAAACCAAATCGTGGAATATATCAGACATCCTCAGCCTTTTATAAGGTTTTTGTTTACCAGTGGGTTCCTATTGATTAAGGGAAGTAAGTTTTACTATTATTTCGTGGAAAAACCCCACTTATAAAGTAATGCGTTTTATCGGAAAATTCTTGGAAGTCGAGTTTACTCCTTCACGTGGCTTACGGCCCAGGAAAATTTCTGCACAGATTTTCGTCTGCATCGTGGAAAATTGAAGTCGAGTTTACTCCTTCACGTGGCTTACGGCCTGCCCAGATTTTCGTCTGCATCGGGGAAAATTGAAGTCGAGTTTACTCCTTCTATTGGCTCCCGTTTTTCTGGGAAAACTGTATACCACCAACGCCACCAACGTGATTGTTAGGATTTTCATCAGTTTTCCACATTCATCATAAAACATCAAAAAAAATCTAATCAAGAAAGTGAACATAAAACTGTGAAAATTTCAACCAGCGTTGCCACATAGCGTCCACGCTGAAAATTCTTGTGAATTCTGTTCCAAACAATTCCGTACAAATTCATGCACGTCAGTGCCAACAGCATAGTGCACCCTGTGTCTCACATACATACCTCGACGATTTGTTGATCGTTTCGGATACTTTCGAGCGTCATTTGGAGGTGTTGAGAATAGTAGCAATCGAGTTAACCAAAGCTAACTTGACAACAAACATCGAAAAGAGCAAATTTTGTAGAAAAGAGCTGAAATATCTCGGACATATAATCGGTAATGGCACAATAGCAACAGATCCTGAGAAGATTTCAGCCATCAGTAATTTTCCTGTGCCTCGTTCAGTCAAGCAAGTTCGTCGATTTCTTGGACTTACAGGGTGGTACTATAAGTTCATCCGAAACTATGCTGGATTAGCTGCTCCAATATCAGACACTCTAAAGCAGAAACGAAAGTTTGATTGGAGCAACGAAGCTCAAACTGCTTTTGAAAACTTGAAACTGCAAATGAGCTCAGCACCAGTATTACACCGTCCGAATTTTAACATTCCCTTTTCCATCCATTGCGATGCGAGCAGCACTGGCGTAGGAGCTGTCCTGATGCAAACAAACTCTGAGGGCGATGAGGTTCCGAGTTCGTTCATAATTGTTGGAATTTGTTGATTAATCGCTTAATCAGTGCCAGAGGAAGTAGACTGCTGCAGTTTTGGCTATAAAGAAGTTTAGGGCATACATTGAGGGACAGGAATTCATAATCATCACCGACCACGCCTCACTCAAGTGGTTAATGAGTCAAACTGATCTGAGTTCCGGACTAGCCAGATGGTCCTTAAAGTTACAGGGATTCGATTTTAAGATTGTTCATCGAAAAGGCTCTCAGAACGTTGTTCCTGATGCATTGTCGCGCACCCATGTAGAGGACCTTTAAGCCCTGTCAGTCGATGGCTTCGTGGATTTAGAATCCGATGCCTTTAAGTCCACTGAGTATACTGCTTTACGTAACAAAGATCTTTCAAAGACACATCAAACCTGATTTGAAAGTAGAAGGTGATCTCATTTATCGTCAGAGCAGAGCACTCAGCAGAGGAAAAGGTCGCTGATGAAAATTGCTGGAAGGTATGGTTACCGAATAGAGCTTGAAAATGATCGATATCAGTATCGATATTATCGATACTTCTGCTATTTTTCAAACATCGATATTTATCTATAATATCGATGTTTTCTGACGTTTTATTAGAGAGAAACGAACAGATTTCACTCTTTAATTCTGAGGACCAAAATAACTTTTAATACTTTTAATAACTTTTAAGTAGGGACAAATTACCATGCAAGAACCGCGAGTTCTTGGTATTTTATTCTTCTTTGGTACCATAGATATTATGAAATACTTAAAAGTAGGCGAAAAGGGCATAGGTTATGGCAAAAAATGGAAAATAAAAGAACCGCGAGTTCTTGGGAAGAGGAGGAACTTTGGTTTTTTTAGTACCAAAAACAAAGTCTTGGTTGCAGCTACCGACCTTCTGTCCGCTATTAAAAAATCTCAAGAAACCGCGAATTCATAGCCTTTGATAAGAATTGGTCGCTTTTCGAAGATCGTTTGAGCGATTTGGACTCAAGGATCCAAAAAAAAACAACCGCGAATTCTTCAGAAGAGGAGGAATTTTTACTTCTTTATGGTATAGTATCAATTAAAGTAGGGGAAAATAACCATAGGTTGTGGCATAAAATCGGAAATGAAAGAACCGCGATTTCTTGGGGAAAGGAGGAACTCTCGTTCTTTTAATACCAACAACAAACAAAACAAAGACCGTTTGAGCAATTTTGGCAAAGGATCAAAAAAAAAAAGCAACCGGGAATTCTTCAGAAGAGGAGGAATTTGTTCTTCTTTAGTACCAAAAAATGGTATGGAACAAAGGTTTGTTCTATTATTTTACATAAGTATTTGCTCATAATATATTTTAAAAAAAATTCTTAAGAAGCCGTGAATGTCTTTGACTAAGAATTGGTGTCTTTCTAGACATGTGACGCAACTCAACTCAATGATCAAACATAAATAAACCACGAGTTCTTAAGAGGACGATCCTTTAGTCTGGAAGTGCATTTTAATAATGAAAACCGGAAATTAAAATTAAATAAATTACCCGCGATTTTTTCTAATAATAATATTAATAATAATGTAAGTGTATTATGCATGTATATAATAATAATACGTGGTATTAACAGAATTATAAAATTATTTTTAATTTGTCTTTGCTTTCCTTGAAAACCTCGATATTATCGATACGATAAAAAAGTTTACTGCCGAAGCTATAAACCCATTTGTAGAGGAGCTATTTCTTTGTTTTGGCGTACCAGAGACAATAGTCTCAGACAATGGCGTCCAGTTCAAATCGAAGTCATTCAACTCTCTTTTGGATAAGTACAACATCAATCACATCTATACAGCCTTTTATGCACCCCAAGCTAACGCTTCTGAGAGGGTCAATTGCTCTGTAATCGCGGCCATAAAATTGTACATAGATCCCGATCAAAAGAACTGGGATTCAATGCTAAATCAGATTTGCTGTGCCCTCAGGTCTAGCGTCCACTCTGCTATTCAAACAAGTCCTTTTCGTCTTGCCTTCGGCCAAAACATGATCACCAATGGTTCTTCTTACAAGCTCTTGCGTACACTGGAAAGATTAGAAGATCGCACTGTACAGTTCTCGAAAGACGATTCATTCGATCTCATAAGAAGTCGAGCTAAGCAAGCAATGCAAGTACAGCATGATAGGAACGAACGTTTATACAATTTACGCAGTCGAGAAGTCTGGTCAGAAATAAGACGAGTTAAGTTTGTAACGAACTGATTTTGTATGTCTGCTCGCTACGAGATTCGTGCGGCTAGCTCAGAGAAGTTATGTGTTCGTCCCACCAAATTTATATAATCGTGACCGCCCAGTAGATCAGTGAGAAAGCACAGAATTCACGGGTTCGAATTGGGTTTATTGCGGGTATGATTACAGCGGTCTTGATGGCTCGGGTGGCCTTGGTGTCGCCACTCGGGTCCTCGGTGCCTCCTAGTGATGCTCGTCTCTGCAAGTTGGTGCGTCGCCTCGGTGATCGCCTGCCTCGCTGATTCCGTGCTCCGGTCCTGTAGCTCCCTGTAGCTCCTTGTAGCTGCTCGGCGATGTTCGTCTCCGATGCGTTGACTCGAAGACCACTCGTAGCGCCTCGGACTCGCAAGGAGATCAGCCGTGCGGGCTTAGGGAAGCGTCACCGTTCTCAGACTAGGGTGAACAGGAGCTGCGCTCTACAGGACAACGCCTATAGACACACAACCGCCTGTCCCTGGCTCTGTCCCGGATGGTCCCACTAGGCTCCTGCTCGGATCGCGCTGACAGTCTAGGTGGACACCTGGAAGCTGCCTAGTGCTTCACCTTGCTTTACGCCTGGTGTAAACGAACGTTCCACCCTGGCCTCACCCGTTAGCTCGTTCGTGACGTTTCCGTGTGGCTTGATGTCCGATGCTCTGCTCCGGGACGCGCTGGTTGTGAGGTTGGACGTAGCGTGGCTTCTGGTACTTGGGGTTACGTACACGCCAGTCCCGGGCTCGTAAAACCGTGGGTCTTTCTAGGTCAGCGCCTTGAACTGACAAACGGTCCGTTCTCTCTAGGACAGCGCCTTGAGATCACGACTGGCCTATTCTCTCCAGGACAGCGCCTTGAAATACGCCTACGCTCGCCCTTTCTGGCTCGTAACACTCGGGGTCTGGGACACACGCCGGTCCCGGGCTCGTAGAACCGTTGGGTCTCTCTAGGACAGCGCCTTGAAATGACCAACGGCCTGTTCTCTCTAGGACAGCGCCTTGAGATGACAATTGGCCTGTTCACTCTAGGACAGCGCCTTGAGATGATAACCTGCCTACGGCTCTCGCCCCGAGTTCACGATCTCCTGTCGCAGGACTTCACTGCTCGACTCTGAGGCTTTAGTCGTACCGGAGTAGGAACAGTTCGCCTTGACTTAGCCGTGTGATGCCCTCTGGACCTCAGCTATCTGTGTCTCAATTCGGAGATTCCTGATGATCCAATCCCGAACGTCTCGACGTAGCGATCTTGCTCCTTGTAGGCTCCCACGGCGCTGCTTCCGACGACTTGACTTGTGTTTTCACTTGTAGATTACTTGGCACTGATTGACTGACTTATTCACTTTGCTATCTTGACTGATCTTGACGGATTGATTCCTTGTGTTCGACTGATCCAGTTGCCAGCGCCCGGCGGCTTTATATAGGGCCTCCGGGTACCGTTATGTCCCTCGTGCGCTCTGCCCGCGGCATCTCTCCACTCCGGGTCCAAAGTCCGTGGTCCCTGTTTGACCCACTTGTCCTTCACGCACGGCCTTAAATTGTAGTTCTGCTCGTTGCTGCCGTCCCGCGGATTCTTATGTTGCATGTGGCACGCCTGTGTGCCGCTCGGTTGCTGAGATGTGGCACTTGTCCTCCTGGTCCAAAGTTCACGGCAGAGTCCAAAGTCCGGTGCAGTTCCGTTATTTCCTTTTGCACACACGGCACTTTGGCTCTGCCCGCGAAGTCTCCACTCTCTCACTCTCCGCCATGACTCTCCAAACTCTCTTGTCAGAGTTCTCTCTCTCGACCTCGAAGTCTCCAAACTCTCACTCTACACTTCTCGGTCTCCAAACTCTCTCTCTCCGCCGCGCCGCTACTACGGTAATTCGCCGTAACTGGTAAGCGGCTGGCCATCCGTTATTTTAGTTGCTGCTATTTGTGATGAGTTATTCAACTCCTCACATTCCCCCCTTACTTCGGGAAACATTTAAAGGACTGGTTCCTCCTCTCCGGCATTCCTTGCATTCGTTCCCTCGGCGCTCCCTCGTTGCTTCCCTCGACGCTCCCTCGACGCTTTCAACTCCGTGAGTTTCTACGGCGTCGGTCGTCCTCTTGCATCAATTTTCAAAACTCCCGCGCAGATCCTCGATCTGGCCCCACTGAGCATCGATAACCCTAGGCTATCGATAGCCCATCGGCCCTGGGTTTAAATCTCCCGCGACGATCTTTGATCTGGTTCCGCTCGGAACCGATATTCATAACCTATCGATATCGCGTGACACCTCATGCCATCGATATCGCTGGCGCAGCGTTGCCACCTGATCGCTGCGATGTTTCTCATGAACGATGTTTCCATTTTGCTTTGTGCCCATCGATCGCCCTATCGTATGTGCCAATCGACCGCCTAATCGAGGCGCCCCCGTCCCTAGTTCATGATGATGAAGCTAAATTCCTCGGTAAGTTCTTTCACCTTTCCTTCCCTTTTCTTTCTCTCTAATCTTTCCCTCTCTCTTCCTTGCCCTTGACATGTCCTCAGCGGATCAGGCTTTGCTCCATGTTGGAAATATGTTTCCATGCATGGCAGCTGCCACACGCAACAGGTGAGTATTTGGTATGCAGTTCAGCTTTTCTTTTGTGAAGCTAACCCTTTTTGTTTTTATTCCAGGTTGCTGCCACCCTATGAATGCCCCTGTTTTGTTTCCAGCCGACTTTCGTGCGTGTTTCCGTGTCGGTTACCCATTTGTAAACATTCGGTTTTGTTTCTCGGTGCATTTATTGGCGGAAAACCCTGACGTCCCTAGCGCATAGCCGCACCCGGTACACGCGGTCACCCATGGCGACACGGACGCATCGTCTGCCGCCTTTGCGTCGCGCTATCACCACCTCGGGCTCCTCCATTATTCCCGCCGGCCACTCGTCCTGGGCGTCTTCCTGCCACTCTCCGCTTGTGGGCGCGGACACCTGCCGCATCAACATGGGTCGCTTCGCCGCCGTTGTCGTCACCGGTTCCGAGTGCTGGCGCAGCAGCCTGGGTCTGCCGCTCGCAACGGGCTCGGGCCAAACCCAGGGTCCCTTCTCCAGCGGCCCGTCTCGCTCCGTCGCGACCTCTGCCGGCGTCGGTGGGCCCGTGCTCGGTGTTGGCGGCGTCGGTGGACCCGTGCTCGGTGTTAGCGGCGTCGGCGGACCCGTGCTCGGCGTTGGCGGCGTCCAGACCTCCGTCCTACCCCTTCTCCGAGGGTCTCGCGGGTTGCCTTGCGGAGCCTCCTCCCAGATGCGTGTTTCCGCCGGCGGTTCGTTGTCCTCCGCGGGACCCTCCGGCCAGGTCCAGATGACGGTCTGCTGCCGCCAGCGAACGCCCTCCGTCACAAACTGCCGCATGCTGTTGCTGACGTGGGCCGCCGGGATGTCGGTCCGCACGAACGTCGCCTCCAGCGACGGCTGGTGTGGCGGCTCGGGCCGCGGCTGCTGCTGCTGCGTCTCGGGCTGTGGTTGCTGCTGCTGCGTCTCGGGCTGTGGTTGCTGCTGCTGCGGTAGTTCGAGTTGAGGTTGCTGCTGCTCAAACCGAGGTGTGGGCGGTCGCGCTGGCCTCCACTTTTCCACCTCCTCCAGGGCCTCGGCAACGTCCTCCGTCGGTGCGCCTTGCTCCCACCCCCCTTCGTATCGGGGCGTTGGGGGCACCTCCGGGATCCAGCGCGGTGGCGACGGAAACCACGAATCCTCGGGGTCGATCGTCCTCGGGCCGCGTTCTTCCGGCGTGTACCGCGGGGTCATCGGGACCGCTTGTGGGGGCTCCCACAGCTGGCGTTCCTCCTCCTCCGCCCTCTTCAGCAGGCGCTCAACTTCGGCCTGCTCCTGCCACATCATTCGCCGCCGCTCTTCCTGCTGCTGTTCCACCGTGGCTTGGATAACAGCCTCGGCATGGCCTAATGGGGCCGCCACCTTGGCCTTCGGCTTGGCCTTCCTCCGCCTAGCGTGGCCCACCGCTCCGACCGGGATGCGCTACTCGGTTGGGTCCACTGCGTTGCAGATCCGCCACTCCCTCGCTTCCTCCTCGGAGTCCTCCAGGATCATCACGTCGCTGTCCGAACTGACCGAGGGATCCGGCATGGGGTCCTTCTCCTTGGCCTGCGCCGGGATCCGCCGCGGAGCTTGGGTAGGCCGACGGATGGTCGACCATCCTTGCCCCGGGCTGGATCCTTCTGGTTGCTGCTGGGCAGCCATCCTCCTGCGCGCTTCTGAATGTGTAACCCTTGAGCTCATGATGACTTTTTCGAATGCCAGCCTGTAGCCTGATCCCCCTCTGACGAAACCTCGGTTTCGAGCCGTCCTCTTTGCTCGGTCCCGTTATTTCTCCTGGGCGCCCAATTGGTCTTACGGTACAGCTCTCTGCTGTGCCGTCTTCCCTCTTTCTTCGACATGGCAACGACTTAGTTTGGTTTTAGTTTTTCACGAGGCCTCGGCCGTCATGGTTCTGGGCTCTTTAAGGTTTTTGCTTTGACTTGTATCTGTTTCCTTGGTGTTGTGTCCTTGTTGGTGGACCCTTGTTGGTGTATCCTTGTGGTATCCTTGTGATTGTATCCTTGGTATGCTTGCGATTGTATCCTTGTTGCTTGGCGTATTTTGGATGACTCTCGCTTATGCCTGATGTTCAATCCGGTTGCCTCGCAGTGTCCTTGATGTTATCCTTGTTGGTGTATCCTTGTTGGTGTACCCTTGTTAGTGTATCCTTGTGAATGTATCCTTGTTATTCCTCGGCGGTTCCCTGGCGTGTCCTCGGCAATTTACTGGCGTTTCCTCGGATGGTCCATGGAGTTTCCTCGGCAGTTCCCTGGCTTGTCCTCGGCTGTTCCCTGGAATTTCCTCGGCGGTTCCCTGGCGTGTCCTCGGCAATTTACTGGCGTTTCCTCGGATGGTCCATGGAGTTTCCTCGGCAGTTCCCTGGCTTGTCCTCGGCTGTTCCCTGGAATTTCCTCGGCGGTTCCCTGGCGTGTCCTCGGCAATTTACTGGTGTTTTCATGGGTTCTCAATGTTGTTGTTTTTCCGTTGCGTCTGCCTGATGCTGTTGCTCGCTTGTGTCTTGTGTTTGTTGCTGTTTGAGCTCGCTTACATGTATGGTCCGTTCCTTCTTTGTGTTTACGTTCCGTATTTTGCATATCACTGGTGAGACGAAATCTACGACCTGGTAGGGCCCGTCATACCTAGGTGCCAATTTTGCGGCAAACCCTTCTGCAGCTTTTGACAGGTGGTGTTCCTTGGCCCAGACTACGTCGCCCACCGCCGGCGTCCATTGCCTCCTCCTTAGATTGTAATACCTAGCCTGGTCCTGGGAGGCCTTCTCTAGATTTCGCCTTACGATCTCGAAGATTTCCTGTAGTTTCTCGGCGTTTTCATTCGGGGTTTCCGTGGCCCGTCCAGTGCCTAAGGTTTCTCTGTAGTAAAGGGCGCTCGGTAGTCGTGGCTCTCTGCCTTGGGTAAGAAAAGATGGGGTGTATCCAGTGGATTCCGATATGCTTGAGTTGACGGCCAGCATGATCTCCGGCCACTTTTCGTCCCATGTTCTCTGATCTTGTCCTGCGAACTGGGCAATCATTGTTTTTACCGTCCTATTTGCCCGCTCCGTCGGGTTTTCTTGCGGCGTATAGGGGGCGGTGAATTGCTGTCTGATACCCATTTCCGCCAAAAAATTTTAGAAAATGCGACTCGCAAACTGCACTCCGTTGTCCGTTATAACCACCTTCGGGGCCCCATACCTTGCAATTATACGCTCCCTAAACGCCTTTTTAAGCGATTCGGCTGTCGCACTGCGCAGCGGCACTAGTTCCGTCCATTTAGAGAACCTGTCTATGAGCACCAGTAGCATTGAATTGCCGTGCTTCGATCGCGGTAGGGGTCCAACGAGGTCTGCGCATACTGTGGCCCACGGTTCCTCTGGCACTTGGGTTAGCATTTTTCCCGCCGCCTGCATTTGATTCGGCTTGAACCTCATGCAGGTTTCGCATTTCCTTACGTGGGCTCTGGCGTCTCTATGCATGCCTGGGCAGTAGTATCGGGCTGCCAGACGTGCTATTGTCCTTCGGCTTCCTACGTCCCCAGCTGCTGGTGAGTCGTGGGTTTCCTTCAGCACTGTTTCCCGTAGAGCTTTCGGGACGCACATCTTCCAGGTAACGACATCCTCACTGCCCGCTCTATGTGGTATGCTTCTGTACATATTCTCGCCTTCCATAACGTAGTCCGGGTACTTTTGCGGTTGGGTCCTTATCTTATCGCACATATCTTGAAACCAGCTGCACGTTGCTGAAACTTCCTCCGCCGATGTCTCCTTCATGCCTCGAATCGTTTCCGGCAATGGCTGCCTTGACAGAGCGTCCGCTACCACGTTCAGTTGTCCCTTTCTGTACGCTATCTCAAAGTCGTACTGCTGCAATTCCAGGGCCCATCTGGCGATCCTTCCTGAAGGGCTTTCTATGCTGTTGAGCCACTTCAGGGCCATATGGTCGGTTACTACTTTAAAGTGGTAACCTTCCAGATACGGCTTGAGTTTTCGGATCGCCCAGACAATTGCCAAGCACTCTTTTTCCGTCGTCGAGTAGTTCTTCTCAGCGCCGTTGAGCGTCCGGCTTGAATAGGATATGACCTTTTCCCCTCTTTCCGTGTCTTGGGTTAATATCGCTCCGATTCCGTAGTCGCTGGCATCCGTTTGCAGGGTGAACGTTTTGTTAAAATCCGGGCATGCTAATACCGGATCTGCCACAAGTCTAGCCTTAACTTCCTCAAATGCCATCTGGTGGTCTTGTGTCCATTCCCATTTACTGCCTTTGCGTAATAAGTCATTCAATGGTTTGACTATTTTGGCAAAATCTGGCACAAACCGGCGGTACCACGACGCTACTTTCAGGTATTGCCGAAGTTCTTTGACGGTTGAGGGTGGTTCCAATTCGGCGATGGCCGCTACTTTCTCCGGATCTGTACCTATTCCTTCGCTAGTCACTCGGTGTCCTAGGTACAGCAGCTCTTTCTTGAAAAATTGGCACTTTTCCGGGTTAATCCTGAGGTTTGCTTCCTTCAGGCGTCGGAACACTTCTTTTAGGTTTTCTGTGCGTTCCTCCAGCGTGCGTCCGATCACTATGATGTCATCTTGGTAGGCGAATGCATGCGGTGACATTTCGGGTCCGATTACTTGGTCCAGAACTCGTTGGAACGTTGCAGAAGCCGAGTGCAGACCAAATGGCATTACCCTCCACTGGAATAGCCCTTTGCCTGGCACTGTGAAAGCCGTGTATTGCCTGCTGCTTTCCTCCAGTGGGATTTGCCAGTATCCATCCTTCAGGTCCAAGCTGCTGATGTACCGCGCCTCTTTTAGCTGATCTAGGATGTAGTTTATGCGGGGCATGGGGTAGGCGTCCTTTACAGACTTCGCGTTGATCTGCCTGAAGTCTACGCATAGTCTCCATTTGCCTGTCTTCTTTCTCACCATCACGATGGGGGAGCTGTATGGGCTCTTTGAATGCTCTATGAACCCCATTTGAAGGAGCTCGTCTACCTTCGCATTGATTTCCCCTTGAACTTTTGGATTCTTTGGGTAGTATCGCTGCTTGATAGGTTTGTCGTCCTTCATCGTGATCTGGTGCTCTGCCATGTTTGATGTTCCCGTCATGGTATTGAAGTCCGCCAGCTCTACCTCCAGGAATCTCGTTGTGTCGTTATCCTCGCTTGGTTCTTGCATGACTGCCACTGATAGTTTCTCCTCGAGCCATCCATTGTGTCGATTCCTGGCTGGTATTTTTATTTCGTGTCCAGCACACTTTATCTCGGTTCCGACTCGTGTTAGAAAGTTCCATCCCAACACCAATGAATCCACTACCCCTGGTAGTATCAGCAGGCTCATGGTCAGTCGCTTGTTTCCGAATTCGACTTCCACATCGAGCTGTGCGTTGATTCCGCCGCATCTGCCGTCTGCCAACGTTGGCAGCACTCGACGCTTCTGATTCCTACTTTGCCGCACACCCAGCAGAATATCAACCGTTGGTTTCGGCAACCGCGTTCCCAGTGTCCGGATCCGCCACATTTTCGACAGGCCTCCTGGGGCTCTGCGATGTGGGTACTCCCTCGTGGCCTCTGGGTTGTGTTTGGTGGCCTCCATGCGGTTTGGGTTGGTTGTCTCTGTTGCCAGTGTTGTGTCCATTGGCCTTCATAGGCTGCGTCGGTTGCCTGATACCGTTGGCCTTGCTGTGGTGGTGTCCATTGGCCGTTATTCGGGGCGTTGGTTGGCTGCAGCTGATGGACCTGTTGTGTTGGTGTTCGCTGATTGTTCCCTCGAGGTTCCTGATCGCCGATGTCTTCGCACCTTCTGCACATAGCTTGCGCCGGAGCTGCCGATTTTGTTCTTGAGAATTTGTTCTCCTGTGCGAATGTTTCTCGTTCTCTCTCCAGATCCTCATACTCATCGGCTAGGATCATCAACGTGTCCAAGTCCGAGACTGTATAGGCCTTTAGGGAGATTCTAAGGTTCGGCGTGCAGTTTTCCTTGATGATGCTTAGCGTCTCCTCCGGGGAATAATTGAGTGGCCTCATCAACGTCTGCATGTCAATCATGTAATCCTTGAAAGCCTCGCAATACCCTTGCTTCCGCCGCTTGACTTGATCCGACAACTTTGTAAAGAAGTCTCTCGGCAGAAAATAAGTGTGGAAACTTTCTATAAATTCTGCCCAGGTTTTCCATTGTTTATTGTTGGAAATAAACCATTTCAAAGCTTTTCCGGTGAGTAACTCCGGCATCGCTCGGGGAATCATGTCTAGGTCCAGGCCGTATGTGTTGGCGGATCATTCCACTTGCTCCAGAAACTCGAATGGTTTTTCAACGCCGTCGAACCTGAATGACCATTCGCGGACTTGTTTCGCAACCTTTGCATAATCTGGCTGGCTGGGTGTCGGAGCCGGACTCCATACCGGTGTTGCTGTTTTCTGTACGCACTCTGTCTCTTTCTTTTCCGTGCTCGGCACTCTCTTCTGTGCCGCCTTTTGCATGTTGTCGATGCTCAGGCTTGCCAATAGGTCCTCCCCTTCGGCGGGAGTCAATGTGATGCTTGGGGCTGTTTTCTCGGGGTATGCTGCCTCTAGCTCGACCCAGATCCCGGCAAGTTTTGGGTCGTTCTCCGTCTCAGAATAGTATTCTGACAATGCCTTCCTTTTGTTGTCTGTTCTTCATTCCAGAGCGATGTTTAGCCTCTCTGAGACGTAGGCAAAATCCTCTGTCTTGAGGCGGTAAATCCATTTCTTCCCCATTCTGCTTTACGTTGCTTTCACTGCTGGGACAATCACGTTTTGGGCGCCAGATGTAACGAACTGATTTTGTATGTCTGCTCGCTACGAGATTCGTGCGGCTAGCTCAGAGAAGTTATGTGTTCGTCCCACCAAATTTATATAAACGTGACCGCCCAGTAGATCGCCTGCCTCGCTGATTCCGTGCTCCGGTCCTGTAGCTCCCTGTAGCTCCTTGTAGCTGCTCGGCGATGTTCGTCTCCGATGCGTTGACTCGAAGACCACTCGTAGCGCCTCGGACTCGCAAGGAGATCAGCCGTGCGGGCTTAGGGAAGCGTCACCGTTCTCAGACTAGGGTGAACAGGAGCTGCGCTCTACAGGACAACGCCTATAGACACACAACCGCCTGTCCCTGGCTCTGTCCCGGATGGTCCCACTAGGCTCCTGCTCCTGATGCCCTCTGGACCTCAGCTATCTGTGTCTCAATTCGGAGATTCCTGATGATCCAATCCCGAACGTCTCGACGTAGCAATCTTGCTCCTTGTAGGCTCCCACGGCGCTGCTTCCGACGACTTGACTTGTGTTTTCACTTGTAGATTACTTGGCACTGATTGACTGACTTATTCACTTTGCTATCTTGACTGATCTTGACGGATTGATTCCTTGTGATCGACTGATCCAGTTGCCAGCGCCCGGCGGCTTTATATAGGGCCTCCGGGTACCGTTATGTCCCTCGTGCGCTCTGCCCGCGGCATCTCTCCACTCCGGGTCCAAAGTCCGTGGTCCCTGTTTGACCCACTTGTCCTTAACGCACGGCCTTAAATTGTAGTTCTACTCGTTGCTGCCGTCCCGCGGATTCTTATGTTGCATGTGGCACGCCTGTGTGCCGCTCGGTTGCTGAGATGTGGCACTTGTCCTCCTGGTCCAAAGTTCACGGCAGAGTCCAAAGTCCGGTGCAGTTCCGTTATTTCCTTTTGCACACACGGCACTTTGGCTCTGCCCGCGAAGTCTCCACTCTCTCACTCTCCGCCATGACTCTCCAAACTCTCTTGTCAGAGTTCTCTCTCTCGACCTCGAAGTCTCCAAACTCTCACTCTACACTTCTCGGTCTCCAAACTCTCTCTCTCCGCCGCGCCGCTACTACGGTAATTCGCCGTAACTGGTAAGCGGCTGGCCACCCGTTATTTTAGTTGCTGCTATTTGTGATGAGTTATTCAACTCCTCACAAGTTGCGTGTGTGTGTACTGTAATAAATTTTATTCATGCCAGTTGCGAAGCCTATTCGATACTGAACTGAATTTCGCAATACGACGCCGTATTAGCGGCGTTGCCAGAAACTCAAAGAGAGATTTTTTTGTATGTATACATGTTTTATTGTACATAGATTAAAGTATATAAAGGAATGGAGATGGCATTATGCGCCTATATATTAGAGATGATTAAATCTGCAAGCGTTCACGAACATCCCGGCCCGCCCTGAAATACCGTTTCTGAATGGGGCAATACAGCAACTTTCGTGATCGGTCTGGTCATCTCTCCTGCCTGGGTCTTCAGTTTGACTGCTCGAACGAGGTCGTCCTTTCCTGGATAGGTTTCCATAACCCGTGCGATGTGCCAGGATGCCGGTGGTGAATTGGACTCTTTTACGAGCACAACGTTACCGGTGGAGATGTTGGGTGTTGAGGTAGTCCATTTTGGACGTTGCTGCAAAGTAGTCAGATACTCCTGATGCCATTTTTTCCAGAATCCTTGAAGCATAGACTGGATGCTTTGCCAGTATCCTAATCGGCCCACTGGGATGTGGCTCAAATCGGGATCTGGCACTGTGGTTAAGGGTCGCCCAATTAAAAAGTGAGCCTGTGAAAGGTAGTTGGTTTCCGTTTCCGGTGTGTGGCACAAGGGGCGTGAATTTATCACTGCGCTTATTTGAGCAAGAAGTGTGCGCATCTGTTCAAAGGTGAGCGTTGAGTTTCCGGTGATTTTGCGCAGATGTAGCTTGACACAACGAACTGCCGACTCCCATTTCCCTCCCCAGTTAGGGGCTCTCGGGGGAATAAGTACCCATTGGATACCATCATCCGCTAGTGTGCTAGAAACGGTGTCCTTGTGTGTTTGTGAAGAAAGCAATTCTTGCATCTCGTCGAGGGATCGCTTAGCTCCAATAAAGTTTGTGCCATTGTCACTGTAGATCTTACTGCACTTGCCACGTAAGGATATGAAGCGCCGCAAGGCAGCCAAGAAAGTTTCTGTGGTCAGGTCTGTTGCAAGTTCCAGGTGGATGGCCGAGGTGACCATGCACACAAATAGGCATATGTAACCCTTGCTGATACGTGGCTTCCGAACCTTTGCATCCTTCAGAAGGATTGGACCTGCATCGTCGCAACCAGTGTGTATAAATGGAAGCGCTTGAGTAATGCGTACGCTGGGTAAATTAGCCATTTGTTGCTGAGATGTGTGTGAGCGTTGACGAAAGCAAGCTAAACAGTCGTGTGTTATCTTCCGAATTAGATTCCGTGCTCCAAATATCCAGAATTTTTGCCGAACAATAACAAAAAGTGAGGAAACTCCAGGGTGGAGGTTCACTCGGTGCTCATGTTCCAGTATTAGCTTTGAGATGCGATGTGTTTTCGGTAGCAAAACTGGGTGTTTTGCATCCCTTGACAACTGCGAGTGGAGCAGTCGTCCGCCTACCCTTAGCAAATCGTTTTCGTCGATTATGGGTGCCAGTTTGACCAGCTGTGATCGGTTCTTGAGGGGTTTTTTACCGAGGAGCAATTGGTAATCGTCTTTGAAACACCCTTGTGCGTGCTTTATGCAAAGAATCCTTGCCGCCTTGATCTCTTCAAATGAGAGTGCTCCGGATACCTTTTCGCGAGATGGATTTCGAGTACGTTGAATAAACCGCATCACGTAGCCGACAATGTGTACGAGCTTGATCCAAGAAGACACTCGGTCGATTAGTTCATCAAGTAGATGAATCTGGGTTGCTTCTGTCAATGTAGCCAAACAGTTGGATTTGACTTCTCCTTGAATGCGTTTGTCTGTAAGATATAAACCGAACCGTGAATCATTTAACTTTACCAGGTACTGATCCTTGTCCCGTAGCCATTGAGGCCCATTCCACCACAAATGGAAGTCGATGAGATCAGCAGCCATCAATCCCCTGGACGCACAGTCAGCTGGGTTTGTTTTGGAATCGACGTGACGCCAAGCACTCCTTGGAATGGTGTCAAGGATTTCCGAGGTTCTGTTTCCAACAAATGTCTTGAGTTGGGCTGGCGCATACGATAGCCAGGAGAGCACTATTGAAGAGTCGGACCAGCCAAAAACAGTTATGTTCTTGTGGCGTAATCCAAATGTGATTGAGCGAATCAGTTGGCTGAGGAGAAGTGCTGCGCAAAGTTCCAGACGTGGCAAGGATTGTTGTTTCAGTGGAGCCACCCTTGTTTTCGCAGCCACAATGGACACCGAGATGGATCCATCGTTATTTGTAACTCTGCTGTACACCACAGCAGCAGACGCCTTGGTTGAAGCATCCGAGAATCCGTGGAGTTCGATGTTGTCCGGGTCGTTGGGAACAAATCGTGGTAGTCGGAATTTTTGAAGAGTGTCCAGATCTGTTCTCCACTTCAGCCAGTTGTCCGCCAGTTTAGTTGGGAGTGTGTCATCCCAATCCAAATTCAAGAGCCAGAGCTTTTGGAAAAGGATTTTGAATTGAATGACAATGGGTGCCAAGAGTCCTCGAGATGTCGGACAAGACTTGTCTCTTTGTGCAATCAGGATTTGCAGCTAGACCGACATTGTACGTTAGAATGTCTTTTCCAGGATGCCAGTACAGTCCGAGAACCTTTACTGGTGACGTTTGTGCAGATTGTGTGTCGCCATCGTTCGTCTGTATGCATGGTGTATTCGATACCCATTTTCCGAGTTCAAGGTTGGCGCGAGACATCAGCTGAACTAGCTCGTTTCGGTTTCGAAGTAGCTCATCCTCACTGTTTGACCCAGTAAGAACGTCATCGACATAAAAATCCTCCAGCAGGATTTTCGACGCATTTGAGTATTCCTGTTGATGATCGATAGCAAGTTGTTCCAGCACTCGCACCGCCAGGAATGGCGCGCACGAAGTTCCGTAGGTTACCGTGCACAATTGGAAATGCTTGATGGGATCGGATGGATCTTCTCTCCAAACGATTTTCTAGAAGTTTCTGTGCTTTTCGTTGACCCATATCTGGCGGAACATTTTTACGATGTCCGCTGAGAATGCAAATTTGTACATTCGAAAACGAAGGCACACAGCGAATAGATCGCGCTGGATACTGGGCCCTGTAAACAGGGTGTCATTTAAAGCCTTACCATTGGCGTCGCGAAATGATCCATCGAAAACTACTCGTAGCTTCCGACCCAGCACTGGGTGGTGGGGTAGATAGAACTGATTTCCAGTAGCGTTTTCCTCAGGTGGCACCTCTCGCATGTGCCCCAGATTTGTGTACTCCCTCATAAAGTGTACGCACTGTGTAATCAGCTGCTCGTTCTGTTGCAGCCGCCGCTCAACCGATTTAAAGCGTTTTAGCGCTCCTTGTTGAGTTTCTCCAAATTCGGGGTTTTCAGTGTTGAATGGAAGTTCCACGATATATTTCCCGTTTTCATCGCGACTGTGAGTGGCGAGAAAGTGCTTCTCCACTTGATCATCCTCCGGTTCCAATTTTGCGCTGCTTTGAACGTTTTCTAGTTCCCAAAACTTCTGAAGCGTGGCGCCTATGTCCACTATTGTAGTCAGTGCAATGGCGTTGCTTGGACTCGATGTGATGAGTGAAGTTATTACCCATCCGAACACCGAAGAAATGGCGATGAGATTACCCTTGTTGTCGTACATCTTTCGTCCTGTAAACACTGACCATACGTGTTCGCTGCCCAATAGAATGTCAACAGGTGAGTTTGTGTTGAATTCAGTATCCGCCAACTGCAGATCCTTAAAAACCTTGAGCGCCGATGCATCGATGTTTTGCCTTTCCAGCGAAGAAGTGATCCTGCCTAGCACGCGCGTAGACAACCAACTGATCCTCGGAGATACGAGACTTGATATGCAAGGTGCTACATCCCCTGGTCGTGTCTGCTTTCACCGAAGAGATTCCGGTAACCAAGATGCGTGATGGGCTATCTGGGCAAGATTTCCAATAGCCTGTGGATTCGCTTGGACATGAAGAAGGGAGTGATGATTTCCCTTGCAATGCCTAGATTTGTATGTCGACTTGCACTTGCTGACCCCATGATCAGGTCGCAAGCAGTTGTAGCACAGTGACTTCTCCTTCACGAAGGATCGCCTCTGCATCCCGGACATATCCAAGAACTGCTGACAGCTGTACAGAGTGTGTTCTGTAGAATTACAATTGGTGCAGCCACTGCCTTCGACCGCAACCATCGATTGTGTGACCCTTTTTGGTTTTTCCGCATGTGTTGTTGTTCTGCCACCAGTAGCAAGCTCCCTTTTACTCAGCTCCAGTTCCTCGCAACGAGAATCGAGAAACTTGAAGAATTCCTCGAGAGTTGGTGAATCCGTGTCCATGCTGCGCTCAATCCACCTGCGCCGCGTGTCAGCGTCTAGTTTCTCCAGCGCCAGATAGATGATCCAGCAATCGCAGCCCATCTGGTTGGCCGCATGCAATCCGCGAACAATTTCGTTTGCTCCGTCTGACACCTTCCGTAGAATTGATGCATCTACCTTTGTAGTTGTTGGTAGGCTCATAAACTGCTCCAAAAATGAGTTTACAATGTGCCGTGGACGATTGTACCTCTCCTTAAGACGTTCCCAAGCTGTGTTGTAAGCAGTCTCCGTAATGGCCAAGTGCCGTACCAAGTTGGCAGCCTCATCAACAAGAAGCGTTTTCAAGTGATGGAACTTCTGTGTGTTGGACAAATGCTGCTTGTTATGAATTGTGTTCGTTCTATGAAGTCTTGAAAGGAGGGCCACTCTGTGTAGTTGCCAGAGAACCGCTTGATTTGAATTTTTGGCAATTCGCTCTGATTAGAATTCGCCGCGAATACCGAACTTAAATTCGCCAAAGTGACGTCACCACCAACTTGAACCGGCTCGAGCTAGCCTGATTTGCAGCCAGTCGCTCAAATAGTTGTTGGTTTTGTTGCAGCAAATTGACAATTGCGTCGTTGTTGGAATGCAGACCGTTGCTGCCATTCGTAATGCCTGTAGATGTACTCGGTTGTAGAGCATCACATCTGTCCTTGAGAATTGCGATCTCCGGATCGACGTAACCTTCCACTTCCTCGTGGACAGCAATGGCATCGCCGAACACGTTGAACTCCTTCCAAACATCGTGGAGAAGTTGTATGCGCGTGGTTATCTCTGTCTGTGTTGCAGATTCCGCTTGCTCTGCCCATGAGAGACAACGTGTGCTGTTAGCCTTGAGCCTGGAACGGCTCTTCATAAATGCTTTTAATTGTTCCATAGCAAACAATTATCCTGAGAATCAAAGCACTCCGCTAACTGTTCCAGAATCCGTCAACGAAGGACCAACAATATGGTCAGAAATAAGACGAGTTAAGTTGCGTGTGTGTGTACTGTAATAAATTTTATTCTTGCCAGTTGCGAAGCCTATTCGATACTGAATTGAATTTCGCAATACGACGCCGTATTAGCGGCGTTGCCAGAAACTCAAAGAGAGATTTTTTTTGTATGTATACATGTTTTCTTGTACATAGATTAAAGTATATAAAGGAATGGAGATGGCATTATGCGCCTATATATTAGAGATGATTAAAGCTGCAAGCGTTCACGAACAAAGTCTCTTTTAAGAACGGCCAAGAAATCTATAGACGCAATTTCCAGCAAAGCAACTTCGCTAAAGGTTTTAGTGCAAAACTAGCTCCAGCTTTCATTAAAGCGCGAATACGCAGTAAGCTAGGCAACAGCTATTACAATATAGAGGACTTACAAGGTAGATTTGTTGGAATGTTCCACGCGAAGGACTTAAAACAGTAAACATGTTGCTACTTCTTCTTCAAGCGCGGATCTCCCTTTGTTGATTTCATCCCCAAAGTGTGATTTTGGTGGGAGGGTATTTGTAGGGCGCTTGTCGTGAATATTTTCAATTTTTAAATTTCCCACTTCAATTTAAAATTCCCGCCAGTTTTTGAAGTTGCCGCCAGGAATTAAAATGGCAGAGCTAAATTCAAATAATTTCAGTTTTTACAACACTGAAAAAGACGTTTTCGATAAAGACTTTTTGAGCAACTCTGGTCCCACACTTTTTCGATAAACAGGCCTGGCTGCCTGATGCATTTCTATTATTCGGTCTTTCCGTTTTGGACCTTGGCCGTGTGAAGATCGTTCTCTCCTGAGCATATTTTGTTTAAACCCAGAGATCTACCCAAACCAAATCGTGGAATATATCAGACATCCTCAGCCTTTTATAAGGTTTTCTTTTACCAGTGGGTTCCTGTTGATTAAAGAAAGTAAGTTTTACTATTATTTCGTGGAAAAACCCCACTTATAAAGTAATGCGTTTTATAGGAAAATTCTTGGAAGTCGAGTTTACTCCTTCACGTGGCTGACGGCCTGGGGAAATTTTCCTCCCAGATTTTCGTCTGCATCGTGGAAAATTGAAGTCGAGTTTACTCCTTCACGTGGCTTACGGCCTGCCCAGATTTTCGTCTGCATCGGGGATAATTGAAGTCGAGTTTACTCCTTCTATTGGCTCCCGTTTTTCTGGGAAAACTGTATACCACTAACGCCACCAACGTGATCGTCAGGATTTTCATCAGTTTTCCACATTCATCATAAAACATAAAAAAAAAATCTAATCAAGAAAGTGAACATAAAACTGTGAAAATTTCAACCAGCGTTGCCACATAGCGTCCACGCTGAAAATTCTTGTGAATTCTGGTCCAAACAATTCCGTACAAATTCATGCACGTCAGTGCCAACAGCATAGTGCACCCTGTGTCTCACATACATACATAGTGCAGCCCTCTGCTGAAAGTGCGCAAGTGGGAAAGCCAAAGCCTGCAACTCCCACTTTGTGATCCAGTCCAGTTTTACCAACACAATTTAAATTTAAATCAGTTAAATTCTTATCAACTAAATTCCTATTCGTAATTTAAATTAAATTTCTTTATCGCTAAATTAATTAAAAAATAATTATCAAATAAGCAGTTAACGTAAATTACCTTAAATCCTAGTGTAATCAAAGAATTCGTTATGCAGTAAGCAAATCTCATCATGAGAGCAAGTGCTTAAGCCCCTGGAAGTGTTTTCCCTAATTTATCTTTGCATACAGTCAATTGAAATGCAGTTTTCAAATTTATAAACAAAATTACAGCCAATAATACAACATATTGAAAGCGCTTTCAACGTTGGACAGTTTGGGTAAGTGATCGGCTCCGGTCGTAATGCTACACATTTTGATTGACTGTCTTGTAACGAACTGTTTTGACTGTTTGATCGCTACGTAAACGCCGCGACTAGCTCAGAGATACTGTGTGTTTGTCCCACCAAATTTGTATTGCGTGACTGCCCGTGACCCAAGAAAATGCAGAGATATCCGATTGGGACAAATCGGAAAACTTTATTAGTTTTACTTTTCGCTGGAATTGGGTTCTGCGTCAGCTGGCTGTTGCGGCTTGCCTGGTCGACGACGTGCCTTCCTCGGCTCAAGATTCTCTTCGTGCGTTTCCCGGCGGCGCTCCTCGACGGCGTCGCTGTTCTCGTGTCTCTTCGTGCTACTTGTGGACTCCTGCGACGTCGTTCTCCAACGGCAGCTCTCCAGTTCCACCCGGCTTGTAGGACTCAAAAGTCTGCACAACCTTCCTTTCGGGTCCGACCAGAATGATCCTGGGATCACCCGTTTCGTCGTGTTCCCTGAGGTCGGTCTGGCTCTAGCCTGAGAAACAAATGTCCCGACAGGTCAAATCCTAGGATTCAGCCTTATCGTCAATCCACCGTAACCCCGACGCCTGGCACAAACTCTTGATCCACGCTTACCCTGCCGGTAGCTCGTCCTTCTCTAGCTCGTCCTTCTCTCGACCCTGCTCCTGTCCAGCACTCGTCTCCACTCCAATCTCTGTATCCTGCAGATCTCACCGTTGCAGTCTCAGCCTTGGCCTAGCGTCTTGACTCTGGTATCTTGATCTGGGCGTTGAGCACTCGGTTACTCGGTACTCTTACGGTCACGCACTCGATTGAATCCTCGCACTTGAATCTTAATATTTAGTTGTCTCACTTGTACTTTCGTATCTTGGTTGTCTGTCCTGAGCTGCGCCTGCGCCGTCCTTTATATAGGCTACGGCGCGGTCCCGTTATTTCCCTTTTTGCACACGGCTCGCTAGGGTCCAATGTCCAAGGGTGTCCCTTTAGTTCCCTTTGCACAGGGCACGCATCGGGTCCAAGGTCCAAGATGTCCCGTTAATTCACGGTGCATCCGCTTTGTGCCGGTCCGAAGTCCACGGATTCACCGTTCGACCTCATTGCCCCTTTGGCGGCGTGGGTCCAAGGTCCAGCGCGGTACCGTTACTTCACGGTCTCTCCGCTTTAGCCGGGTCCAATGTCCAGTATTTACCGGTGGACCTGGATTCTGCCGCATTCTCGCTGCCTTCGCTGTTGCTAGGGGCTCTCCTGCCTCGAGATTTGTGGGGAGTTTTACGACTCCTCACATCACAGCGCTGATCCTCGCCTCCGGACGGAGTTTTGAATTTCCGCGCCACTCCCACGTCGAAATTCACCACTTCTCTCTCCGCAGTCTGGCAACTCTGCTCCAACTCACGATTGCGTTTATCGATCGTGGCGAGCGGCGTTGCCACGTCCAGGTCTCCAATTCCAGTTTTCGATATTTTAGCGTTGCCATTTTTCCATTCCAGTCGCAGTGTGACCCATAGTATTATATATCGTGTTCCATATCGTGTTCCCTATCGATCGCACTATCGATCGACCGCCGCTATCGCAGCGCCCCCATCCCGATTTTTCATTACCGCGTGGCTGCTTTGAAAAGGTAAGTGTTTGTCCCGCGCCTGCGGCAGCCTCGCGACATATTTGCCGGCCCGCGCGCCTGGCTTTCGCGCCCCTCGGTCCGCTCCTGGCATGGCTGCCGTAGAGGTCGTTAACCCCTTTTTGTTGTTGTGCTGCAGTCGGCGTTACTGCTTGTGTTGTTGTGGTTGTTGTTGGCGCTGGCTGCGCCTGCGCATATATTGCCGCGCGTACCCTCCCCTGTCCCAGAACATACTCGTCTCTTCTGTTCTAGCCCTCACTCTGGGGCTCCTTTTATTCCGCGCGGAAAACGCTGACGTCGCCGGTTGCGGATACCTTGATGCGGTACCGGGCCCCGTTAGCGACGACCAGCTTGGCCCACCGCTTCTGCCGCGCTCTCCCTCGCTGCCGTCGTGCCTCCGTTGCCACACTCGGTGGCCACTCCTCCTCCGCGATCGGCGTCCACGGCTCGCCTCTCGCGGAATGCTGCCGCTGCATCTCCGGCCTCTCCGGCGGGGCACGTGCCTCGGGGCACGAGGCCTGCCGCGCGATTTTCGGCGTCGCTGCCAGTTCCTCGTCCTCTGCTCGCGTCCTCTTCCCGCACTCCTGTGCCGGCCATCTCCATGTGACGACCGCCTCATGCCACGTCCCGCCGTCAGCCTCGACCACCCGTCGCTCCTCTGCGATCCGCCATGCCTCCTGCTGCTCCCGCAGCGGTGGTGGGGGCGGTGTCGCTGGTGGTGGTGGCGGTGGTGTCGCCGGTGTTGGTGGCGGTGGTGTCGCCGGTGGTGGTGTCGCCGGTGGTTGTGGCGGTGGTGTTGGCGGTGTCGCCGGTGGTGGTGGTGGCGGGGTTACTGCCGGTGGTGGCGGCGGTGGTGAGGGCTCCCACAGGCGAGCCTCCTCCTCCTCGGCCCTCTCGAGCAGCCTCTGGACCGCGATCTCGGCGGCCGCCTGGCGCCTCATTTGGCCCTTTATCCGGGCGTGCGTGATCCGGCGCGCCAGGAACATCTGTCGCCAGTCCCTTGGGCGATTCGTTGGTGGCGCCATCCCGAGCGGGATGTAGCTCTTCCCCTGCCTTGCCATCTGGAGGCGGTGGGACTTGAGCTTCACCCGCTCCCGTCGTCGCAGGTGATCCTCCTCGTCCGAGGACACCTCCGGGGTGACCGAGTCCAGGCCTCCCCAGGTCTCGTCGTCGTCATCCGACGAGAGCGACACCACGTCTCCGGCGTCGTCCGGCATCTGGGCCTCCTCTTCCGCGTCGTCCTCCAACTCGATGTCCGGGATCTCGCCGCGGTCCTCCTCCTCCGACGGCGACGGAGAGCGCGACGCCAGGGGTGACGCGCACAGCTGGAGGTAGGATTCGGGATCCTGCCTCCATATCGCTGCGGGCTGTTCCCCGACGCCGGCCTCACGTGCCTCGGTTCTGCTGCGCTTCGTCTTGGTGGACATGTTGCTGCTGCTGCTTGGAATTTTCGAATAGGCAGATCCACTCTGCTCTACCCTCCGCGTAACCTCTGTTCTTTTGCCGCGCTCCTGTTCCGTTATTCCGCAGGGCCCTCCGTGTATGCCTCCTACGAAATTTTGCATCGGTGTGCGTCAGCCGGTAACGGTAGTCGCGGTTTTGACCCTCCTCTGACCCGCTCTCGCGCTCCTGTTTGTGTGTGTGATCGTGTATCCGTGTGTCTTCCATGCGTTGTGCCCGTTTCGATACACCGTATCGTCCTCTCTCTTTTCCCGCTAACGGAAAGCACAGTGTTCATTCGATGTCGTGGTCGTTCCACTTTGTACACTCCCGGGCTTTAGGTCGCTTATGTGTGCTGTTTTTTCCTTGCCGCTTTCCTCGTGCCGTAGCTTGCAGATCACCGGCGAGGTGAACTTTGTGATTTTAAACGGCCCATCGAATTTTGGGGCCAGTTTCGCCGCGAAGCCCTCTACTGCCTTGGACAGGTGGTGCTCCTTGACCCAGACCTTGTCCCCAACCTTCGGCTTCCATGGTCGCCTTCGGAGATTGTAGTGACGTGCCTGATCCTGCGCCGCCCTTTCCATGTTTCTCCTGACCAACTCGAAGATCTCCTTTAATTTTTGTGCGTTTTCCGTGGGTGTTTGTGTTTCCTTTCCTGTTCCGGTTGTCTGCTCGTCATACAGCGCGTTTGGGAGTCTCGGCTCTCTACCCTGCGTGATAAACGCTGGCGAATAGCCCGTTGTTTCCGCCACACTTGTATTCACGGCCAACTGCAATTCTGGCCATTTTTCATCCCACGTCCTCTGATCGGCTCCGGTGAATTGCTCGATCATTGTTTTCACGGTCCTGTTGGTTTTCTCCGTCGGGTTTTCTTGTGGCGTGTACGGTGCTGTAAACTGGTGTCGGACACCCAGTTCCTCCATGAACTTTTTGAACGCTCTGCTTGTGAACTGCACGCCGTTGTCGGTTATCATCATTTTAGGCACTCCGTATCGTGAAATTATCCGTTCTCTGATGGCCTTTTGAAGGGTTTCCGTGGTTGCCCTTCGCATGGGCACGATTTAGGTCCATTTTGAGAATCGATCCACCAAGACTAGTAGCATCGAATTCCCGTGTTTTGACCGTGGCAGGGGGCCGACGAAATCGGCGCATACCGTCGCCCATGGCTCCTCCGGAATTTGTGTTAGCATTTTTCCGGCTGCCTGGAGTTGGTTAGGTTTGTATTTCATGCAGCTTTCGCAGTTCCGCACATATTTCCGTACGTCTCGATGCATGCCCGGCCAGTGGTATCTTGCTGCCACTCTTGCAATCGTTTTCCGACTGCCCAGGTGTCCGGCCGTTGGCATGTCGTGATTTTCAGATATTACCCTTTTTCTCGACTCGGTGGGTACGCACAGCTTCCAGGCGACTACGTCCTCGTTGCCAGCCCTGTGTGGAATATGTCTGTACAGCCGGTCGGCTTCCATCAGATAATCGGGGTATTTTTGTGGATTCTGCGTAACCTTTCCTTGCATTTCCTTTATCCAGGGGCATTGTGCTCGTTCTTGCAGATCGGTTTCCTTATTTTCCAGTCTTCGGCACGTTTCTGGTAGCGGCTGCCGTGACAGGGCGTCCGCTACTATGTTAAGCTGGCCCTTCCTGTATGCGATTTCAAAATCGTACTGTTGTAGCTCCAGCGCCCATCTCGCGATTCTGCCGGACGGACTCTCGATGCTATTCAACCACTTCAGGGCCATGTGATCGGTTATCACTTTGAAGTGGTAGCCCTCCAGGTAAGGTTTTAATTTCCTGATGGCCCACACGATCGCTAAACATTCTTTTTCTGTTGCAGAGTAATTCCTTTCCGCCCCGTTCAAGGATCGGCTGGAGTAGGAAATCACCCGCTCACCCTGGTCTGAATGTTGTGTGAGAATAGCACCGAGGCCGTAATCGCTGGCGTCTGTTTGGAGTACAAACGTTTTGCTGAAATCGGGGCATGCCAGGATTGGATCAGCAACTAGCCTGGCCTTGACGGCTTCGAACGCTTGCTGGTGATCGTTCGTCCATTCCCATTTTGCTTTCTTCCGGAGGAGTGCGTTCAAGGGCTGTACTATGGTGGCAAAATCTGGTACGAATCGCCTATACCATGATGCCACCCCCAGGTACTGGCGCAGCTCCTTAACATTTGCCGGCGGCTTCAGCTGAGCTATAGCCGAGACCTTCTCCGGGTCCGTCCCAATGCCTTGGTCTGTGATTCGATGCCCTAAGTATTGCAACTCCTTCCTGAAGAATTTACACTTATCCGTATTTACTTTCAGGTTTGCTGCCCGCAGTCTTCTAAACACCTCTTTTAGGTTCTGCATGTGTTCCTTTATGGTCCGTCCGATGACGATAATGTCGTCTTGATACGCAAAAGCGTGCGGCATCATCTCGGGCCCTATGACCTGGTCCAACGCTCTTTGGAATGTCGCCGATGCCGAGTGTAGTCCGAATGGCATGACTCTCCATTGGAATAGACCTTTTCCCGGGACTGTGAAGGCTGTGTACTGCCTGCTGTCCGCCTCCAAGGGTATCTGCCAGTACCCGTCCTTTAGATCCAAGCTGCTGATGTACTTGGCTTCTCTCAGTTGGTCCAGGATGTAGTTTATCATTGGCATCGGATACGCGTCCTTAACGGACTTTGCGTTTATTTGCCGGAAATCTACGCACAACCTCCATTTCCCTGTCTTCTTCCTGACCATGACGATTGGTGAACTATATGGGCTTTTCGATGGTTCTATGCAGCCTTTTTCGAGTAGCTCGTCGACCTTGGAGTTAATTTCCCCTTGCATCTTGGGATTCTTGGGATAATACCTCTGTTTGACCGGCTGATCATCTTTCATGGTGATTTTGTGCACAGCTACGGTCGACGTTCCTGATATATTCTCCAAATCTGTCAATTCTGTTTTTAGGAATTCAGCTACGTCCTCTTCCGTGAATTCTTTTGGCGTTTCCGTGACCGCGACGGACAGTCTTTCCTCTGTGCATTTTTGTTCCCTGTTTCTTGGTGGTATTGCCACCCGAAGTCCAGCGCATTCCATTTTCGCTCCTATTGTAGTGAGGAAATTCCATCCTAGCACCAGGGCGTGTATGATTCCAGGAAGGATCAGCAACTGTATTTTCACAGTTCTCGTGCCGAGTCCTATTCCTATTTCCAGCTGTGAGGTGATGCTCCCGCATCGTCCGTCTGCCATCCGTACTTGCCTCCTCGTGGGCCTGACCTGTCCTGCCGCCTGCAGCCTGTCCGCCAGCTCCTCGCTTATAAAACTAGCCGTGGCGCCGGTGTCCACCGTGGCCTTCAGCCTCTTCCCGGCTATGAGCACTGTGGCGGACAGTTGCATTTCTTCCGCCTTCAGGTCGCCCATTAAATCTGAGGGGCAGTGCCTCGCGAACCCTAGTTGCTCCTCGGCGGCTGGGATCGCTGGGCATTTCCCGATCTCGGGCAGCAATTATTTGTTACTATGCCTATTTTCCCGCAGTTCCAGCAGAACAGCACCGGGCGGTTTCGGCACTCTGTTGCCCAATGCTCTTGGCTTCCGCAACGTCGGCATGCTGTTGCCGGGTTTGTGACGTACCCTCTCCTTCCCTCTGTCCTTTGGTCCTTTGGGCCTCGCCTCCAGGGAGCATCTGTGCCGTCTTGGCACCTTCTGCAGACTGCTCCTTGTTCCCTTCGAGTGGCTGCTGGGTGCGCGAACTCTCTTCGTGCTGTTCCCGGGTGTTCGAATTCCCGTCGTGAAGCTCTTGGAGAAGTCTGCCCAGGTCTCCCAGAATCTGTTGTTGGCGATAAACCATTTGAGGGCTCTTCCCTGCAGGAGTTCCGGCATCGCTCTGGGGATTAGATTGGCGTCGAGTCCGTACGTCACCGCTGACCACTCTACCTGTTCTAGGAACTCCAGGGGTTTATCGTGGCCGTCGTACCTGAAGGTCCACTCTCGAACCTGCTTCGCCACCTTGGCATAGTCCGGCACTTCTGTCTTGGCCTTGTCCTTCCTTTGATTGGAGTCCTCCTGCCTTTCCCGACTGTTCTCCCTTTGAGTGGAGTTTCGTCGGTCCTGGTTGCCGGCGTCCCTGATGCTTTGGACGTCCAAACTGCTCACCAAGCCCTCTGCGCTTGTGATTTTCATCTCGGGAGTCTTCTTTCCGTAATCCCTTTCCAACGCTTCGAGGATGGCAACTGTCTCCGGTTCTTTGGTTGTGCGGTCTATGAACTCCGACAGTGATTTTCTCATGTCATCCACGAGACCCTCTAGCTTGATTCCAAGGGCGGCTGCGATGGCGGGAAAGTCATCCCTTTTGAGGGCATACAGCCACGACTTGCCCATCTTCTATCTGTTTTCTTGATCGGGACAATCACGCTTGGGCGCCAGATGTAACGAACTGTTTTGACTGTTTGATCGCTACGTAAACGCCGCGACTAGCTCAGAGATACTGTGTGTTTGTCCCACCAAATTTGTATTGCGTGACTGCCCGTGACCCAAGAAAATGCAGAGATATCCGATTGGGACAAATCGGAAAACTTTATTAGTTTTACTTTTCGCTGGAATTGGGTTCTGCGTCAGCTGGCTGTTGCGGCTTGCCTGGTCGGCGACGTTCCTTCCTTGGCTCAAGATTCTCTTCGTGCGTTTCCCGGCGGCGCTCCTCGACGGCGTCGCTGTTCTCGTGTCTCTTCGTGCTACTTGTGGACTCCTGCGGCGTCGTTCTCCAACGGCAGCTCTCCAGTTCCACCCGGCTTGTAGGACTCAAAAGTCTGCACAACCTTCCTTTCGGGTCCGACCAGAATGATCCTGGGATCACCCGTTTCGTCGTGTTCCCTGAGGTCGGTCTGGCTCTAGCCTGAGAAACAAATGTCCCGACAGGTCAAATCCTAGGATTCAGCCTTATCGTCAATCCACCGTAACCCCGACGCCTGGCACAAACTCTTGATCCACGCTTACCCTGCCGGTAGCTCGTCCTTCTCTAGCTCGTCCTTCTCTCGACCCTGCTCCTGTCCAGCACTCGTCTCCACTCCAATCTCTGTATCCTGCAGATCTCACCGTTGCAGTCTCAGCCTTGGCCTAGCGTCTTGACTCTGGTATCTTGATCTGGGCGTTGAGCACTCGGTTACTCGGTACTCTTACGGTCACGCACTCGATTGAATCCTCGCACTTGAATCTTAATATTTAGTTGTCTCACTTGTTCGAGTTCGCGCACCCAGCAGCCACTCGAAGGGAACAAGGAGCAGTCTGCAGAAGGTGCCAAGACGGCACAGATGCTCCCTGGAGGCGAGGCCCAAAGGACCAAAGGACAGAGGGAAGGAGAGGGTACGTCACAAACCCGGCAACAGCATGCCGACGTTGCGGAAGCCAAGAGCATTGGGCAACAGAGTGCCGAAACCGCCCGGTGCTGTTCTGCTGGAACTGCGGGAAAATAGGCATAGTAACAAATAATTGCTGCCCGAGATCGGGAAATGCCCAGCGATCCCAGCCGCCGAGGAGCAACTAGGGTTCGCGAGGCACTGCCCCTCAGATTTAATGGGCGACCTGAAGGCGGAAGAAATGCAACTGTCCGCCACAGTGCTCATAGCCGGGAAGAGGCTGAAGGCCACGGTGGACACCGGCGCCACGGCTAGTTTTATAAGCGAGGAGCTGGCGGACAGGCTGCAGGCGGCAGGACAGGTCAGGCCCACGAGGAGGCAAGTACGGATGGCAGACGGACGATGCGGGAGCATCACCTCACAGCTGGAAATAGGAATAGGACTCGGCACGAGAACTGTGAAAATACAGTTGCTGATCCTTCCTGGAATCATACACGCCCTGGTGCTAGAATGGAATTTCCTCACTACAATAGGAGCGAAAATGGAATGCGCTGGACTTCGGGTGGCAATACCACCAAGAAACAGGGAACAAAAATGCACAGAGGAAAGACTGTCCGTCGCGGTCACGGAAACGCCAAAAGAATTCACGGAAGAGGACGTAGCTGAATTCCTAAAAACAGAATTGGCAGATTTGGAGAATATATCAGGAACGTCGACCGTAGCTGTGCACAAAATCACCATGAAAGATGATCAGCCGGTCAAACACAGGTATTATCCCAAGAATCCCAAGATGCAAGGGGAAATTAACTCCAAGGTCGACGAGCTACTCGAAAAAGGCTGCATAGAACCATCGAAAAGCCCCTACAGCTCACCAATCGTCATGGTCAGGAAGAAGACAGGGAAATGGAGGTTGTGCGTAGATTTCCGGCAAATAAACGCAAAGTCCGTTAAGGACGCGTATCCGATGCCAATGATAAACTACATCCTGGACCAACTGAGAGAAGCCAAGTACATCAGCAGCTTGGATCTAAAGGACGGGTACTGGCAGATACCCTTGGAGGCGGACAGCAGGCAGTACACAGCCTTCACAGTCCCGGGAAAAGGTCTATTCCAATGGAGAGTCATGCCATTCGGACTACACTCGGCATCGGCGACATTCCAAAGAGCGTTGGACCAGGTCATAGGGCCCGAGATGATGCCGCACGCTTTTGCGTATCAAGACGACATTATCGTCATCGGACGGACCATAAAGGAACACATGCAGAACCTAAAAGAGGTGTTTAGAAGACTGCGGGCAGCAAACCTGAAAGTAAATACGGATAAGTGTAAATTCTTCAGGAAGGAGTTGCAATACTTAGGGCATCGAATCACAGACCAAGGCATTGGGACGGACCCGGAGAAGGTCTCGGCTATAGCTCAGCTGAAGCCGCCGGCAAATGTTAAGGAGCTGCGCCAGTACCTGGGGGTGGCATCATGGTATAGGCGATTCGTACCAGATTTTTCCACCATAGTACAGCCCTTGAACGCACTCCTCCGGAAGAAAGCAAAATGGGAATGGACGAACGATCACCAGCAAGCGTTCGAAGCCGTCAAGGCCAGGCTAGTTGCTGATCCAATCCTGGCATGCCCCGATTTCAGCAAAACGTTTGTACTCCAAACAGACGCCAGCGATTACGGCCTCGGTGCTATTCTCACACAACATTCAGACCAGGGTGAGCGGGTGATTTCCTACTCCAGCCGATCCTTGAACGATGCGGAAAGGAATTACTCTGCAACAGAAAAAGAATGTTTAGCGATCGTGTGGGCCATCAGGAAATTAAAACCTTACCTGGAGGGCTACCACTTCAAAGTGATAACCGATCACATGGCCCTGAAGTGGTTGAATAGCATCGAGAGTCCGTCCGGCAGAATCGCGAGATGGGCGCTGGAGCTACAACAGTACGATTTTGAAATCGCATACAGGAAGGGCCAGCTTAACATAGTAGCGGACGCCCTGTCACGGCAGCCGCTACCAGAAACGTGCCGAAGACTGGAAAATAAGGAAACCGATCTGCAAGAACGAGCACAATGCCCCTGGATAAAGGAAATGCAAGGAAAGGTTACGCAGAATCCACAAAAATACCCCGATTATCTGATGGAAGCCGACCGGCTGTACAGACATATTCCACACAGGGCTGGCAACGAGGACGTAGTCGCCTGGAAGCTGTGCGTACCCACCGAGTCGAGAAAAAGGGTAATATCTGAAAATCACGACATGCCAACGGCCGGACACCTGGGCAGTCGGAAAACGATTGCAAGAGTGGCAGCAAGATACCACTGGCCGGGCATGCATCGAGACGTACGGAAATATGTGCGGAACTGCGAAAGCTGCATGAAATACAAACCTAACCAACTCCAGGCAGCCGGAAAAATGCTAACACAAATTCCGGAGGAGCCATGGGCGACGGTATGCGCCGATTTCGTCGGCCCCCTGCCACGGTCAAAACACGGGAATTCGATGCTACTAGTCTTGGTGGATCGATTCTCAAAGTGGACCTAAATCGTGCCCATGCGAAGGGCAACCACGGAAACCCTTCAAAAGGCCATCAGAGAACGGATAATTTCACGATACGGAGTGCCTAAAATGATGATAACCGACAACGGCGTGCAGTTCACAAGCAGAGCGTTCAAAAAGTTCATGGAGGAACTGGGTGTCCGACACCAGTTTACAGCACCGTACACGCCACAAGAAAACCCGACGGAGAAAACCAACAGGACCGTGAAAACAATGATCGAGCAATTCACCGGAGCCGATCAGAGGACGTGGGATGAAAAATGGCCAGAATTGCAGTTGGCCGTGAATACAAGTGTGGCGGAAACAACGGGCTATTCGCCAGCGTTTATCACGCAGGGTAGAGAGCCGAGACTCCCAAACGCGCTGTATGACGAGCAGACAACCGGAACAGGAAAGGAAACACAAACACCCACGGAAAACGCACAAAAATTAAAGGAGATCTTCGAGTTGGTCAGGAGAAACATGGAAAGGGCGGCGCAGGATCAGGCACGTCACTACAATCTCCGAAGGCGACCATGGAAGCCGAAGGTTGGGGACAAGGTCTGGGTCAAGGAGCACCACCTGTCCAAGGCAGTAGAGGGCTTCGCGGCGAAACTGGCCCCAAAATTCGATGGGCCGTTTAAAATCACAAAGTTCACCTCGCCGGTGATCTGCAAGCTACGGCACGAGGAAAGCGGCAAGGAAAAAACAGCACACATAAGCGACCTAAAGCCCGGGAGTGTACAAAGTGGAACGACCGCGACATCGAATGAACACTGTGCTTTCCGTTAGCGGGAAAAGAGAGAGGACGATACGGTGTATCGAAACGGGCACAACGCATGGAACACACACGGATACACGATCACACACACAAACAGGAGCGCGAGAGCGGGTCAGAGGAGGGTCAAAACCGCGACTACCGTTACCGGCTGACGCACACCGATGCAAAATTTCGTAGGAGGCATACACGGAGGGCCCTGCGGAATAACGGAACAGGAGCGCGGCAAAAGAACAGAGGTTACGCGGAGGGTAGAGCAGAGTGGATCTGCCTATTCGAAAATTCCAAGCAGCAGCAGCAACATGTCCACCAAGACGAAGCGCAGCAGAACCGAGGCACGTGAGGCCGGCGTCGGGGAACAGCCCGCAGCGATATGGAGGCAGGATCCCGAATCCTACCTCCAGCTGTGCGCGTCACCCCTGGCGTCGCGCTCTCCGTCGCCGTCGGAGGAGGAGGACCGCGGCGAGATCCCGGACATCGAGTTGGAGGACGACGCGGAAGAGGAGGCCCAGATGCCGGACGACGCCGGAGACGTGGTGTCGCTCTCGTCGGATGACGACGACGAGACCTGGGGAGGCCTGGACTCGGTCACCCCGGAGGTGTCCTCGGACGAGGAGGATCACCTGCGACGACGGGAGCGGGTGAAGCTCAAGTCCCACCGCCTCCAGATGGCAAGGCAGGGGAAGAGCTACATCCCGCTCGGGATGGCGCCACCAACGAATCGCCCAAGGGACTGGCGACAGATGTTCCTGGCGCGCCGGATCACGCACGCCCGGATAAAGGGCCAAATGAGGCGCCAGGCGGCCGCCGAGATCGCGGTCCAGAGGCTGCTCGAGAGGGCCGAGGAGGAGGAGGCTCGCCTGTGGGAGCCCTCACCACCGCCGCCACCACCGGCAGTAACCCCGCCACCACCACCACCGGCGACACCGCCAACACCACCGCCAACACCACCGCCACCACCACCGGCGACACCACCACCGGCGACACCACCGCCACCAACACCGGCGACACCACCGCCACCACCACCAGCGACACCGCCCCCACCACCGCTGCGGGAGCAGCAGGAGGCATGGCGGATCGCAGAGGAGCGACGGGTGGTCGAGGCTGACGGCGGGACGTGGCATGAGGCGGTCGTCACATGGAGATGGCCGGCACAGGAGTGCGGGAAGAGGACGCGAGCAGAGGACGAGGAACTGGAGAAGACGGCGTGGGAGTGGCCCAGTCCACTGGCAGCGACGCCTAAAATCGCGCGGCAGGCCTCGTGCCCCGAGGCACGTGCCCCGCCGGAGAGGCCGGAGATGCAGCGGCAGCATTCCGCGAGAGGCGAGCCGTGGACGCCGATCGCGGAGGAGGAGTGGCCACCGAGTGTGGCAACGGAGGCACGACGGCAGCGAGGGAGAGCGCGGCAGAAGCGGTGGGCCAAGCTGGTCGTCGCTAACGGGGCCCGGTACCGCATCAAGGTATCCGCAACCGGCGACGTCAGCGTTTTCCGCGCGGAATAAAAGGAGCCCCAGAGTGAGGGCTAGAACAGAAGAGACGAGTATGTTCTGGGACAGGGGAGGGTACGCGCGGCAATATATGCGCAGGCGCAGCCAGCGCCAACAACAACCACAACAACACAAGCAGTAACGCCGACTGCAGCACAACAACAAAAAGGGGTTAACGACCTCTACGGCAGCCATGCCAGGAGCGGACCGAGGGGCGCGAAAGCCAGGCGCGCGGGCCGGCAAATACGTCGCGAGGCTGCCGCAGGCGCGGGACACCGGGGCACTTGCAGCCGCAAGTCGTCTTCCGAAACACTTACCTTTTCAAAGCAGCCACGCGGTAATGAAAAATCGGGATGGGGGCGCTGCGATAGCGGCGGTCGATCGATAGTGCGATCGATAGGGAACACGATATGGAACACGATATATAATACTATGGGTCACACTGCGACTGGAATGGAAAAATGGCAACGCTAAAATATCGAAAACTGGAATTGGAGACATGGACGTGGCAACGCCGCTCGCCACGATCGATAAACGCAATCGTGAGTTGGAGCAGAGTTGCCAGACTGCGGAGAGAGAAGTGGTGAATTTCGACGTGGGAGTGGCGCGGAAATTCAAAACTCCGTCCGTTCTTCAATAATTTTTCCGAAGAAAGGGGGAGATGTGAGGAGTCGTAAAACTCCCCACAAATCTCGAGGCAGGAGAGCCCCTAGCAACAGCGAAGGCAGCGAGAATGCGGCAGAATCCAGGTCCACCGGTAAATACTGGACATTGGACCCGGCTAAAGCGGAGAGACCGTGAAGTAACGGTACCGCGCTGGACCTTGGACCCACGCCGCCAAAGGGCAATGAGGTCGAACGGTGAATCCGTGGACTTCGGACCGGCACAAAGAGGATGCACCGTGAACTAACGGGACATCTTGGACCTTGGACCCGATGCGTGCCGTGTGCAAAGGGAACTAACGGGACACCCTTGGACATTGGACCCTAGCGAGCCGTGTGCAAAAAGGGAAATAACGGGACCGCGCCGTAGCCTATATAAAGGACGGCGCAGGCGCAGCTCAGGACAGACAACCAAGATACGCGAGCGAAAGTACAAGTGAGACAACCAAATATCAAGATTCAAGTGCGAGGATTCAACCGAGTGCGTGACCGTGAGAGTACCGAGTAACCGAGTGCTCAACGCCCAGATCAAGATACCAGAGTCAAGACGCTAGGCCAAGGCTGAGACTGCAACGGTGAGATCTGCAGGACACCGAGATTGGAGTGGAGACGAGTGCTGGACAGGAGCAGGGTCGAGAGAAGGACGAGCTAGAGAAGGACGAGCTACCGGCAGGGTAAGCGTGGATCAAGAGTTTGTGCCAGGCGTCGGGGTTACGGTGGACTGACGATAAGGCTGAATCCTAGGATTTGACCTGTCGGGACATTTGTTTCTCAGGCTAGAGCCAGACCGACCTCAGGGAACACGACGAAACGGGTGATCCCAGGATCATTCTGGTCGGACCCGAAAGGAAGGTTGTGCAGACTTTTGAGTCCTACAAGCCGGGTGGAACTGGAGAGCTGCCGTTGGAGAACGACGCCGCAGGAGTCCACAAGTAGCACGAAGATACACGAGAACAGCGACGCCGTCGAGGAGCGCCGCCGGGAAACGCACGAAGAGAATCTTGAGCCGAGGAAGGCACGTCGCCGACCAGGCAAGCCGCAACAGACAGCTGACGCAGAACCCAATTCCAGCGAAAGGTAAAACTAATAAAGTTTTCCGATTTGTCCCAATCGGATATCTCTGCATTTTCTTGGGTCACGGGCAGTCACGCAATACAAATTTGGTGGGACGAACACACAGTATCTCTGAGCTAGTCGCGGCGTTTACGTAGCGATCAAACAGTCAAAACAGTTCGTTACAGGTTTTCGGCTATTAATAGCTTTATCCTTTTGGAGATTAAATTATTAGTCCGAGAAGACGTTGCCAATTGCAAGTGCTCCATCAAGTAAGGGGGTTCGTTGGATATAACGACTTTGTGGAGAAGGGTTCTAAGTTTAATCCATGACTCAAAGCATAATTCAAAGATGTTCGTAGCGTGTCTTGTAACGCTTCAGCGCTTCTATTCTGTACCGTTTCCATCGACTATAGGCTCGGTCCCGCTGTTGGATTAGCCGTTTTATTCCCCTGTTGAACCAAGGCTGTTCAGCTGGTTTTCGAGATTTAATTTTGAGGGGGACAAAGTTGTCAAATAGATGTTGTATATTAGAATTTAAAAGTGAGAGTTGGTCTTCTGCGGATGTCAAGTTTTAAATTATGGTCCAGTCAAAGGTGTTAAAAGCTGCCCGTATGTTGTCAGAATTAATGGACTTGTAGTCCCTGTAGCTGAAAGTGGATGTTGGGTTGTCGGAAATAAAATGGTACGTTAAAATTATCAGATCGTGCAAAGTTGGTCGTATAAGAGAACATTAGACAAATCGCTAACAAAGAAAACATCTAACAGAGAGCTGCAGGTACTTGTGAAGTGAGTGGGTTCGTGACGATTTACCAGTTTAAGACCAAGAGACTCAAACTCATTATGTACATGTTGTTCACTGATCATATTACTATTAAGGTCCCCTACCAAAACAAAGTTTTAATATTCAACGGATAAATCTAAGACCGTCTTCAGAAGGTCGTTAATGGGGATTAGGCGATGAGGTCTATAGATACAGCATACGAGAATTTTGGACTTAATTTTTTTGTCTGTGATCCAATTAAAGCCAATATGGTCATTTGACTGGACAATTTACTCTTAAAAACTAAAGGTAAAGAGAGGAGAGGGCTATTGGAAAACTTAGTTCCGAAAGTTCTGATTCTCAATGTGCTTGTCTTTGTCAAGCGAACAGTGAGAGACAGAGAGGTATTCAGCGGGAGAAATGGCAGCAAGCTCTTCGATCTGCTGAATGATGTACACATCGTCTCTCCCAGTGCACTTCACGTGCACGATCCCACGACGCGTAAACACCGCAGAGAGTTTTTATGCTTTTTCATGCGAATGGCATCTTTAAAAATGATAAAGCTCTCTCTCGAAAGCTGCTCATTTACATAGAGAGCTGCCGGTGAGTCAAGCAAGTGAATGCTCAGTTGTTGTTGATTTGATCGCCGGTAGGTGCCCAGTGCGCGTAGAAGGGCTACCTTTTCCCTCGTGGTTTCCAATCTTACAATAATTGGAGGGTCGACCAGCGAACTTTGCATTTTTCGAGCTCTGAAAATATCGCGAACTCTTGGGGTTGGCACAAGGCCCACCGCGAAGCACAGCTTGTTGAAGAGCGATCCAAGCCTTTCCCCTTCATCAAAAGGAACCCCATGCATACGTACTGCACATGCCTCGGTTTCAGCACGTTGCGCCTGGAGTTTTCCTTCCACGGCTCCAACTTGGATTTTCAGTGACCGTAGTTCTGTGACCTCCTGCTCCAGTAGCGAAAGTCGATCGGCCATCTGCTTCATCTCGGTGGTAACATCCAACAGTCTTGCCTGCAGCACCTTGAGCATTCGATCCTCGGCTTCCCGCATGGTGGCCTTGATCAGAGTCGGCTCGAATCGGCTGTTCATCGCCGCGATTAAGATTGGGGAGGTGGTGTCGATGGTGGCATCTGAGGGTCGTCCTCGCTTGTGGATTGCGCCAGAGGTCTCCTTCAGGCGTTTTCCTTCCGGCAGAACCATCTCCCATTTCCAGTGTCGTTTATTTTATTTTGTTTTGTGGTCCGCTTCCTTGTTGTTTGGGTGTTTTGTTTTGCTCTGTTGAGTGGTTTGGAGCAAGCGGACGCTGAATTAAGTTAAGTTGGTGTGTGTGCGGTCGCGTTTAGGCAAAAGTTTTTTTATTATTGCGGCTTTAATATTATGTTGTCCGATGGTTTTTGAACAAATTGACCGGCTAGTATGGTTGGATAAAGATTTGAGATGGTTTTTGTCTAGTAGAAGTTTATTCAAACGCGAAAAAACTAGACCTTAGACGAGCGCAGAAAAAACACGACCTTTCCTTATAACGCTTTCTTCTATTGTTGAACCTTGTCAAGAGGCTAAGAATAGCCTCTGGCTCAGAGGGCTCAGACCGCAACCACACCCTCGCCCTTGGTCTGGACGAAATATCCGCTGCCTCGCAGACGGCTAGCTTGGCCCCGGGGTAGACCTCGCCAACTTTGGTAAGGGCAGCCTTGTAGAACACTGCCGAACTCTCGTCCTCACAGGCGATCAACTTTACGTTGCCCTGGTACCCTGGTATCGACCTCTCCCGCTTGTTGTTGTCGCTTGGAATCTTTGCGGGGTCGAAATCTGGAATTACTGCCTTTGCCCAGGCTATGTCCTACTGGATCTTTTGGTAGTCCTTCCTGGAAGTCTGATCCTCCCGTAGTCTGATCCCGTTGGTAGCCAGACGTTTTGAGATGCGGTTTGCCTTCTTTCGTTCCAGTGGTCCTGCCTGATTTGGTGGTGTCCGCTTGAACTCCTTGGCCCTGGTACTTACCACAAGGTCAGCCCTTGCACCTCCCTCCGATTGGTTTGGCTGGTGAGCCGCCCCAGCGTTGGTGCGTGTTTTGGGTTGGCCCTTGCGGTTCGTGGGGGCTGCCTGGCTGCGTGGTCCGCTGGCCTTGGCTGGTGTCTTTGTTGTATGAGTAGGGGCTTTTGGTACGGCCTTCTTGCTTACTTAGTCGTCATTGGTGATGACTTCCGACTTTTTAAGAGTGTCGGACTCTAAGTTTGCTTTTTTATTTGTATTTGAATTCTCCATACTAGTCCATGCGGAGAAAGGACAGGTCCACCCGGGCAGAGATCCGCTGTACCCGGGTAAGGCTGGTTAGAACAGGCGGTCGCCACTTGCCTGGGCCCACCGTTAGAGACTGAGTTATTTGTTGACTCGTGCTCCCAGCCAGACTGACTCTCGGCACGGTTCGAGTGACACCTTAGTCCAGCCCGGTGTGAGATGAGTGTTGGGGGAATAGGGAAGAGCTATTTGTCGGAGGCGGCAGAACTAGCGCGACGTCGGCACTGCTACGGCGCAGATACCCGCTGACTGTCCGGGGCTACTTATTTGCGCGTCATATTGGGGCCTAGCGGTGGCTGGGCTGTGCCAACTAGAGCTTGAAAATTATCGATAAATGATAGTATCGATATTTTCGATACTTTATCATTATCGTATCGATAATATCGATGTTTTCAAGGAAAGCAAAGACAAATTAAAAATAATTTTATAATTCTGTTAATACCACGTATTATTATTATATACATGCATAATACACTTACATTATTATTAATATTATTATTAGAAAAAATCGCGGGTAATTTATTTAATTTTAATTTCCGGTTTTCATTATTAAAATGCACTTCCAGACTAAAGGATCGTCCTCTTAAGAACTCGTGGTTTATTTATGTTTGATCATTGAGTTGAGTTGCGTCACATGTCTAGAAAGACACCAATTCTTAGTCAAAGACATTCACGGCTTCTTAAGAATTTTTTTTAAAATATATTATGAGGAAATACTTATGTAAAATAATAGAACAAACCTTTGTTCCATACCATTTTTTGGTACTAAAGAAGAACAAATTCCTCCTCTTCTGAAGAATTCCCGGTTGCTTTTTTTTTTTGATCCTTTGCCAAAATTGCTCAAACGGTCTTTGTTTTGTTTGTTGTTGGTATTAAAAGAACGAGAGTTCCTCCTTTCCCCAAGAAATCGCGGTTCTTTCATTTCCGATTTTATGCCACAACCTATGGTTATTTTCCCCTACTTTAATTGATACTATACCATAAAGAAGTAAAAATTCCTCCTCTTCTGAAGAATTCGCGGTTGTTTTTTTTTTTGGATCCTTGAGTCCAAATCGCTCAAACGATCTTCGAAAAGCGACCAATTCTTATCAAAGGCTATGAATTCGCGGTTTCTTGAGATTTTTTAATAGCGGACAGAAGGTCGGTAGCTGCAACCAAGACTTTGTTTTTGGTACTAAAAAAACCAAAGTTCCTCCTCTTCCCAAGAACTCGCGGTTCTTTTATTTTCCATTTTTTGCCATAACCTATGCCCTTTTCGCCTACTTTTAAGTATTTCATAATATCTATGGTACCAAAGAAGAATAAAATACCAAGAACTCGCGGTTCTTGCATGGTAATTTGTCCCTACTTAAAAGTTATTAAAAGTATTAAAAGTTATTTTGGTCCTCAGAATTAAAGAGTGAAATCTGTTCGTTTCTCTCTAATAAAACGTCAGAAAACATCGATATTATAGATAAATATCGATGTTTGAAAAATATCAGAAGTATCGATAATATCGATACTGATATCGATAATTTTCAAGCTCTAGTGCCAACATCCACGCTAATTCGTAGCTACCCTGGATAAAACCAGGGCGTTCGCTATCCGCAACCTGCGACCCGTTCGGTAGCCTTCAGCTCGGCGCCCTCCAAGCCATCCCACTAGCTCATTGGCCGAAAATATTTTCATCTTACTGGCTATACATTTTATTCGACAAATCATCCTGATGGGAAGGCCCATGGAGGTACTGGAATTCTGATAAAGAATCACATTAGGCATTACCAGATGCCATCATGCGCTAAGACATATATCCAAGCAACAGCAGTACACCGCGAAACCCTCGAACACCTTTTATTGGGTCACATTTTTTTACGCGTACTATTTTGAACGAAAAAAAATTATTTTTTTAGTTAGAATTTTTTTAAGTTTGCCAAAAATTGTCAAATTTGAAAAAGTACCCTCTTATTGAAAATCTGTATCACCGGTTATATGAATCCGATTGATTTCATGTATTTTGCTTTAATTCCTCTAAAACCTTTTCTTTCAAAATAGAATTTCTAAAAAAAAAATTTTTAATTTCTTAAAAATAAAAACAAATTAAGATTTAAAAAAAAATGTTAACCATTGCCCCCACAAAAAAAATTTTTTTTTATACATATACATACATATAGATACATATAGAACTGTAATTTTTTCAAGTTTTTCGTGATTTTTTTTACCCAATAAGGAATCGTGCTGGGATTTCGTAACTTGGCATGTTGATTACATTGTTCTTATATAATTTTACCCAATTTTTATTTTGCTTTTATCTTTCAAAATGGCGGCCGTGGGAATTTTTTTGTCAAACTATACAGGATCGTCCACAGGTCTCTGTGTAGATCCGATTTTTATGAAACTAAGTTTATTTTGTTAAAGAATAATATAGAAACTGTCTGAACCTAACTTATATAGAATATCTCAAAAACTATGGTTGGGGCACTCTTTCAAAGTTAAAAATCTATTTCTTCATATTTTTTTGTTGTTTTTGGCTATCAAAAAATACTTTAACGTACAAATTTCTACATTAAGTAGGTTCAGACAGTGGCCAATTTTATTACAAACATTTCTGTAGAAGCAGCATGATGATCGTGGCATTACTTTTTTAGATACACTATCCGCAGCTGAGGAAAACGTGGTTTCGAGAAAAAGGCATTTAAAGTAATGGAATATATCTACTGCACAAGGAAGGTGGGTGCCGTCATCCTGGTATAAGTTCCAAAATACGTAGAATTTTTTCGTGAAACTTTAGTTAGTTATTCTACCAAATTAAGGAATAAAAAAATTGAATTTTTATTTTTTCTATATGTATGTCCCCCCTTTATACTTGCGCCATGATTGTAACTAACCATAAAAAAAATATTTTTTTGTGGGGGCAATGGTTAAAAAATTTGTTTAAATCTTAATTTGTTTTTATTTTTAATAAATTAAAAACTTTTTTTCTTAGAAAGTTTATTTTGAGAAAGGAGGTTTTAGAGGAATCAATGCAAAAGAAATGAAGTCAATCGGATTCATATAACCAGAGATACAGATTTTTAATGAGAGGGTTCTTTTTCAAATTTGATAATTTTTGGCAAACGTAAAAAATTCTAACTAAAAAATAATTTTTTTTCGGTCAAATCCTAATACACGCGTTTACTTATTTTCCGAAAAGTACGTTTAAAAAAAGTTTCAGGAAAACCAAAGTGTGAAATTTTTTTTTGGTAAAATCTGTTCCGTTTGTAAAACGGCCCATATTGGCCAAAAGATCCAAATAAGAAACCTGACCTGATTGATTTTGCTATCACAAGAAGAGTGCCGCAGGCTCATGTTCGTGTGGAGCACTTATTAGATCTATCATCAGATCATTCGCTCATCTTGCTTCACCTCTACGACCATCCTCAGGTTACAGAACGCCCACGTTCTCTAACTACGGGTAAAACAGATTGGCTCAAAATGCCCTCCAACGTTAGCACCCCTCCCCGATTTATTTAACAAGACGTTTTATCAGAGGTCAGGCTCAGCCGGCCGCATAACTTGGTCTGACAGCGAGGGCTGGCGGATTTCCATGAAAGGCAGCCACATGTCCTAGAATTGCCAGGCGTCCCCTAATAGATTCCCTCTTGGTCTTCTCATGGCGAGTGCCGCGAGCCAGACCAAGTACGCACTACCGCAGACCCCCTTCGCCCTTAGTTGATACCTCAATCAAATCAAAACTTTGTTTTACTCAGTAAGGGCTAGTACTCAACCCAACAAAAAGTCGTCCAAAACAAAAACTTCATATGAAACAAAATTTTTTGACGTTGCTTTTCATATGAAGTTTTTTGTTTTGGACGACTTTTTGTTGGGTTGAGTACTAAGCCTAACCCGGTGGCTGACGCACTACATCTCACGTCAGCCCACCGCTCGTCGAAGACCCTAATCCCAATCTTTAAAAATTTGTCTGTAAAGAGATCCTTGCGTGACCGAGCCTCACCCCAGCCTAAACAAGAGAGAACGCTATAGTCGGGTTGGTATCCCGACTATCAAATACCCGTCACTCCGCTAAAGGGAGTGCAAGGGAGACGGATATATAAAATTTTTTGATTGCGTATAACTTTTTAATGAATGGTCCGATTAAAAAATGTCTTCTACATTTCGATAGGTATAAATATACACAACAAAATTGCATTTATACTTCTCGGAAATCATTAAAGATGTGGGCGCAGGACCCATTTTAAAATCGTTAGTGGGCGATTGTGGGCGTTAGAGGGGGAGTTGCGCTGCGTAGGAAGCCCAAGAATATGTGTGAAAAATCTCAACCTTCTAGCTTTTGTAGTTTTCGAGATCTCAGCGTTCATACAGACAGACAGACGGACAGACAGACGGACAGACAGACGGACAGACGGGCATGGCTAGATCGACTCGGCTAGTGACCCTGATCAAGAATATATATACTTTATGGGGTCGGAAACGCTTCCTTCTAGCTGTTACATACTTTTGCACGAATACAATATACCCTTTTACTCTACGAGTAACGGGTATAAAAACTACTTCAAACCCGATACTCGTAGAGTAACGGGTATATTGTATTCGTTGAAATATATGTATAAGCTAGCAGGAGGCGGAGCGGAGTGGCAGACTCGAGGACAGAACTGGTTCGAAGGAAGGGGGAAGACGATACTTAGCGTATCGTAAAACCCGGAGCATGCGCAGATGCGCAGAGGTTCCGCCGATGGAGCGCAAGGCTGCAGTCGCGAATCACAGCACACGCATCAGGCCTCCCGCTGGTGCATGAGTCTACGCAGCCGCAGCTGCAACTTAGCTGCAACAACGATGCACACGGCCACTGTGGACGCGGCACGCGGAACACCGGCTACGAACAGGAGTGTGGAAGACCCGGATCAGAAACAGCAGAACCGGACCTGCAGCAAGTGGATCACGGAGCTGAAAAAGGAACAGAAGCGCTGGCTTTACAAAAAAAAAGAAAACAAATCTCGAATTTTACCCACTAGTTCCAAGGTAAACATTGGTTATTTGAGATGGACCGAAACGAAAATGGCAACGCTAGACATCGATAACTGGAATTTGAGACATGGAAGTGGCAACGCCACTCACCACGATCGATGAACGCGATTGTGAGTTGAAGCGGAGTTGCCAGACTGCGAAGAGAAAAATGGTGAGTTTCGACGTGAGAGTGGCGCGGATATTCAAAATTCCGTCCGGAGGCGAGGATCAGCGACCAAGGAGGAAGAATCGTCAAGGAGCCAGGAGCAACAAGGAAGGATTAACAAGGAATAAGGAACAAGGAGCAGGAGCAAGGACGGCGCCGGGAGGTGTACACGCGAGGGAGTGCGCCGGGAGGAGAAAGCACCTTCTTCAACAAATTTCCGCAACAGCCAGCTGACGAAGAAACCAAATTCTACGAAAAGTAATGTAAAGAACTGATTATTTATGTCTGCTCGCTACGAGATTCGTGCGGCTAGCTCAGTATAGTTGTGTGTTCGTCCCACCAAATTTATATAAAACGTGACCGCCCAGTAGATCAGTGAGAATGCACAGAATTTGCGGGTTCTTAGTGGGTTTATTAAGGATGTAACGGTACAGTGATCTTGATATGGCCGCTCGTGGCCATCGACGACTCCTGGTCGCCTTGATGACTTGGCGCTCTCCTCGTTGACGGAGTGCTCCGGTTCTGTAGCTCCCTCAACAATCTCTGCAGCTCCCTGAAGATCCTTGAGGCTCCCTGAAGATGCTTGGCGCTGCTCGTCTCGGCTGTGTAGAATCGACCACTACTCGTAGCGTCTTAAACTCGCCAAGAGTTCAGCTGCGCGGGTTTAGGGAAGCGTCACCGTTCTCAGACTAGGGTGAACAGAGGTCGCGATCTCCAGGAGTGTCTCCTCTCGATGCACCACCGACCCTTGCTCTGTCCCGGATGGTCCCACTAGAATTCCACTCAGATCGCGCTGGCAGTCCAGGTTACGCAGGGATACTGCCGAGCGCTTCACTTCGCTTCTACGCCTAGTGCAAACGAACGTTCCGCCCTAGCTTCACCCTTTGGCTTATCGTCCTTGACGTTTCCTCGTAGCTTGATCTGTCGTGGTGTGTGGCTGCTTGGCTTGACGTAGCGTGGCTTCTGGTACATGACTCAACCGTAGGGCTTCTATGGAGTTCTCCATTTGAGGCCACAAACGCTCGACTGATCTCCCTTCTGGTTCGCTTCACTCGGGGTTCGGACACACGCCGCTCCGGGACTACACGACTCAAACCGCAGTGCTCTTCTGGAGTGCTCCACTCGACTCCACAGACGATTGACCGATCTCCCTTCTGGCTGATGGGTATCTTCCCAAGCTCACGATTTCTTGTCGCAGGCTTTCACCACTCAAGTTCTGTTCGACGCTCCAGGCTAGATGCGAGGATTTCGTTGAGACAGGAATGAAAACGGATCGCCTTGACCTAGCCGTGTGACGCCCTCTGGACCTCAGCTACCTGTGTCTCAATTCGGAGATTTCTGGTGATCCAATCCCGAACGTCTCGACGTAGCGATCTTGATCCTTGTAGGTTCCCACGGCGTTGCTTCCGGCGACTCGACTTTTGTTGCTCACTGACTGGTCACTGTACTGGCTGACTTGTTCACGTGGATTATCTGGACTGATCTTGATAGATTGACTCTTCGTGATCGACTGATCCTGCTTCCAGCGCCCGGCGGCTTTATATAGGGCCTCCGGGTACCGTTATTTCCCCTTTGCGCTCTGTCCGCGGCAACTCTCCACTCTGGGTCCAAAGTCCGTGGTTCCCGTTTGACCCACTTGTCCTTCACGCATGGCCTCCGCTTTTATTTCTGCGTGTTGCTGCCATCCCGCTGTTCCCGATGGTGCATGTGGCACGCTTGTGTGTTGCTCCGTTGCGGAGATGTGGCCTCTGTCCAACGTCCACTGCAGAGTCCAAAGTCCGGCGCAGTTCCGTTATTTCCTTCTGCGCTCTGCCCGCGGCGACTCTCCAATGCAGGTCCAAAGTCCAAGGTTCCTGATTGACTCGTTTGCACATCGCCCACGGCCTTTAGTTGTTGTTCTGCTTGTTGCCGTCGTCCCGCTGCTTTCAATGGTGCATGTGGCACGCCTGTGTGACGCTTGGTTGCCGAGATGTGGCACTTGACCTCCTAGTCCGAAGTCCACGGCAGAGTCCAAAGTCCGGTGCCTGTTCCGTTAATCCCTTTTGCACCCGGCACTCTCGCTCTGCCGGAGAAGTCTCCACTTTCTCTCTCTCTCTGCACCCTTGTTCTCCCGACTCTCACTCTCCAAACTCTCTCTTCACCTTGAAGTCTCCACTCTCTTTTCACCTTGAAGTCTCCACTCTCTCTTCGCCGCGCCGCTACTACGCTAATTCGCCGTAAGTGGTATGCGGCCGGCGATCCGTTATTGTTGTTGGTGCTATTTGTGGGGAGCTATTCAACTCCTCACATTCCCCCCTTACTTCGGGAAGTTTTTAAAGAAAACTCGTTCCTACTCTCTGGCGTTCGCTAGTGTATCCTAGCCATTGAGTCCTTGCGATGGTCTTGTTGATTCCCTCGGCGCTCCCTCGGTGCTCCATCGTTGCTCCCTCGACGCTCCCTCGACGCTTTCAACTCCGAGAGTTTCTATGGCGCAAGTCGGCATCTCTGCAGCAATTTGAACTTCCCGCGCCGATCCTCCATATGACCACACTGGGCATCGATAGCCATCGGCTAACGCTATGCCAGCGGCCCGCAGTTTGAATTTCCCGCGACGATTCTTCGCCCTTCATTCGCCCTTGGCTAGTTGCTCTTGGCTGGCAACGTTGACATTGAGTTCCGAGTGGAATTCGAATTAGCTTCGCCAATCGAAGCAACAGGTAAGTGCTGGCATGTTTACTTTCATTCTTCCCCAGCTAACTCCTTTTCTTTTCTGTTTCAGGTGCCGATTCAACCATGTATGCCCCTTTAATCTTTCCCTGCTTTCAGCCGTGTTGCTCCCCGCCCTATGCCGATCCTTGTGTTTTGTTCATTTTAACGTGTTTTCGTGTTTATTTATTCAACTCTGCTCCTCGAAAACTCTCATGCCCGCGGAACCCAACCTAACGCGGAACGCGCGCCGGTCCATCCTTATGCGCACACTTCGCCGGCCTCCCAGGATACGTGCCTCCTTTACCGCCTGCATGCCCGCGATACCTTCGGGCCATTCTCCCTCGCCGATCTCGCGCCACCGCTGACCTTCCGGCGCCGACATTTGCCGCAATAGTTTTGGCCTCGCGACCTCCTCTCTGACCTCCGGCGCGGAATATTTTCGTTTGAACGGTGGCCGTTGACAGGCCAGCGGTTCCGGCCACACCCACGGACCCCTCTCCAACGGTTCGTCCCGCCTCGTCGCTTCGTCCGTTGCTGATCCTGGGCTCGATGACGCGGGTGTTCCCGGCCCGGTGCTTGGCGTCGGCGGAGTCCAGGGCTCCTTGGCCGTTGGTGCTGGCGTCGTCGATGCCTCGGGTCTGCCGCGGACCCTTGGGTCCCTCGGGCTTACGCGTGGCGCCTCCTCCTCCCAAATCCGCGGTTCCTCGTCAGCTGCTTCGTCCTTCACAGGTCCCTCTGGCCACGTCCACGTCATGGTCTGCTGCCACCACCGCACACCATCGACCACAAACGTTCGCGAACTATGGCTCACGTGTGCTGCTGGGATGTCCGTGCGGACGTGGTGCTCCCCCAGATCCGAACATTGCTGCTGTGGTTGTGATGGCTCAGGCTGTGGCGGCGGCGGCATCTCGGCTTGCTGCGGCTGCGGTGGCTCGGGGTGCTGTTGTAGCGACGGCTCGGGGTGCTGTTGTAGCGACGGCTCGGGCTGCTGCTGCTGCGTCGGTTCGAAACGAGGCGTGGGTGGTCGTGCGGGCCTCCACTTGGGTGACCCCTCGTACCGCGGTGTCGGCGGAATCTCAGGCAGCCACCGTGGCGGAGATGCTGCCCATTCCATTGCCCCTTCGGTAGGCTGGATGCGGGGCTCGGGGATGTACCTCGGCGTCGGAGGATACCCCGGATTCTCCCACAGCTGCTGCTCCTCCTCCTCGGCCGCCCGTAATTGGGCCTGCCATTCCGGCGAGTTCTCCATCTGCTGCCGCTGCTGTTCCGCATTCTTGCGTCGCTCCTCACACCGTCGACGGTTCTCCAGTGTCGCCGCTACGATGTAGCTGACGTAGTCGTTGGACATCGGCATGTCCTGAGGCTGCGTGGGTCCCTGCTCGCCCGGCGCTGTTGTGGCCTGGGGTAGTTCCTCGTTGGCCATCTCGGCCTGGTCCCCGATCGTCGGCAGGTCCTGGGGTGGCTCCTCGCTAGCCCACTCCACCTCGGCAGTGCCTGTCGGGATATGGCCGTTGCTGCGGTCAATCGCCCTCCGGATTCGCCATCTAATCTGCTTGCCCGGCTCGTCGTCCACCACCTGGACGTCGCTGTCAGAACTGACAACAGGCTCCGGAACCCCTCTCTTCGGGATCCGCCGCGGAGCTCGGATAGGCCGGGATGTTGACCGTCCTAGCCCCGGGCTGGATCCTTCGGATGGTTGGTGGATTTCCATGATCCTGCGTGCTTCGCTGCGGGTGATGCGGGTGCTCATGATGCTTGGTTTTTGCTGATTGACTATCTGGAGCCGGGCTCTCTTTAACGATACCTCGGTTTCGCGACTTTCCTTTTGTTAGGTACCGCTATTTCCTTCGCCTTCCTTATTCTAGTCCGGACATTACGGTACAGTTTTCTGTGCCATCTTCCCCCTTTCTTCGGCAAATGTTTGCACGCTTGCTTTGGTCAGTTCTAAAGTAGTTCTCGGATGCTTCGGTTGTTGTTTCTGACGAGTTTCCTGTAGTTATCCTTTGAGTTTCATATTATCCTTGTAGTCTTGTAGTATCCTTGGATAGTCCTCGGAGTTATCTTGTAGTATCCTTGGATAGTCCTCGGAGTTATCTTGTAGTATCCTTGGATAGTCCTCGGAGTTATCTTGTAGTATCCTTGGATAGTCCTCGGAGTTATCTTGTAGTATCCTTGGATAGTCCTTGGAGTTAACTTGTAGTATCCTTGGATAGACCTTGTAGTTATCTTGTAGTATCCTTGGATAGTTCTCGGAGTTATCTTGTAGTATCCTTGGATAGTCCTCGGAGTCATCTTGTAGTATCCTTGGATAGTCCTCGGAGTTATCTTGTAGTATCCTTGGATAGTCCTTGGAGTTATCTTGTAGTATCCTAGACTGTTGTTTCCGCCTGATGCCGTTGCTCGCTTGTTTCTTGTGTTTCTTGTTGTTTAAGCTCGCTTACATGTATGGTCCGCTCTTTCTTTGTGTTTACATGGCGTATTTTACATATTACAGGCGAAACAAAATCCACGACCTGGAATGGCTTGTCGTATCTAGGTGCCAACTTTGCTGCGAATCCTTCGGCCGCCTTCGATAAGTGGTGTTCTTTGGCCCACACGATGTCGCCCACTGCTGGTGTCCATTGCCTCCTCCTTAGATTATAATGCCTGGCTTGATCTTGGGAAGCTTTTTCTAGATTCCGCCTTACAATCTCGAAGATCTCTCTGAGTTTGTTAGCATTTTCATCCGGGATTTCAGTCGCTCGTCCTGCCTTGGGTAAGAAACGCCGGGCTGTATCCAGAGGATTCCGAAACGCTGGTGTTTACTGCAAGTAGAGCCCTGCATGAGTCCACTTGAATTGAGAAACAAGTCAGTTTTTTAAAATAGAGTGTTATAAGTTCAAATCCACTCACTTACAAGTTAGATTCAAGTGAGTGGTGCTGGGTCACTTGGTTCACTTGATCACTCGTAAGTAAAAACAAGTGATACAAGTCAGACTGAGAGTAAGTGAGAGTGATAGAATTATTAAGCAAATTAATTGAGTGATTTTTATTTCTTTTACGGCGAACCCCCAATAGTTCTATAAAAAACTTTGAACCAATTATGTAGAAAGTAAATTTACCTTGAACATGTCAATAAAGAAATCGCGGTTCGTACAAGACATTTGGGCTCCACTTTAAATGCCCCTTAAAAACTCGCGGTTCACCGAAGGACTGTTTGTATCTAACCGTAGAAATCCCTGAGGTGAAATTTATCTTTAGCCGCTCCTTAAGAACTCGCGGTCCACCACATTTTTGTTCGCTTGCAGTCACAAAAGTCGGATATATATCAAACTTTTTATGCCTCAAGAACTCGCGGTCCACGGAAGACTATCTAGTTCTTACCCATCAAAGTTCTTACAAACATATATATCCCTTATTAAAGAAAACTCACTTGCGTGTTTATGTCCCGCTCAAGATTTCGCGGTCCACGAAAAAACCCTTTACTCCCAACATCCTACCGAAGTCCAAGTTCTTACAATGACAAAAGCTTTGAATAATTTGTTTATTTACTGGGCAAGCATGAGCTTGTCTGATAGGTGCAATCTTTTTATACCCGTTACTCGTAGAGTAAAAGGGTATATTGTTAGTCTTTTTCTGTTCATAGTTCTGGATAGTGTGAGATCAAGTCTGTTTCTGTGAGAGTCGAGTCTTATTCTGTAACGGGTGATAGTTTTAGTGATACATAATAAAGAATTCGAAAAAATTATTTTTTTTAATTGGAATTTAGAAACATAATTTGGTTCACTTTTTCGCTTGATTTTGAAATGGTGCCTTTCTTTTCGGATATTAGCAACCGAGCCTGGGAAAATGATCTCTCTGAGGATGCACTACTTGTCAAGGTTAGGTCCATATCGAGCTCCAATATCCACAAATGAAGAAAATAATTTTTTTAGCCCACTATCGTTAATGGTTCTAAACGATCTGCAATTTTCCACAGCCCATTCGGTGGCTGCTTCGGTTATTCTCTTCTTAAAGTCATTGTCCACCTCGACATGGTTAATGGACAAATTCGAGCTTGCGCGTGCTGCAGCGATATGGCATTTGTGGCGAACAAGATTTGATGTGCAGTTCGTGTACCGAAAAATGGCATTACACTTTCTGCACGCTGCAATGCCGGCAATTAACTGTCCGTTACTGTCCTCCACCAACCCGAAAGTTGACCACACTGCGCTGCGCCCACGTTTATTGCGAATTTTATATTCGCCCGCCTTCAATTTATTTTGGGCCTCAGTTGGACATACCAGCTTTAAAAATATGTATTTTTTAATTTATATTTTATTTCATTTTAACAAAAATATAGCTTACGTTTTCCGAGGAAGCCATTTTAAACATGAACACAACTTATAAGGTCGAATTTATCTAACACTCTGAATCAGAACTTCAGAATTTAGTTCACTTACAAACGTTCTACTGACTTATAAGTCATAGAGTTCACTTTAACATTTCCAAGTGAACCGAGTGGACCAAGTTAACTTGAAAGTTGACTTGTTGTTTCCAGTCATAGAGTGATAGATCACTTTAAATTCATAGACTTGGCTTGCTTCACTTGAACTTGTTTTTTCAAGTTAGAGTGACTCAAAATTACAAGTTAACTTATAAGTTCTCACTTAAAAGTCAACTTTTGCAGGGCTCTAACTGCAAGCATGATTTCCGGCCATTTCTCGTCCCAATTTCTCTGGTCCTGCCCGGCGAACAGCGCAATCATTGTTTTTACAGTCCTATTCGCTCGCTCGGTCGGGTTCTCTTGCGGGGTGTATGGAGCTGTGAACTGTTGTTTAATACCCATATCGGCCAGGAAACCCTTGAAGATTCGGCTGGCAAATTGTACTCCGTTGTCCGTTATGACCACCTTCGGGACCCCATATTTTGCGATTATCCGTTCTCTGAAAGCTTTCTTTAGTGATTCGGCCGTCGCGCTGCGCAGTGGTACTAACAGTCCACTTGGAGAACCGGTCTATTAGTACTAGCAGCATTTGGTTGCCGTGCTTTGAACGCGGCAGAGGTCCGACGAAGTCCGCACATACCATTGCGTTCCTCTGGCACCTGCGTTAGCATTTTGCCAGCCGCTTGCATTTGATTCGGCTTGAATCTCATGCATATCTCGCATTTTCTCACATGGGCTCGGGCATCTCTGTGCATGCAGCCGTGCAATCGTCTTTCGGCTTCCAACGTGGCCCGCTGAAGGTGAGTCATGGTTCTCTTTTAGCATCGTTTCCCTTAGAGCTTTAGGGACGCACATCTTCCACGTTGCGACATCCTCGCTGCCTGCTCGGTGTGGTATGTTTCTGTATAGGGTGTCACCTTCCACCACGTAGTCCGGGTACTTTTGCGGTTGGGTCCTAACCTTCTCGCGCATTCCTTGAGTCCAGCTGCATGCTGCAGATGCTTCCGCCGCCGATGTCTCCTTGATCCCTAGAAGCGTTTCTGGTAGTGGCTGTCTTGACAGAGCATCCGCCACCACGTTGAGCTGTCCTTTCCGGTACGATACCTTAAAGTGGTAACCTTCCAGATATGGCTTTAGCTTCCGGATCGCCCAGACGATTGCCAAGCACTCCTTCTCAGTTGTCGAGTAATTTTTCTCAGCGCCGTTGAGCGTTCGGCTTGAGTAAGAGATTACCTTTTCGCCATTCTCCGATTCCTGGGTTAGTATTGCTCCGATGACGTAGTCGCTCGCGTCCGTTTGCAGGGTAAATGGTTTGTCGAAGTCCGGGCACGCCAGTACGGGATCTGCAACGAGTCTTGCTTTGACCTCCTCGAATGCTATCTGATGCTCTGGTGTCCACACCCACTTGTTGCCCTTGCGAAGCAAATCGTTGAGTGGTTTAACTATTTTTGCGAAGTCTGGTACAAACCGCCGGTACCATGACGCCACGCCCAGGTACTGTCGGAGTTCTCTTACTGTCGATGGGGGTTCCAGTTCGGCGATGGCTGCTACCTTTTCCGGATCCGTGCCTATTCCTTCGCTAGTCACTCGATGACCTAGATACAACAGTTCTTTCTTGAAGAATTGGCATTTTTCCGAGTTCATCCTCAGATTTGCTTCTTTTAGCCGCCGGAACACTTCACTCAGGTTTGCTTTGTGTTCTTCTAGCGTGCGTCCGATCACAATTATGTCGTCCTGGTAAGCGAGAGCGTGGGGTGACATTTCCGTACCAATTACTTGGTCCAACACTCGTTGAAACGTCGCGGATGCCGAATGGAGACCAAAAGGCATAACCCTCCACTGGAATAAACCTTTTCCGGGCACCGTCTAAGCCGTGTATTGCCTGCTGCTTTCCTCCAGTGGGATTTGCCAGTACCCATCCAAACTGCTGATGTACCTCGCTTCTCGCAGTTGGTCGAGGATATAATTTATGCGCGGCATTGGGTAGGCATCCTTTATCGACTTTGCGTTGATCTGCCTGAAATCGAAACAGAGTCTCCATTTGCCCGTCTTCTTCTTCACCTTCACGATATCTCTATATACCCCATTCCGAGAAGCTCATCTGCTTTTGAAGTCGGCTAGCTCTGCCTCCAGGAATTTCGCTGTGTCGCTATCCTCGCTTGTGTGTTGAACGACTGCCACCGATAGCTTTTCCTCGAGCCACCCATTGTGTCGGTTCCTGGCCGGTATTGTGATCTCGTGTCCGGCGCACTTTATTACGGTTCCGACTCGCGTGAGGAAATTCCATCCTAGCACCAACGAATCCACTACCCCTGGTAGTATCAGCAGGCTCATGGTCAATCGCTTGTTTCCGAATGCGATTTCTACCTCCAGCTGTGCACTGATTTCGCCGCTTCTCCCGTCTGCCAACCTAACTTGCCGTCTTGTCCTTGTGATCTGCCCGAGTGCAGCCAGATTGTCCGCCAGTACCTCGCTTATGAAGCTTGCTGTTGCCCCGGTGTCGATTCTGGCTTTATACGTGCCTCCACCAATCGTTACCGCTGCGGACAACTGCTGCTCCTCCTCGATCAGCTTGCCAGTTAGTTTGGATCCCCGCCCGCCTCTCTTCGGCTGAGATCGCTGACCATTTGCCGCTCTTCGGCAGCACTCGACGCCCCTGACACCCACTTTGCCGCACACCCAGCAGAACAACAAGCGCTTGTTTGGACAGCCACGTTCCCAGTGTCCGTGACCGCCGCACTTTCGGCAGGCCTCCTGGGGGTCTGTGATGTGGGTACTCTCCCGTCTCTGCGTTGTGATTGGTGGCCTCCACAAGGGGTTTGTTGGCTGCCTCTGTTGGTGTTGTATCGGCGGGCGCTGGCGTTCATACGGTGGGTTGGTTGCCTGCTGTCGGTGGTCTTGTAGGGGCGGTGTCCATTGACTGTTCCCACGGGGTTCCTGGTCGCCAGTGACCTCGCACCGTCTGCACATCGTTTGTGCCTGAGCTGCTGGTTTTGCCCTGGCGAATTTGTTCTCCTGGGCAAATGTCTCCCGTTCCTTCTCCAGTTCCTCAAACTCGTCGGCTAGGTCCATGAGTGTATCCAGGTCTGCCACTGTGTATGCTCTGAGGGCGATCTTTAGGTTCGGTGTGCAGTTCTGCCGGATGATGCTGAGGACCTCTGTCGGCGAATAATTAAGTGGCCTCATCATTGCTTGTATGTCGATCATGTAGTCCTTAAACGTCTCCCCGTAGCCTTGCTTCCTCTGCTTGACTTTGTCCAAAAGTGTGGAGAAAAAGTCTCTCGGCAGGAAGTATGCGTTAAAGCTCTGGATGAATTCCGCCCAGGTTTGCCACTGTTTGTTGTTGGAGATGAACCACTTCAATGCCCTCCCCTTCAGTAATTCTGGCATGGCGCGGGGAATCATATCCAAATCCAGGCCGTATGTATTTGCGGACCACTCCACTTGCTCCAGAAACTCGAACGGTTTCTCAATGCCGTCGAACTTAAACGACCATTCGCGGACTTGTTTCGCAACCTTTGCATAATCTGGCTGGCTGGGTGTCGGAGTCGAAGTCCGTATCGGTGCTGCTGTTTTCTGTACGCACTCTGTCTCTTGATTTTCTGGGCTCGGCACTCTCTTCTGTGCCTCCTTTTGCATGTTGTCGATGCTCAGGCTTGCCAATAGGTCTTCCCCTTCGACGGGAGTCAATGTGATGCTTGGGGTTGTTTTCTCGGGGTATGTTGCCTCTAACTCGACCCAGATCCCGGCAAGTTTCGGGTCGTTCTCCGTCTCAGAATAGTATTCTGACAATGCCTTCCTTTTGTCGTCTGTTCTTCCTTCCAGAGCGATGTTTAGCCTCTCTGCGACGTAGGCAAAATCCTCTGTCTTGAGGCGGTAAATCCATTTCTTCCCCATTCTGCTTTACGTTGCTTTCACTGCTGGGACAATCACGTTTTGGGCGCCAGATGTAACGAACTGATTATTTATGTCTGCTCCCTACGAGATTCGTGCGGCTAGCTTAGTATAGTTGTGTGTTCGTCCCACCAAATTTATATAAAACGTGACCGCCCAGTAGATCAGTGAGAAAGCACAGAATTTGCGGGTTCTTAGTGGGTTTATTACGGGTGTAACGGTACAGTGATCTTGATATGGCCGCTCGTGGCCGTCGACGACTCCTGGTCGCCTTGATGACTTGGCGCTCTCCTCGTAGACGGAGTGCTCCGGTTCTGTAGCTCCCTCGACGATCTCTGCAGCTCCTTGAAGATCCTTGAGGCTCCCTGAAGATGCTTGGCGCTGCTCGTCTCGGCTGTGTAGAATCGACCACTACTCGTATCGTCTTAAACTCGCCAAGAGTTCAGCTGCGCGGGTTTAGGGAAGCGTAACCGTTCTCAGACTAGGGAGTGTCTCCTCTCGATGCACCACCAACTGTCCCTTGCTCTGTCCCGGATGGTCCCATTATAATTCCACTCAGATCGCGCTGGCAGTCCAGGTTACGCAGGGATACTGCCGAGCGCTTTACTTCGCTTCTACGCCTAGTGCAAACGAACGTTCCGCCCTAGCTTCACCCTTTGGCTTATCGTCCTTGACGTTTCCTCGTAGCTTGATCTGTCGTGGTGTGTGGCTGCTTGGCTTGACGTAGCGTGGCTTCTGGTACATGACTCAACCGTAGGGCTTCTATGGAGTTCTCCATTTGAGGCCACAAACGCTCGACTGATCTCCCTTCTGGTTCGCTTCACTCGGGGTTCAGACACACGCCGCTCCGGGACTACACGACTCAAACCGCAGTGCTCTTCTGGAGTGCTCCACTCGACTCCACAGACGATTGACCGATCTCCCTTCTGGCTGATGGGTATCTTCCCAAGCTCACGATTTCTTGTCGCAGGCTTTCACCACTCAAGTTCTGTTCGACGCTCCAGGCTAGATGCGAGGATTTCGTTGAGACAGGAATGAAAACGGATCGCCTTGACCTAGCCGTGTGACGCCCTCTGGACCTCAGCTACCTGTGTCTCAATTCGGAGATTTCTGGTGATCCAATCCCGAACGTCTCGACGTAGCGATCTTGATCCTTGTAGGTTCCCACGGCGTTGCTTCCGGCGACTCGACTTTTGTTGCTCACTGACTGGTCACTGTACTGGCTGACTTGTTCACGTGGATTATCTGGACTGATCTTGATAGATTGACTCTTCGTGATCGACTGATCCTGCTTCCAGCGCCCGGCGGCTTTATATAGGGCCTCCGGGTACCGTTATTTCCCCTTTGCGCTCTGTCCGCGGCAACTCTCCACTCTGGCTCCAAAGTCCGTGGTTCCCGTTTGACCCACTTGTCCTTCACGCATGGCCTCCGCTTTTATTTCTGCGTGTTGCTGCCATCCCGCTGTTCCCGATGGTGCATGTGGCACGCTTGTGTGTTGCTCCGTTGCGGAGATGTGGCCTCTGTCCAACGTCCACTGCAGAGTCCAAAGTCCGGCGCAGTTCCGTTATTTCCTTCTGCGCTCTGCCCGCGGCAACTCTCCAATGCAGGTCCAAAGTCCAAGGTTCCTGATTGACTCGTTTGCACATCGCCCACGGCCTTTAGTTGTTGTTCTGCTTGTTGCCGTCGTCCCGCTGCTTTCAATGGTGCACGCCTGTGTGCCGCTTGGTTGCCGAGATGTGGCACTTGACCTCCTAGTCCGAAGTCCACGGCAGAGTCCAAAGTCCGGTGCCTGTTCCGTTAATCCCTTTTGCACCCGACACTCTCGCTCTGCCGGAGAAGTCTCCACTTTCTCTCTCTCTCTCTGCACCCTTGTTCTCCCGACTCTCACTCTCCAAACTCTCTCTTCACCTTGAAGTCTCCACTCTCTCTTCACCTTGAAGTCTCCACTATCTCTTCGCCGCGCCGATACTACGCTAATTCGCCGTAACTGGTATGCGGCCGGCGATCCGTTATTGTTGTTGCTGCTATTTGTGGCGAGTTATGCAAATCCTCACAGTAAAACTTAATAAAGTTTTCCCATTTGTCCCAATCGGATGTCCCTGCATTTTCTTGGGTCACGGGCAGTCACGCAATACAAATTTGGTGAGACGAACACACAATTTCTCTGAGCTAGTTGCGGCGTTTACGTAGCGGTAAACAGTCAAAAACAGTTCGTTACAATATGTCAGTTGTGATATATATATTCTTGATCATGGTCACTAGCCGAGTCGATATAGCCGTGTTTGTCCGTATGTCTGTCTGTCTGGTCTATCAGAAACTACAAAATCTAGAAAGTTAGGATTAGCCACACATATTCTAGGGCTTCCTACGCACCGCAAGTTTGTTTTAGCCGAGGGCCACGCCCCCTCAAACGCTCACAATCGCCTTTATCGATTTTAAAAGGTGTCTGGCGCCCACACCATTAAAGATTTCGGATTGATAACTGTAGACAAAACTTGGTTTCATCATTATACGCCCGAAACAAAAATCGAATCTAAACATTGGATTGAAAAGGGGGGACCGGCCCCAAAAAAACCTAAAGCTGTGTATTCGGCTGGGAAAGTGATGGCGAGTGTTTTCTTGGGACAGAAATGGAATTATTTTTATCGACTATCTTGAAAAAGGAAAAACTATAACAGGAGCGTACTACGCATCATTATTGGACAAGCTAAAGGAAAAAGATTTGAAAAATCGGCCACATTTGCAAAAAAAGAAAGTCTTGTTCCACCAAGACAACGCACCATCTCACACCTCAACAGTCGCCATGGCGAAAATCCACGAATTGCGGTTCGAACTACTTGACCATCCACCTAATTCACCGGATCTAGCACCAAGCGACTTTTTTTTGTTTCTTAAATTAAAACTGCGCTCGGCGGCCAGAGATTTTCGTCAAATGAGGAGGCAATCTCTTTCGTGAACTCGTATTTTGCAGACAAAGACGTCAAGTACTATTTGGAAGGGTTGCAGAGATGGGAGCATCTCTGGGAGAAGTGTGTGGAGTTACAAGGAGACTATGTAGAAAAAAAAAAAATAAATTTTGAAAAAGTCGCGTGCATCATGGTTAGGTCGGTTATTTATCAATCAGCCCTCGTATATCTCTTCATTTTTAGAATGTGTATGTATGTATGTTTTACTTTTAATATTAATATTAATATTTTTAATATTTTATATTTTTTTAATATTTTTTGGTCAACCTGAAAAGGTGCGTAAACAATATCGTCTCAGATGAGATCATTTTGTACTAGGGGAGAAAGCCTGTTCTTTTGGCTATAACTTTTTCCTAAATCATTTCGAAGTCAATTGCAAAGCCTTCGAGGAACGGTTCAAAATGTCAATATACTTTTTAAACTGGTCAAGCCCCAATACTGGAGTAATAACAGTTCGAAACTTACTTTCGCTGTTAACGGTATAGGGTAAAAGAGATAATTTTCATAAAATTTTATTGGACTATTTGGGCACTAATCCTTTGATCTAAAATGGAGTACATTTGTTGTGGTTTTTTTTTCTAACCTTTCTTTTGCTACTAAAAATGCTTTTTGACTCGGAGCTCCATATATTTTCATTTTTTTTTTATTTATTTTTTTTTATTGTTCTTCCTTGAGATCTAGAATTCAATTATTCCTTAAAAATTTCATTTTGTCATATTTTTGTTTTGCCACCCCTAACCGCTACTTAGGACATTTGGTTCAGTTTGACTGCAATCTAGCCCATCAAACTCTCGCCTACAAATTCGACCATGAGCGCAACCAGTACTGCGACTATGACCAATAGTTCAACCTGCAGAAGTCATAAGAAATAAATTAAAAACCATGTGTTATCGTATAGTAACCTCAACCATTTTCACCCTAAAAGGAATTTTTGAAGTTTGGCAAAATACCACGAAGATTGAAGACCAACAAAATATTATTTTCAATAAAGTTTCCCGAACAGAATGAGACGAATTTCAGGAATTTGACAGTGACGGAAATCGGTTCGTAATTTCTTCAACTGATGGCGCTTTAAGCTCAAATTTTTAATGCAGCCCCCTGATGTTCTAAGGAACCTTCAGTAAACACGGCGCGCAATTTAAACGAGCCGTTTGGCCGCTTTGGCCACATACTATTGATGCCCTTGGACTATTTGAGACCCCTTCTCCCCTACAGCAAAGAAGAATGTTATTCTTGCACTGCTAAGTAGGTTTTCATTCTTGTCTCGTTATATAATATTATAAAAACTAGCTATACCCAGTGTTGGGAAAGGTACTGTGTTTTTGTACCTAGGTAAGGTAAAAGGTATTGGGCAAAAATAAATACCTAGGTAAGGTAAAGGTACTTCAATTTCCCAGTACCTAGGTAAAGGTAAAAGGTAAATATATTGTTTTTTTATTTTTTATAAAAGCTGAGCTCAAGGAACCGAAAAAACGATTTTTAATTTTCCTTACAAAGTTCCATATTTGTCTTAGCTTTCTTAGCTTTCATGGCCTCGTAGTCCGTGTAACTGCTTGGATGAACCCTCTAAAGTTGTTGAAATTAAATCCAATTATTTATAAATATAAGCTTAAATAATTTTGTGTATATATTTTAAAAACACGCGGCATGAATAATTGTATGCACGTATCACTTCATTAATATATTTATGAAACCCTCATGTACATATTTGGCGCGCAAAAATTCCGTATGTAGAAACATTGACTATATGTATATTGTGCATATGTATATGCCGTTTGTTTACGTACATACGGCATTTTTGCGCGCCAAATACACTTTGGTTTCATAAATAAATTGATGTAGTGATTTCCCATCACATACATTCGTGCACAAAATTATATAAAATAAAACCGCGATTAGTTTTCATTCTCAAATATGTACATATCTCACACATAAAAATAGGCATAGGCTGTGTGTGCAGATTTCCTGTCGATTTATCATCGAATTTTATTGTTTTATTAACACACAACACGCACTTGCCGTCCGGGTTAAAAAATTTGCCATTTAATATTGTTGGCAACACTTTCTCGTTTAAATTTTCTTTTTCGGCCATGTCTGTCGCGCAAAGTCAAATTGTTTTGTGCATTTGAGAAAATTGCAATGCAAAGGTAACTTTACAAAACAAACATGAGAACGGCTAATTTCCAATGACTTTTAATGCTGCGTTCCGACTATTACAATTTCGAAACGAAATGATACAATGACGTGTAGATGTGGTGGATTTAGCTTATTTCAGTGTCGCAGTCAGATGTGGCTAGTTTAAATCAGAGCAATGTTTAATACATATGTAAGTACCTTAATAATTCCAAAGGTATATACAAATTTGTAGCTAGGTAAGGTAAAAGGTACCCAATTATTTTTATACCTAGGTAAGGTAAAAGGTACCACTAAATTGTACCTAGGTACGTACCTAGGTAAAAGTATCTAGGTAAGTCCCAACACTGGCTATACCCGGAGCGACTTTTTTCGCTTAAAATTAGTTTGCAGTTAGGAAATTAGGTTGTCAGGTCTTTCTTATATCTTATTTGCGCGTTTCTTGAAAACCTTTGCGTAAACAACCTTTGTAGGAGATTCTTCAAGAGAGAGATCCAGGGCGCTACTGGCAGAACTATATAATAAATGAATGCGATCTAAGTTAAAGTAGTAAATTTTTATACTTTCTATCATTTACAATGTTATCAATGCAATTTTAGTTTGTATATGTATAATATAATATGTATACTTATTTGAATTTGGAATTTGTTGTTTGGAATGAAACGAAAACATTTGTACACACACGAAAAGATTGGGCTCCCATACAAAAGTAGCGAAGTAACTTATTAATTTCCGATTCCACATTTAATCGATAATTATTATACCCGTTACTCGTAGAGTAATAGGGTATATTGTATTCGTGCAAAAGTATGTATCAGCTAGATAAATCTTAAATTTGGACTCTGTCAACCAAAAAAAGGTAAAAAATCCGAACTTTTAAAATTTACCATAAATCCAGTTTTCCATGGATTTGGGCCATATCCGGCTTGTTTTATTCGGTAGGATTTAAACTTTAAGTTTGTACCCATTATGACAAACACATTTTTCATCTTTGTCGAGCTGTTGCGCTGCCATTACTTTTCCAATCATATTGATCTGTATGGAAAAGTTAAGCTCTGATCTATTCACTTTAAAATAAAACGAAAACTAGCCCAATTGGGTGGATGTGAGCCGGGATATAGGAAGAAATTCGAAAAAAGTCAGAATTTAACATTTTGAACTTTAAAAATCTTTAAAAAAAAAACTGTGCCATCGAACATAAATTAGTGGTATTTTCGTGATCTAGGGCTCTAACACTAACAGAATTTGCAATCAATTGTCGTGGAGCACGTAAAGAATATTATTTTGTAAACTAGTGTAGAGTAAAAGGGTATTGATGCAAATGTATGTAACAGCTAGAAGGACGCGTTTCCGATCCCATAAAGTATATATATTCTTGCTCAAGGTCACTAGTCAAGTCGGTATAGCCATGTCTGTCTATCCGTCCGTATGAACGCTGAGATCTCGGAAACTACAAAAGCTAGAAGGTTGAGTGTGTGTGGAAAATCCACACATATTCAGCCAAGCGCCACGCCCCCAACCGCCCAATAACGATTTTAAAATGTGTCTGGTGCCCACACCTTTAAAGAATTCCTAGAAGTAAAAATGCAATTTTGTTGTGAATATTTATAACTATCGAAATGTAGAAGACATTTTTTAAGTCGGACCAATACGCAATCAAAATTTTATCCATCTCCCTCGCACTCCCTTTAGCTGAGTGACGGGTATTAGGTAGTCGGGATACCAACCCGACTATAGCCCTCTATCTTGTTTTTGAATAAATTTGGGCATGAATATCTTTTATTTCATTCCAGTATTGTGTAATGACGGGTGCGAAATTAAGGGCCGTTTTCTCGTCCGTACTTTGTTTCGCCTGCCGGGACAACGGAGCGATAAACAAGAAATGGTTTACTCGTCCTTATGTTAGCGCAGGTAGCGACCAATTTTGTCGCTGTACTTCATCCACCAAGCCAAATTTGTGCGGTTGGACTTGTGCGCAAGTGTTGCCAGACATTCGAGCGTTGTCAATCTGGTTCCACTCTTCATTCGAAAACAGCTGATTCTATTTACAGTTAAATATAAATAAAAACTGTTAAAGTCTTTCAATTGATTTTAAAATGAATCCCAAGCGATTTATCTTCAAACCAAACTCTGTGGGACATCAAGGCCAAAGAAATTACTTCGAACATTACAGTGATGAAGAATTTGTTAAAAGGTTGAATCTAAAGTAAAGAAGTAAGTGCATTCATTTGATTTAACTAATTTCATATAATCAAAAACCATTATTACATCATGGGCTAAGCGGCAGTTTTCTTATAACTGTTAGCGATTTTTGTGGTGTTAACGTGGCCACAGACAGTCTAGTTGTTAAGGAAGTTTATTTGGCTATAGCGTCTTTTTCCAAACAATTTATAAAATACCCGCGTATTGAAGATCTTCAAGAAAATTTTGTTGATTTTTATAAAATAGCCAAGTTTACGAAAGTCATAGGAGCCATAGATTGCACGCCCTTTAGAATTCAATCTCCCGGAGGCGATTTCGAAGACACCGATTCTACAAGAATTGTCTCCTGGTCATCGGTATAATTTTTACCGCGAAACTTTCTATCTATCATCAGCTGTTAGTATGACTGTTCTATGGTATTTTTCGATAGTTTTTTGACTAATTTTTGACAAATAGTTAACTCTTCTGTTGTGGAGTTGCCGCCTAGTCTCAAATTAGTGCGCCTTTTATTTGGAGTCTTAAATAACGGACGAGAAAACGAACACCGATTTACCACCTGGATAAATTTATATTTCCATTAGCTATATTTTACTTTGCAGGACGGACGAGAAAACGGCCCTTAAACTGTTTAAATCAACACCCCTTGTTCTCTGAACATATATTCTATTTCAATGTCCTCTGCTGTGGATGCGATGGATGCAACATCCGCTTCCAAGAGATACAACTGATTATCAAATACTGTCTTATAATCGTGAACCAGTTGCTTAATTTTATTAAAAAACTCATTGTTAATATAGTCGTGTTCTAACATTAAGAAAATTAGTTATTTAAATATCTCCGGAGCTAAATCTATCCCACAGGGACTCTAACATTAATAAACGTTCTCTGTAGTAAGCTGGTCAGTCCGCCTGTCGACGGAGTCCTTTTTGTAAATCCGAATGACATTCTGAACTTGCTCTCATGTAGATAACTGTCCTGTCAACAACTGATGAATGCTGCGGATTGGAGTCCCAATTTGAACAATTGTTGCGGTTTAAAGTCGGGGGTCACCAAATGTAGGTTTTCTACCGACACATTATTATACCCGTTACTCATACAGTAAAAGGGTATATTGTATTCGTGCAAAAGTATGTAACAGCTAGAAGGAAGCGTTTCCGACCCCATAAAGTATATATATTCTTGATGAGGGTCACTAGCCGAGTCGATCTAGCCATGTCCGTCTGTCCGTCTGTCTGTCCGTCTGTCTGTCTGTCTGTCTGTCCGTATGAACGCTGAGATCTCAGAAACTACAAAAGCTAGAAGGTTGAGATTTTCCACACATATTCTTGGGCTTCCTACGCAGCGCAAGTTTATTTCAGACGAGCGCCCCCTCTAACGCCCACAATCGCCCACTAACGATTTTAAAATGTGCCTGGCGGTCACACCTTTAAAGATTTCCGAGAAGTATAAATGCAATTTTGTTGTGTATATTTATACCTATCGAAATGTAGAAGACATTTTTCAAATCGGACCATTCATTAAAAAGTGATACGCAATCCAAAAATATATATCCATCTCCCTCGCACTCCCTTAAGCCGAGTGACGGGTATTAGGTAGTCGGGACACGAACCCGACTATAGCGTTCTCTCTTGTTAGATTTGTTTTTTGTGAGTGATGTTAATAATATAAGTTTGTATAATCAGCTAATCGTTCCGTCCTTTTCAAAACATGACCTTATATACCTGACCTATAATTTTGACCTTAACTTCACTGACCATACAATAGTTTACCGTGATTTTAAAAATATTAACTATATACTGCTGAGCGAAGCATTTGACCAGTGTATATGGGACAATACTTACAGTCTTCCAACAGTTGATCTTCAACTCAACCTTCTTCAACATAATATTAGCCACTTATACGATAGTTTTGTTCCAGTCAAAAGTAAAACAATTCGACCGTCCGAAAAGCCATGGTTTAGTAATAATATAAAATTGGCAATTAGAAAACGAAATGAAGCATACCAGAAGTGGAAAAGATACAAGACACCGCAACACCACAGCACGTTTGTAACGGCACGAAAAACGGTTACCAAAATAATCGATTCTGCAAAATCAAACTTTTTTAGGCAAAGATTTAAAAATGCAACCTCTTCGAGTCAAACATGGAAACAAATTAAAGCTCTAGGGATAGGTAAACAAAACATATCACAGGATCTAGATGTTGACATAGATGAACTCAACCTAAAATTAGCAGACTGCACAGTTCCTGAGGTCACAACCAACACGTACCTGAATTCAGTACCTGAAAACATCTGTGATACTAGGTTTAGATTTATGTGTGTTGACCAATGTGATGTCTTAGATAATATTCTTAAGGTTAAGTCTAACGCAGTTGGGCCTGACGATATTCATCCTAAATTTATAAAAATTCTACTTCCTAAACTTATCCACTATCTTACGCACACATTTAACACGGCCCTTACCACGTCTACGTTCCCGGATTGCTGGAAAACCGCCAAAATTATCCCAATACCCAAAGCAGGCAAAGAATACCGCCCTATATCTATTCTTTCATACCTCTCGAAGGTGTTTAAAAATATTGTCGCATCACAAATAAATAATTTTATATCTGTCAACAGCCTCCTTAATGATCATTAATCTGGATTTAGAAAAAATCGTAGCTGCACATCAGCCATCTTAAAAATAACAGAAGATATTCGTCAACAGACGGACAACTCTTATGTCACCTTCCTACTGTAGCTGGACTATAGCAAAGCGTTCGACACAGTGAATCATGAAATCCTGTGCTCAAAACTCAAAAACTTTTATTTCTTTTCTAATACTGCCGTCAAACTTATGTGTTCGTATCTTAAAAACCGTCGCCAATATGTTGTATCGTCAAATATTTGTTCTTCGTTTGCGTATCTGAAGCGTGGTGTACCCCAGGGTTCGGTTCTCGGACCACTATTATTCACCCTCTATATAAATGATCTTCCATCTGTGTTGTCGACATGTAGTGTCCATTTATATGCTGATGATGTCCAGATGTATGTTAGTCGTCCCTTAGGGCTAGTACTCAACCCAACAAAAAGTCGTCCAAAACAAAAACTTCATATGAAACAAAATATTTTGACGTTGTTTTTCATATGAAGTTATTTGTTTTGGACCACTTTTTGTTGGGTTGAGTACTAAGCCTTAAATAGAATTAGTGAGTGTTTAGATATTTGTAGAATGGAGCTTGGTAAAGTAAATGAATGGATAACTAACAACGGTCTCGCCATCAATCCATCAAAATCAAAGTTTTAAAAATAAGTTATGCAATAATACACTAAGCCCCCTGATGATAAATAACACACCAATTGATTACGTGGAAACCGCCAATAATCTGGGTATCACATTCAATAGAACATTGAACTGGGATGACCACGTAAATAAAGCGATAGGCAAAACATATGGGCTAATAAGATCCTTGTCACTAGTTAAATGTTCCTTACCTGTTACTGTGCGTCTACTTATTGCGAAGTCTTGTCTAATACCCACACTCTTCTATGGTCTAGAGATCTATGCAAATTGTGATTTTGCAAGCCAACATAAACTGAAAGTAGCATACAATAGTATTGCGCGTTTTATATTTAATTTGCATAGATCCAACCATGTAACTCAATTTGCTTACAAAATATTTAACCTTAGCTTGGCAGATTATATTAAAAGCCGAAATATAATTTTTTTACACAAAGTTATATACACCAGAGAGCCATCATACCTATTTGAAAAACTACAAATCTCCAGATCTACAAGAACAAAGAATATTATATGCATCCGACACAGGTTTCTGCTCTCAAATAGACAATTTTTTGTTAATGCGATTAGAACGTGGAATGAACTTCCCAATTACATAAAAGAAACTAGGAGCGCACCTCTATTTAAGACAAAACTTCTTTCACACCTAGAAAATAGCAGCTCTAGTTTGCTATAAGCTGTATTATCCTATCTTAACATTGCGACTTATCCCCAAAACTTCTTCCTTTGTTTTTTTTTTTTTTTTTTAAATTCGACTTAACTATATTTGTCATTCTGTACTTTCAATAATTAATTTAAAATGTATGTCATTAGATTTAAGAACCAATATTGTTCGAATATAAAATTGATTATCCGTTGTGACAAGCGCAGTAATTTATTAGTTATGCAACTTGTAGCGTTAGGAAGCCAAAACAATAAATAATAATAATAACAGCTTACATTTAAGCCCACACATAGCAACCTGCTTGCGAACTCTTTTCCGCTCATAACAAACTACAAATAATTAAAAAAAAACCCAAAAAACAATGAGCTGAAGCATTATTTAATTTGTTCCATCCATCCATCCATTTTTGCCATCGATTTGATTTGTTCTCGCAGTCATCGTTCCAATTTTCACTGTCAAGAGGAAGAATTCAGAGTTGCACCGAGAAAACATCGCCTAACTATCGCATAAAAGAGCCCGTCAAAGTCCGTCAAAATTGGATGGCGGACTAACTGGGAAATTTTCGGAACGGCAAAACCTTACGGACCATCCGTTCAGCAGATGGTAGATGGTGGATGGAGCTCTATGGGAAGACCCTATTAAACGGATGGACTGTATGGGAAGAGACTATTAGGCGGAGGGGATTTTTGCCTAAATTACCGAAATCCATTTCCGCAACTTTTCTCCTTAAGAAATAGACAGAGACGCGGAATGTCACTACAACTATGGTTCAGGGGAAAATGTTACCGCATTTCCGCTATTTCAATAATTTTAATTTTTTGCGTGATAAGGTGGTTACTGTTGCATTATACTGCAATGGCTTAAGTCAGCTGTTATAAGCATATCGTTGGTGGTGCAGGACCAAAGAATCTTGCAGCCGCTAAAAACTCAGAAAATGATCTCATCGTGAGAGGAGTTATAGCTATTCTATTTTACGGAATCAGCAACAGTCAGCTCATGTCCCATTTGGCAAGACCTGGCAAGGGCGCTTTTTGGGGTAATTAATATCCCTGAATAGGACCTTATCTTTGACCAATTTGCTAATAGCAATGAAGAAATCCATTTTTATACCCTTTACTCGTAGAGTAAAAGGGTATATTGTATTCGTGCAAAATTATGTAACAGCTAGAAGGAGGCGTTTCCGACCATATAAAGTATATATATTCTTGATCAGGATCACTAGCCGAGTCGATCTAGCCATGTCCGTCTGTCTGTCTGTCTGTCTGGATGAACGCTGAGATCTCGGAAACAACAAAAGATAGAAGGTTGGGATTTCCTACACATATTCTTGGGCTTTGGTGCCACGCCCCCTCTAACGCCCACAAACCGCAAAAAGCCTTGTCGCCCACAGTTTTGTGTATGAATAGTACCAATTCCGTGCCATAGATGGCGCGTCGCCGCGTGCTCAACACTTCTGCTGGTGCTGAAATAAGCTGGTCACTCTAACTTGGAATATGTGAATGCAAAATGTAAATTATTTGAAATGGGGCGCGCGAAAAACATACAAGAAGGCATATTTATATTAAAGTTGCTAAGCTGAATAACGGGTATTTAATAGTCGAGGAACTCGACTATAGCGTTCTCTCTTGTTAAAATGACAAATCATTAGGGAACGTTTATCGGATAGTGGATGGATTTCTGTGGGAAAAGGCTATTAGGAAATACCCAAAATTGAAAAGACCTACAAATAAATATAGCAAAATACCGAATAGTGGAAACCGTTCGCAACACATACGATAAATATGGACTTCTCGATGGTTATGTTTTAAAAAGCAATACGCAGTCATACTGTTCAAATTGATTATATTAAAATAATTAAGCTAATATAACATTCTATAAAAGGATTTAAGATAAAAGTACAAGAGAAATGTCTAATGAGGCTTTTATTGAGGAAAAAATTGGTAAACGATGGGACCGTTGTGTCTCAGACACATTAGTTAAAGGATGTAAGTAAAGACTTATGTAACCTACATATGATACAAAAGTAGGTACATATGTACATACATACTTACATATGTTACGAGGTTCCTATTTATCAGCGATTTAACAGAATGCATCAAATATTACATAGTTTTTGGTGAAAACTCATTAATGAATTAGATAATACTGACAATTTTAATACATATGTATGTATACAGTGGCTCCATCACCTAATCGGACAGTCAGATAAACGTTCACAAAAACTGAACAAAATGGGTAGTTTAATTCATCATGAAGATGAAGACCGGGCCCCTCGTTTTATATCCTTGCAGGGTATTATGATTCCAGTTAGAAGTTTGAAACGCAGTGAAGGAGACGTTTCCGACCCCATAAAGTATTTATATTCTTGATCAGCATCACTAGACGAGTCGATCTAGCCATGGCCGTCTTTCTGTTTCTACGCAAACTAGTCTCAGTTTTTGAGGTATCGGGATAAAACTTTATTATTATTATTATTATTTATTGTTTTGGCTTCCTAACGCTACAAGTTGCATAACTTATAAATTACTGCGCTAGTCACAACGGATAATCAATTTTATATTCGAACAATATTGGTTCTTAAATCTAATGACATACATTTTACATTAATTATTGAAAGTACAGAATGACAAATATAGTTAAGTCGAATTTAAAAAAGACATAGGAATAAGTTTTGGGGATAAGTCGCAATGTTAAGATAGGAAAATACAGCTTATAGCAAACTAGAGCTGTTATTTTTTAGGTGTGAAAGAAGTTTTGTCTTAAATAGAGGTGCGCTCCTAGTTTCTTTTATGTAATTGGGAAGTTCATTCCACGTTCTAATCGCATTAACAAAAAATTGTCTATTTGAGAGCAGAAACCTGTGTCGGATGCATATAATATTCTTTGTTCTTGTGGATCTGGAGAATTGTAGTTTTTCAAATAGGTATGATGGCTCTCTGGTGTATATAACTTTGTGTAAAAAGATTATAGTTCGGCTTTTAATATAATCTGCCAAGCTAAGGTTAAATATTTTGTAAGCAAATTGAGTTACATGGTTGGATCTATGCAAATTAAATATAAAACGCGCAATACTATTGTATGCTACTTTCAGTTTATGTTGGCTTGCGAAATCACAATTTGCATAGATCTCTAGACCATAGAAGAGTGTGGGTATTAGACAAGACTTCGCAATAAGTAGACGCACAGTAACAGGTAAGGAACATTTAACTAGTGACAGGGATCTTATTAGCCCATATGTTTTGCCTATCGCTTTATTTACGTGGTCATCCCAGTTCAATGTTCTATTAAATGTGATACCCAGATTATTGGCGGTTTCCACGTACTCAATTGGTGTGTTATTTATCATCAGGGGGCTTAGTGTATTATTACATAACTTCTTTTTAAAAATGATCAAGCACTTTGATTTTGAAGGATTGATGGCGAGACCGTTGTTATTTGCCCATTCATTAACTTTACCAAGCTCCATTCTACAAATATCTAAACACTCACTAATTCTATTTAAGGGACGACTAACATACATCTGGACATCATCAGCATATAAATGGACACTACATGTCGACAACACAGACGGAAGATCATTTATATAGAGGGTGAATAATAGTGGTCCAAGAACCGAACCCTGGGGTACACCACGCTTCAGATACGCAAACGAAGAACAAATATTTGACGATACAACATATTGGCGACGGTTTTTAAGATACGAACACATAAGTTTGACGGCAGTATTAGAAAAGAAATAAAAGTTTTTGAGTTTTGAGCACAGGATTTCATGATTCACTGTGTCGAACGCTTTGCTATAGTCCAGCAACAGTAGGAAGGTGACATAAGAGTTGTCCGTCTGTTGACGAATATCTTCTGTTATTTTTAAGATGGCTGATGTGCAGCTACGATTTTTTCTAAATCCAGATTGATGATCATTAAGGAGGCTGTTGACAGATATAAAATTATTTATTTGTGATGCGACAATATTTTCAAACACCTTCGAGAGGTATGGAAGAATAGATATAGGGCGGTATTCTTTGCTAGCTTTGGGTATTGGGATAATTTTGGCGGTTTTCCAGCAATCCGGGAACGTAGACGTGGTAAGGGCCGTGTTAAATGTGTGCGTAAGGTAGGGGATAAGTTTAGGAAGTAGAATTTTTATAAATTTAGGATGAATATCGTCAGGCCCAACTGCGTTAGACTTGACTTTAAGAATATTATCTAAGACATCACATTGGTCAACACACATAAATCTAAACCTAGTATCACAGATGTTTTCAGGTACTGAATTCAGGTACGTGTTGGTTGTGACCTCAGGAACTGTGCAGTCTGCTAATTTTAGGTTGAGTTCATCTATGTCAACATCTAGATCCTGTGATGTGTTTTGTTTACCTATCCCTAGAGCTTTAATTTGTTTCCATGTTTGACTCGAAGAGGTTGCATTTTTAAATCTTTGCCTAAAAAAGTTTGATTTTGCAGAATCGATTAGTTTGGTAACCGTTTTTCGTGCCGTTACAAACGTGCTGTGGTGTTGCGGTGTCTTGTATCTTTTCCACTTCTGGTATGCTTCATTTCGTTTTCTAATTGCCAATTTTATATTATTACTAAACCATGGTTTTTCGGACGGTCGAATTGTTTTACTTTTGACTGGAACAAAACTATCGTATAAGTGGCTAATATTATGTTGAAGAAGGTTGAGTTGAAGATCAACTGTTGGAAGACTGTAAATATTGTCCCATATACACTGGTCAAATGCTTCGCTCAGCAGTATATAGTTAATATTCTTAAAATCACGGTAAACTATTGTATGGTCAGTGTAGTTAAGGTCAAAATTATAGGTCAGGTATATAAGGTCATGTTTTGAAAATGACGGAACGATTAGCTGATCATACAAACATATATTATTAACATCACTCACAAAAAACAAATCTAATAATGTGTTACGTGTTCTGCTGAAGTGGGTTGGAAATGAGAGATTCACTGGTTTCAGACCTAGCGATTCCATGTTGCTGGTAAGATGAGATTCCCTCAGAATATCACTATTAAGATCGCCCGCAAGGATTACATCAGTAAAGTTTACTGTAATATCTGACAGAAGATTGATGAGATCATCATAATTTGTGTTACAATGCGGACGATAAATGCAGCCAATTAATAGATTTTTCTGCATTATCGGGTTATGTAATTCAAGAAAAATATATTCTATTGCACTGTTTATTGTGTGTTGACAAATAATTTTGGCTTTTAATTTTTTGTTTACATATATTGCAACTCCTCCCCCATGACTAACACGATCTGAACGGTACACATTATATCCATCACACGATATTAGCACATCACACAGACTCTGGACAAACCATGTTTCAGACACACAAATAACATCAATTTCCGAATTTACAAACATATACCTAAACTCTTCAATTTTCTTTGGCAGGCTTTGGGCATTTATATGACAAATCTTGAGACCAGGTTTCTGCTTTGCCAGGATGCGCAGAAGGGCATGACTATTTGCTGATAGATTATTCAAGTTTTCTTCCATTGCTAATAGTTTTAAATGTCAAAATAGAATAACAAGGACTACACACCAGACAAGAAATTTGACTAACTACTAAATTAACAATGCGACTCATCCTAGACAAAAGACTTACAAGAATTAAAGATATTAAACTAATTTCAAATCCTAAAGTAGAAATAAAAAATATTTTAATTACGAAATGAATTATTCTCTAAAGCGGCATCTCTGCTTGAGTTAATTTCGCCCGCATCTCTACTCAGATCAGAAAGCTCATTAGAGCTTTGCACATAGTAAGCCTCTCCTCCGTCTATAGGCTTGATAAATACGTCTCCACGGCGAGTAAAGACGGCCGCAACCCGCTTTTGTTTTTTGAGTCGCATGGCATGTTTAAAGATTTCATAATTTGTTTTTGTTAATTGCTCGTTTAAATATATAAATGCCGGCGAGTCAAAACCGATCAACTGTAAGCTCAGCTGCGATTTGGTTGTTCGTCGGTGCACTCCAATCGCCCGCAGCAGCGCAGCTTTTTCGCGCACGTGATCCATTTTTATTATTATTATTGGATCAACAAGTGAGTTTCTTTGGCGCGGGCGGACTCGAAAAATAGACCTAACTCGCGGAGGAGGGGTCAGGTGTAGTGAAAAGCAAAGGCGATTGAAAAGAGTGGTGAGATTTTCCCCTTCCACTTGCGGCACACCATGCCAGCGAAGGTTGCATGCAACATCCGCGGCCTCCTGTGCATTGCTTTTCGCTGCCAGTTGAGCATCCAGTTCACACACTTGTTGTTTCAGTGTATTCACCTCTCTTGCCTCGGTTTCCAGCTCTCGCACTCGTTTCGTAAGATTCTGTATTTCGGTGTTCATTACATCGAATTTGGCCTGTAGAGTGTTAAGAAAGCGGGCCTCGCTCTCTCGATACTCTGAGCCTAGTGACTCCCTTTGCTCCGCGAATTTATCATCGATCAGCTGCAAAAGTTCCATGTTAATTTCCTTCCGTTGACTCGAGAATTTTTCTTCAATTTGTTGCAGCAATTGTGTGTCCGACGGGCGAGCTACCTTGATGTCGGTATTCGATTTTTCACTCCTTAGTCGCTTAGATGCACTCATAATGTTGTTATTTTAATAAAATGTTTGAGTTTGAGTGATTTGTGTAATTGTATTAGGTTTTGATTTGTGTGTGTTTTTGGTAGTTGTTCAGTCTTTATGCACTGCAGTTTATGTATGTGGAAGTTTCTTTTCTTCTTCCCTCCCACTTTCGCACCAAAATAACTATGTTTTAAGTGTTTTTATACAAAAGTGTTGAGATTAGACGAACGATTTGACCGCTAAATGATCTCAGACCACAGGCGGTTTATATTCAGATAAAAATTGTTTATATTTTTAGATTTTTTCGACTTTTTGAGCTAGTGTTTCGGGAGCTCTGCAAAAACGCGACTGTTCTCGACTGATTCTTTTTGTATTGCCTAAAAGTCTTCTTTCTATTGCAGGTAGTATATATGTCGGAACCGACCGGATCGGACAACTATATCTTATGGCTCCCATAGGAACAATCGGAAAAAAAAACTTTAAAAAATTCTAGCTTCGGTGTTTTTTGAAATATTACCTTCTACTTTTGGGGATGTTATTTTTTAAATATATCTGAATTTCGAATTAATTATTTAAAAAATCGGACTACTATATCATATAGCTGCCATAGGAACGATCGGAAAATTAATGGAAAAGTAATAGGAAATAAATTCTAGCTTCTTTGGTTTTTATTGTATTATCCCCTACTCTAGGATATGACTCTTTTTAAATATTTTCGAATTTCAATTTTAATTTGATCAAAATCGGACGACTATATCATATAGCTGCCATAGGAACGATCGGAAAATTAATGAGAAATATTAGAAAATTCAACATTTTTGCGATTTGTAAATTAATAGGAATGATCTGCAAGGGTATATAAGCTTCGGCTGGCCGAAGCTAGCTTCCTTTCTTGTTTTTTTAAATATTTCCTTCTTCTCTTGGGAATATTATTTTTTAAATATTTCGGAATTTCGAATAAAATTTTTAAAAAATCGGATCACCATATATAGCTGCCATAGGATCGGTCGGAAAATTAAATGGAAATTAATAGGAAATTATATACCCTTGCAGATTATTCCTATTAATTTACAAATCGCAAAAATGTTAAATTTCCTATTATTTTATATTAATTTTTCGATCGTTTCTATGGCAGCTATATGATATAGTAGTTCGATCTTTTTAAAATTAAAATCGAAATTCGGAAATATTTAAAAATAGTCATATCCCAGATTAGAAGAGAATGTAAAAAAAAATAAAAAAAGATATAATTTGTTTTCCTATAAATTTTCATTTAATTTTTCGACCGTTCCTATGGCAGCTATATGATATAGTGATCCGATTTTTAAAATATTTAATTCGAAATTCAGAAATATATAAAAAATAATATTCCCAAGAGTAGAAGGTAATACTTGAAAAAACACCGAAGCTAGAATTTTTTAAGGGGTTATATACCTTTTCTTTTTTCAAAAAAACGAAAATTTTTTTTTTGCTGAATCCTAAAGTATATAACCTAGAGAACATTCTCCCAAATTTTCATAAAGATCCGAATAATAGTTCGATAGGAAAACTGCGTTTTGTCTGCTCGACTTCAATAGTAGCACATACTCAACGTAAAACTTTGAATGCGATTATCTCAAAGTCGTGTTTTTCCAAAAGTGCCTTCGCTGTGACCACGATTGCGCAAGAACTATTTGATCGATCTTCTTCAATTTGTTTTTAAATTATTCGTAATGATTGTGCCGAGTTCGTGAACGATTCAGTTTTTATGCGCCAACTTTGATTTCGCAGATCAGAATTTTTTAATAAAATTTTTAGAACTCGAAAAATTAACTTTTTGGAAAAATTGTTGCTGTATGCAGAAAAAACCAAATATTCTTGAAAATAATCGTTCACGAACTGGAAACATTACTATACTAATAAAATTTGTTTGGTTTTTTGATTTCAATTGACCTGCTGGACTTCCATCGTGGTAACCGCAAGCCGCTATAAAAAAATAAGGGTTCCGAGAGAATTGCCATAACTTCGTAAATTATTCATATTTTTTAAAGAACAAACGCTTGTTGTTTTGATAAAATCATGTACTATCAATAAAAAATAACTTCAGTGTCATAAAATAATTGCTACACACCTGAAAAAAAACGCAAAGTTCACTCAATTTTTTCGCTCAAAAAGGTATATAACCCCTTAAAGTTTTTTTTTCCGATCGTTCCTATGGGAGCTATAAGATATAGTTGTCCGATCCGGTCGGTTCCGACATATATACTACCTGCAATAGAAAGAAGACTTTTGGGAAAGTTTCATCCCGATAGCTCAAAAACTGAGAGACTAGTTTGCGTAGAAACAGACAGACGGACGGACAGACGGTCAGACGGACATGGCTAGATCGACTCGTCTTGTGATGCTGATCAAGAATATATACACTTTATGGGGTCGGAAACGTCTCCTTCACTGCGTTGCAAACTTCTGACTGAAATCATAATACCCTCTGCAAGGGTATAAAAATTATATCTTTGTTGATTTTTATTACATTCTCTTCTTGACTGGGATATTGCATTTCTTTAACATTCCAAAATTTCGAATACAATTTAACAAAACTCGGACGTCTATATTTAAGAGTATGCAAGAGTATATAAGCTTCGGCTGGCCGAAGCTAGCTTAATTTCTTGTTATAAATGTATTTTTTGTCATGTTGGTTGCCGCCATTAAGCGGATTTTAATTTTTCGTTTGCTCACAACCTGGTTAGATCCAGCGTGGTCGTCTACACCGTCTTTAAAACCCTATGCCGTGCACAATAGGTTGATTAGGTCTTAGGCTAAGGGTGTCACCGGTCATCAAGCAAGGGTATATATAGTTCAACCCCCAAGTTTAACTCAACAGGCCCAGGATGCCGAAAGTCAGGATCTGCTCACGGCAGTTTTTTTTTGTATTTCAAGATCATTTGTAATCAGGGCTGTGAACCCATTATTATTTTGGAATGGGTTCTGTTCGAGGTTCAAACCTAATCTGCAGATAAGGTTCTGGTTTGCGGACCGGTTCATTGATGACCCTGACCAGGGTTCACGTTTAAACCAGGGTTAACAAAAAACGTTTTTTTTTTTAATTATATAAAGTCAACATTTATTTCCGTGTATTTATAAAACCAAGGTCGCTTTCTGGCGTATTTCGTCTATGTTTATACTCGTTACTCGTAGAGTAACAGGGTATATTCCCTTCAGTACCAGATGTCACTTTTCCCTCAGTAATCACCAAAGGAAAACCCGAGGACAGGTCATCTGTACTCGAGGACGCACCGAGGACGCCACATAGAGAAAATTGTATGGGAGTTCCGCTTTTTTCTCTAGTACAACAACAAATTATTAGACAAGGAAAGAGAGCGCAATATATAAATACCGACTGCTCTGCTGACGTCGACAGCGGCCGAACGTTTGGCCTAAGGAATTGTCCCCGATATGGGACGCCTGAACTGAAGGGTTGTTATCGTGCAAAAATATGTAACAGCAAAGAGAATATAAACACTAAGAGGTGTAACGAGCAGCAAGAAAATGTTGGGATGCAGTTTAATTTTTGCCAAACGTGACTCAGACGTATTCATTCTATTTATAGAGTGCCGTTACTTTACTTCTCTCTCGCTCTCGGAACTCCGCGCTGCATAAAAGTCCAAATTTAATTTTTGTCTCATTTGTCGATTCTTGAATTATGTTGCCGAAGAGGAATCGACCTAAAAGGCACATAGCGCGTAACATTTCAAAACGGGCTGTGACGCATTGCGTAAATGTGTGGCCCGCGAATAATGCGATTGATGTTCGACTCCTCTCTGATGTGGGGAAAATGTACATTTTGTTAAACTAGATTTTTATTTATTTTATTTTGTTTTTTTAAGCTGTATTTTGGTTGTCAAGTACAAAAAAGAAGAAGCATTTTACATTTGAATTAAAAGTTTATAAAATACGCATAACGTTTTTACTACTTATATTATTTAATTTAAAAAATGGTTATTGCAGTATACAATTTAAATTCAATATAGGGACCAAAAATAATAATAATTTTATATCTCAAACAAAAATCAACCACACTATCGCTAGAAACAAATAATTTACACCGTAATTATTTAATTAGTTAATGGTCTTTACATTTCCTTAAATTTCAAAAGTTTATATTGAATGAACAATGTTTTTAAATAATACAAAGAAGACTTATAAGTTCAGATTAAGATTAATAATTCATAAAGTGTTCATCACTTAAGGTTATTTAAAATTTTACCTATGTTCCAAAATATCTTCATTGCTATCCCTGAAATCAGATAAAATATTAATGTGGGAATACGGCGAAAAATTTTGAAAGATGAAAGTTATATATTATTACACACAAAAATAAAATTGTCAAAAAACACCAACCACAAAAAATTTTCAATTCTGTCACGGATATAGGTGTGTGTCTTTGCTAATTTTGTGTATTTGTTGTTGGGAAAGAAACTATTTGCTTAGTAGAATGGACTATTTTTTGTGGTTGGGGACTGATTGAAAATTATAACAGTTGATTTTACCAAGTTTTTTTTGTGTGTAGATTGATGGAATTGAATGTATGCATTGCATAGACAAAATATTATTTTTTATTTCCCTTAGTAAATACACTATATGTTAATACGATCAGAAAATTCCCCACGATGTTAAAAAAAACGAACTTTGGCTCGGAGTAGTTAGGCTTCGGAGTGGTTCACAATGTGAACTTCACATCCCTGTTTGTAATCGGTACTGACTGCTGATTTGTCATGACGAGAGTTTCGAAGTCAGATGTGTATAACGAGGCCTTTAGTTGTGCCCCAGTTGCACCTATTTTTCTCCTTCCGACTCCTGATATTTCCCTTCTTGAATCCGTAAGCAACAACAGATCTGTCATCCTCCTTAAGATCCGCGCTTGTGATCTGCGCCGGAATCTGGATTACTTTCCTGTTTGGCATCCATTTCTTGGTATGGCGAAAATTTTTCTAGTGCCTATGATGGCCATGTTTCACTCAGCAGAGTACCACTCTTACCTAACGCCCACAAAACCGTTCAACGATCGGTCTAGCGCACGCATTTTTTACGATTTTGTAAAGTTGTAAATTTGTTTTTTTTTTAATTATCAATACCCAAATTATACTTATCCAAAAAATAAAACTTTGCAAAGAGGTGGATAAGAAAGAAGAAGAAGAAAACATGAAACTAAAAGTAAACAATTTTTGTTTATTATTAAATTAAACTAAAAAACGTTGTTCATTTTCATGAGTAAGCGTAATTCAGCAGCACTAGATTTTATATTCTTGCTATTCATTCGCCAAAATATCGACATTGCCAAAGGATTTACTCATTGCGGCAACGTTTTTGTAACCACTGGTTGGGAGGACCTGGCCAATGAGCTAAATCCCCATGGACTACCATGTAAAACCGCTTGTAAGAATATCCTCTGCATCATAACCTCTCGCAAGTACTCTAGAGCAAGAGGTTGTGCAGATGGCATTTTGGTACGCTTTTAAAATTCTTCTTACAAATGTAAATAAACCAACGCAGGGCTGCAATATGTATTTTTTTTTCTTTTATTGTGTACCATATGCGCTTTAATAAAAAAATTTTGTTGTAATTTTGCTAGAAAAACATCGCATCCACTGCACTCGATAATCAGTCTGCTGTTCCACTGCTAAATAATGGCCTTTTAAACAGTGCACTATGGGGAAAAATTCCGTTTTTTTGGCATAAACTCTAGTTTTAAAGATAGGGCCTTGAAAATTATAATATATACTCCTTATGCACAAATAGAATTTCGGTTTTTTCCATTTTTTGAAAAAACCTTACGGTTGTAAAAACACCACCCACAGCCACCCACCCACCACCTCCCCATTATGGTCAACCCCCTAAAAATTTGTAAGAATATTTTTTTTATTAATAAAAAACATTTTTATATAGATAACTTATGTAAGATATAATATTAATAAAATAAAATTTAATTATTCTCCATCGAAACTCTCTGAAACAAGCAAGAAAGTTAAAAAATTGGGTTTGCCATACCTAGACACCAACTTCAATCATTCTTCTTCAGGTTCTGCTTCCAAATAAACACTATCCAAATCAAAGAAATTGATTTCACCATCTTCGTCTTCCTCCGTACTTTCAATATCGTTTGTAACATCGGAATTCATATGCAGCTAAACAGTGATTTATTGAAAAAGGGGCAAAAACGGGCAAAAAGCAATGATAACACCTGTTTCTTTATCATTTTGTTAATACATTTATATTACAACCTTGCGTCGATCGGCGTAGATTCTTAACTAAAGCTTAACAGAACACAATAACTTTTGTTAGTTTTCGGCTAAAAGAGACATACACAAGACATTAAACAACAGGACAATGCAAACAGTTACAACACAATTTGTTTTGAGAAGTATTTAAGCATACCTTGACGTAAATTTTCCATATTTTTGTTTATTTTTTCGCCCTCTGAACACTTTGCACGACGATGGGAAACTTTGGAGTAAAATTAGCGCGCTTTTTTCTTAGAGATGAGCACGTTAATCGATAGACTTTGATAGGCTACAACAAATTATCGGTGGCACGTAAAATTTTTTTTTAAATTGTTCTAATAAGTTTAACCGTTTTACTATTAAAATAAAATATTTGTTTTTTAAATTAGTAACTTTTATTTTTTGCGTTTATGCCAAAAAAACGGACTTTTTCCCCATAGTGCAGTGGACTAAGAAATTCGATGATTCTTTGAAAGACAGATTTAAGCCTTTTGAATTAGTAATTTGATGATGCAGAAGAAGTTAAATACCAAATAAAGCGACTAAGGTCGAACAAAGCCCTTGGGCATGACAGCATTTACGGTAAAGTAGCTAAAGCTTTGCCAGTAGCAGCTATTTAGTTCATTACGCGTATCTTTAATGCTATGATTGTTCTTTCATATTATCCGTAGCAGTGAAAGCATGCGATTGTTGTTATGATCCCCAAGAAAAACGTCTCTCCCTGCTGTGCAGATTCTATAATTTAGTGTTCATATGTTCCAGGATGCAATTCCAGACTTAGACGCATTGACTTTCAAACTGCTCAATCTTTGTAATTACTACTTTTTGTTAATCTCAAAGTATTTATTTAATATATAAAGCTATGAAGGGCTCATTGGACTTGAAAAAATATACAGGAAATTTTTGATTTGATGGACGTTGATGCACTACGAGCAGTACAAACAAATGGCCCAACGAAACCAAGCACATGCTTGTTTCGCGCCCTTTTATCAATTTGGGCAAAAATGCGCGTTCGCGAGGAAGAATAAATATTAGTTTTTAGTACCGGGATAGGAGTTGAAATGCAAATTAAATGATAAAGGATGTTATAATTATTACAAAGAACGCGAGAGGGCTCGTGCAGACTAAAATTTGATGTACAACGTGGTAAATTAAGAGGCTAATAATTTCGTGTTCATCTAACGGGAACATTAAAAGTTAGACGGCTTACAAGTTCTATAGAATCAATATCACTTTGCATAAAAATAGTACCAAGCATTATTCTACGATTTGCAAGTGTTTGTTAATTAAGCAATAATAATCTACTATGTAGGAAGGTAGCCTTACGTTTTGATCCCAGTTCAAATTACGAAGAGCAAAAAGAAGACATTTTTTTTGTACTGTTCCAAACCGAAGAACAATATTCCAATATAGGACGGACAAGGGAGGTAAATAGTAATTTTGTTATATAAGGGTCGTCAAATTCTTTTGACTAACGCTTTATAAACCCAAAAACACTCATAGCTTTTTTGACAGTCAGCATTATGTGGCAGTCAAATTTAAGCATCGGGTACAGAAGAACGCCTAAATCATTTACTGAATATATTCGGCCAAGTGGCAAGTTCTGAAGCAAATAACTTATAAACGTTGGAGTAACCCTATGAAAGGACATTACGTTACATTTCAGGCAGTTAAAATTTAAGAGGTTATACTCACTGGCACTCCAGATGACACGTGGATCATTTTAGAAAGGCGATCGGTTCTGTAGGTATTAAAGTTGTTTGACAGAACATCAGAGTCGGTTATCTCTGGTTTCAGCCAAGTTTGTGTAAAAGCTAAAATATCGTCCGTTAATGCCGAGGAGTCAGCATAAAGCTTGGGTAGCTTTATGTTAAGTCCTCTAACATTTTGGTAAGCCAAGAATAAGTTTTTTATCACCATGGAAGGCCTGTTATTTGTTCTCGGTTTATTAGGAACAAATTCTTTTATAACCAAATCATCATTAAGCCAAAAGCATTCAGATATCAGTAAACCAGCGGTCGGCACACACATACGATGACATTTTGTTTTATATATGTGTGAGTAATTTCCACTGCCCAGCGGGAATGTGAGAAGTTGGTTTTTGTGTTCTTGAAATCCTGTTCCTTTTTGCAGGCGGCGGTGTAGGGATAGATAATTTCTGAGTGCTAAATGAGGGTGGGTTTCTGAGTAGCATCAATATCAGGCCATTTATGCGCTGTGTGATTTCTGTGGCACTATGATTATAATATTTTTTAACAAAAAAATCACCAACTTATAATATTCAAAAATCCTATGATTTACACCAAAACCAAAAGACTTTTTCTCACATTTAGTTTTAATTTTTAGTAATTTTAAAAGTCGTAGAAAAAATATTAATAATTGTTAATCAAAAAAATTAAACTATATAACATTATTATCATAATGTCTATAATGATAATATTAATTTATTTTACTCAACATTTTTCAAATAATAATAAGGATGAATGTGGAATTCAACCAAATTATAGAGAAAAGCCACGGTAAGACGATTAAAATATTTGATCACATTTATCAAGGAATTACATTAAATTCCAAAGAAAACTATTGTTGTTTTTTACATTTTTAAACATTTTCTGTGAAATAAAATAATTTGATCGTCAGATCGTGGCCTAAGCCATTTTTAAGTGTTGTTAAAATATAAAAATTCGTGTTGGTGGTATTGATAACACGAAAAATGCCTAATATACCTATAATATACGTAACCTTTAATGATTACGGTCCCTGAAAAGTATTGTTTAAATATTTATTCGGCGCCAAAGTGTGACCCAACTTTACAACGAAATTTACATCACATTTATCTGCATTTTGTATGGTATTATCAAGAATATAATGCAGGGTCACATCATTTTTAAATTTGTTGGAAAAAGTGAAAAAAAAGTGAAAATAGTTAATTTTAATCTAAAAAACAATAAAAAGGTGAGTGATAAAATGAATTTTGTCTTTTTATAACCCTTTTATCAGCGGTACAAAGGTTAGTATCACAGATATTTTCGCCATGAATAAATATACGCCTCCGGATGCTATCTTCAACACAAATTCTGCATTTCAGTGACACTTGAAATGTTTTTAATCTTTACCAGTGGTAAATGGTGTGAGGTGTTCATTAAATGGTTGTATAAATAGTACTTCAGTACTAACTTAGTTGTTTAACTTAATCAAAATATTACATTTATTTCAGCCAGGCCGACTGAGACTTCTTGGGACCAGAAGTGTTGCGCCTGCGTTTGTCATATTTTATTTGTTCTTCTCATAGTTTTTGATATAGATACCCGACATATAACAACTGAACAGAGGGTAAATGATCGGCCATGGCAAACCAGGCATAATTTCTGGAGAGATCCTTTAATTTTGTGCGGAGACCTAATAATGGTAATTACTCTTATTATTATTCCTGGTCTTACATTCATATCTAAATTATGTTTGATATTTTCAGAAGACAGACAAGAAATGGATATCTAAGTACTGCATTCGGCCAAGCAAAACCCGGGAATGCTTCAGGCATTAAAAATTTGTAGTTCCAATGCTTCGATTGTAAATATTATTAATAAATACACAAACAAATATTACAAAAAACATGATTTTTATTGTGGAAAATCAGATACTGCAAAGCAGTGCAAAACCAAAACTGCGAGGGTCTGGAAAAACCAAAACTGGGAGGGTGTAGAAAAACAGATATTGCAAGAGGAGGAAAACCATAACTGGGTACGTGTGGAAAATCTATAATGCGGGAAGTCGAAAAACCAGTGGATTTTGTCCTGCATTCTTCTGCCAGAGATCCAGATAGAAACCTCATTTCCCCCTTACTTTTTGTGTCACCCCCGTGTATTTTGAAACCAGAGATGGAAGAAATGTAAGGGGTGAATGAGGTTTAGTCCCTTCCGCTTCTATGGAGAAACCTCTTGAAAATATGTTATTTTCCAGAGGAATTTTCCCGGTGGGTGGGCAGCTCATAGATGTGTGTGTGTATGCAGACTGTTGTTCGACAGTGTCCGTGTGAGGCAGCGGATGAGCAGAGCAATTCCCTATGTTCACTTAATAGGACGCTGCCGACCTCTGCTTTAAACATACCAGGCGGAGCAAAAATTTTAAAAGACGATCTCCACATCAATATGATTGATTATTTGCGGATGACAGGAACGCAGTGACTCTGGTTAATAATAATAATAATAAGTGGTACAATTCATTTTAGTTGTCGCATAAAACTCGGAATGGGTCAAAACGGGAGTTGATCAGAAGTAACATTCCAATTTATGGACGTTATCAGGTGAAGTGAATCCACACCGCCAGTAAGGAGCTCGCGTAGGAAGTACGCTAGTACATATTCGACGGTCCTTTAAACTTAGCAGATTCAAAAGACGCAGCCTGTCTCTGTAGGAAGGTAGTCGGCTTATAGAGTCCCAGTTCAAGCCACGTAAGGCAAATAGGATAAACTGCTTCTGATCAGACTCAATAACATATATAATTAAATTACCATTAATTAATTATTTATTAATATAAAATTAAAGATATTAAGGTATATTTCAGGTGGTGGCCTTTTCATTGGATCAGCTGTGTCCTTGTTATTTTTTAAAAGACGAGCATGGCCTTCATTGGTTGGCGTTGGATTTGGAATCGGCGCCGCATACAAAACATGTGAAAAGGAAATAAATTCCTTAAAGTGAATGTTGTACCATGTTAATTAAATGAATCCATTAAAATTGATTTTTGTAGAATTACATTACAATTGCAGCGATTTCAAATGCCTAATTTTTTGCACACATATATATTGGAGGACAACAAGACTAACCAAATTTCCTAACCTTTAAAAATATAATTGGCAATGGTCGCGTTCAGAGAAACAACATGATACCTGATATATAGATTATACAGTGGGTAATTTCATTAGAAACATTTTTGTAAAAGTTTAACGTTGAACGATGCATTACTGAGGCTCAGATGACACATTCAATTTTATAGCGTCAATTTATTGTGACAATTTTTCAATTTTGTGAGTTTAAAGAAGTGTCAGCGAGTCAGGATTAATATGATATTGCGCCTTTATTAGTGGTGTAAGTGGGATAGCAACCAAAAATATTTGATTCTCGTTTGAAGTTCCATTAAAGAAAAATTGTTACAATAAATTTACGTTAAAAATTGAATGTGTCATCTGAGCCTGATTGAGATTCTCGATTCACAGCTTGAAAAAACATGGTTTGTTTCCAGTAAATTTAGATTTAAGTTCAACTTATGCACGCGCGCGTAACACGGTGCGATGGACCCCGCACTGTGGGGCGCCTAGAACGAAAAGCCTGCCAAAATGGTTTTTTTTTTTTTAAGATTTTCGAAAATGTTGCAATGCAACTTTAAAAAAAATTCAACTCTCTATACAAATCCAAAGGAAAGAGTGATCTGTGATGAATGGTTCTCCCACTACAGATTTATAAAGTGGATTTTTCGAAACATAATTTTAGCCAATAAGAAAAAAATTTATTTTTACAGATCTTTGAAATTTTTCTGAAAGCGCCCAAGGGCCTAAGTTGTATATGTAACGATTGAAATTTTAAGAGAAACCAATTCTTAAAATATTAAAAAAACCATAAAAATTTTAGATATATAATTACTTTTTTAAAAGGGGTCCAAAAAAATTGGGATTTTTTGGATATTTTTGGACGTAAAGTAGTGTTACACCCTAGATCCCCGTTTAATTCTTTTTTTTAAAAAAAGTTTAGATATTTAACTACATTTTCTGAAAAAATTAGCCTGCCCTTTTGTGCCTCTTCTGAGAAAACCGCAGTTTAAGTTAGCAAGAAATGTTCATAATTTGAAATATCGTCAGCCCTGGTTATCCGCGCGCCCTAACATCATGAAGATATTTTACTTATGTGAAGGTATTGATCAAGATAATGATAAATTAATAAACAAATTTGGGTTTAAAATTTTAAATTATGTTATTTTACTATAAATACAGATATGTAATAAATACCGGTTTCTACCAGTTTTTTTTTAAATCAGCTATATTTCCTTGATTGATTCTATGACATCTATAAGATATTATTGACCAATTAAAAAAAGGTAAGCATAGAGCTAAAATGATAAATTATGCCTTAATCCCAATTTATATGAACCAATATTGAAATAGAACCGAGACATTCCCCTTTGTAATAAGCGTTTATATGGCAGCTATAAGTTATAGTTGACCGATTTGAATAATTTTTTTTTTAAATCAAGTTAAATTAAAAAAAAATATTGGGAAACTTAGAACCCTATAACTAATTTATTTATATTTTTTTTTCTTAAAAAATTTTTTTTTTTTCTTAAAAATTTTCTACAACAAAAAAATTTCACTAAAAAAATTCACCTTATGATGTTTTTTTTACATATTTAATTGCCTTTAAGAATGCCCCATCAAAAGATATTCGCTATAGGGCTCCGCTGATTTAAGGCAGACTTTTGGCTTTTTCGCCCCACTGTGCCCCGGTTCAAAAACCGAATAAGTCAAAGTAAGTAAAAAGTTTTTCAAATGTATTTCAAATAACATTTCCTTTATAACTTTAAGAACAAAAATGTATTAAAAAAGTTAAGTTGCTAGTTTACTACTTACAAAAAAAAAAAATAAGTTGTGTTGTGAGCGGGAATTGAAACTCGTACCCCCAAACACAAAATAATACCAGAATCCTGCACCTTGGCCCCTGGGCCATGGCCTTATTATTTCCTTCCATGCTTACAGGAGCATTCAAGGAAATTTACTTTTGTACTAAAAATAAATTTAAATTTAAGTACGTTTTGTTCTTAGAGTGAGAACAGCGGTCTTAAAAATTCGTTCTTAAAATAATTCCATAAATTCTTATAATGATACCAAACGGTATAAAGCTATTTTTAAGACTCAAACAGACACGTTTTCAGACACAATCAGAACAATTTTTTCCCTGTGTATACACAACAAAGATGGCGATTTCAGTAACAAAATATTTTTCCATTTTGACCAATCTTTTTCATTGAAAAGTTACATAAAATATAATTCCTACTGACGTAAAACCTTGCCTTTAAAGTAGCGTCTTATCTTAAAAATGGCTGTATTTAATTGAGATACAACATATGGTTTGCGGTTGCAGTACTTTGTCAAAATAAATAAAGTTAAACCATATTTAATGAAATTTTAATGCAAGTTTTTTCATTATCATTATTAATGGTAATGGAAAAATATCATTGGCATTACTTTTTCTCAAAAGTAATGAAATATTTTTCACTAGCATTACTTTTCTCAAATGTAATGAATTGAATTTCCAATTTCATTATCAGGGGTGTCACAGAAACCGTCGACGGATTTGGGGACGGTTGGTTTAGAAACCAACCGACCAAAACCGTTGGTGTCACAAAAACTCAGGAGATTTCCTTTTTTCGGAAAATGTACCGAAAAACGACTAGGGCTGGATGCATACACTAAATATCGAATATTCAATAATTATCGAATTTTATTTTACTTATTTGGACTATTTTCCAATAAGTTTTAAACTTAATTTATGTTTTTCTAGCAAAATTACAAAAAGAATATATGTTTAAAGCGCATATTGTACATAATAAAAGAAAAAAATTAAAAATTTGAATTACCCGCCAGGCTACATATTGCAGCCCTGAACAACGGTTTGCCGCGGCTGCGTTGGTTTATTTTCATTTCTAAGTTGGCAAGATTTTTAAAAGCGAACTAAAATGCCGTCTGCTCTAGAGTACTTGCGAAGGCATAAACTGCGAGAGGCTAGGACGCAGAGGAGATCCTTACAAACGGTTTTACATGGACTACCATGGAGATTTAACTCATTGGCCAGGCCCTTTCACAAAAATGCGGCCGCCCTGAGTAAATCCTTTGGCAATGTCGATATGATCGCGAATGAATCGGAAGAATATGGTGTCTTGCGCTGGTAACCTATGTTTACCCCTGAAAATTAGCAAAGCTTATTAGTTTAAATTAATAATAAACAAGAATGTTGTACTTATTTATGCGGTTATTCCACTACATTGTTCGGGTCATTCATTAGTGCAATTTTTTCTCAGCATATACAATTTTACGTAGGTGCGAGCAAGACAGATATATGTCGGCTGCAATAAGCAATCAATGAGCAAATTGTAAAAACCTATGGGCACTTTTGGTATTTTTTTTTTTGGTATTGTAAAATGCCTCAATACGGTACTACCTGAACCGATGAGCAATGAGCAAAATTGAATCTAAAAAGTACAATTTTGCTCATTTATTGGGGCTACTGTGAAATGGGATCAATAATAAAAATTGATTTGATTTTTTTTGGTTGTATTGCCAAACCTTTTGCGTCTAATAAGGTGCTATAAACAAATATGAACAATACAAAAATTATTTTAGTGGCCTAATTACTCCGTTGCCAACTAAAAATAACTCGCATATTTCTATATAAAGACATAACTGCGTCTATAAATTTATATAAAATTGCCTTCCTAAAAATTAATGCCGGGTATGATAAAACTAAAAACAATTACAGATGTACATTAAACAGCCCAAAACAATTTAAAAACTTGGTAAAAGTGTATGATTTTTTGGCAACACACACTATTAATTTTACAGCCTTCAACCTTAATGATTTAACCAGTCAAAGTTATTTGAATTATAAATTTTAAATTTAACGTCTAAATTTGAAGTGACCATGCCATCTTATCCAAACAAATCCCAAAAATAGCATATATATTTGTCCCTTTCTAAGCCTCCAATGAATGCTCTAGTGAATGAGCCAAACAATGTAGTGGAATAACCGCATTACTAGACATCTGCATGAATATCAAAAAATACATATTCGAATTGACAATGTTCAAAATGAGTTGAATGAGTTGGAATGTGTAGGAAAACTGGCTTGAATAAATAAGTGTACTGACGTAAAACTCAGTCGAACCAGAAATGGTGATGGAAAACGAATCGAGTAAATGAGTACACGAACAACTCAGACGAATTTATTTGAATCCATTCGAGTTCTTACATGACGTCATAAGGGGCTGTTTATATATTACGTAATCTAGGGGGGGGGGGGGGGGTTCCACCAAATGATTACTCTAGTGCAAATTTTTTTTTTTTTGTATGAAGAATTGATTACATGGGGGGGGGGGTCAAAAATCGTCGAAACTGTGATTACGTAATATATGGACAGCCCCTAAGGGCAAAATGGAAAATTAAATTTGTTTTGAAATACTTATTACTTATTACTTACATAAATATTTGGCTTTTTGTCTTTTTTTTAAATTACAAATCTACCTTTAGTTTTAGCTCGCCACTGAATCCAACCATGCCATTTTCATATTTAAATCCTAAGAATTCGCGGACCAAGGAGGAGAAGTATAAAATAGTGTAGTGAAGAGGCAGAAAGGAATGGTCTTCCTTCTACCGCAAATCCTAAGAATTCGCGGACCAAGGAGGAGAAGTACAAAATAGTGTAGTGAAGAGGCAGAATGGAATGGTCTTCCTTGGACCGCAACTTCTTAAGAATTTATCTAACAAACTCCAGGATGACAATACTAAGAAGTCGCGTTCCAAGGAAGACCATTCCTTTCTTTATCTGTGGCGATAGAGGCAAATTTTTTGGTTCTGGGATATGTTCATAAAACTAATTGTTTTTCCATATTTTTTTTTAATTCTCGTGGATTTTTGCATGTGTTTTGAGTTTAAACTAAGGGGAGCTTGGTAATTTCGAAAATAAGAAATCACAAAAATACTTATTTATAGACATACATATATGTATATCAAAACAAATTTAATTTTATATTTTGCCCTTATGACGTCATATAAGAAAATCGAATGGATTCGAATAACTCGAATGATTTCAGCCTATTCAAAGTCTAGGCCCTTTCTGTCATACTCTATACGGACCAAGATGCAATCCATTCTAGTCATAGTGTGCTGAGCATTTACTCAACTCTATTCTATTCGAATGGAATCATTTCAAAGCCTGTTTGATATCAGTCATGCAGATGTCTATTATTTACTTACATGTCTTCTTCTTCACAGCCGGCGTTTTACCTGGCAAAAATAGGACATTTTTTCACGACAGTGATGCCAACTTTTTGCAAAGGCGGCCTGTTTTTATTAATTTCTCAATAACTACAACTTCTTTTACCATACTAAGTATCTTTGAATAAATAATTCGTTAACAAAACATTTCGATAGCTAACTCCGAAATTTGGACAAATTTGGTATTTTAAAGTTCTAGCTAATTGGTAACACTGCCAGGTAGACGGTTTGCCGACGGATTTTTTTTAGCTAATTTTTTCGAGAGGTTTTATAAAAAGCATATTTTTAAATATACACCGAAGTAGGTATAAAAATCGTAGTATGCAGGTAGTTCATAAAATTCATTAGAGTTGTCTTAAATAAAGTTATATTTTTGGGAAACATTTTTAAGTTGGGTAATTTTATCAAAACGTCCGGCAAAATACGGGGGATTTAGAAACCGTCAAAAATGACGTCTGTGACACCGAGATTTGCTATTCTGGGGAAATTCGGTTGGAATGGTTTTCTGTGACACCCCCGTATATTTGTCAAAAGTAATGAATTGAATTTTCATTATATTTGTCAAAAGTATTGCATTAAAAGCATTACTTTTTCACTAGCATTACATTTTTTAATGATAATGAAAAAGTAATGATAATGCTTAAAGGCACAACTCTGGTTTCAGATTGTAATTTATTTTTTCAAAGCCTACCTTCTTAACACAAAGAAAATGCATCGATTTGTATTGCAGCTATAGGGTGAACTTCCGTTTAGCTCCAACCCCCGATTTCGTTAAAACTTTAAAAATCCACGTTATTTGGGGTCGTGATTATTGGAAAAATAGTCAAAGCTGACGCAAATAACGGGATCATAGAAAATAACGGTAAAAACTGTTTTTCTTAAATATCTTCGAATATAATAACTTAATCAAAAGGCTAGCTAGGAGAAATGAAAGCTATTAAATAAATGAGTATTTTATGTTTTATACATTTTTTCTGTAAAACTAATAGTTTTCGTTAAAAACGCTAAATAAGAATATTTTTTCACAATGTTTGAAAATAAAAAACCTTTGAAGCACACTTGCGTCATTTTGCCCGATATATCGCACGAAAGCTTCATATTGTATCGGTGTGTCAAAATTTATATCGATGTCTCTCGATGTATTAGCGATGATACTACCTAAGCACGAGAATGGCATTACATTTTTTAGGAAGAGCATTTCAGTTCTCGTAGTTAAATATAACATTTAGAAAACAAAATAAAATACAAATTATACAACGGAAATAAAATGTATTAACAAAAAATACATATAAATTATTTATAAAGTCGCAGGTAAAAATTTTTTTAAACAAAAATCGCCGCGATTTTTTTTTTGCCTGCGGCGCTTTTCTCGCCCGTACCTTACTACTTTCTTTAAAAGCTTATCCAGCTTTCATTCAGGTCATCCGTTCCATATCCATTCTTCGAGGAGCATGAACACAATACATCGTATAAAAAGGCAAAATAGGTCCATCACTAGAGTAGAAGGTAAAATGCTGTTATCGACTAATCGAAAACTATCTGTTGCCATTTTATGGCGGGATATTGCAGTATTTTAAAATGTTCACACCCAATTTAAAATACTTCTTTTAGTTTTTCCTCCAAAACCTTTATGTTTACGAAGAAAATGATTAATACACAAAAGATCCGTTTTATAAATATCTTCTGTTTTTGTCTAAAACATTTTTTGATTTTTCTTTTTTTTTTCCGAAAAAACTGCAAAAAACCGAAAATTTTACGATTTTTACCGTTATTTTTCAAGATCCCGTTATTTGCGCCTTTGGCTATTTTTCCCGTAATCAGGACCCAAAAACACGTCAATATGGAAAGTTTGAAAAAAATTGGGGGTAGGAGCTAAACGGAAGTTTATCCCAGCTATATATGAAGGGACGGTGGTATAATTATAATATTAATATATGTGCATAATATCAGTGAGTAATTGAGATGTGCAAACTTTCAGCTTAAACATGTAAGAATTGCACTCGTTGAAAATATACGGGGGTGTCACAGAAACCGGCGACGGATTTCAGGACGGTTGGTTTAGAAACCAACCGACCAAAACCGTTGGTGTCACAGGAACTCAAGAGATTTCATTTTTTTCGGAAAATTTACCGAAAAACAACCAGGGCTGGATGCGCTTATACTAAATATCGAATTTTCAATAGTTATCGAATTTTATTTGACTTATTTTGACTACTATACAATAATTTTTAAACTTAATTAATGTTTTTTTTTGTAAAATTACAAAAAGAATTCTTTATAAAGCGCATATTTTACACAATATAAGAAAAAAACAAGAAAGGAAGTTAACTTCGGCCAGCCGAAGTTTATATACCCTTGCAGGTATGCCTACTTAAAATATTGTTCTTGCATTGTCAAAAATCAAAACGCCTACTTCTTACAAAGTTACAATGGTTTTTGTATTATTTTTTTGATTATTCCTAAAGGAGCTATAAGATATAGTGGTCCGAAACGGCTCGTTCCGACATATGTACTACCTGCAATAGAAAGAAGACTTTTGGAAAAGTTTCATCGCTATAGCTTTGAGGGACTAGTTCGCATAGAAACGGACAGACTGACATGGCTAGATGGACTCGGCTATTGATGCTGATCAAGAATATAAATATACTTTATGGGGTCGGAAACTCTTCCTTCTAGCTGTTACATACTTTTGCACGAATACAATATACCCTTTTACTCTAAGAGTAACATGTATAAAAATCCACAAATGAGAGTTATTTGTACACTTTTATAATAAAAATTGAAAATATTGATTGAATTGAAATAACTCTTGAACTGTGGGGTGCATTGCACACTGGTTGGGCTTGTATGGAGCCGCGTCCATAAATATTTCCCGTTGGGATATCGTTATGAAATTTTTCTTAAAAATCTAAAAAAAATATTGAGAATATGGAGTAAAAAAATTGGCTCGTCGGAAGACTCTATCCTATAGCTCACATAGCACCTTAGTTTGGCTTATATGGCTATGGTGCGCAAATATACTTCCAGTGAGGTTACAGTGCTAAAATTTCATTATTAGCATCCAAGATATGTATATTTAAATTATCTTCAGTATAAATTTTTGAAAGTGTAACTCCTCTCCCCCTCTTCACAAGCTTTTCGAAATATAAAGAAATGAGTTTCTCTTGTTCTTTCAATGTATTTAAATCATAAAAAACAAAAACGAAATCATTCAGATTTTAATTTCAGTACAAAAAACAAAAATTTACAAATATCTTCTAATAAATGAAATGTAGAAAAAAAAGAAATATTTACATACATGTGTGAAAATTCGCAGTTACAAGAAGCACCTATAGAAAATGATAACATTAAAATGAGGGAAAAAAATAATATCCAAAATTGTCTACAAACACAACTAACGAACACAAAAGAAACATCACAAAAGCAAAGGAAGAGCAGCAGACTGCGTCTCAAAATTTGACCCTGAAAACAGTAAGACAGCATAAGTTTATTAATGAATACACACATATTAGCAAATATTAGCAGCTACACTTAACGTTTTTATTACCTTCGAACATTGACAAATACACTAATAACACTCCTAAAGGGGGGATCGGGGGTAACATATCTAAAAGTCTATTTAAACATGAAAATGACGTTCACATAATACATAAATAAAGGATTAACAAACAAAAATACACAACAAATAACAAATCAAGCACATTAATTTCACAAAAAATACATATTAAAATAAAGACCTGAAACTTTAAGGTTCATTTTAAATAAACTAATTTGGCCCTCTCTTGTGAAATTTAGACCACTTTGAAATGCAACTTTGTTTTGACGAAATGCCGCTGCGCTGCAAAATTGAACACGTGTTCACACTTTGTGTTCTATTTTTAGAAAGTCCCGTTATATTTCCAGAAAATTCCGGTTTGCCATCAAGAAGCTTGGTTATTTTTGAGACAATTTGTTTACTTATCAATAAGTTTTGGTACTGGCGATTTTTTGAATTTTGGCCTATGGGCGCAACCACTGTGCATTGGTTTAAAACTTATATGTATATAATCTACGCTTTAATACCTTTCTGTTGATATGTCATATGTCCCCAAAATTTTTTTTATAATGCAACAAATGGGCATTTCCAGGGTGACAGGCGCGACATTTTTTCAACTTAAACTTTAAAAATAATAGTGACGCAGTACACATCTTTTACTTTTTATATTTTTGTTCGATAGCTCAGACGCTCTCGTATTTATGGTGAAAAAATTAAGATTACACAGGTCAACAAAATGGACTTTATTTAAAGGTGCAGATGCAAGTAAAATATTTTAGGGCACATATTTTTCCTTGTATTTCTTTATGCCTGTTCGCCGCATCAAGTTGGTTGGGAATAGAGGTGAACAAATTATTTCAATGGCTTATAGGCTTTGATTGACTCAAATTATGATGGAACCTTAAATGCAATTATATAGAAGGGCATCTAAGAAAGTTTTTGGCATAGGTTTTAACACAATTGAAGACAGACCCTCGAAGATATCTTAAATCAAAACATTAAATGTTGCTATATTTTTCAAACCGCGATTGCACAAAGACCACCCGTTTAACGCGAAAACTAAGTATGCAGATATGCTTATCAGAGAGCTGCAACGAGTCAATCATTTTCGGGTACACCCGATCATTTACTCGTATCCATTTTGATTAATCGCTTTGGGTGAGCGAAATGAAATGAGCGGTGAGCGAATGCGATCGTGCCATGAATGATCGTTTGTGATCGTTCAAGTGTGTGATCTGATCGTGTGTGAACGTTCGGCTTGAAGATTTTATCCGTTTGTGATCGAATATTTTATGCAATCGATTGGTGTGATCGTACTTCGCTCCAATCGGTATGACCATGCAGTTCGTGTTATTGCTTTATATATTGCACAACATATTTTTATATTTGCACAAAAAGACAAGAATTAATAGAACTAATATCAAATGGAACCTACACGTTATCAGGCCAACGGAAAGGAAAAAGTTCCATATGGAATAAATATTTCTCATTAAACATATAATACATTGAAGTGCACTCTCCCCCTATTTTATTTCGTCGTCACAAGAAATCATATTAATCAGTTCACAATCTATTTATGTACAACTGACTCGAGGTCCCAATCATCGGGAACGATTGAGCGCTTTGGAACGATCATTTTGTTCACCTACACCCGAAGTTCAAAATCACTTCATTGATCGTTATGAAGCGATATTGGCTTTCGGGTTTGTTCGTGATTATTCGTTGGCGAGTGAGTTTACCGGATTAAACGAAAATGATCGCGCGATGATCGATCGTACTCGTCATACTCGTTGCAGCTCTCTGATGCTTATATACGTCTATATTAACATATTTTAATGCCAATAGGGCTGCACCAAAAACACTGTCGGCCTGTGTTATCTATCCAGCCAGTTCTTAGAAATAAAATAAAACAAGAAAGGAAGCTAACTTCGGCCAGCCGAAGCTTATATACCCTTGCAGATAAAGTAATGCTTAGTCGGTGCAGTTCCAGGGATCCAGATTAAGCGTTTCTATTTTAATTTTTTTTATACATAAGTAGTCAGAAATCAAAACGCCTACTTCCTACAAAGTTACAATGAATTTTCTTATATTTGTTTGAATATTCCTATGGAAGCCTTAAGATATAGTGGTCCGATCGGGCTCGCTTCGACATATGTACTACCTGCAATAGAAAGAAGACTTTCGGGAAAGTTTCATCGCGATAGCTTTAAAACTGAGAGACTAGTTCGCATAGAAACGGACAGACGGACAGACAGACAGACGGACATGGCTAGATAGACTCGGCTATTGGTCCTGATCAAGAATATATATACTTTATGTGGTCGGAAACGTCTCCTTCACTGCGTTGCAAACATCTGACTGAAATTATAATACCCTCTACAAGGGTATAATAAGTGAAATACGGACACGACAAACAAAAAGAAGAACAACATAATTAAAAACTTTAGAAAAACCTTAAATTCTGCGTAACTGGAGGGAGTTTTATTGTGGGTTTTTTTTTCGAAATACCTGCTGAGTAACAGAACACATCAAAGCAAGTTCGGTGGGAAAACATTCAGCGGTTTTTTTCTAAAACTAGTGCAATAATACGGATGCCACATGTTGCTACTTAACAAAAAATTGCAACGACAAAATAAGAACTTTATTTGAACGGTTTTGCGAAGTTTTGAGTTCTACCGAGTTATAGCGGTCACAACATGTCATTTTTGCCACTTTTTCGAAAAAGTTGCACTCAGTCATTTTTGTATATCTTCGGAACGGTTGGAGATATCTTTATGTTGTTTTCAGTAATCGACAAAAAATTGTAATAGCTTTTCACAAAAAAATATTACAATTTTTTAAAATTTGGTTTTCTTAAAAAAAATGACAGAAATTTTTTCAGTGTTTTTCCCCAGCTATTGAGTTTAAAAACCATTTAAAAATGTAGTTTAATTCATCATGAAGAGAGAGAAAAAAAGGGCCCGGCCAAAGGTTTTTCGCAATACCTATTTTCGGTGCACGCCCAGCGGTTTCCCATAAAGTTTATGAAAAGCAAGGCCTTCGACGTTTTTCCTAGCTTCAAATAAAACAATTAGCTTCACAAAAAAATTATGAACAATTGTTTTCTATTAATAAAGAATTAAAATTACGGAAGCGACAGACTTTAAAAATATTAATGCGCTAATTTTCATTGTCAAAAAAGTTTAATTAATTTGTTTATTTGTTTATTAAAAGCTCAATAGACTTAATTGATGGCAATTATTAATAGAGCAGACAAAAGTATCCATAAATGTAAATATTTTGCCCACTGTACCAAACAGAAATATAGGGACCGAAATTTGCGAACGAGCAGTTAAAAGTACCGCAAGAGCACCGACTCCGCACGCTTTAAATTTCGAAAGAGGGAAAAGTAGAGAGAGAATGCGAGAGTGCGTGAGAGCGGGACCGTAATGCAGTTAATGCGAATGCAGAAAACAACAACACAAACTGCACTGTAGCTTTTACGGACACCGCACAAAGGAAAGGCAAAACAAATCACAAAAACAAAAAACACAGAAGTAAGAAGTAATATTTGTATTTGTTTATTTAAAGCAATGTAGGGGAGAGTGGGGGAATTTCGTCACAGGGGCAATTTCGTCACCTGCAATATCTCGGAATCCATAAGTCGTAAAAATATATAATTTTTTTGTTTTAGTCCTTCAAGACGGCCAGACACAACCAATGCAATTGTTTTGCACAAAAGGCCAAGATAATTAAGCTATAATATTAAATGTGTTTTAACAGTTCAAAAGCTACATTTAGTTCTCGACGAAATTTTTTCTGTATGCCACAATTCAAAAGGAATAAGATACACGATTTTTAATATAATACACAGTGCTATAATGTGCATTTCTGCGTCAGTGATTTTTAACTTCGCGCCTAATTTCGCAAGAAAAATAATTATTTCTAAAAAAGTACGGTCTGGGGAAATTTCGCCACCCTACGCTAAGGGTAAATTCGCACCTATTTTAAATACATATTTTTATATTTGACGAGCTGGCTAACGAACAGACTACCAGCAGCAGCAACAAATATAGGACGTCAACAAAAATGGTACGCTTGATCAGTGTAGCATATTTTCAGGCGTTAAACTCCCTACATTTTTCAGGTGACGAAATTTCCCCAGTTGTGTGGTGATTTTACCCCCCTGTGTGGTGAGATTGCCCCAGTATATTGGTTTTACATTTTATTTTTTTATAAATCACCAAGCTAATTAAAAAAATAGGGGAATGTCACATTTTAAAGCTTGGTGCTAACCGCATTCAACAATAACAAGAGAGAACGCTATAGTCGGGTTCGTGTCCCGACTATCTAATACCCGTCACTCAGCTAAAGGGAGTGCGAACGCTGTGTCGGGTTGGTGTCCCGACTAATAATCGTAACTCAGCTAAAGGGAGTGCGAGGGAGATAGATATATGTTGACAATTTATAAAGCGTATAACTTTTTAATGAATGGTCCGATTTGAAAAATGTCTTCTACATTTCGATAGGTATAAATATACACAACAAAATTGCATTTATACTTCTCGGAAATCTTTAAAGATGTGGGCGCAGGACCCATTTTAAAATCGTTAGTGGGCGATTGTGGGCGTTAGAGGGGGCGTGGCGCTCGGCTAAAATAAACTTGCGCTGCGTAGGAAGCCAAAGAATATGTGTGGGAAATCTCAACCTTCTAGCTTTTGTAGTTTCTGAGATCTCAGCGTTCATACAGACAGACAGACGGACAGACGGACAGACGGACAGACGGACATGGCTAGATCGACTCGGCTAGTGACCCTGATCAAGAATATATATACTTTATGGGGTCGGAAACGCTTCCTTCTAGCTGTTACATACTTTTGCACGAATCTAGTATACCCTTTTACTCTACGAGTAACGGGTATAAAAATAGAAATATGATAACGTGTCTCAAGATGGACAAAAAATAGCTTTGAAAAAATGCTGACGAAATTCCCCCAGTCTCCCCTACTGCTCAAAAGACTTAAAATTATATACATAGCATAAAAATAAAAACATCATAAATTTAAAAAAACAATAATTTAAATTGTACCGTAGGAGAACTAATTAAGTCGATGTAGAAAGGAACGCAATGACTTTTAGCGAATTAGCCTTGGCAGAGCACTCATAGGATATGAGATGATAAAGTTCATTATAGTTATCACATAGGATTCGGAAGGGGTCGAAACGGGAGTAGTTTGACCTGCACACAGGAAGTGCTAATGGACGGAATCTGCGAGTAGCTCTGCAAGGAACGTTCCAATTGAGGGTGGCTAACAGATCAACTGAGTCGACGGCGCCAGTGATGAGTTTGTGAAGTAATATCACACCATAACAGGTCCGACGATCCTTTAAGGTAGGTAGATCCAAGAGGCGCAACCTGTCTCTATAAGAAGGCAAACGGCGTCCCTCCTCCCAGTTTAAGCCTTGTAGTGCAAAAAAGAGAAATTGCTTTTGGACGGATTCTATCATATTTTGATAGTGCTCATATTGTGGAGACCAAACACTGGAGCAGTACTCAAGTGTAGGACGAATTTAAGAGACGTAAAGGAGCTTAGTGGTGAAAGGATCATCAAATTCATAAGACCAGCGTTTTATGAAAGCTAATAAGCATTTAGCTTTATTGGAGATGGTACTGACGTGGCGATTAAAACAAATCTTGTGGTCAAATAGGACACCAAGATCAAGAACAGTATCAATGCGTTCAAGTGCAGAGTGATCTATTGAGTATGTACAAATATATGGATTGGATCGATTAAATGACATGGATTTACATTTATCTGGATTAAGCAGTAGCTTGTTAACTTCGCACCAGGATTGAGGGTTATTTAAGTAGAGCTGGAGCTGCATGTAGGAACTAGGTGAGGTCAGATGCATACACAACTTGACATCATCCGCAAACAGAAGTACTTTACTTGAGGAAGATCATTGATAAATAAGCCAAATAGTAAAGGACCGAGATGACTGCCTTGTGGTACACCCAAATATACGGAAAAAGCTTTTGAATAAATGCTGTTGTACTGGATCTTTTGGGTACTATTTGTTAAATAAGAACGAAGCCATGTCAGCAGAGTTGGAGGAAATCAGAGGAGGAGTAGCTTGTGAACCAGAAGCTCGTGGTTGACCGAATCAAAGGCTTTACTAAAGTCAGTAAAGATTACATCAGTTTGCATTGTGGATTTAAAGCCTTGACTAATGAAGGTCGTAAACTCAAGCAGGTTAGTTGTTGTAGACCAGCACTTTGTGAAACCATGCTGTTTAGAGGATATTAAGGAGCGACACTGGTGCTGCAGTTGATCGCAAATAAGTTTTTCAAAGAGCTTAGGAGTAGCTATGCCGCGATAGTTGCTGATATCAGATTTACTACCTTTTTTATGTAGCGGAATAAGAAAGGATTCTTCCCAAATAGATGGAAATGTGCCAGTAGCAATCGACTTATGAAAAATCATAGTTAATGGAACTGCAAGTGGTATGGCGCAATGTTTGAGCACACAGCTTGGAACCATATCGGGACCCGCAGAGAATGATAATTTAATCGTGGATAGGCTACGTAGAACTTCTGCTCCATCAATTAGAGGGTTGAAAATGGCGTCAGTGTGGGGTAGCTGGTAGGAGTAGCTACAAACACGTGTTAAGTGGAAAGAAGTGCGAAGGAAAAAAAATGAATAACCAAAAAATTAAATAAAGAGAAGAAAAAGAAAAAGGTAAAGATGTGAGAGTGTACAAGTAAGCTGGATAAACGAAAATTAGTTAAAATTATAGAAAATAATCCCCCCGAAAGAACGAAAATAGAACGTGACTTAAGAAGGCTCTCTCCCTTTTTTTTTCCAGCGGCCGGGTAAGTTGTCGTGGGTAAGTTGTTCCACTGTACCTTTATTTCCCTGTTCTCTTTAGCGCCATACGCCATGCGCTTTCCAATGCCCGAACGGGAAGGCACCATATATAGATAACTACCATTGCAATTAATCGCATGATCATTACGTAAAATCAGAGTTACAACTAAAAAGAAAAGCAAAGAAAAAAGAACGATGAACACAAAAATTTAAGAAAAGAAAAACCCAACAAAAAAAATAAGTTTAATTAAATTACTTTTACAACCACATTGACTCCATTATGGAATTAACTTTTTCTTCCCTCTTGTGTTTGTGGACGAAAGAAGAACACTTGTGTAGATATTAATTGTCTTTATTTTATTTGTCTTTCTATTTGATGTTCTCTCGTTCACGTTTCGCTTTTGACTGACTCCGCTGCGTGATCGCAGCTTTCCAACAACCCTGTTCTCTTGTTCTCTCTCATCTCCTTTTCCAGAGAGTGAGATAGCTATATATGTTTTGACAGATTGGTTAACATGTATAAGAGAGAGACAACTATCTTATACATTCTAACGGAACTTAAAAGTAAACAACAACAATATCACCAAAATGTGTATCCTAATGCGCAATTTTAATAATGCGCAATATTCTTAATGCGTAATTATAATGTAGCCTGCTATAACTCGGCCATTCTGACACTGGAGATCTCCTGATCTCTCTTTTGCAATTTACCTAGTTCAATTATATTACAAGGTAATCTTATCTCTATACTTATATCTATTATTTTACATATTTGCACTTAATTAATTTACAATTGACATTATTTGTCTATCCGGATTTCTTATCAATTTCTTTTCATCCAATGTCTAATATTTTGTGAACTCCAAACGCCCTGATAAGGATTTCGTGTTAGCTGAAAACCTTCAACATCTTTCAGTAGATATCTATCATTTTTCAAAATTTTATCAATTTTATACGGTCCCTTATTTTTTGGTATTAACTTTCTGGAAACTCCTACCGTACTGTCAAAATTTTTTACCATCACATAATCACCTAACTTATACTCAACCGCTTTTTTTCTTTTCTGGTTGTAATACTTTTCATTGCTTTCTTGAATCTCCTTTTGACTTTTTTCTCCTAGTTGCCTAATATCTTCTAAATTTCTTTCCCTAACTGTATCTATATTTACTAAATTTTCTAACTCTTCTCTCAACTCATCTCTAGTCTCATTTCTCTGTATTAATCCAAATAGCATTTCACTCGGGCATTGCTTTATACTACGATGTTGTGTATTATTAAGTACAAATTCCACCTTTTCTACAACTACATCCCAATGTAATCCATTTTCAACTTCTGTAAGTTTCGCTATCATTGGACCTAAAACTCTATTTATTCTTTCCACCTGGCCATTCGCCTGCGGCGAGCCCGTGGCAATTTTTATATGTTTAACACCTACCTCACTCATAAATTCTTCAAACTGTATTGATGTGAAACAACTTCCACGATCTGATATTATACATCTCGGAATACTGTATGAACGAAAATAGTCTCTTAACGCATCTATTGCTTCTTTTGAATTAGTGGTTTTCGTTGTATATAACCTAACATATTTCGTAAACCCGTCTACTACAGCTAATATATGTTTTTTCGATCTTCCCGCTGCTACTGGCCCGTAATGATCTATATGAATTATATCAAACGGTTTATTCCCTCTAGGTATACTATGTAAAAGTCCATTCTGTTTCCCATTTTTTGGTGCAAAAGCGATGCACTTTAAACAATTTTCAATATGTTTCATAATTTTTTCTTTAGCATTTTTAAACCAATACATTTTTCCAATTGCATTTAGCATCTTATCTCTTCCTATATGACCCAATTCATCATGATATTTATACAAAATGTGTTCTTCCATCTCCTCAGGTACATAGAAAAGCAACCTTCCATCATTTGTTTTCCTATAAACCACACCATTTCTCATTTCGAACAATTTATCCTCACCCTTTTCTAATAATATTCTAATATCTTTAATTTTCTGGTCTTTTCCTTGACATATAACTATCAAAATATTCGTACATCGACTTAACGCATCCACATGTTGCATTTTCTTTCCAGCCCTGTGCACTAATTCAAAATCGTAATCTTGCAGTTCTAATGCCCATCTCGCAATTCTTGGGTTAATCTCTACCTTATTTAATGTCAGTGTTAATGTTCTAAAGTGTTTCCCTTGTACATAAATCCTAAATCTTCGCAATGCATATATTATAGCTAATGTTTCCAATTCAAAACTATGATATTTTGCTTCAGTTTCTGTGGTTCTTTTCGAAAAATAAAATACTGGATGCCATCTTTGATCATCTTTCTTTTGCAATAATACTGCTCCAAATCCCAATGCCCTTGCATCACAATGCAGTTCAATTTCATCCTTATAATTATAAATTGACAAAACCGGTGCTTCCAGTAACTTTTCTTTTAACATTTCAAAACATTCTAATTCTTTTTCTTCAAAACTAAATTTTCTTTCTTTTCTTAATAAATCATATAAAGGTTTCGCTAACGTTGAAAAATCTTTTATAAATCTACGAAAATAAGAACACAGTCCTAAGAAACTTTGAACAGCCTGTGTTTTCCCTGGCACTGGAAAATTTCTTACTGCTTCTAACCCCTTATCGTCCGCTCTAACACCGTCTTTCGAAATTAAAAACCCTAAATATTTAACGCTCGATTGCAAAAATTCACACTTCTCCAATCTTAGTTCTAATTTATTTTCTTTAATCCTTGCCAGTACTGTTTTTAAAGTCTTAAAATGTTCCTCTAAACATTTGCTTGCAATCATAATATCATCCATATAAATGATTACTGTGTTATCACGAATCATATCTGCAAAAACATAATTTACAAATCTTTGGAATACATGTGGAGCATTCTTTAGGCCCATAGGCATTCTTAAAAACTCAAATTGACCTAACGGGGTTACGAATGATGTATATTTAATCGACTCTTTTTCAACAAAAACATGAAAATATCCGTTTTTTAAATCCAGTTTCGAAAACACCGTTTTCCCAACCAGTTTATCTAATAGATCATCAATTAAGGGCAATGGATAATTGTCCTTAATTGTCATTTTGTTCAACTTTCGGTAATCAATACATAACCGTAATTCTCCAGACTTTTTTTTCACTAATACTATTGGAGACGCGAATTCCGAACAACTATGTCTAATTATTCCTTTTTTTAAATATTCATCTAACATATCTTGCAACTTTTCCTTCTCTGTGTACGATAATCTTCTTGGCGAAGAGCTAAATGGTTTGCCTTTTTCTAATTTAATATTCATTTCCCATTTTATGTCAGGCTCATCCGGCTTATTTGCATTAACATAATTGTTTTCCAGTAATTCAACGAACCGTTTTTTTATATTGTACCCTACTTCGTCACATATATTGTATTCCGATTCACCATTTTCTACACAATTTATCTCTAACATTTCTCTTTCAAAGTTTTCTTCTAATGTTGATCTCCTTATTTTCTTTCTAACTATTTCATTTATGTCTTCCTTTCCAATTGCTCTCTTATATTCTTCATTTCTAACTGTTTCTTTTCTTTCTTCATTTCTAACTGTTTTCTTTTTATCTTCATTTCTAACTGTTTCCTTTCTTTCTTCATTTCTAACTGTCTCCTTTCTTTCTTCATTTCTAACTGTTTCTTCTCTCTTATCTAATTCATTTATAACTTCTTGTTTATTTCTAACATATTCATTCATGTTTTCTACTTTTTCCACTGTTACCATTTTCAAGGCGTTTAGATCAATATTTAAATTACATGCATCCATAAAGTCTCGTCCTAACACAACATCAAAGCCCATAGACTCATTATCCACCACATTTAAATAAAAATAAACATTTATTGAGTTCTTTTTAATATAAACTAAAGTTTTTCCAAAACAATTTAGTACACTCTTGTTTAAACCATAATATACCGTGTTTACCGGCTCTAACTTTACTTCATTGGGGATTTCTCTAATTTTTATGAACGAGATTGGGCTTCCTGAGTCTATGAGGCTTTCTGTAATAATTGATTTTAACTTTTGAGTTTGAAAAAATATTCTAAATAATCTTACATATTGGTTGACGTCTCCACTTTTCTTCATTTTGCATTCAGCTACCATGTGGCCCATTTCTCCGCATGCGTAGCATGATCCTGGTACACGCTTCGGCTTCCAGCAATCCTTGGCCCAATGACCCTTGGAGTTACAGTTGTGGCACCGTGAATCCTTGGGTACCACAAACGACGACCTCTCTTTTTCCACTTTAACGCTGCTCATCACTCTCTTTTTGGGCAGTGAGATTTGCGCAAACGCTCGCAGCATCTGAGTTGGACCTTGAAAACATTGCACACGCGCCTGTATGCGCATGCTTTCCATCGGTATTCCTTCAATCAATCCATCAAGCAGCTCCTCCATGTCTATATTGATTTCCCTGGCAAGCATCATTTTGTCATCGTAATAGACAGTAAAACGTTCCTCCGGTTTCCACACACGACTTTCGAAAACTCGGCGCTGTTCTGCTTTTGACATTTTTCCACCAAACGCCAGTGCCAAATCTTCCAACAAAACTCCAACTGGCATACTAATACGGTTGGGATCTGCATGCAGCCACTGCAATGCGTCACCCTTCAATTTACCGATGCACAACAGATGCTGCTGCATATCGCTGAGCTGGTACAAATTCGATACGTTTTCCAGTTGCTTGATCCAGTTATGTACTCCTGCTTGGCCCGAGAATTCGAATACAATTTCCTTCGCAAACGCCAGTGCTGACGAATACCAATCATTTTTATTAACACCAACAGGCTTCTTCTTGTCGATTTGTTCGGTGCACTTTTTGTCTCCGGCGCCACCCTTCCTGTCGTCGTTGTTTTTGACGGTAAAACCTCTGCCGCTGCCATCACCGTCGCCGTCCTTGCCATCACTGTCGCCGCCCTTGCCATCACTGTCGCCGCCCTTGCCATCTCTGTCGCCGCCTTTGCCATCACTGTCATCACTGTCGTCGTAAACGTCATGTCTGCCATCACTGTCGCTTGGCAAAATAATTTTTGCTGGAATATATGAATTTCCAGGAAGGTGCATTTTTCCTAGAAAATCCATTGCTGCTTTCATCTCCGAGTCAAACATTCTTAGGAATGCCAAATGCTCGACTTTAAACATTGGAGCCGCTGGTTGCACTATGTTCTGCTCCATTTGTACGATCGCTGATTCGCCCTGTCCCCTGTTGGCTCCATCAACTTCGTCAGATTCGTCCTGTTTGCCTTTGGCTTTTTCGGACTCCTCCGCTTCTATCTTCTGCCGCACACTTTCCGGCACTTGCAGCCACCGAGCCCACAACTCCGCTTTGGACCCCGTGGTGACCAAATTTACTGACGCCAGCCACTTTTTTAATAGCACTACTCTAGCGTTTATAAATTCAATGTTTTTGTCCATTTTGACGTAGGCTTTTTAACCACTTCTGATTTTGTGGACGAAAGAAGAACACTTGTGTAGATATTAATTGTCTTTATTTTATTTGTCTTTCTATTTGATGTTCTCTCGCTCACGTTTCGCTTTTGACTGACTCCGCTGCGTGATCGCAGCTTTCCAACAACCCTGTTCTCTTGTTCTCTCTCATCTCCTTTTCCAGAGAGTGAGATAGCTATATATGTTTTGACAGATTGGTTAACATGTATAAGAGAGAGACAACTATCTTATACATTCTAACGGAACTTAAAAGTAAACAACAACAATATCACCAAAATGTGTATCCTAATGCGCAATTTTAATAATGCGCAATATTCTTAATGCGTAATTATAATGTAGCCTGCTATATGTTTATTACTATTAAATAAATACCTATATATGAGCGGTTCTATTCGGAAAATAAGTAAACACGTGTTTGAGGATTTGACCGAAGAAAAATTATTTTTTTTTTAAGATTTTTTTTTAGTTTGTTAAAAAACTGGAATTTTAAAAAAGTACCCTCTCATTGAAAATCTGTATCTCCTGATGTAGTAATCCGATTGACTTCGTGTCTTTTGCATTAATTCCTCTACAACCTCTTCTTTTAAAAATTTTTTTTTTTCAAAAATGAGTTTAATTTTTTAAAAATAAAAACAAATTAAGATTTAAAAAACAATTTTTAAGGGGTTCCCCACAAAAAAATTTTTTTTTTTAATTTAACATATGCGCTATATAGTTAGTTTCAATAGGTTTTTGTCAAAAAGGTGGAGCCATGTTTAGTTTTTAAAATATCAAATTTGTTTTAACAATGCCTCGGCTTTTTTCTATGAAAAAACGTCGCAGCATGAAGGGGTACTCTCTCACTCTTATCGGATCCTTATGGAATTCATGTTTTCTCATCGTTTACTAGTCTTTTAATGAATAAAAGTTAACTTTTCAGTGTTTTGACAATTTCTGAATGACATAAAGTAAAAAGTCATTTTGTAATCTATTAAAAACTTACAATTATTTATTTAACTGTCCATTTAATAAACAATAATTTTAAATTTATTTTATGTATTATTTTTTTGTATTTTATAATTTATAAAACATTTTTAAATATTTATTTTTACATTTTTTAAAAAAATAAATTTTTTTTTAAAAAAACCGATTGAAACTAACGATAAGGCGCATATGTTAAATTTCAAAAACAATTTTTTTTTGTGGGGAACCCGTTAAAAATTTTTTTTTTTATCTTAATTTGTTTTTATTTTTAAGAAATTAAAAACTCATTTTTTTTTTAATTTTTTTTAAAGAAGAGGTTGTAGAGGAATTATTGCAAAAGACACGAAGTCAATCGGATTACTACAACCGGAGATACAGATTTTCAATGAGAGGGTACTTTTTCAAAATCGACCCACCCTACTATATATATATGGCTACACTGAGCCAAACAAACCCCAATTGCTTATCTCACCTAACCCAATTTATTTCAGCAATATTTCGCTTCTCACAAACCTACGCAAATAATTTTTAAGTGAATAAAACTGAATCGAATATTCTATTAAATTTAGGAATGAAACAAATGAATAGCAAACCTGAACCAAAAATTAAATTAATAGCTAGATTATTATTAGTAGCCTTTATGCACAAGGCAATAATTTTTTATAATTAATAAAACGAATTTATAATGAAGTATAACTAAAAGTCGCTTCATCCAGGGATTATGGAGGTCAGAGTGTCAGGGTAGGAAAGTGTAGTCACTCCCAGGGATCCTGTGGACGAAGCCAAGGATATACAGGATCATGGTAGGGTGGGCCTCTTTCGTTAGAAAACCCACCCCAGGCCGACCAGACAAAAATGGAAGCCGAGGACTTCGCGTACTCCGCTAAAAGCGTTATTTCGTTCCACCAGCTTATTTTTCCAAATCCAACGTTATATGCTACACCTGTCTCCGTCATCAGAGGTGGGATCCCCATCGCCACAAGAACATTCTGACAGTGTGTTGAAGGCAATTTTAGGGATACAAAACCCAAACTTCCTAGAGTTGCTAAAAACTGTGCAAGCAACATCGACTGCAGCCTCGCAAAATATTTCGGTGACATTGCCTATGTTCAATCATGATGCGCCTGGATCCGATGACGCAGCGTGGTGTAAAACCGTGGATATGATCTTATCCGAGCGTCCACTGGAACGCGGAGCACTAGTCATGGCGCAGCAAATCGCTGCTTGGAAACTCTTCGCAATGACTGTCGCAAAATTTGCTTCCCTAGAATGTCGTGGTTGGAATTTTTTTTACACCGCTATGAAGGCATCGAGCCACCGTCTGCCGTATTGCTCAACATTCTCAACGGACGACCGAGTGCAAACGCGTCCTTGTCAGTATATGGCAGCAGGCTGGTGACGTCACTGCTGACGAAGTGGAAAGGAATGAGTCAAGAGGAGATAGCTGTTTCTTTGGTGTTGGCCCACACGTCCCAAATCGAGCCCAGGCTGCAGGGTTCCGTTTTCACTACAAACATAAAAACTCGGAATAAATTGCAGCAACTCTTAAAGGCGTTTGCGTTCAACAAAGTGAGCGACTACTCTGGATTGGATCAAGGACCGGACAGGAAGAAGTTTAAGGCGCAAGCGCAAATCAAATGTCATTATTGCGGCAAGATAGGACATAAAGAGTTTGAGTGCCGCAAGAAAAAGGAAGAAGGGAGAAACGACGCAAAACCAAATCATCATACTGTCAAACCCTTGGCTGGTCGAGAGCGGGCAGCAGTTACTTGCTTCAAGTCTGGCAATCCTGGTCACATTGCATCTGTATGTACAAAGGGAACGACATCGGCGAATAACTTTAACAACGAGAAGCAAGACGACATGTGTGCAGTGTTGGACCCAACTGGTCATAATGTAGAAGTCCTATTTCATGTAGTAATGGATAATTACCTTAAGTACGATGCTAGCAACTTAACAATGTATAAGAATCAATTTGTCAATGTAGTGAATAATGAAACTTCAATAAGTATCTTAGAAAATCTGGTTAAGATAATATTAAGAAATATTTTAAATAAATTCTCAGATCGATTTATAACTGGCATGCCACACAGGCGTAGCAATTCGTCTAATTGATGAACATAAGACTGTACAAAGACGTCCGTGTTGACTAAGTGCAGAAGAAAATCTAATAGTCAGAGACAAAATCCAACAAATGATTGAAAGCAATGTCATCCGCCCAAGAAGCTCTCCATTCGCTAGTCCTATGCTTTTAGCTAAAAAGAAAGATGGCAGTTATAGACTATGCATTGTTGATGATGCCGGGTTTTCATTCAATATAAACAAGTGCACATTCTTCAAGACAGGAATAGGGTATTTCGGGTTTTATATTAAAGATAGTGAAATTAAACAAGTGCACATTCTTCAAGACAGGAATAGAGTATTTCGGGTTTTATATTAAAGATAGTGAAATTAAACCCAATCCTAGAAAAATAGAAGCTCTATCCGCATTGAGTCAACCAACTACTGCCATGCAGTTTATAGGTTTGGCTTCATATTTCAGACAGTTTGTTCCAAGAACAAATACGTAAAAAGATTATTGACGTGTTGACAAGTGACCCGGTGCTGACCATATTCAACCCTGAGCTTGCGATCGAATTGCATACAGACGCCAGCGCGGATGGCTATGGTGCAATGCTCCTTCACAGGATTGACGGCACATGTAGGGTGATCGAGTATTTCAGCAAGTGTACATCGGCTTCAGAATCGAAATATTATTCATATGAACTAGAGACTTTAGCCTACACGGCTCGAGAAAAATTCCCATCCGAGGATATTGCGGTGGAACAATTTAGATTTTCATATGCCCGTAGGATATCGTCCTTCAAAATTTTTGCCCCGCCTGACGTGTTTAATATACTACTTTCTAAAAGCTTTTGGCTTAATGATGATCTGGTAATCAAAGAATTTGTTCCAAATTGTCTATTTTTATTACATGTTCGTATATTCCGCCTGGCTCTCCCCTAATAATTTATGAGCAACATCTATCTGCCATTAAATCTATTCTATCCTTCTTTAACAATAGGGACTTTTTTATTGTTTTGGGTGGTTTAAATCTCCCTGATATATCTTGGTCCCCCCCTTATGACTCGCTTGTTGCTTTACCTTTATCCACCCATGATTTTGTGGATGGCCTTTTAGAATTATCGTTACAGCAAGTTAGCTTTATACGAAATTCATTAAATAGACAATTAGATCTTGTGTTTGATTCAGAGCCGTTTGAAGTCACAGTATCTAGAATTGACGCTCTTGTGGTACCAGAAGACCGATACCACCCAACTATGGAATTGACAATTTGTCTCCCCTACCTTGATACCACCTCTCCTTTAGTTTCTCCAACTAAAATGAGATAATTTAATGATTTCGCAATATAATTGGACAGATCTTTACAACTGTGTGGACATCGAAAGTGCAAGTGAACTTTTCTATAGCATTCTAAACACTTTTTTTAATGACCCACCACTGGGATCAAAACGTGAAGCTACCGTCCTACCAAAGTAGATAACTATTGATTAATTTACCTACACTTGAAAACCGTAGAATAATGCTTGGTACTATTTTTATGCAAAATCTTATAAGAGGTGATATTGATTCTGTAGAACTGGTAAACCGTTTAACTTTTAATGTTCCCGTTAGACTAACACGAAATTATTACCCTCTTAATTTGCCTCGATGTACATCAAATTTTACTCTGCATGAGCCCTTTCGTGTTCTATGTAATAATTATAACAATCTTTATCATTTAATTTGCACTTCTACATCTATCCCTGTATTAAAAACTAAAGTTTAATCTCATTTACTTCAATCTTAGTTCATAATCTATATAATCTTTATATGTCCCGTCTCTATTTGTTTCATGTATTTTCCTAGCGAACTCGCATTTTTGCCCTAATTGATAAAGGGTCCCGCGCGTAACAAGCACGTGCTTGGTATCGTTGGGCCACTTGTTTGTACTGCTCGTAGTCCATCATATATAATGCTGTCAAACATTTTCAACATTATCTGCAAGGTAGAAAGTTTGTCGTCCATACTGACCTAAATTCCTTAAAATCGTTGGTGTATTGAACAATTCAGAGAACCGGCAAGACTCGTTGCTTAGCAGTCATTCCGAGAGCTTTTAGGTGGTCGGACCTTAATCTTGTTCACGAGGCTATAATGCATCCTGGATGGCAGAAAACTCTAAACAAGGTCTATGAACAGTAGTGGTTTAAAATTATGTCGACGTACGTCAGAAAGTTTGTGGAAAACTGTATAACTTATAAGCTCTCCAAACCCTCCACAGGCAAAGTACAAATGGAACTGCACCACGTTCCCAAGGTAGAACTTCCCTGGCATACCGTACATATTGATATTAGTGAGAAGCTGAGCGGCAAAAATGAGTTAAAGGAGTATATCATAATACAAATTAACGCATTTTCCAAGTATGTTTACCTATATCACACACTGAATTTGGATTCGGAAAATTGTATCAACGCAGTCAAGGCAGGTATATCACTTTTTGGGGTTCCTAGCCGTATAATTTCAGATCAAGGTAGGAGCTTTGCCAGTGGTCGGTTCCGTGAATTTTGTTCATCAAATAAAATTCAGTTACATTTAATTGCAACAGGGGCAAGCAGCGCAAACGGCCAAGTGAAGCGCGTGATGAGCACGATGAAAGGAACAGCAGTTGAGACAAGCGAACGCTCTTGGCAGGATGCATTGATGGACATCCAATTAGCTATGAATTGTACTAGTAATCGGGTGACTAATTTAGCCCCATAGAGTTACTAATAGGAAAGCAGGCAAGACCTTTGGGCATGTTACCCATCATATCTTAACCTAAGATAGATTGTAAGGAAGCTAGGGCAGAAGCTAAAGAGAATATGGGTAAAAATGCAAAATATGACAAGAGTAGAGTTGATCAAAATAAAGCAAAAGTTGTGAAACTTGGGATTGGCGATCATGTCTTTCTAAGAAGTGAGGAACGGCATCAAACGAAATTGGATCCCAAGTTCAAGGGACCGTTTGTTGTAACATAATTGCTGGAAGTTGATCGTTACCTGTTGAAATCATTGACTAGTAAAAGAACATACAAGTATCCGCATGAGAGCTTGCTAAAACTACCAAATAATCGAGTTGCTCAAAGAGAGTGATGGCGTTAAAAGGGACGCAGAAGATGAGTTGAGATCTGTCACCTAAGAGGGGTGCACAGGACATCACATATGTACAGAGGCTTAGTTTGATCCAATGAGAGATTGTGGCATTAAAGGTGCATATCGTCGCAAGTGGCGGCAAGAGCCTGTACTGTGTTGTGATAAATTGTAAGCCAAATGGTCGGGTTTGCGCAGTAACTTCAAACTTGTTTCAGATTAATGTGATGCCAATCCAATGTTAAGCCATGCACACGAGGACGTGTGATAGTCAGGATAGCCGTGTAGACAGAATTAATAATAATAGAAATAAATGTAAAATATAACCAATGTAACTGAGAGAAACTTGTCATTTCGAATAAAGCATTGAGAGAAAGAAGTGTGACCTTCTAAGACAGTTTAAGGGTATCACACTATTACAATTACATTTTGTTTTAAATTTGTGTGAGTAAATTGCACGAGACAGTTTATCAGTGTGTGTGTGCAGACCGCTGTTGTACAGTATACGTGAGAGGCAGAGGATGAGCAGATCAATTTCCTATGCTCACTTAATAGGACGAAGTTTTATATCTTCATCACCCTCGCACTCCCTCTAGCTGAGTAACGGGTATCTGTTAGTCGGGGCACCCGACTATAGCGTTCTCTCTTGGTTTTAATTATAATCTTATGGTATTTATTGTATTATTTTACAATAAGATTAGGAGAACGTAATTTTTAACCAGTTTTGCCGAATTGAAATCTCCCTTCGTTAATATTGGGTTAAGCAACTGCACTTTAGGCCAGCTGTTATTGGATGGTGGATGTGCTCTGTGGTCCTCTTCCCATAGAGTCCATCCGTGTGAAACGGTTGTGATTTTTAACAAATGTGAAACTCGTGTTCCCACGGAGCTCCATCCACCATCCAATAACAGCTGTCTGAAAAGCAGTTGCGGAACTCAACAATTACGAAGCGGCATTTCAACTCGGGAAAACGGTCGTAAAATGGAATTCTCCTAATCTTATCGGAGAATAATACAGGGTAAGAATTTCTCAACTGCGCATATGAAATTTTAGATTTTCTTCAAACACGGGTACCTCGTAGAGTTTGGCTTGGATATCATCTGTAATTTTTTTGAAATTTTTTAGTGTCCATTTAGGGGCGCTATGAATTTTTGAAGTTAAGAACTTAAAAAATGTTCTCAAACTTCAAATTAGTATATCTCGAGAACGGCTTAGAAGAACAACTTGCAACTTTACACGTTTTTAAATGTGTACTGGGGGAGTTAGAAAATAATTTTCTTAAATTTGTTGTTGTCCAATAGGTATGAATTTTAATTATTTGAAATTTTGTATCGCGGTTTTGACTGTCTTCTTCATCCTATAAAAGAAACTTAACTATCCAAGATTGTCCATCTCATAACCAACTTAATTTACCCGAAGAAACATTTTTGGTACTTTTCATCATTTCCAAGATATATATTTTTTTATGCGAATTTAGAAAAATCCTATTTAAATATATCCAATGAGTACAATTCTTACATGTTTTAGCTGAAAAAAAATCTTCAAAAAATTTGAAGAAAATCTAAAATTTCATATGCGCAGTTGAGAAATTCTTACCCTACAGTAAATAGATTAGGATAATAGTTAATAGACATTTAAGAGCTTTTATAAAATATCCTATAACGAGTATTCATACATATTGCTGACTGGGGGGAGCCTAACGTCTCGTACCCCACACTCCGCTCTTACTACGCCTCTGTCTAGCCAATATTATTATGAGAAATTTGTAAACAAAACCAAATTTGTGCTGTTTTGGTAATTTACAGCCACTTTGGAACTTTATAGGAGTACATTGTACACTTTAAATTAATATTAGTTATTATTTGCGAAATGAAGAACACATTCTGAGACATTGCTGCACACATTGAAGAACAGCTATACATTTTGCCATGAGTGGGACAAAATGTAAGCTGTTCTGCGTACGAAAACATCAATGTTTGCAGCAAGACTCAAAATATATTCTGCACTTCGTAAATAATAACTAATATTAGTTAAAAGTGTACTATGGACTCCTATTAAGTTCCAAAGTTGCTATAAATTACCAAAACAGCAGAAATTTGGGTTTGTTTACAAATTTGCCATATTAATATTGGCTAGACAGAGGCGTAGTAAGAGCGGAGTGTGGGGTACGGGAGGTTAGGCTCTCCCCCAGTCAGCAATATGCATGCATTATTATAAAAGCTCAGATATGTTTTAAGCTAGTATCCTTTGCTATATATTGTATTATTCTACAATAAGATTAGAAGAACACAATTTTACGACAGTTTTGCCGAGTTGAAATCCCCTTAGTTTATGTTGAGTTGAGCTCTTCAAGTCATCTGTTATTGGATGTGGATATGGATGGAAAATCTATGGGAACAAGAATTTCGCATTTGTCAAAAATCTCAATCGTTTCATACTCTATGGGAAGAGGCTATTAGTTGTTATCGGATGATTGATGTGGATGTGCTCTGCGGGAATTGCAGTTTCACATTTATCAAAAATCCCAACTGTTTCCAACGTGTGAACTGTATAGGAAAAGGGTATACATTCATTTTTAAATGTTTCACATTTGACGCTAAATTTTTTCATGCTTATTTTCTTTGCTTAGGCCAGCAACCAATAGCGATTTTTAAAAATAGTTCCGTAAGATGAATCGAACATTTATCAGACAATTATTTTTTCCTGTCTGGAGATCGAACATTTTAAATTATGGGCAAAACTTGTTAATTTCTAAGAATCCCATTTTACCAAGTTACTGTTCCTTACGTAATACAAGTTTTTTTAACAAACGTAAGTAAAATATAAAAAAAATAGATGTATACATTTATTTAGCACTTTATGTTAAATCCGCTTATCCCTATCGTACGTCAGGGCTACTTTCAGTCTGGCGAATCGGTATCCACCGGCTGCGTTGAACTACAGTGGTTCAGCTTATTTCAACCAGTCTACACCAAAAACTTTAACAGCCCATAAAAACTAAACAAAACATGTTAACAAAATAATTTAAACGCAGAATATATCTTTGATATTAGTGTTTAATAATGTTATGATTTTTTAAATATTTTACAACTATTTTTTATGAATTAATTAAAAAAAACCCAAAAAAATAAGGCCATAGCCAACCAATAACTTTTTTTTTTTAATTTGGCATGACTACCCTTTTGTTTACCAACAATTTAAAGTCAACTTTACATGGATACAATGCCTTTTGTTGTTGTTGCCAAGTAAAACTACTCTCGACCCGTGGGAAGGACTTTTGGCGTAGTTCCGTCTAAAAATATTGTGTTTTCTAACATTTTTTCGTTATGTGGACTTCCAATTTTGTTTTGTGGTAATGTTAAGACAACTTTAATTCATAATCATTAGCTCTCGTCAGCTCTGGATGAGCTGAAACTGCGAAAAAATATGCACTTCCCATGGGTCATTTCTTTAGTTAAATGAAAAATAAATTTATATTTTAAGATCCTTTGAGTTTTTAATTCATTTATCCTTTAGAATGTGAAGATGGACTCAAATCTTAATCGCGGAGTAAAAAAAAATGGGTGTGTCAAGCCTACGCACGACAGAAGTGAAACTTGTAGTATTCCTCTCTCGTTTATCATTTCATTATACCTTTTTTTCTGTCTTAGGTTAGTTTGAAGATTATAGGTCAAATAATTCAAGGACTAAGCATGGATTTGGTTTATTTCATATTAATTTACAAGTATACAAGTATATTGTGTTTATCAATACCTATCGAAATGAAGAAGAAATTTTTCAAATCGGACCATTCGTTAAAAAGTTATGCGTGATCAAAGTTTTCAATCTATATCTCCATCTCCCTCGCACTCCCTTTACCTGAGTAACGTGTATCTGATAGTCGGGGCACCCGACTATAACGTTCTCTCTTGTTTTCATCTATAGTAGCCTGATATTTTTAATGTATTGTATGTGTACGGGTCTCAGTTCAACAAGGAAAATATCAGGCTACTATAGATGAAAACAAGAAAGGAAGCTACCTTCGGCCAGCCGAAGCTTATATACCCTTGCAGATAAAAAATTGCTCACTCGGTGCAGTTCCAGGGATTCCAGATTCAGCGTTTCTATTTATTTATATTTTGTTTTTAAGTAGTCAAGAATCAAAACGCCTACTTCCTACAAAGTTACAATTAATTTTCTTATATTTGTTTGAATATTCCTATGGAAGCCTTAAGATATAGCGGTCCGATCCGGCTCGCTCCGACATATGTACTACCTGCAATAGAAAGAATACTTTCGGGAAAGTTTTATCGCGATAGCTTTAAAACTGAGAGACTAGTTCGCATAGAAACGGACAGATGGACAGACGGACAGACAGACAGACAGACAGACGGACAGACGGACATGGCTAGATAGACTCGGCTATTGGTGCCGATCAAGAATATATATACTTTATGTGGTCGGAAACGTCTCCTTCACTGCGTTGCAAACATCTGACTGAAATCATAATACCCCCTACAAGGGTATAAAAAGTGACAAAAAGTACTTCTGTAAAATCCATTGTAGCTAAAGAAATAGAGGTCGCCAAAATTTGTGATTGGACACTCTTAAAGTTAAAGATTCAAGGTACCACTTTCGCTAAATTGTGGCTCTGGGCTACGAAAGGTTTTCTTACTATTAAGCCGCAAAAAGTGCCTAAAAATCGAAAATTTGGAACTTTGACCACGGATTTCTAAAAACTTCGACGTGATGGAAAGTTTCCAAGTATGAGGTGGTAATTTACAAGTAAAATTCTTTCAGGTTTTGTAGCGTTTATTCTTGGGCCAAAAAAAGGCTTGATTTTGTCGACCTGTGTTATTGATCTATTTTTTGAACCAAAAAATCAAGCACTCAAAAATAATGATTATTGTTGATTTTTATTTTTTTTTGATCAAAAATGAAACTCACTTGGACCCCACGGGTTTTCTATACCGACTTTGGGCGTCCTTTTTACATAGTCCTATGAAACGAATGCAGACGCACCACCACCAACAAAAAGATGCTTAAACTTCCCACCGGGAAAATTCCTCTGGAAAATAACATATTTTCAAGAGGTTTCTCCATAGAAGCGGAAGGGACTAAACCTCATTCACCCCTTACATTTCTTCCATCTCTGGTTTCAAAATACACGGGGGTGACACAAAAAGTAAGGGGGAAATGAGGTTTCTATCTGGATCTCTGGCAGAAGAATGCAGGACAAAATCCACTGGTTTTTCGACTTCCCGCATTATAGATTTTCCACACGTACCCAGTTATGGTTTTCCTCCACTTGCAATATCTGCTTTTCTACACCCTCCCAGTTTTGGTTTTTCCAGACCCTCGCAGTTTTGGTTTTGCACTGCTTTGCAGTATCTGATTTTCCACAATAAAAATCATGTTTTTTGTAATATTTGTTTGTGTATTTATTAATAATATTTACAATCGAAGCATTGGAACTACAAATTTTTAATGCCTGAAGCATTCCCGGGTTTTGCTTGGCCGAATGCAGTACTTAGATATCCATTTCTTGTCTGTCTTCTGAAAATATCAAACATAATTTAGATATGAATGTAAGACCAGGAATAATAATAAGAGTAATTACCATTATTAGGTCTCCGCACAAAATTAAAGGATCTCTCCAGAAATTATGCCTGGTTTGCCATGGCCGATCATTTACCCTCTGTTCAGTTGTTTTATGTCGGGTATCTATATCAAAAACTATGAGAAGAAAAAATAAAATATGACAAACGCAGGCGCAACACTTCTGGTCCCAAGAAGTCTCAGTCGGCCTGGCTGAAATAAATGTAATATTTTGATTAAGTTAAACAACTAAGTTAGTACTGAAGTACTATTTATACAACCATTTAATGAACACCTCACACCATTTACCACTGGTAAAGATTAAAAACATTTCAAGTGTCACTGAAATGCAGAATTTGTGTTGAAGATAGCATCCGGAGGCGTATATTTATTAATGGGGAAAATATCTGTGATACTAACCTTTGTAACGCTGAAATAAAGGTTATAAAAAGACAAAATTCATTTTATCACTCACCTTTTTATTGTTTTTTAGATTAAAATGAACTATTTTCACTTTTTTTTCACTTTTTCCAACAAATTTAAAAATGATGTGACCCTGCATCATATACTTGATAATACTAAATGCAGATTTGATATAAATTTCGTTGTAAAGTCCGGTCACACTTTGGCGCCAAATAAGTATTTCGTTTAAAAAATACTTTTCAGGGACCGTAATCATTAAAGGTTACGTATATTATTGGTATGTTAGGCATTTTTCGTGTTATCAATACCACCAACACGAATTTTTATATTTTAACAACACTTAAAAATGGCTTAGGCCACGATCTGACGATCAAATTATTTTATTTCACAGAAAATGTTTAAAAATGTAAAAAGCAACAATAGTTTTCTTTGTAATTTAATGTAATTCCTTGATAAATGTGATCAAATATTTTAATCGTCTTACCGTGGCTTTTCTCTATAATTTGGTTGAATCCCACATTCATCCTTATTATTATTTGAAAAATGTTGAGTAAAATAAATTAATATTATCATTATAGACATTATGATAATAATGTTATATAGTTTAATTTTTTTGATTAACAATTATTAATATTTTTTCTACGACTTTTAAAATTACTAAAAATTAAAACTAAATGTGAGAACAAGTCTTTTGGTTTTGGTGTAAATCATAGGATTTTTGAATATTATAAGTTGGTGATTTTCTTGTTTAAAAATATTATAATCGTAGTGCCACAGAAATCACACAGCGCATAAATGGCCTGATATTGATGCTACTCAGAAACCCACCCTCATTTAGCGCTCAGAAATTATCTATCCCTACACCGCCGCCTGCAAAAAGGAACAGGATTTCAAGAACACAAAAACCAACTTCTCACATTCCCGCTGGGTTGGCCTCTGCATCCCTTTAAATGGTATTTTAATTTTGTTCAATAAAGGAGAGTCTTCCAGCCTTTGTTTTTATACCCTTGCAGAGGGTATTATGATTTCAGTCAGAAGTTATCAACGCAGTGAAGGAGACGTTTCCGACCCCATAAAGTTTATATGATCAGCATCCCTAGACTTTTCGGAAAGTTTCATCCCGATAGCTCAAAAACTGAGAGACTAGTTTGCGTAGAAACAGACAGACGGACATGGCTAGATCAAGCTGTCAGAATAAGATCCGTTACCTTAGGACACAATGGAAAAAGTTATTGAGAGACACTCTCAAAGTGTTTTTTGTTTCAAAGTGTCTTGCTCAGACACTGAGCATTTCCGTTTGTTTTTTTTAGGAACCTGTTTTCCTGAGACACTTTGTCTTTCAGAATCTGGCGAAAGTGTCTTTCCATATTAAATGTGATTTGCCAGCATAGGGGTGACAAAGAAATCTCTTCGGGCGGTATCCGGTTGGAATCTGCGTGAGCATCAACACAAGTTACATACGAATTTTGCCCAAAGAGAGTTACGCGCACCCCCGCGATAACAAATTCCAAGGGACCGTGGCATTACTTTAAACTCTTTAAACTCAGTAAGTATAAAAGTGCACTTTTGCGCACTTTCTCTGAAATAAATGTTTTAAGACCACCATCAGAACATGAATAATAATGAATTACGGTCCAATCTTGCAAAAGCGGTATGAACTATATTTGTTATTAGATATTAATTAAACTCTGCAGCATTTGCATCTTTTATCATATTTGCATCTTTTAAAATATAAATAGTGTTGCCGCCCTGTGTTTTTAAATGTTTGTTGTTGTCACTTTTCTTATCCAATTAGTCTAATAGTACAATTATCATCAATACAATATTACCAGGGAAGGTAAATTACAACGACAAACTTTTAAAAACACAGGGCGAAAATACTACTACTATTTTGACCACAGCTGAATGCTTTTATGTTTTTTGACTATGTTTTCTAAAATTTGTTTCTCCTTTAATAAAAATCCTAAAATTATTCTAAGTATGGGGTTCAAAAGATAAAAAGTGTATCGTTTAAAAAACTTTAACATCGAATCAAACCATGAATCCGTTTGCCTCTGAGATCTCCGGAAAGTGGACCAATTTCAGCATTTTTCGAACTTTGAACAACAAAGTAGGGGAGAGTGGGTCAATTTCGTCAGCATTTTTTCAAAGCTATTTTTTGTCCATCTTGAGACACGTTCTCTTATTTCTATTTTTATTGTTGAATGCGGTTAGCACCAAGCTTTAAAATGTGACATTCCCCTTTTTTTTAATTACCTTGGTGATTTATAAAAAATTAAAAAGTAAAATCAATATACTGGGGCAATCTCGCCACATATGGGGTTAAAATCGCCACACCACTGGGGCAATTTCGTCACCGGAATAATGTAGGGAGTTTAACGCCTGTAAATATGCTACACTGATCAAGCGTACCATTTTTGTTGACGTCCTATATTTGTTGCTGCTGCTGGTAGTCTGTTCGTTAGCCAGCTCGTCAAATAAAAAAAATATGTATTTAAAATAGGTACGAATTTACCCTAAGCATAGGGTGGCGAGATTTCCCCACACATTACTTTTTTAGAAATAATTATTTTTCTTCCGAAATTAGGGCCGAAGTTAAAAATCACTAACGCAGAAATGCACATTATAGCACTGTGTATTGTATAAAAAAAACTGTATATTATCCCTTTTCAATTGTGGCATACAGAAAAAATTTCGTAGAGAACTAAATGTAGCTTTTGAACTATTAAAACACACTTAATATTATAGCTTAATTATCTTGACTTTCTGTGCAAAAAAAAAATGCATTGGTTGTGTCATGCCGTCTTGAAGGACTAAAACAAAAAAAATTATATATTTTTACGACTTATGGGTTCCGAGATATTGCAGGTGACATAATGGCCCCAGTGACGAAATTGCCCCACTCTCCCCTACATGGAAATTACCGAAAATAGTAAAGTACTATTTTTATACCCTTGCAGAGGGTAATATAATTTTAGTTAGATGTTTGCAACGCCGGGAAGGAGACTTTTCCGACCACATAAATTATATATATTTTTGATCAGCACCAAAAGCCGAATCCATCTAGACATGCCCGTCTGTCCGTTTCTATGCGAACTAGTCTCTCAGTTTTAAAGCTATCGCGATGAAACTTTCCCAAAAGTCTTATTTCTACTGCAGGTAGTACATATGTCGGAACGAGTCGGATCGGACCACTATATCTTATGGCTCTCATAGGAATATATTATGGACGTTGACGTACTACGAGCACTACCAACGATACCAAGCACGTGCCTGTTACGCGCGGGACCCTTTGTCAATTAGGGCAAAAATGCGAGTTCACGAGAAAAATACATCAAACAATAAGAGACGGGACACATAAAGATTATAATGGCTAAAACTAAGATTAAAGCAAATGAGATAAAATTTTAGTTTTTAACAAATTATAATTTTTGCGTTTTGTAAATTAATAGAATAATCTGCAAGGGTTCGGCAAGCCGAAGCTAGCTTCTTTTCTTGTTTTATTTTATGTATGTATTAAAACATGGATTTCAGTCAAAATGCTCTTAATATATATTATTTATATCTCTTCACTCTGAGCGCGCTCACACATGGTGCAAATACATATATACACATAAATACACAAATATATTTAAAATATAAATATATATATACCCTTCAGTTCCAGAAATCAGTTTTCACTCGTGAATCACCGGGTGAATCACTCGTGACATGTCATTTGGCACTTGTGACTTTCCATAGAGACATTTGTTCGAGATGTCCTACCAAAGAGTATACATTATATAGAGAGGGCATAACTCTGACTTTCTGTTCAAACTGTTGTCGGCAAGGAGAAAAGCGGGAAAGAGCTTGTTCTATTTTTAGAATTCGTTTATTGAGTACACAATGCATAAGTGTAAGTGGGCCTTGTGTGTATGTGTGCGAGAACGTCCCAGCGGGAAAGTGAGAAGTTGGTTTTTGTGTACTTGAAATCCTGTTCCTTTTTGCAGGCGGCGGTGTGGGGACAGATAATTTCTGAGCGTTAAATGGGGGTGGGTTTCTGAGTAGCATCGCTATCAGGCCACTTATGCGCTGTGTGATTTCTATGGCACTACGATTATAATTCTTTTAACAAAAAAATCACCAACTTATAATATTAAACAATCCTATTATTTACACCAAAACCAAAAATCTTGTTCTCACATTTATCTTAAATTTTTAGTAATTTTAAAATTCGTAGAAAAAATATTATTAATTTTTAATCAAATAAATTAAACTAAATAATTATAATCAAAATGTCTATAATCATAATATTTATTGATGATTTTAATTTATTTTACTCAAAATGTTTACAAATAATAATAAGAATGAATGTGGGATTCAAAAAAAAAATTATAAAGAAAAGCCACGCTAAGACGATTAAAATATTTGATCACATTTATCAAGGATTTCCATTAAATTACAAAGAAAACTATTATTGTTTTACACATTTTTAAGTATTTTCTGTGAAATAAAATAATTTGATCGTCAGATCGTGGCCTAAGCCATTTTTAAGTGTTGTTAAAAAATAAAAATTCGTGTTGGTAGTATTAATAACACGAAAAATGCCTAATATACCTATAATATACGTAACCTTTAATGATTACGGTCCCTGAAAAGTATTGTTTAAAGGAAATATTTATTCGGCGCCAAAGTGTGACCCAACTTTACAACGAAATGTATTTTTTTTTTTATTTATTTTGGTATTATCGAGAATATAATGCAGGGTCACATCATTTTTAAATTTGTTGGAAAAAGTGAAAAAAAAGTGAAAATAGTTAATTTTAATCTAAAAAGCAATAAAAAGGTGAGTGATAAAATAAATTTTGTCTTTTTATAATCTTTATTTCAGCGTTACAAAGGTTAGTATCACAGATATTTTCGCCATTAATAAATATACGCCTCCGGGATGCTATCTTCAACACAAATTCTGCATTTCAGTGACACTTGAAATGTTTTTAATCTTTACCAGTGGTAAATGATGTGAGGTGTTCATTAAATGGTTGTATAAATAGTACTTCAGTACTAACTTAGTTGTTTAAATTCATCAAAATATTAAATTTATTTCAGCCAGGCCGACTGAGACTTCTTGGGACCAGAAGTGTTGCGCCTGCGTTTGTCATATTTTATTTTTTCTTCTCATAGTTATACCCGTTACTCGTAGAGTAAAAGGGTATATTAGATTCGTGCAAAAGTATGTAACAGGTAGAAGGAAGCGTTTCCGACCCTATAAACTATATATATTCTTGATTGGGATCACTAGCCAAGTCGATCTAGCCATGTCCGTCTGTCCGTCTGTCTGTCCGTCTGTCTGTCTGTCTGTATGAACGCTGAGATCTCCGAAACTATAAAAGCTAGAAGATTGACATTTTGCATGCAGATTCTAGGAGTTCCTACGCAGCGCAAGTTTGTTTCAAAAGGGTGCCACGCCCCCACTAACGCCCACAATCGCTTATATACGATTTTAAAAATTTCAATATTTTGGAAAAGTAAAAATGCAGTTTTATTGTGTTTATCAATACCTATCGAAATGTAGAAGAAATTTTTTAAATCGGACCATTCGTTAAAAAGTTACGGTGGATCAAAGTTTTTCTCCATCTCTTTCGCACTCCCTTTAGCTGAGTAACGGGTATCTGATAGTCGGGGCACCCGACTATAGCGTTCTCTCTTGTTTTTGATATAGATACCCGACATAAAACAGCTGAACAGAGGGTAAATGATCGGCCATGGCAAACCAGATCCTTTAATTTTGTGCGGAGACGTAATAATGGTAATTACTCTTATTATTATTTTTGGTCTTACATTCATATCTTAATTATTTTTGATATTTTCAGAAGACAGACAAGACATGGATACCTAAGAACTGCATTCGGCCAAGCAAAACCCGGGAATGCTTTAGGCATTAAACATTTTTAATTCCAATGCTTCGATTGTAAATATTATTAATAAATACACAAACAAATATTACAAAAAACATGATTTTTATTGTGGAAAATCAGATACTGGAAAGCAGTGCAAAACCAAAACTGCGAGGGTCTGGAAGAAACAAAACTGGGAGGGTGTAGAAAAGCAGATATTGCAAGTGGAGGAAAACCATAACTGGGTACGTGTGGAAAATCTATAATGCGGGAAGTCGAAAAACCAGTGGATTTTGTCCTGCATTCTTCTGCCAGAGATCCAGATAGAAACCTCATTTCCCCCTTACTTTTTGTGTCACCCCTGTGTATTTTGAAACCAAAGATGGAAGAAATGTAAGGGGTGAATGAGGTTTTGTCCCTTCCGCTTTTATGGAGAAACATCTTGAAAATATGTTATTTTCCAGAGGAATTTTCCCGGTGGGGTGGCAACACATTTTCGACAAAATTTCATTTTTGTAATTTCTATAATCTAGGGCCAACAACATATAAAAGTCGAAAAGGGTTTTCTGTCCAACATTTTCAACTCGGTTTATGGTCGTGCTGGTTAAAGCGTTGATCAGCGATGTTGATGCGAGTTCGATTCCCGCAAGGGGCAGACGTTTTCTAATATTGTTTTTATACCCTTGCAGAGGGTATTATGAATTCAGTCAGAAGTTTGCAACGCCGTGAAGGAGACGTTTCCGACCCCATAAAGTATATATATTCTTGATCAGCATCACTAGACGAGTCGATCTAGCCATGTCCGTCTGTCCGTCTGTCTGTTTCTACGCAAACTAGTCTCTCAGTTTTTGAGCTATCGGGATGAAACTTTCCCAAAAGTCTTCTTTCTTTTGCAGGTAGTATATATGTCGGAGCCGACCGGATCGGACAACTATATCTTATAGCTCCCATAGGAAGGATCGGAAAAAAAAACGTTAAAAAAATTCTAGCTTCGTTGTTTTTTTAAATATTACCTTCTACTTTTGGGGATGTTATTTTTTAAATATTTCTGAATTTCGAATTAAATATTTAAAAAATCTGACTACTATATCATATAGCTGCCATAGGAACGATCGGTAAATTAATGGAAAAGTAATAGGAAATAAATTCTAGCTTCTTTGGTTTTTATTGTATTATCTTCTACTCTAGGATATGACTCTTTTTAAATATTTCCGAATTTCAATTTTAATTTGATCAAAATCGGACGACTATATCATATAGCTGCCATAGGAACGATCGGAAAATTAATGAGAAATATTAGAAAATTGAACATTTTTGCGATTTGTTAATTAATAGGAATGATCTGCAAGGGTATATAACCTTCGGCTGGCCGAAGCTAGCTTTCTTTCTTGTTTTCTTTTTTTGATGTCTCGAAATATATATATTTTTTTTTATTATTTTAGTTAAAAGCTAAACAATAATTAATGGTAGGGTCTTGCAAAAAAAGAAATCCAATTGTTTTATATTTCTTTTCTTGTAGATTAACATCTTAAGATTATACAAAAAAGTTTTAAGACAATCTAAAAGAACTTTGGAAGTTAGGATGTAATTAGTACTAGTAAAATTTTTCAAAAAAAAATAATTTTTGATTTTGCACGGCTTAATAAAATATTTAAAGTAAAAAAATAAAAAATAAAACTTCCCAGGGGGCGGGATTTTTCTATTCTTAAACGAAATCTAAAAGCGGAATGGAAATTCATCAATTTTTGGCGGAGATACAGTGAACACCGCAAAACGTCTTTTTAAAGTGCTCTATACATGTTTTACATGTGACATGTTTTTCTCGAAACCACGTTTTTAAAAGTCCGTGTTCATCGGCATTTCTAAACGGCTCAATTGATCGTTTTTAAATTTGTCGCATATTTTTCTGCATAAAAAAACCCGCCCCCAGGGAATAGTTTTTTTGGTAATACTATACATTAGCGGGCTCACCCCCGAAATTCGCGAAAAAATTATCCTCGATGGACCGCGATTTCTTAAGAATTTACGTGCAAAAAGAATTTGGCAGTCGGCCATGGTTCTCTTGTAATTGAATTTCAAAGTTCCCGGGTTTGCTATAAAAAACAAGGGTGCTTTTCTAATTTTCTATATTTAAATAAATATTTATGGACCATTTTTTTAAACTCAACTAAAAAAATGAACTTATAAAATCAAGTTAAATAAAAAATTGAATCAAATTTTATGAATAAACAATTTAAGTTTATAACAGGAAATTAATTTCTTTATTTCGAAAAATAATAATGCTCCCTAAAAGTAAGGGCATACACATGTCGCTGCTTCACGAATATTAGTCCAGCCAAATTTTGGTCGCTAGCTGAACATAACGGTTAAGCGCAAAAGAGAATGACGGACCGGCCGAAATTTGTCTCTGCTACTGCCGAGTGCAGGCAGATTATAAGACAGAAAAAGAGAGAGCAATATATGAATATCGGTGATAGGGAAGAAGATTTTCGTGACGGCCATGAATTGGTTTTACTCCGTCCCCAAAAACGCATAACGCGCCTAAAGAAATTTCACTTCAAAAATGTTATGAGAAACAGATCTGAAAAGTGAAATTCGGGAATTTTTTTATTTAATACCATTATTAACATTTTGTATAGTTGATTTTATTAATAGGTAAATAGCCGATCGGAAAGTTTTAAAATTATTATTTTCTCGTACGTCGTTTAAATTAAAAACACTTTGGTAAAGATATATCTTCTTTTCTTTTAGTGCCTGCTGAAGACATTTGGCGTGGAGTAACTGCGGTTAGCAACGCTGGAAAAAAAAGAGGTCGTGGGAAAGGAAGTGGGAAGAAAGTTGCAAAGGATCTCAACAAAGGACAAACTATAGGCTTTGGAAAAATAAGCCGTTTATGGCCCGGATTGAATTCACCTATCATGCGTGGAAATGAAATCATTCATCAGCAGAAACTTGATGAAAACGTAGATAGAGAAAACGGAATAATGAAATTACGTGATTCAATGGGAAATTTTAGGTTGATGAAGTTAAATCCAATAGATCGTGGTTGGTCCGGAAGTAAAATGCCTGGACGAAGTATTGGACAGCCCGATACTGTTGGCGATGAAGAGTTTACATCATTCGATACTCGAGTTTTGGAAAACAAAATTGTTTTTATTATGAAAGGAAATATGGGTAGGAAAAGAAGATATTCCGTCTTATCGGTCACGGGAAATGGGAGCGGCTTAGCTGGATTTGCTACTGTTAAAGCGCCAGAAGCTCGTACGGCACTTCGAAAGTCAAAAAATCGTGCAGGACAAAAACTAATCAACGTAGACCTGTGTGAAAATAGGACTATTTATCATGACTTTCGTACAGATTTTGGAAATACGAAAATTTTTTGTTTTCAAAAACCTGATGGATATGGCTTAGTATGCCATCGGGCAATACAAACAATTTGTAAAGTTATAGGCATAAAAGATTTATATGCTAAAATTGAGGGGTCTACAAACCTTCAACATATTGTGAAAGCATTTTTTATTGGTTTAATGAGACAAAGATCCTATCAAAATATAGCTAATGAAACAAATTTCAACATTGTTCAACAGCAATATACTAGAAATAGATTCACCGAAGTAAAAGGAATGCCATTTTCCAATTCAGCTCTTCATCACAATAATAAAGAAATTGACTATATGCATTTTACATTAGGAAATAAAATCGTTTTAAAAAAAACCGGAATTTCACCATTTTATGTTTCTACAAAAGGACACGAACTGCATCGAATTAAAGCAGAACGATTTCGAAACCAACCAAAAGTTCGATTACAAAAACTAATAAATTCATATGTTTGACCTGTAAATTGACAAATAAATACATTAAAGTATATTCATTTATGTTTAAAATAATCCCAATTGTTTAGATGTTTAGACCATCTTTAAATGCTTTTCTGTTAAGAAAAACAAATAAATAGGTATATATTATATGTATATATTTTCGTTAGAGCGACGGACATCTGATAAATTTGTGTATCCTTCTTGTTATACCCTTGCAGAGGGTATTATAATTTCAGTCAGATGTTTGCAACGCAGTGAAGGAGACGTTTCTAACCACATAAAGTATATATATTCTTGATCAGCACAAATAGCCGAGTCTATCTAGCCATGTCCGTCTGTTCGTCTGTCCGTTTCTATGCGAACTAGTCTCTCAGTTTTAAAACTATCGCGATGAAACTTTCCCGAAAGTCTTCTTTCTATTGCAGGTAGTACATATGTCGGAGCGAGCCGGATCGGACCACTAAATCTTAAGGCTCCCATAGGAATATTCAAACAAATATAAGAAAATTCATTGTAACTTTGTAGGAAGTAGGCGTTTTGATTTTTGACAGCTTAAAAACAAAATTTAAATATGCACGCTGAATCTGGAATCCCTGGAACTGCACCGAGTGAGCATTAAACTATAGGTATTTGCTTTATCTGCAAGGGTATATAAGCTTCGGCTATCCGAAGCTAGCTTCCTTTCTTGTTTTTTTAGTTATGTTGTTGCCAAAGATTTTTTTCACAGGTAAAGCCTTAAATAGAAGGGAAGAAGATATCTACAGTTGCGAAAAAAATAATAGCACCACTTCGTCACAGGTTCTTAATATTAAAGAAATATGTGGAAAACGGGGATTTTTATATAAGAAGTGTTTTTTATTATCTTGATTAGTATTCCACCTATTTGAAAAAATTGATACGGATATCGAAAATATTGTCTACATATAATTTTTTCAGATTTTAAGAAAAAAAGTCAAAAAAAGGACGAAAAAAATAATAGCACCACCTCCGTTTTCTTTAAATAAAACGTTACGATGCGCTAATATTCTTGTGTATAAAGGATATATTTTATGAGATTTGACTAAAACTAACTTCTCCTGATATCCAGACATCAAATTGATTACCATTTGGCAATACAACGACATGTGGAAAATTTTCCAAGTCGGAAAAGAAAAATATTCAAAAAAGAAACATATTGGATGAAAAACGGTCATGAAAACCGGTTCGATTGGTTAGGTTTTGGATCATCTTCATTAAGAATGGCATAAACTTTGAAGGATAACACAGAAAAACCGAGTCCTGGCCCATTTTTCCTTCCAAAATGTTATATCACAAAGCACAAAGAATCTTATCAGGTCCAAAACTAAACTAAAACACGTGCTTAAAATAATAGCGAATATTTTAATAATTGGATAATGTTTCAATAAACAAATTTATAAAACATGCACTTAAAAAAAAAATCCTATCCGAAATGCAAAGTTAAATTGGGTAAGAACCCTGCAGGAAAAATGCGAACTAGTCTGAAAAACAACTAGTTAAATAACTAATATAAAGCAACCGGAATTTGTCTGAATGCATTTGGACTACACAGGGTCTAGAAAATTTGTGCTAGTCGAAAAATTGATTAATACAAAACTAGTAAAAAATAAACTTGTCTCGGACTAGTACCTTTCTGACAAAAAAAACCTTAAAAATATTTAACTGGTAGAACAAATACATGTTAGGGTCTAGTTAAAAGGCAACTGGAATTTAACTAGTTGCAAATGAAACACATATGATCCAAAAATATAGCCTAGAGGGTAAATGTCTTGGGAAATTTAACAATAAACAAATCAAACACTCGAGGTCCTCGGTTCAATCCCCAGTCTCTGTGCATTTTTTTTTGTTTTTTGTTTGCTAGGTGATGCTTTAGTTTTATTTTAAACTTTGTTTAATCTGTCCGAGGCAATATATATGTGAAAAATTACTGTTTTTGAATTATGTCACACTAAAATTCATAAACCTTGTTAGGGCATTACAAAATGTGATGCGTGTATGGCTCAATCAGTTAGTGTGTCTACAAATCCAAAGGTCCCGGGTTCAAGTCCTAGAGAGGGCAACTTGCCTCAAAAAAAGTAAGTTTGTTTTAATTCCATTTAATTATCATTTACTGTATTTGATTTCATAATAATTGTCAGAAATTCTCTAAGGACCGCGCCTATTGATTGGATACTAAATTAGAAGAGCGTCAAGTTAGGCATCGTCAAGTACTAGTGAAATTCAATCACTTGATGGTTTAGAGATTATTTTTAATTTTTTCGTGAAAATATTTTTTTGAGTGTAGTTTAACAGCTGTAAATATAAATTGGTTAACAGTCACTAGTGCAAAACTAGTAGCAAATGGACTAGTTGTTTCCGACGACAAGCATATGAAAAATGGACCACTTCGTTACAAGGAAATGGACATAACTTGAACTAGTTAACCTTCTTGACCCAACTAGTATTTTAATAGTCCAAAACTGATTCCGTTTCCTGCAGGGAAGAAATCCTTTTTATAAGTCATGTGTCTTCTAAACACCTAAATTGACCAAAAACATGGTACCAAAACATCCATTTATTGAGCATGGACCTAGTATTAACATAGGCTTGTTTTTTCTTCTTGAAGTAAGATCAATACGGATGAATACATCGTTCATGAATCATCCTATGATGTAAATAGTAATACGGTAGTAATTCGTAGCTTAAACTGAATACAAAATACTTCTTAAAATAATCTTTGACCAATAAAATCCGGCCAGGATCACAGTTCGAAAGTACTCAGTAAGCAATATACATTGACTTGTGTACTCGCTTGACCATAACACAACCAAAAATCTTCGAATTTTTTTTTTAAAGACAGTTTAAACAGTTAATCTAAAAGATCTTAAATCATTTTCGAATAAATTTGAAAATATATCATGACTTTTGGTCCCCAATTCCTTTATAGGTAGGGTCCTGACTTGTTTAATCGATAGTAAGTCATTATATCCAAAAATCGCAAAAGATATTTACACTTTAAACTTAGATTTACTTCTTTGCTACCGCCAACTAAAGATTAAGTTACCCATTTGTCATTTTTCTACCTTTTATTCTATTTTTAGAGAAGTGGTGCTATTATTTTTTTCGTACGTTTTTCCAGTTTTGCATAGATTTTCTTAAATAAGTCCAGAAACCTTTTATAAAGCTAACATTTTTTTTCATATTCAAATTATGTTTAGCCTTACTATTTCAAACCCGTTTTGAAAAGTTAAAAAATGTGAGTAGGGTGACTAGTTAAAGTTTTTTTGGGTTAGTGGTGCTATTATTTTTTTCACAGCTGTATGTGCATTTTAGTAAAACTTTACTGAGCTTTACGAAACGTACTAACATTCTCAGAAAAAGTTTAGCCTAGCTTTTACGATGTGAACGAGTTTAAGTCAACTTATGTCCCGACCGATCGAACAAAAATGGTGGTGGTTCAGGAAAAACTTGGGCTTTTTACGCAGCGCGAGTTTATTTTAGCAGAGCGCCACGCCCCCTCTAACGCCTAAAATCGCTTTAAACGATTTTAAAAGGTGTCTGGCGCCCACTCCTTTAAAGATTTCGGAAAAGCAAACAAATACCAATCAATACCTATCGAAATGTAGAAAAAATTTTTCAAATCGGACCCTTCGTTAAAAAGCTATGCGCGATCAAAGTGTAATATCTCCATCTCCTTCGCACTCCTTTAAGCTGAGTAGCGGGTATCTAATAGTCGGGGCACCCGACTATAGCGTTTTCTCTTGTTCTAACTGGATTTCTACAATTCCATTATCTCTTACGAATTTCGATTTGTCAAATTTTTGTTTTGCGGCACTTAACCGTTACTTAGGCCCTTTTGCCCAGTTTGACTGCAATCTGGCTCATCAGGATGGCCTGCTTTACAGATTTGACCATGAGCGCAACCAATACTGCGACTATGACCAATAGAAGTCATAAACAATAAAATAAACTTTTAATAGTCTCTTTCCATACAATCCATCCATGTGAAACGGTTGGGATTTTTGACATCCACATCCATTAACAGCTGACTTGAAGAGCAGTTGCTCAACTTAACATAAACGAAGGGGGATTTAAACTCGGCAAAACTGTCGTAAAATTGCGTTCTGCTAATAGTATTGTAGAATAATACAATAAATAGCATAAAATAAATGTTTAAAACAAATTAAATTTGATCGTATTGGTTGATTAAAAAAAATATAATTTTTATTTTTTAATTTTACCTTATTGGTGCAGACCTTAATTCACTAACTCAATAATACATCAGGACGCTTTTACTTAAGATTATTTCTTATGACCGATCCCGGTTTCAATCCGAATTAGACTGACTCCTTAATTCTAAAATCTTCTCCAACAAACCTCGGCCAGAAGCTGATTTTTGTTTAAAATAAAAGCTTATGCTGAAACTGTCGCATCTCGTTGTGAAATTTAATTATGCTGACCGATGCAATTTTGATTGATAATTGAAACGCAATACTTTTGGCTTCGAACGTGAGAGTTTAGCTTTAGTTTAAAAATTTGTTAATTTGTATTTGTTTATTAAAGCAATGTACTGCTCAATAGACTTAAAATTATATACATAGCATAAAAATAAAAATTTGTTTATTAAAGCAATGTACTGCTCAATAGACTTAGAATCGGCGAGTAGCTCTGCACGGAACTTTCCAATTGAGGGTGGCTAGCAGATCTACTGAGTCAACGGCGCCAGTGCACACTGGTTGGGCTTGTATGGAGCCGTGGCCATAAATATTTCCCGTTGAGATATCGTTATGAAATTTTCCTTAAAAATCTAAAAAAATATTGAGAATATGGAGTAAAAAAATTGGCTACATCGGCAGACTCTATCCTATAGCTCACATAACACCTTGGTATGGCTTATATGGCGATGGTGCGCAAAGATACTTCCAGTGAAGTTACAGTACTAAAATTTCATTATTAGCATCCAAGATATGTATATTTAAATTATCTTCAGTAGAAATTTGTGAAAGTGTAACTCCTCTCCACAAGCTTTTCGAAATATAAACAATTGGGGTTCTCTAGTTCTTTCAATGTATTTAAATCATAAAAAACAAAAACAAAATCATTCAGATTTAAATTTCAGTACAAAAAACAAAAATTTACAAATATGTTCTAATAAATGAAATGTAGAAAAAAAACAAAGATGTACATACATGTGTGAAAATTCGCAGTTACAAGAAGCGCCTATAGAAAATGATAACATAAAAACAAGAGAGAACGCTATAGTCGGGTTGTTGTTCCGACTATCTAATACCCGTCACTCAGCTAAAGGGAGTGCGAACGCTGTGTCGGGTTGGTATCCCGACTAATAATCGTAACTCAGCTAAAGGGAGTGCGAGGGAGATAGATGTATAATTTTTGATTGCGTATAACTTTTTAATATATGGTCCGATTTGAAAAATGTCTTCTACATTTCGATAGGTATAAATATACACAACAAAATTGCATTTATACTTCTCGGAAATCTTTAAAGATGTGGGCGCAGGACACATTTTTAAATCGTTAGTGGGCGATTGTGGGCGTTAGAGGGGGCGTGGCGCTCTGCTAAAATAAACTTGCGCTGCGTAGGAAGCCAAAGAATAGGTGTGGGAAATCTCAACCTTCTAGCTTTTGTAGTTTCTGAGATCTCAGCGTTCATACAGACGGACAGACAGACAGACAGACAGACAGACAGACAGACGGACAGACGGACAGACGGACATGGCTAGATCGACTCGGCTAGTGACCCTGATCAAGAATATATATACTTTATGGGGTCGGAAACGCTTCCTTCTAGCTGTTACATACTTTTGCACGAATCTAGTATACCCTTTTACTCTACGAGTAACGGGTATAATGAGCGAAAAAAATAATATCCAAAGTTGTCTACAAACCAGGGACCGTAAATAATCCTTATTTGAGATTTTTATTTTAAAAAAACTACTGTGATATTTTGTTTTAAACGTCAAAAATAACGTTCTTTTTACTCTTTTCCACAAAGTATATGCATTTCAAAAAATCTGGAAAGCAAATTAACTGTTATTTGTTTATGTCTATAAAGTGCAGTTAAATTGTTGATTAAAAGATGTAAAAACCTCAGTAGGCCTTTTTAAATAAAAATCTCAAATAATGATTATTTACGGTCCCTGCTACAAACACAACTAACGAACACAAAAGAAACATCACAAAAGCAAAGGAAGAAGAGCAGACTGCGTCGCAAATTTGACCCTGAAAACAGTAAGACAGCATAAGTTTTTTAATGAATACACACAAATTAGCAAATATTAGCAGCTACACTTAAAGTTTTTATTACCTTCAAACATTGACAAATACACTATTAACACTCCTAAAGGGGGGATCGGGGGGTAACATATCTAAAAGTCTATTTAGGGCTAGTACTCAACCCAACAAAAAGTCGTCCAAAACAAAAACTTCATATGAAACAAAATTTTTTGACGTTGTTTTTCATATGAAGTTTTTTGTTTTGGACGACTTTTTGTTGGGTTGAGTACTAAGCCTTAAACATGAAAATGACGTTCACATAATACATAAATAAAGGATTAACAAACAAAAATACACAACAAATAACAAATCAAGCACATTAATTTCACAAAAAATACTTATTAAAATAAAGACCTCAAACTTTAAGGTTCATTTTAAATAATCTAATTTGGCCCTCTCTTGTGAAAGTTAGACCACTTTGATATGCAACTTTGTTTTGACGAAATGCTAACGTAACGCCGCTGCGCTGCAAAATTGAACACGTATTCACACTTTGTGTTCTATTTTTAGAAAGTCCCGTTAGATTTCCAGAAAATTCCGGTTTGCCATTAAGAAGCTTGGTTATTTTTGAGACAATTTGTTTACTTATCAATAATTTTTTGTATTAGCGATTTTTTGAATTTTGGCCTATGGGCGCAACCACAGTGCAGTGATGAGTTTGTGAAGTAATATCACACCATAACAGGTCCGACGATCCAAGAGGCGCAACCTGTCTCTATAAGAAGGCAAACGGCGTCCCTTCTCCCAGTTTAAGCCACGTAGTGCAAAAAGGAGAAATTGCTTTTGAATGGATACTATCATATTTTGATGGTGCTCATATTGTTGAGACCAAACACTGGAGCAATACTCAAGTTTAGGACGAATTAGAGAGACGTAAAAAAGCTTAGTGGTGAAAGGGTCATCAAATCGGTACAGAAACAGTTCCTTTTGTTTGCTCTACGTGGTTTAAACTGGGAAACACATCGACACCTGCAATCGTACGTGGATAGACTGCGTCTACTTAACCTGCCCTCCCTCAAGGATCGTCGGACCTGCCATGGTGTTATGTTCCTGCACAAATTAATGCCTGGACTTGTAAATTCAAGCTACCTTCTTGATCAAATTCGTTTCTCCATCCCTGTAAGGTCTACTCGGCACTTTTGACCAATTGCCCTCGATATTTGTAAAACGAACTTTCAGTTACATGATCCATTTCGCGTTTTATGTTCGCAATATAATGAACTGTATTTTTTGATATTTTCGGAATGCTCTGTTAATTTAATTGTAACAAACATCCTAACTTACCTGTCCTTGCCCCCTCCCACTTGATGTGAGTAGGGTACTATGTTTATGTTGGCAGATATTTGTTAACTTTAATGAAATAAATAAAATTCCTTAGCGTTTTATGAATGCTAATAAGCATTTAAATGTAGGAACTAGGTGAGGTCAAATGCATACACAACTTGACATCATCCGCAAACATAAGTACTTTGGAGAACTCAATTACTTGAGGAAGATCATTGATAAATAAGCCAAATAGTAATAGTGCAATTTACTCATATAAATATTAAACAAAATCATAGTTAATGGAACTGCAAGTCGTATGGCGCAATGTTTGAGGACACAGCTTGGAACCATATCGGGACCCGCAGAGAAGGAAAATTTAATCGTGGATAGGCTACGTAGAACTTCCTTCATCAATTAGAGGGTTGAAAATGGCGTCAGTGTGGGGTAGCTGGTAGGAGTAGCTACAATTGATCCTGGTATTATTTGTGGAATAGTTGAATTGGAAAAAGACAAGATAAACAAGAGAGAACGCTATAGTCGGGTTGTTGTCCCGACTATCTAATACCCGTCACTCAGCTAAAGGGAGTGCGAACGCTGTGTCGGGTTGGTGTCCCGACTAATAATCGTAACTCAGCTAAAGGGAGTGCGAGGGAGATAGATATATAATTTTTGATTGCGTATAACTTTTTAATGAATGGTCCGATTTGAAAAATGTCTTCTACATTTCGATAGGTATAAATATACACAACAAAATTGCATTTATACTTCTCGGAAATCTTTAAAGATGTGGGCGCAGGACCCATTTTAAAATCGTTAGTGGGCGATTGTGGGCGTTAGAGGGGGCGTGGCGCTCGGCTAAAATAAACTTGCGCTGCGTAGGAAGCCAAAGAATATGTGTGGGAAATCTCAACCTTCTAGCTTTTGTAGTTTCTGAGATCTCAGCGTTCATACAGACAGACAGACGGACAGACGGACATGGCTAGATCGACTCGGCTAGTGACCCTGATCAAGAATATATATACTTTATGGGGTCGGAAACGCTTCCTTCTAGCTGATACATACTTTTGCACGAATCTAATATACCCTTTTACTCTACGAGTAACGGGTATAAAAAGGATGCCAATATCTTGATCATTCGATGCATGTTCAAGAAGAACACTTTTTATAATAAACCTAATATTTAACGAGTTCAGTACATGTCAATATGTAAATTGATCTAGAGCCGTAAATAACGATCTGTAACTCAAACCCTACAAGGGTGCAGTGCTAACACTTGTAATCTTAAGTACAGGCCACTTGAGCCTGACCATAATTATAGTTCTCACACTGTACAAAGGGTCGCTTTGCAGGAGGCCGTTGATAAGGCTCCCGCTCAGGCAAACAGATGTGGTCTCTGCGTAGACCATAGATAAGTATATTATAAGAATTTCATGTTAGCTACGTAAGCAAAGACTTAATGAAATAAAATCAGTTTTTAATCAGAACTCAAACGTGAAGGTTGTTTTCCTTATTACAGGAATCCCTTTCATTTTGGTCCTTCGAGCCTTTGATTCCTTGCGGAACAATTGGCCAGACTACTCTGCAGTTTTCCCCCACCAGTGGTAAGAGACTCAGAGATATTCTGCACCTTAAAGATTCTGTCAAGTGCTAGACACTTGCAGCTACAGGTTGCAAACAGATTCACACGATTGTTTTCCCCCACCAGAGGTAAGAGACAAAAGTGTTGAACAAAATAAAAGCAAAAAGACAAATAAAGAGTCTTTTTTGTTTTTAAGCACCTTAAAGATTCTGTTTTTAACAGCTACAGGTTGCTAAAGTCGGTAGGGCGTTTCCGAGGCCTTAACATCGGATTAATATATAGAAAAATATAGTGATTCATATATATTAAAACCAATAAGTTGGTAAGGCGTGTCCGTGGCCAAAACAGCGGATATAAAAAATATAAAATTTTGTGAAAAGTGCATTAAAAAAAAAAAAGTGCCCACAAAATAACATTTGCAAAAAGTGCCTAATTGCAAATGAAATACTCTTGTATTGAAAAAAAAAAAATCCACAAGAGAAAATTGCGCAAAATCCAAAAATTTGGAAAAATAAGGGTGAAAAGTGCCTACAAATGCTATAAAGCCAAGAAGCTATAAAGCATAAAATTGAAAAATCCGACTAAATAAAATTATTATTATTAAAGAAAAAATGCACAATAAATAATAATATAACCATTAGCATTGACTATGGTTAACAAGAGCCTGCAATATAAATGTAAATATTGTAAAAGGGCCTTGAATTGAATCGCAATTAAGCGTTCAACTCCATTAATTTGGATTATGGGAAAATATACACCATTGAGCAAATAGCCTGCAGATGCAATATTGCATTTTAATATCCCGAAACTGGGATAAATATAATACATCAAGCTACCGAGAGGACGATCTCGGCACCATAACTTAATTTCATTTTGGAAGGAAGAAGACTTGCTGGCTGACCGCAGGAACTGGAAACCAAGGGAAGTCGTCGCCAAAATCGTCGCTACAAGAACGTCGTCGACAACATCTTTGAAAAAACGCTATCGTCATCAATGGGCTAAGTCAACGTGATCAACAGATAAGTTCGATATTAGTAACTGATATAGTTGTAAAAAGCACGATGTCGATGTCCGATATTAGTTATTTTAGTGCAAAGGTGGCCTTCTTAGAGAAAGTCGAGCAATTAAACAAATATCTCGATGAGACAGTAAATAATTTGAGTGGCTGCAAGGATTCTCTTAACATAAGAAGAAATAAGATTAACTATTTAGCTACAAATTTGTTTAATGTGGTGGAACAGGCTAGATGTTATTTTGAACGCAAAGAATTTGAACGCATTATTGATGAATTGGAGTTCGATGTTCAAAATATAGTAACGGCCATAAAGAAAAGATTCCGCACTGAAGGATATTGTCCTTGGGTTCTTAGGGAAGAAGAGTTTCTTACCCTGCCAGAGAAACAGTTTTCTAATTATCTCGATGAATTAATTTGTGGCAATGAATTCAAAAAAAAAAAGAATAGTTTAGAATCAAATATAATAGATTCACAAGCTTCATTATCGAGTCCATTAAAAGAGAAAGAGTTAGGTAGCTTAACGATTTCTAAAGAAATAGAAGATGAGCAAATACACTGCCGTGATATTCCGCCGGCAGGACCTCACTTTGGAGGTGAGGTTCTTTTTAGTTCACCATCCGTATTAGTTGAGGTTAATGACGTTCCAACCGTTCATTTAGTAGAAGAAGAGTCAATAGACAAGGAATTAATAAAAGAAAGTCCTAAGTCAATTAGGATAATCAAGTCATACTTTCGGGCCAAGTTATATAATTACAAATTTGTGAAGCAAAGTAGTAGCTATTTAAAAATGATTTGGTGCCCAATAAAACTATGTCTGTTTAATTATACGGTAAATGTTAAACGGTTAAAGAATGAAAAAGAATACATGAAAAGGTATCATGTTAAAATTAAAGATTTAATAATTAATGATTATACATTTGGTAATAAAATCCAAGACCGTTGCAGGGTGTCTAAACATATAAAATAAAAAGCAAATACAATATATCGAATTAAATATACAGTCCACTAATTTCATATTTGCATTGTTAACAAAAATAATCTAAGTAATTATAACCCCTACACCGCATCTTGCCGCCCTTGGCAGAATGTTCAAGAAGAACACTTTTTATAATAAACCTAATATTTAACGAGTTCAGTACATGTCAATATGTAAATTGATCTAGAGCCGTAAATAACGATCTGTAACTCAAACCCTACAAGGGTGCAGTGCTAACACTTGTAATCTTAAGTACAGGCCACTTGAGCCTGACCATAATTATAGTTCTCACACTGTACAAAGTGTCGCTTTGCAGGAGGCCGTTGATAAGGCTCCCGCTCAGGCAAACAGATGTGGTCTCTGCGTAGACCATAGATAAGTATATTATAAGAATTTCATGTTAGCTACGTAAGCAAAGACTTAATGAAATAAAATCAGTTTTTATACAGAACTCAAACGTGAAGGTTGTTTTCCTTATTACAGGAATCCCTTTCAATGCATATACATTATTTAGCTGTAGTGATGGTGGAAATTTGTTGATAGGGATCTCGACATTTGCAAATAATTAACATTCCGAAAACAACGAGTCCGCACTGGGGCCTCTAAGGAATTGTGTACATAAAATTGCCACTAATGGATAGTTGGAGTGTAGGATGATGGGAGTGGTCAATGAAGTGGTACGTGTGACAATGCACTATGGGTAATTTGACCTTCTTTTTAAGAAAAAAATTTTTTTTTTAACGCAAAGAAAAACATTTATTTTTAAATTATTTTAAAAGGAACACTTTATTCATTTTTTAAAAATATATAAAAGTTTTTCATTTTTATATTTTTTGATTGAAATTTTATTTTTATAATTATTACCATTATAATTTCTAACAAAAATACTATTAACCTTTATAACAAAGTTATTTCAGTGAAACAATGACGTAACATAATTTTTAAATAATTAATATTTAATAAAAAATATAGTTGCATACCGCAAATATTGCACCGTAACTGGCATTCACCATACAAAAATACGGGAATTATTAATGTTTTGATGGTGTGCACTTTTATACTTACTGAGTTTAAAGAGAACTAAGTACTCTACAAGATAAAAAAGGTTCCAGAGCTGGAAAGAGCTGGACTCACTTTGTAGATCCATTTATAAATAAAATTCAATACCAATTTTAATGTTTTTTGAGGTTAGATTTTACCAAAGATTTTAGGAACACAACAATCAATAAATACATCGGAACGCTCACAAAAAAAAGTTACATGATTTTCTAATTGAACTGCATTTCATTACACTCTTTTTGATCTTTTAAACTTTTAATCAAAACTAGCAATACCCGCCGCGACGTTGTCCGCGACAATTAGCAGAGCATTGCTAGTTTTTTTAAATGCATATTAGTGCAATAAAAGGAATGTTGGTTACATTGCACTATGGTCCAAAAGTCGATTTTTTTGGCATAAACTCTAAAAATTGAGTCACAGACTTCAAACTTTACACATTCTGTTTTTTTACAAAGAATAGTATGCAAACAAATTTTTGAGTCTGTGCGACCACGCCCTCTTTTGCCTCCCATACAAGCAAATTCATAATACTACACTGTGTTATAAAATTTAACCTTTTTTTAAATACCTCGATGAAATCTTAAAAGTCCTATTTGCTTTAAATAATCAGCGCTCTAAATGTGCTCTCGAAAAAATTTTCACACCCAAGGATTCTAAAAAAAAGGACACTAAAGTTGGAAAAATTCTGTTTTTGGCAAACTTTGAACCTATTTTGCAGACGAACGGATTCTTCGTATGTAATGTAACTCAAAACATTTAAAAAGTGCAACTCTGTATCTTTCAAACCCCACACTCACAATAATTTTTGTAATTTTTTTAACGGAATTATAAGCAAAGGAAGACATTTCCTTTTCTTTCTCTTACGAATGCTTAACAAGGAAGGATTCAAAATAACTACTTTTTTAAATTTATTTTTGATGTTTTATCATCTTTTAAGTGGTAATTGATAATTTTTACAGAAATGCAATCCTAACAAAATTAAATTATCGATTGTTGCTGCGCCAAATATCCTAGAGATCGCTACGAAGAAACTTTAAGGTCCCTGAATAGTGTGGAATTGCGTGAAAAGGGGGACGAACGGGGAAAAGGTGTTAATTAGCGCTGAAAAACGACATGTATATGTACAAACTGGCGTACTTAGTTTTTGTGGGCAGACGTCGGGTCGTTAGTTTTATCCCACTAAATACAGGGAACAAATATTAATTTTCTATAAAAATACACATAAATTGGAAATTAAACACAGGTCGAACAGTAAGATTACACATAAATTTACTATACACACTAAATATTACATACCTTGATCTTTCATTTCCATAATTTACTTAATTTAGTCGGGACAAAGAAGTTTTATTTTTTTGCACAAACGTAAAGAAAATATTATGGCGCCAATTTCTTAGTCCTAAGCAGCTGATCGATTGTGTACTTTTGAAAGCTCATAAAAAGCGTTAGTGTAGCTTTTAAAGCTTTTTTTTTTAAGTTTGTATATGTATGATCTATTAACTTTAAGAATTTAAAATAAAAAATACAAAACATTAACATAAAAATTTCGACTTTATGCCAAAAAATCGGCCGCTCGGACCATAGTGCATTGATTAAATTTAAGTGAACCTCATTTCCACACCACCCTGGAGGTAGAGGATTTGGCGCATTTTTTTTTAAAGTGGTGTCCCCAGGGGTACCTTAGGCATGTTCCACGTGAAAAAGGTTTTTAATTGTAACCTTTAATTTAAAACCTCTTGATAAACAACATTGTTTGATTTTCCATCAGGTGCAAAAATTATTAAATTACTTGCCGAACTAACTCGGAAACAGGCAACATAAAACTGACCATGAGAAAAACAATCCTCTCTTAGATCTAATCCGGCTAACTTTAAAGTCTGTCCCTGGTATTTATTGATAGTTATTGCAAAACAGACTTTCACGGGAAATTGCAGTCTTTTGAATTCAAAGGGTAGGTTAGATGTTTTAAGGGGAATTCCACATCCAAAAAAAAGTAGTCATCAATATGCCCCTATTTAGGTGTCAATCAGGGGTGTCACAGAAACCGTCGACGGTTTTGGGGTTTAGAATCCAACCGACCAAAACCGTTGGTGTCACAGGAATTCGAGAGAAAAACGACCAGGGCTGGACGCATACACTAAATATCGAAAATTCAATAATTATCGAATTTTATTTGACTTATTTGGACTATTTTCCAATAAGTTTTAAACTTAATTTATGTTTTTCTAGCAAAATTACAAAAAGAATATATGTTTAAAGCGCATATTGTACATAATAAAAGAACAAAATTAAAAATTTGAATTACCCGCCAGGCTACATATTGCAGCCCTGAACAACGGTTTGCCGCGGCTGCGTTGGTTTATTTTCAATTCTAAGTTGACAAGATTTTTAAAAGCGAACTAAAATGCCGTTTGCTTTAGAGTACTTGCGAAGGCATAAACTGCGAGAGGCTAGGACGCAGAGGAGATCCTTACAAACGGTTTTACATGGACTACCATGGAGATTTAACTCATTGGCCAGGCCCTTTCACAAAAATGCGGCCGCCCTGAGTAAATCCTTTGGCAATGTCGATATGATCGCGAATGAATCGGAAGACTATGGTGTCTTGCGCTGGTAACCTATGTTTACCCCTGAAAATTAGCAAAGCTTATTAGTTTAAATTAATAATAAACAAGAATGTTGTACTTATTTACTAGACATCTGCATGAATATCAAAAAATACATATTCGAATTGACAATGTTCAAAATGAGTTGAATGAGTTGGAATGTGTAGGAAAACTGGCTTGAATAAATAAGTGTACTGACGTAAAACTCAGTCGAACCAGAAATGGTGATGGAAAACGAATCGAGTAAATGAGTACACGAACAACTCAGACGAATTTATTCGAATCCATTCGAGTTCTTACATGACGTCATAAGGGGCTGTTTATATATTACGTAATCTAGGGGGGGGGGGGGGGCCCCCAAATGATTACTCTAGTGCAAATTTTTTTTTTTTGTATGAAGAATTGATTACATGGGGGGGGGGGGGGGGGTCAAAAATCGTTGAAACTGTGATTACGTAATATATGGACAGCCCCTAAGGGCAAAATGGAAAATTAAATTTGTTTTGAAATACTTATTACTTATTACTTACGTAAATATTTGGCTTTTTGTCTTTTTTTTAAATTACAAATCTACCTTTAGTTTTAGCTCGCCACTGAATCCAACCATGCCATTTTCATATTTAAATCCTAAGAATTCGCGGACCAAGGAGGAGAAGTATAAAATAGTGTAGTGAAGAGGCAGAAAGGAATGGTCTTCCTTCTACCGCAAATCCTAAGAATTCGCGGACCAAGGAGGAGAAGTACAAAATAGTGTAGTGAAGAGGCAGAATGGAATGGTCTTCCTTGGACCGCAACTTCTTAAGAATTTATCTAACAAACTCCAGGATGACAACACTAAGAAGTCGCGTTCCAAGGAAGACCATTCCTTTCTTTATCTGTGGCGATAGAGGCAAATTTTTTGGTTCTGGGATATGTTCATAAAACTAATTGTTTTTCCATATTTTTTTTTAATTCTCGTGGATTTTTGCATGTGTTTTGAGTTTAAACTAAGGGGAGCTTGGTAATTTCGAAAATAAGAAATCACAAAAATACTTATTTATAGACATACATATATGTATATCAAAACAAATTTAATTTTCTATTTTGCCCTTATGACGTCATATAAGAAAATCGAATGGATTCGAATAACTCGAATGATTTCAGCCTATTCAAATACGACATTCTGTTTTTCGTTATCACTCGTTTAAGTCTAGGCCCTTTCTGTCATACTCTATACGGACCAAGATGCAATCCATTCTAGTCATAGTGTGCTGAGCATTTACTTAACTCTATTCTATTCGAATGGAATCATTTCAAAGCCTGTTTGATATCAGTCATGCAGATGTCTATTATTTAATATTAATTTAATATTTAATATTAATATTTACTTACATGTCTTCTTCTTCACAGCCGGCGTTTTACCTGGCAAAAATAGGACATTTTTTCACGACAGTGATGCCAACTTTTTGCAAAGGCGGCCTGTTTTTATTAATTTCTCAATAACTACAACTTCTTTTACCATAAAATTTTTACCAGAAATAAGTTTCATTTTTAACTACAATACTAAGTATCTTTGAATAAATAATTCGTTAACAAAACATTTCGATAGCTAACTCCGAAATTTGGACAAATTTGGTATTTTAAAGTTCTAGCTAATTGGTAACACTGCCAGGTAGACGGTTTGCCGACGGATTTTTTTTAGCTAATTTTTTCGAGAGGTTTTATAAAAAGCATATTTTTAAATATACACCGAAGTAGGTATAAAAATCGTAGTATGCAGGTAGTTCATAAAATTCATTAGAGTTGTCTTAAATAAAGTTATATTTTTGGGAAACATTTTTAAGTTGGGTAATTTTATCAAAACGTCCGGCAAAATACGGGGGATTTAGAAACCGTCAAAAATAACGTCTGTGACACCGAGATTTGCTATTCTGGGGAAATTCGGTTGGAATGGTTTTCTGTGACACCCCCGTATATTTGTCAAAAGTAATGAATTGAATTTTCATTATATTTGTCAAAAGTATTGCATTAAAAGCATTACTTTTTCACTAGCATTACATTTTTTAATGATAATGAAAAAGTAATGATAATGCTTAAAGGCACAACTCTGGTTTCAGATTGTAATTTATTTTTTCAAAGCCTACCTTCTTAACACAAAGAAAATGCATCGATTTGTATTGCAGCTATAGGGTGAACTTCCGTTTAGCTCCAACCCCCGATTTCGTTAAAACTTTAAAAATCCACGTTATTTGGGGTCGTGATTATTGGAAAAATAGTCAAAGCTGACGCAAATAACGGGATCATGGAAAATAACGGTAAAAACTGTTTTTCTTAAATATCTTCGAATATAATAACTTAATCAAAAGGCTAGCTAGGAGAAATGAAAGCTATTAAATAAATGAGTATTTTATGTTTTATACATTTTTTCTGTAAAACTAATAGTTTTCCTTAAAAACGCTAAATAAGAATATTTTTTCACAATGTTTGAAAATTAAAAACCTTTGAAGCACACTTGCGTCATTTTGCCCGATATATCGCACGAAAGCTTCATATTGTATCGGTGTGTCAAAATTTATACCGATGTCTCTCGATGTATTAGCGATGATACTACCTAAGCACGAGAATGGCATTACATTTTTTAGGAAGAGCATTTCAGTTCTCGTAGTTAAATATAACATTTAGAAAACAAAATAAAATACAAATTATACAACGGAAATAAAATGTATTAACAAAAAATACATATAAATTATTTATAAAGTCGCAGGTAAAAATTTTTTTAAACAAAAATCGCCGCGATTTTTTTTTTGCCTGCGGCGCTTTTCTCGCCCGTACCTTACTACTTTCTTTAAAAGCTTATCCAGCTTTCATTCAGATCATCCGTTCCATATCCATTCTTCGAGGAGCATGAACACAATACATCGTATAAAAAGGCAAAATAGGTCCATCACTAGAGTAGAAGGTAAAATGCTGTTATCGACTAATCGAAAACTATCTGTTGCCATTTTATGGCGGGATATTGCAGTATTTTAAAATGTTCACACCCAATTTAAAATACTTCTTTTAGTTTTTCCTCCAAAACCTTTATGTTTACGAAGAAAATGATTAATACACAAAAGATCCGTTTTATAAATATCTTCTGTTTTTGTCTAAAACATTTTTTGATTTTTTCTTTTTTTTCCGAAAAAAACTGCAAAAAACCGAAAATTTTACAATTTTTACCGTTATTTTTCAAGATCCCGTTATTTGCGCCTTTGGCTATTTTTCCCGTAATCAGGACCCAAAAACAGGTCAATGTGGAAAGTTTGAAAAAAATTGGGGGTAGGAGCTAAACGGAAGTTTATCCCAGCTATATATGAAGGGACGGTGGTATAATTATAATATTAATATATGTGCATAATATCAGTGAGTAATTGAGATGTGAAAACTTTCAGCTTAAACATGTAAGAATTGCACTCGTTGAAAATATACGGGGGTGTCACAGAAACCGGCGACGGATTTCAGGACGGTTGGTTCAGAAACCAACCGACCAAAACCGTTGGTGTCACAGGAACTCAAGAGATTTCATTTTTTTCGGAAAATTTACCGAAAAACAATCAGGGCTGGATGCGCATATACTAAATATCGAATTTTCAATAGTTATCGAATTTTATTTGACTTATTTTAACTACTATACAATAATTTTTAAACTTAATTAATGTTTTTTTTGTAAAATTACAAAAAGAATTCTTTATAAAGCGCATATTTTACACAATATAAGAAAAAAACAAGAAAGGAAGTTAACTTCGGCCAGCCGAAGTTTATATACCCTTGCAGGTATGCCTACTTAAAATATTGTTCTTACATTGTCAAAAATCAAAACGCCTACTTCTTACAAAGTTACAATGGTTTTTGTATTATTTTTTTGATTATTCCTATAGGAGCTATAAGATATAGTGGTCCGAAACGGCTCGTTCCGACATATGTACTACCTGCAATAGAAAGAAGACTTTTGGGAAAGTTTCATCGCTATAGCTTTGAGGGACTAGTTCGCATAGAAACGGACAGACTGACATGGCTAGATGGACTCGGCTATTGATGCTGATCAAGAATATAAATATACTTTATGGGGTCGGAAACTCTTCCTTCTAGCTGTTACATACTTTTGCACGAATACAATATACCCTTTTACTCTAAGAGTAACAAGTATAAAAATCCACAAATGAGAGTTGTTTGTACACTTTTATAATAAAAATTGAAAATATTGATTGAATTGAAATAACTCTTGAACTGTGGGGTGCATTGCACACTGGTTGGGCTTGTATGGAGCCGCGTCCATAAATATTTCCCGTTGGGATATCGTTATGAAATTTTTCTTAAAAATCTAAAAAAAATTTTGAGAATATGGAGTAAAAAAATTGGCTCGTCGGAAGACTCTATCCTATAGCTCACATAGCACCTTAGTTTGGCTTATATGGCTATGGTGCGCAAATATACTTCCAGTGAGGTTACAGTGCTAAAATTTCATTATTAGCATCCAAGATATGTATATTTAAATTATCTTCAGTATAAATTTTTGAAAGTGTAACTCCTCTCCCCCTCTTCACAAGCTTTTCGAAATATAAAGAAATGAGTTTCTCTTGTTCTTTCAATGTATTTAAATCATAAAAAACAAAAACGAAATCATTCAGATTTTAATTTCAGTACAAAAAACAAAAATTTACAAATATCTTCTAATAAATGAAATGTAGAAAAAAAAGAAATATTTACATACATGTGTGAAAATTCGCAGTTACAAGAAGCACCTATAGAAAATGATAACATTAAAATGAGGGAAAAAAATAATATCCAAAATTGTCTACAAGCACAACTAACGAACACAAGAGAAACATCACAAAAGCAAAGGAAGAGCAGCAGACTGCGTCTCAAAACAGTAAGACAGCATAAGTTTATTAATGAATACACACAAATTAGCAAATATTAGCAGCTACACTTAACGTTTTTATTACCTTCGAACATTGACAAATACACTAATAACACTCCTAAAGGGGGGATCGGGGGTAACATATCTAAAAGTCTATTTAAACATGAAAATGACGTTCACATAATACATAAATAAAGGATTAACAAACAAAAATACACAACAAATAACAAATCAAGCACATTAATTTCACAAAAAATACCTATTAAAATAAAGACCTGAAACTTTAAGGTTCATTTTAAATAAACTAATTTGGCCCTCTCTTGTGAAATTTAGACCACTTTGAAATGCAACTTTGTTTTGACGAAATGCCGCTGCGCTGCAAAATTGAACACGTGCTCACACTTTGTGTTCTATTTTTAGAAAGTCCCGTTATATTTCCAGAAAATTCCGGTTTGCCATCAAGAAGCTTGGTTATTTTTGAGACAATTTGTTTACTTATCAATAAGTTTTGGTACTGGCGATTTTTTGAATTTTGGCCTATGGGCGCAACCACTGTGCATTGGTTTAAAATTTATATGTATATAATCTACGCTTTAATACCTTTCTGTTGATATGTCATATGTCCCCAAAATTTTTTTTATAATGCAACAAATGGGCATTTCCAGGGTGACAGGCGCGACATTTTTTCAACTTAAACTTTAAAAATAATAGTGACGCAGTACACATCTTTTACTTTTTATATTTTTGTTCGATAGCTCAGACGCTCTCGTATTTATGGTGAAAAAATTAATATTACACAGGTCAACAAAATGGACTTTATTTAAAGGTGCAGATGCAAGTAAAATATTTTAGGGCACATATTTTTCCTTGTATTTCTTTATGCCTGTTCGCCGCATCAAGTTGGTTGGGAATAGAGGTGAACAAATTATTTCAATAGCTTATAGGCTTTGATTGACTCAAATTATGATGGAACCTTAAATGCAATTATATAGAAGGGCATCTAAAAAAGTTTTTGGCATAGGTTTTAACACAATTGAAGACAGACCCTCGAAGATATCTTTAAAAAATTTTTGTTTTGCTATAATTTTTAAAATGTTGTATTTAGACAATTTACGTTCAGAAGAATACCTTTACAACGAGGTATAGTGCAAGTCTGTATACAGGTTGTATGCATGTACAGTAAAACCTCTTCGCTCCTTTTTGTGTGTTGGCAAAATGACGACTTCTTGAAGACTAAGCCGACACTGACCTCGAGTTAGATTCATTTTTCAGTACATATTTTTAGGCCAAAGAAAGCCTAAAATTTTCGATAGGGGTTTTCTCATATTTTTAGGCAGCCAATTACCTAAAATCTAGGCCAAAAATTACCCCATTTTAGGCCATTAATGGCCTAACATTTTAGGTCATGTAATCCTAAATTTTAGGCCATTCAAGGACTTATGCCCTTTCCTCACCAGAGTTGAATGTAGCATTTTGACATTTTTTGGTATATGTTACATTTTTCCCATATATTTTCAAGTGGTTCTAGAGGTGGGAGAAAAGAGCATTCGACAATAAATGCTACTACATTTTGATATTCTCGTGCCTAAAATACCAAATATCTGAGTATTTTTGACTATCGACAAAACGGCCATCGCAAAATTTTCAAAATTATCAAGGCCCACTATAGATGATTTCTCTGCAGAAAAAAAAATTACAAATAACTGCAGTTAACAAAACCTGACCAATCTTTTGCCGCTCAGGTTTGTCACAGGAAGTAAGAGGCAACAAACCACCATATCGATAAGACCACCGAAGGTTTGCAAAATCAACAATAAAATGATCCCAAAAAAGATCTAATGTGCATTGCATAGCAATATATAATGCAAACAAAAGCTTAATAAAACATTCAAATCTTTATTGTCCATGGTCAATACATTTGATTGTTCAAATCTCCTGCTTGCGGATTAGTATTTGAGAAATTATGCCCATATCTCAGGTTTTGAAAAATGTCTTCCTCATGAAAAGCTTTCAACGCTTTCCTTTGTGTAGCTGTTTCTGAATTTTCAGCAGAAAACACATGACAAAAATAAGATAATTTTTGTTAGCATTGAATATTTTGAATTTAAAAGAAAAGCACATCTGTTTTCGAAATAATAAATGCTGAATGCTAAATGCTCTTCCGTGCGGACAGGAAATAGCATTTTTTTGAATACCGAAAAAATACTACAGTATGTACATCAGTGAGGAAATGGCATAAAAATTTGGACAAATTTGGTATTTTAAGGTGCTAGCTAATTGGTAACACTGCCAGGTTTGCCGACGGATTTTTTTTAGCTAATTTTTTCGAGAGGTTTTATAAAAAGCATATTTTTAAATATACACCGAAGTAGGTATAAAAATCGTAGTATGCAGGTAGTTCATAAAATTCATTAGAGTTGTCTTAAATAAAGTTATATTTTTGGGAAACATTTGTAAGCTGGGTAATTTTATCAAAACGTCCGGCAAAATACGGGGACTTAGAAACCGTCAAAAATGACGTCTGTCACAGTGGTTCCGCTTGTATGGGAGCAGCGGCCAAAAATACTTCTAGTTGTTATATCGTTACGAAATTTTCCCCAAAATTCTATAAAAATATTTTAGTTATAGCAACAAAAAATTGGACATATCGCCCGACTATATCCTATAGCTACCATACAAAATATCGGACCAAATTTGAAACTTGTGGCTATTTATACCCGTTACTCGTAGAGTAAAAGGGTATATTAGATTCGTGCAAAAGTATGTAACAGGTAGAAGGAAGCGTTTCCGACCCTATAAACTATATATATTCTTGATCAGGATCACCAGCCGAGTCGATCTAGCCATGTCCGTCTGTCCGTCTGTCTGTCTGTATGAACGCTGAGATCTCAGAAACTACAAAAGCTAGAAGGTTGAGATTTCCCACACATATTCTTTGGCTTCCTACGCAGCGCAAGTTTGTTTTAGCCGAGCGCCACGCCCCCTCTAACGCCCACAATCGCCCACTAACGATTTTAAAATGGGTCCTGCGCCCACATCTTTAAAGATTTCAGAAAAGTGAAAATGCAATTTTGTTGTGTATATTTATACCTATCGAAATGTAGAAGACATTTTTCAAATCGGACCATTCATTAAAAAGTTATACGCAATCAAAATTTATATATCTATCTCCCTCGCACTCCCTTTAGCTGAGTTACGATTATTAGTCGGGACACCAACCCGAGTACAGCGTTCGCACTCCCTTTAGCTGAGTGACGGGTATTAGATAGTCGGGACACCAACCCGACTATAGGGTTCTCTCTTGTTTTAGTTTCAATTTCTTTTTTATTTATGTATTATTGCATTTAAATCATATTTAAGCGGATAAGAAACCACGCCTTCGGGTTCTTCTCCGCCGACAAATATTAATCCGTTAGTTTTGATTATTACCTGTAAATTACTTAAAAATAAAAAAAACCCAATAATAATAAGAAACAAAAATTCCAATAATAGCAAAAAAACAAAATGGTTAAAATTTAATAATAACACGATATATTTAGGTCAGGTCATCGAAGAGCTCAAATGCTGATGCTGATAGAACTGACTTTTTTGAATGAATAAGCTTTCTTTGGCCAGTAATATAAGGATCTGAGCTCAGAAGCAATCTGTGCATCAAATCTTCATCAATACCTGTTATTTCAGCTGCTAACTTCGGATTTTTAAAAAAAGCTCTGGCCGTATTACCATCATTTGACGTGCCACTTCCTCCACACCTAGGTTTGTCCACAATGAGTATAACCTCTTAAATTTGAACTGCCTAAAATGCAACGTAATGACCTTTTATAGGGTTACCCCTACCTTTATAAGTTATTCGCTTCAGAATTTGCCACTTGACCGTATATATTCAGTAAATGATTTAGGCGTTCTTCTGGACCCGAAGCTTAAATTTGACTGCCACATAATGTCGCCAGTCAATAAAGCTATGAGTGTTCTTGGGTTTATAAAGCGTTGGTCAAAAGAATTTGATGACCCTTATATAACCAAATTATTATTTACCTCCCTTGTCCGTCCTATATTGGAATATTGTTCTTCGGTTTGGAGCCCACAATACCAAGTCCACATTGACCGTATAGAGTCGGTACAAAAAAAATTTCTCCTTTTTTTCCTTCGTAGTTTGAACTGGGATCAAAACGTAAGGCTACCTTCCTACCAGAGTAGATTATTATTGCTTAATTTACCGACACTTGCAAATCGTACAAAAATGCTTGGTACCATTTTTATGCATAATCTTATAAGAGGTGATATTGATTCTGTAGAACTTGTTAGCCGCCTAACTTTTAATGTTCCCGTTAGACTAACACGTAATTATCATCCTCTTAATTTACCTCGATGTACATCAAATTTTGGTCTGCACGAGCCCTTTCGCGTTCTATGTAATAACTATAACGTTCTTTATCATTTAATTTGCACATCAACTTCTATCCCGGTATTAAAAACTATCATTTTAACTCATTTGCTTCACTCCTAACTGCATGTTTTTTTTCATTATTTGTCCCGTCTTTATTGGTCTTATGTATTCTTCCTCGCGAACTCGCAATTTTGCCCAAATTTACAAAAGGGCCCCGCGCGTAACAAGCACGTGCTTGGTGTCGTTGGGCCACTTGTTTGTACTTCTCGTAGTGCATCAACGTCCATCATATAAGTCCCATTCGTATTCGAAAATCAGTCTGCAATTTGGATTTCTTCGTCGAAAGTACTTGTTTTTTTTCTGGAGTATTAACTCTCCAGCTCTTCAGGTCAAGTCTGTACGATACGTGCAAAAAGTATTCAAAAAAACGAATATAGGAGTGTAAAGGAGATAATCCAAACTCAAAGCGTGATTCATGAACCTTCTTTTTCAAACACTTTTCCAAATCGTTCATCTCTGTCGGCTTCGCCTCACATATGTAGCACTTAGAAGATGAGGTGTGACTTAGGGCACTACAAATTTTCCCATCAACCATGGTCAACTGCAAGCTGTGTTTAATTTTAATTTTTTTACCGAGCACATTACATAGCGTGGTAATCAACACCTTAATCTTAGCTTTGAAATACTTTTCTTCGTCTTCAGCCAACTGAGCCGTTTCTTTTGCAAATTGCAATCTTAATGGTCTGCAGTACCGTGTTGATGAAGGTTTCGGATTCTTCCAAATTATTTTTTCATTTTTTGGATCATTTTCAATGATTTTAAGTTGTAATGGCACATATGATGAATCAAAAAGGCTGGAATCGCTCAAATCCTTATTGCTGACTTTCTGTTTGTATTCTGAATATCCAGATCTGCCGTCAAATCCCCATTTTCCAATGAAAATAAGGTTATCAGAGCAATCGCTTCCAACGCTTTCATGAACATCATGCTGAAGTTTTACAATCCGCCTCGCAGTGTGGTCAACCAAGCTCTGTAGATCAACTTCAGCTTTGGATTCACTTACAGTGATTTTGTCTGGATAGGACTGTGATAGGTTGTGTCCAATACATAGCAATTTTTTCGCAAATGTATCCAATACATTTCGTTAACTCGCTCATCTCGGACACATAGCCAATGTTTTCAATATTGCCGTTCACATGATCGATGGTCTTCCGTAATTTTTCAGAATTGGTGCCGATTGCTGTACACCAATAATTAAAAATGTACAAGCGAGTTAAGACGCATTGAGAAGAGTCACCTAGCAAAATTAAATTAATAAAGAAATAACGCTATAAAAATTAAAATTTGAACCTAAGAAAAACACGAAAGACGAACACAATGACACAGCACAACTACAATGCAAAACAGCTGATTTGACCTTAAAGAAAAAAAGAGACGATGTTAGTATATTGTTAATTATGGACACATCTGCAAATATCTGCAGCTAGCTTTAACTTTTTTTATACCTTAAGGTATTAACAAATACACTAAATAAAAATTGAATCGGGGAATCTTGGGGGATCACAGTTAAATGTTTATGTAAACACAAAAAGAACGAACACAAAAGCTGCTAAAAACATTAGAAAGTAAACAATTAATTTCATAATAAGGACAACACAAGTTAGCTTTTATAAATATTGCAACTTAAAGAAAATACCTTTAACTTAAAAATCCATATCACAGAATATTAGTTTTAACACGAAATAAGAGAAGTACTCGCTTTAAAAGTTGAATGTTGCTGCGAAGAATTAGTGATGCGCGCAGTTTTGCTTTGCGAATAAACACGTGCTCACGACTTTAGGTCTTTTTATAAAAAGTACCGATAGTTTCCCAGAAAAATCTGGTATGCCACATAGAAGCTTGAGCATTTTAGAGAAAATTTGCATACCCTTTTCCAATTTTGGGTTCAGTTGATTTTTTGAATTTTGGCCTATGGGGGAAACCACTGTGCGAGATTTGCTCTTCGGGAGAAATTCGGTTGGAATGGTTTTCTGTGACACCCCCGAATGTGACACTATTGAGTGGAAAAAAATCTTTGATCCGAACGTCATTAAATTGACCCTATTCTGATGTCACTTTAATATTTTCTAAAATATTAATTTGACCCTTTTTGGTGTTAAGATTCCACATCCCGGTGTCATTTTCTTAGTATAAATATAAGGCCAATTTGACACTTTTTGGTGTCAAAAAGCCACTACCCGGGGACATTTTCTTAGTATTAATAGGCCAAATTGACACTTTTTCGCAGTAATTTAATACACTTTTGGTATCAAAATGACCGCGAATAAATTTTCATTCCGCACCCAAAAAATCAAAACAAATGGATTTTTTTTGCATTTTGTTAATATTAATCGATCAAATTTTTTATTTCAGTATTTATTAATAGATAGATAGATATATTTACTTATTCTAAAACAATTTTATTCGAACAATTGGGGTTCCATCCGATATGATGTGTAAATGAAGACATCGATCTTATTTATTTCTAATTTATTGTCTTTTTCGCCTACTTTAAATGATTGAAAGTGTTCATTTAATTCTAGTAATCTAAATCGCTTACTTAAGATATATATTTCCATTTTAATTGATCATTTTCGTTGTCCGCCATTGTCTACCTTAAAAAAAAATTTACATAAAACGCGTCGTAATTTCTTCACTTTCGAACTAACAGTGACAGGTCGATAGCTGCGTCTCCCTTGCGATAGGCACAGTTCCAACTTCGAAAATAGAAGTTCGAAGTTCAGAAATCGGCGCGTGTGACCTGTTGCATGCAACGGAGGTGTTTGAGCAGTGTGTGATAAAAAACCCAATTTGTACTTTTTAAAAAAAAAAAGTTTTATTGTTTTATTCAAAACAAAAATATAACGAAATTTATACTTCTAAAATTTAGAATCTAAATACTAATAGTTTTTATTTGTTTCTTGCTATTGGTTTAAAATAAAAATCAATTACGGGTAAAATTACCCCAAGAAAAATGGCCTTCTCCGAGGCCAAGGGTAAAAGCCCTTTCTCGGAGTTGAGCAACTACAAAAGGCCAAAATTATCGCCCTTAAATAAAAAGAAAAAATCTACAGATAAAAATTTAGCGGAATCAGAAAGTGAAGAAGTGGAGATGAAAGAGGTTAATGACCCTGTAAGTCATCAGAGTTCGAGCAGCCAAGTAAGTGGTAATAATTTAACGGATCCTGCTAACAAAGAAGAGAAGAGGGAAAACGGAAATTTGGAAAACAACGGTTACTCGTATAGCAGTACACACAAGGGACCTTTTGTGGTTTACATAGACAAAATTGGTGAAAACAATGACAAGGATCGTCCTAAAAGAGTTCCTATAAACCCCCTTGAATTAAATGCTGTTCTTATTATTTCCGTAAACAAGATTGGTTATGGGTATTATTTTTAACATCCCGACAAAGTTTTCCGACTCTGAACTTAAGGAATACATTTCTTCTCCAGTGCCTATACATGAAATAATTCGTGTGAAAGACCGTAATAATAAAGATATTTTTGTTAACACCCCTACACACAAAAAAAATTGCTTGGTAAAATTGACCAACAAAGATAGTTACGTAACTATTAAAATAGTTACGTGTATTTTGTTTTTGCTTTGGGTTTGTGTCTTTGCTAATTGTGTGTATTTTGTTGTTGTGAAATGACTATTTACTTAGTTGAATTGACAATTTTGCTGGTTGGGGCCTGTTTGACAATTATTACAGTTGATTTTACGAAGTTTTTTTTTTGTGTGTAGGGTTAATTTATAAATTTACGACTGACATAGAAAAATCCATATTTTTATAAAAGGCGGTCTACACATTTATTCATTTAGCGTTAAGACGCTTATATTAAAGACATTAAAAAATCTTAAAGCGAAATCGAAAATTTTTCTCCCAAGCAGGTGGTTTAAAATAAAGGGGGTTTATTTTAGAGGTATAGAACTTTAAGTTGGCATCACTGTTCAAGATGGCGACCAATTTAACAGCTATCAAGTGATTTATTCTCAGTTTGGTTTTGCAATTCATCATGAATAGACTCACGCCTGAACAACGCTCGCAAATAGTGCAATTTAATTTCGAAAGTAATGGTTCAGTGCGGAATACGTATCGCGCACTACGTCCATTTTATCGTCGACAAAATCGTCCATCAGAGCAGTTAATTCGATTAACCATGGATCGTTTTCGCACCACGTTTACTCTTATTGATAACTCGCATCCCCAGAGACGCCGTACGGTGCGTACAGATGAAGCTATTGCTACTGTAGAGCGTAGCATTGAGGAAGACCCGAAAGAGTCCATCCGCCATCGAGCCATGATAACTAACTTTTTCATTCCTGAATTGAACAGCCATGATGTCCAGGAGCTCTGGTTACAACAAGACGGCGCAACATGTCACACAGCTCGTGCTACAATCGATTTATTGCAAGACACGTTTGGTGACCGCCTAATTTCACGTTTTGGACCTGTAAATTGGCGTCCAAGATCTTGTGATTTAACACCTCCAAGATCTTGTGATTTAACACCGCTAGACTACTTTCTGTAGGGCTATGTAAAGTCATTGGTCTATGCGGATAAGCCACAAACGCTTGGCCATTTGGAAGACAACATTCGCCGTGTTATTGCCGATATACGGCCACAAATGTTGGGAAAAGTCATGGAAAATTGGACGTCAGATTGAACTACATCCAATCCAATTGTTAATTATACTCCCCGTAGACGCGGGAGCTTTTGATAATTCGTTGATTAATTTAGCCGAACCCCGTTTTCCTTCCTGCCGCAAAGGCTGTTCTGCGGCTGATAGCAATTGATCCTCATCTATAGTTGACAACAATTTTTGGCCTTTCCTTTTATGTGTTTTAGGACAACACTTAGAAAAGGCTTTTTGAATAGATAGAATAATAATATAATATATATAGAGTTAATATAGAAACGGCGGCGTACGCAGAAAAAAAAAAATTTTTTTTTTAAATTACACAGGGTACTTGGTCCCCGGTACTTGGTCCCAGGGGGACCAACAGGGGACTCGTTCCCTGCCGTAACTGTGTGCACCGATGGTAGTGCGACTATACTCTCCCCGTGAGGGCAGCTGAAAGCAGGTCCATAGTCTAGCTATGAATATGGATGCTGACGAATCGTAGTCGGGCGGACCTGGGCAGGTCTTTAAAGTGCCTACCCTCAAGTCAAGCGTGTCAAGCGACCCGTTCCCACTGACTTTCAGGTTTGCAGCTGTAGGGTTAATCCAGCTGTGTTTTAACGGAGCCTTCCCAGTGCCGGGCAACCCTGGGTCGGAAGTGGCCTTGCCGTGACTTTGGGGCGGAGTCACGGTCGACTTTTTCATAGAGCCCCAACAACCCTCAGGCCCGCCGCGCTTGCCTGGTCGAGCAACGCGGGCGGTTATGTAATGAAAATGAAACCTAACACCGTAGCTTCGGACCTCACGGGGGAGGTTAAACCACAAACCGATTTCGCTACCATCGAGGAAGGGCCGCGAACACCCAGCCAGGGTTCTCCAGCTCCGATGGGAACGGAAGGGGCTGCTAAGACCAGCACCCCACTAGACACCACGAACATCAACTCTCACAACAGCGGAACGGAGCCGGGTACCAGCAAGGCAGCCACTGTTACGCATCAGCAGCGCAAGGTTGGCCAAGGTTGGTCAGTCGGGCTCGTTTTATTCTCGGCAAGATTGCCAAGAATGAGGCAGAGGGCAAGACTGACCAATGCGACGCGGAGGACAAGACTCGATGCCTTGTGGAGATCGCAGACTTCGAGGAATACATGAGGACGCGCCCGGAGGCCTCTCAAGCCAACACAAAACGGGTACTCAAATTCCCAACGTGGTTTTTTTTTTGTACACCAAAGTTAATGTTAGTCCTTTAGTTCCTTTTTGTCAATGCTTTCATTGTTTTAGAATTAATCATTTTGCTCAGAATTGCAAACAAACTGAACAAAAATGCAGTAAATGCTCTCTTTCACATTCTAGAGAACAACAATGCAGTCAACTACTTTGTGCTAACTGCAAACAAAACCACGCAGCCACCTCTCTTGATTGCCCCGCTCGTAAGAGAGCGTATGCTATTCAGAAATGTATGACTCTTGAGAATTTATCTCGTAATGAAACGAAGATCAGGTACCCCTCTGTCTTCCAAATTTTAGATGAAGTCGACACCAACGACTTAACCCATTTCCCCCAGCCACCATGGTAAAAAAAATCCCCCATTCCAGTGTTACAAAATAATACCAAAATAGCTACTCAACATATATTTGCACATAACCCTTTTAACAAAGTTGTTAAGAACTCTCTTAACAAGATAAATGAAGAGAAAAATTCCCGCGACACTATGCTCAGCTGGAAAGCTGCTCTTCAAGAACACGAGTACACTCTAAACACTCTACACAATGGAACAATCTATTTAGTACCTGAATCAAGAAACTTTTTAGAAAATTTAAGAAACAGAATTGCGCTTACAAATTTTTTCCTAATCTTTTAATTATTTATACACTTATTTATTTATTTATTTGTCTATACATTTTTTTATATAAATGTCTTTAAAAATCTTACAGTATAATATTCAGAGCTTAACTGCTAATAATAACAAACAATTATTGGAATTATTCTTAGTTAATAATAATATAGACTTAGCAATTTTATCAGAGCTGTGGGTTTACAATAATTCCATGTGTAGTTTGGCAAATTATAACTTTGTTTGTAAGGCGCGGAACGCTGGTTATGGCGGCGTTGGAATTTATTTAAAAAAACATATACGTTTTAGACAAATTAACTGTGATATTAGCTTAGAAGTCATTGGTATCTGTACAACGAATTTAAGAAATAATATTAATATTTTCAGTGTCTATGCTGCACCCAGCACAGGCATTAGTTCCTTTCAACAAGGTTGCGATGATCTTTTCACTATTGCTGCTCCATCGAGTGGTCTAGCTGTCATAGGTGGTGACTTTAATGTCAAATCCAGCATATGGGGTAATAATACTCAAGATTTCAGAGGAGGCATTTTAGAAAATTCCCTTTTACACTCAGGTTTTTTTTGTCTTAACAATGGTTCTCCTACCTACTCCCATAATCTATCCTAAAGTTCCACACTTGATGTCACTTTCTTTAATAATAGTAATCTTAGTTCTAACTGGTCTGCATTAGATTCAAAAATTTCAAATAGTAATCATTTTCCAATTTTAATAGAAATAAACCAATTTTCAGCCTCAACTAACATTACAAAATTTAATCATCACAGAATAATCCAGGACTTTCTAAAATTCAGATTACAACATTAGATAGTATTTCCAACGCTTCCTTAACTATACACTCTAATAACTCAATTCAAATAAATACAAACAAGAGAGAATGCTATAGTCGAGTGCCTCGACTACTAGAACCCGTTACTCAGCTAAACAACTTAATAGAAATATGCGTTCTTATATGCTTTTCGCCGCTCGATTTTTACCTAGGGATCTCTTTCTAGAAGAGGCTTTCTAGAACTTTCAATTCTGCCTAGCATATCTTCCGTCTCTCTTTAGCGCAGGTGAATGCACTTGTGAAAAACGTATACGAGCAAAAAGAGGCAAAATGCGCGCCCCATTTCAAATAATTTAAAATTTGCATTAACATAATGTGAATTAGAGTGACCACAGAAAAAAAGGCAGATTTTTTCCAATGCCATTTCCTAGATGGCGCTAGTGTATATTGTATTGCGCTATCTACCGCCAGATATTGGCACTACTGGTCATGAAAGGCGGAAATGTAGGCGCTGGCCAGGTTTAAGCGTTTATTGGGTTTGTGGGCGTTAGAGTGGGCGTGGCAATTTTTTACTTGGCCAATCGATAGCCATATCAGTTACTATTTTCATAATAGCTTCAAAACTGTGGGCGTTAGAGGGGTCTTGTGGGCGTTAGAGGGGGCGTGGCACCTTTTTGAAACAAACTTGCGCTGCGTAGGAGCTCCTAGAATCTGCATGCAAAATGCCAATCTTCTAGCTTTTATAGTTTCTGAGATCTCAGCGTTCATACGGACAGACAGACAGACAGACGGACAGACAGACGGACAGACGGACATGGCTAGATCGACTCGGCTAGTGATCCTGATCAAGAATATATATACTTTATGGGGTCGGAAACGCTTCCTTCTAGCTGTTACATACTTTTGCACGAATACAATATACCCTTTTACTCTACGAGTAACGGGTATAAAAAGTAGATATGTTGTTACGTGGGCATATTAGTGCCCTAGTCCTGAAAGGACTTGGGCCGAGGGAAAGTCATCCGATGTTCAGGCACTAATTTTTGCCGGCATAAGCTCGCCGGATAGGGTGGGTTCTTGGTAAGACTTTCTCCTCTCCAACATAACGAGAATAAATATTAAGATGCCTGAAAATTAGTAAGAGTTGTAAAGTCCGTCGGTCATCAGTCTACATTGCCCCACAAGCGAAGCTTTCGCTTGATTGTAGCACGATCGGGCAATGTTTCGGCCACATTCCCTCCCCTTCACACATTCGCGTGCCAAATGGATCGTCGCGGGCCGCGCAATACGATCCCCTATTGTCAAGGTTGTTCGTCAAAAGTTATGTCATTATTCTTTACCTACTCCACTTATCGCGTCAGCACCCCCATTCTGAAAACTTAGCACCTCATGATTTTAAGTACGTTTTCACATTATAATTTTATTGAATAAAATATTGGCTAGTGCCATTTATGAGTAATATTATTATGGAGAATACATATGAGTTTAATTTTAATTGACCAACAAAGTTTGTTAGCGGAGAGTATCGAATTTACCACCCGTACAAGGTGCACACGTCAGCAAATTGCTGACTATTCACGACTACAAACGTCGCTCTGAGGCTCTTGTTTTTGTTCATACAAACACAAGGCTGATACTCGCCGCTGAAAAGTCAATTTTTTTATTATATTATATAAATTACAACCAAAAGGGTATACTGATTGATGTAAACTATTGTAATGCCTTGAGGAGGCCTAAAGTGGAATTTTTACTTCCAGATAGTCAAACAAAGGCACGAATATATATATATATAGTTGATAAAGGAACCGTGTTCCGACAAACTTACCCCTTTACTGGTCCTGGGCGATGAGATCTCGACGCGCTGGATCCTGGGCTTTTTGAAGAAATTAGAAACATATATATATATACGTGCAAACACTATCTTAAAACACACAACAAAAAAAGTCTCGTTCTTAAACACAATCACTTATTGTATATATATATGTATATGTATGTAGGTAGGTCTGGCTTGATGAGTTGCGGGCCGCGGCGTCTCCGATGTCTTGCTCGCTTCGCTTGATATTATTGCTGTTGCACTTGCATTCATAAATGCCTGAGTTCACAATTTGTTTTTTCTTTTTGGTTTGCTTCACGTTTGTCTGTAATTAAGGCATTTAATTGCCTTTATTTTTCTGTCACTTTGTTATGGTTTTTGGGTAGGTTTCTTGCACTTTATTGTCTTTTTAGACCTGGCGGCATATCGCCTGTTCCAGGGCGTGCTTTTGGTCCCGGCGTCCTTGCACGGATCGCTTGTACATCTTGACCACTTTAAGGATGATTAAGAAAACAAACATAGCCATGACGATCTTCAGATTATGATTCACGTCCTGAATGTCGTCCTTGTGATCTATTATTTTGATGGTGTTGATCACATTGGCCGTACTGTGGTCCACTTTGGAACTGGTTCCACCCATGGTAAAGTCCTTGATAATGATAATAACGCTTTTCCAGGACGAGGATACCGTAGGATTTCTTCCCAGGATATGTTCACTAGCTCCTATAGACTTCTTTCATGGAGGGTTGCTGTTCATCGACGGCGAGCAGGTCTTCCTTCGAGGACGTTGATTTATTTAGTCACTGTAACAGGACTTCCTTCAGGATATGTTGTGGTTCCTCAATGGCAAACAAGACTATCTTCAGGATTCCTGGTCTTGGCAGTCATTGGCGGCTTTTGGAATATAGTGCTTACACTATAATGCTGTGAGATCAGAGGGAACTCTGTCTGTCTTTTCTACCTGGCTACGGTGTTTTATACCAGTGTAGAGCTTTTTCTAGCCTCCCGTGATATTTGGGTTATTTAGGTGTTCCCACCTATGATTTCCCCTATCTGTAGCGTCAACGCCCGACCGATGCACTTTGCCAGCTGCCGGTGTATTGTTACCAGTAGGTCGATCGCGGTCGTTGTTCTGACCGAAAAGATCGTCAAATTGCACATTCCTTTGCTTGTTTCGGTGAGTCAACGGGTCGATTGCCCCTCTTCCTTTGCCTTGAGATTCGCTGTTGTTTTCTACGTGCATCTTTCTCCATCAAATAAAATGAAGAAGAGGGCGTACGTAGCAGGCTCGAAGATATCGATGCGGAAATGCATGGAATGACTTCGGAAAAAGGAATCTTCGTACGACCATCGAATAAGTGCTTGGTTTCTCCTGTTTTTTTTTCCTATTATTTAGGCGCCCTTAAACGTGTGGCTTCGACCCACTCCTGCACCAAGAGTCTCATGTTCATCCGACTGCTCTAACCGGGCTATGGTCAAACTATTAATTATAGGCCTATACGGATAATTATGTTGGTGGGGTTTTTTGATGAGGACTATTGTGCATAGAGGTTATCTGAAAAAAACTTTCCGTCGCTGGACAGAAACATACATACATATACATACATACAAAAGTTACAACAAAAATTAATACCTGTAAAAAGAAAATATGCGCTGTAGTCAGCAAAGACAAGGAAAAGACAAAAATATATCGTATTGCCGTGTACGAGCATGGGTGCTGCGGCCAGCCAAAATTACCCACCTCTCCGATTGGATTACCATCGCGGTGTCGAGGTTTTGCTTATTGCACTTTTCCCCCCAGAGATGACACATATTTTTATTTATACTTTTATTATTTATTTATTCATTATACCCTTGTAGAGGGTATTATAATTTCAGTCAGATGTTTGCAACGCAGTGAAGGAGACGTTTCCGACCACATAAAGTATATATATTCTTGATCAGCACCAATAGCCGAGTCTATCTAGCCATGTCCGTCTGTCCGTCTGTCCGTCTGTCCGTCTGTCCGTCTGTCCGTTTCTATGCGAACTAGTCTCTCAGTTTTAAAGCGATCGCGATGAAACTTTCCCGAAGGTCTTCTTTCTATTGCAGGTAGTTCATATGTCGGAGCCAGCCGGATCGGACCACTATATCTTAAGGCTCCCAAACAAATATAAGAAAATTCATTGTAACTTTGTAGGAAGTAGGCGTTTTGATTCTTGACTACTTAAAAACAAAATTGAAATTGGAACTGCACCGAGTGAGTATTCTTTTATCTACAAGGGTATATAAGCTTCGGCTGGCCGAAGGTAGCTTCCTTTCTCTTTTTTCTTTCTTTTTGCACATAGTTTTTATGTCCTGGTGTTCATAATCTTTCGGAAATCCCTCCGGGCCTCCGCGCACCTCTCCGGGTCACGCCTGGCGAGCTTGTCTGCTGCGCGGTTCATATGTCGGAGGAGCCGCTGCTCCTCCCGCTGCCGTCTATGGACATCAGCTCGCACTGTTGCCATTTGTCGATGAAACCTCTTAAGAAAGTCCTGCTCCCGTTTTCGGCTTTGCTTGAGTTCTTTTAACTCATGATAAAGAGGTGCGTTCCTCTCCCATTCCTCGGCTTCTCGAAGTATCTGTATTTCGAGTTGCTGTACCCGATCCTCTCTCAACTCTAGGCTCCTCTCGAGCCCAGAGAGACACTCCATGATGGAACATAGTTCCGTTAGCTCCCGTTGAATCGTACGCCTGAGTGTGGACACATAGCGAGCTGTGTTCACAATTTGGCGGTACCATCCATTAGCCTGCATGGTTGTTTTCTGGTAAGGTGTCGTTGCCTTGTCGGGGTTTATATAGCGGACCCGCTCTCCCGAATTCCATGTTCCCTAGTCCCAGCTCCGTTCTGAGCTTTTCACTCTCTTGCACTTTGAACGATCCTCGGATTTCACCCAGGGGTCAAGCGATATAGAGGTCTTTGGCATGGAATATGCCAACGCTCTTTCCACCGACATTTCCCAGCTCATATAACGCCTTGCCTTTACGCTGGAGTACAACACATCGAATTCGATTCGGGCCAAGCTTGGCATTGTATCCCTCAGCTTTGTTACTCTGCCGGTAGTTTTTTCGATAGACAACTTGTCCAACGGAAAATCCACCGGTTTGCTGCGGGTGTTATAGGCCTTTTCAGCTCGTTCATGGGTCCTGTTTAGCCCCTGGCTCACTTTTTGTCGGATCAGACCCATTTTATCCGGTAGGCTTATCTCTGGATCTCCAGTCTGGATTCCACCCAGCTTCCTTAAGATTGGGTATGCAGTGCCGTGTGTCACCATTTGTGTACCAAACATGGCATAGTAGGGTTCCATGCCTATTGATTCGTGTCGGCCACTCCTAAGGGTACATTCTATTCGGCTTAACTGGGTATCCCAATTTCGCTGATCCGATGCAATCGTTGCTCGCAAAATTTGGAGCACCGATCGGTTTACCCTCTCCGCTGCATTCGCTTGCGGGGAGTAGAGCCCTGTTCTCACGTGTCGAATACCGTAGCGAGTCATTAGCTCGGCAAACATTTGAGACACAAATTGTTTTCCATTGTCAGAGTGTATGTACTCGGGTACTCCGTATTGATGGAAAATTGGGGTTTCGAGGAATTTGACTACCTCTGACGCCACTGCATGTCTCATAGGCTGCAGCCAGACAAATTTGGAGAAATGGTCGAGGCATACAAAAATCACTGAGTTCCCAGTTTTGGTTCTTGGATACGGGCTGTTTACGCCGCTTGCCCCGCTCTTAAATCCCCCGCTCTTCCAATGACCGCTCTTCCCTCGTTGGGAATGCCTACTTCCAGGCTCTCCCGCTCTCCCGCTTTCCCATGCCCGGGATCTCTCCACAGCGCTCTGAAGCACAGCGCTCATTAGTTTTAAGTTTAGTTCTCATTGTAAACTCTACGAAATACATCGCCCGGCCGGTCCGCGCTAATTACGAAAAGTCAGTGTGTTCTCCTTTCTCTCGCGCTTCGCGATCGTCGAGTGTTTTCAATTCTCTCCCCCACAGCTTGCCACCGGCTACCTTGCAACAGCCGCAACGCCGACGAAGCTGCCTTCAACTAGAAGAAACGATTTGCGACGCCCCCAATAAAAATTTTGATCCATTCGAGCCGAATTGCTCCACCAGATAAGTGCCAATTATTATTTTTTATTAACTGCCGGTCGACAGTCAGCCATTCGAAAACATAATTCGTTTGACTTTCTGTACGATTTGTCTAAAATCCAAGTCCGATTTAATCCGACAACGGCAGTTAGTAAATTACATTTCCAATCCCGTCTTCTATTTCTTCGTCTCCTTTAACGTGCGGCCATATTGTCTATTTTCCAATTCCCTTTCTTGTGCATATTGATGTACAAGTTTCATATTCACATTTGGCCGTACATCCAGTAAAAATACATCCAAAATTAAATCGAAGAAATTGCAAAATATTAATCCAAATTAAAGTGTGCAAATAAAAAGTCAAGCGTACAGTGAGAAAGAAAAGTCAGTGAACAGTGAAAAATAAATCAAATTCAAAAATTAAAATTCAATTATTTTCCCACAAAAATTAAGTGTTCCGCCAATTTAGGCCCACAAACACTGAGACTGATTTTTTTACTGTATATCCGCTGTGACAAATATTTGCATACATAATTCAAAATCCAAATACAGTCCACAATAAATCGAAAATACACAACACATACCCGCCGGCAAAATTTAAAATAAAAATTTTCCGCCATCTTGATTGCCATTTACTCCACATCTTATATACATATTTATTACATATATTATACATATTACATATTCCACATATATTACATCCATATTCCACATATATTACATCCATATATTACACACATATTACATCCATATATTACACATATATTACATCCACACTCCCATACATATTATTTCTATGAAAACACCCAATCCCGAACATCGAAGTATTTCCGTCGGCCATAAATATATATATTAAATAAATTCCCAAAGCCGACGTGAAATAACTTTTGGGTCTCAGTGTGTTCTTTATTTCCCCTTCAACATACATTCACACATACATACATACGAATTCCCCAAGTTCCCGCGCATTCCAGCATTTCTCGCACATAGCCCGCAAAGGGGCTTTATGCACGAGTTCATTTTTGGGCATTTGTGTTTTTCAACGATTAAAGTGCTCTTTATTCCGAGCCATTCCAAATAAATTCCAAATAAATAAAATAAAGTAAAAAACCAAAAAATAAATACCAAGCTCAATTCTAATAAACTTAAATAAATACTGAGAGTTAAAAAATTAAAATTAAATTTACAAAATCCCTCATCGCTAGAGTTCCAAAAAAATTAAATAAAATACTGTCCACATCCCAGAAACCAGTGGAATCAATCTATTAATATTGTTCCCGGTTTGCGTCCGAATCCATTAGTTACGACGTCCATTCCAGTATTTTTATTTATTTTTATCCATATATCCATATATCTACTTGATTTATTTTCTTGTTGGGGAGAAAAAATAAAAGTTCCAAAAAAAATATATCATCCGCATACCACTGCAACGTATTTTTTGTTTGGTCTCCGAATAATTAAAAAAAAAAAAATAAAGAAGAATACTAACGATATCTAATCCCATCCTAATTCGGCCAGCCACCCCTCATAAAATACTAACCGAAAAATACTTCATCAAGAACAGTATTTTTTCAGTATTTTGTTTTTAGTATTTTTGGTATTTTTTGCGATTCTTGTTCCATCGTTCCACCAAAAGCCTGGGGATTATTTTTACAATAATTCAGCCACGCATATCGACTGTTTTAGCAGGCCGAGACCCTATTTCCACCTGTCCGTAATTTATTTTCTGATTTTTATCCGAAAGATCAGCGCGCACATTCCGAATCAAAATCCTAGTTTGGTATGTCCAGGGAAAGTTCTAACAAACTACCCCCTGTTTCATCACCGAAAGTTCCGAAAATCACTATAAGGACGCCCACACCTACAAAGGTCAAGACGCCAATTACCAAAAGGGCTCCTTCTCCTATCGAAAGATCCACGCGAGCCAGCACGAAAATGGTTGCAACGGCTGCCGAACTCGCCCTAAACCAATTTATTGAAGTCTCGGATCGACTTTCCGAATTGGAGGCGCGAATAAATATTCCCGCGGCGGTCCCTCCTACGTTGTCCGTCCTCAATATTCGCCGAGACGAAATCAAAGAGGTATGGGTCCGCATCAAAAAAGAGTACGATGCGTGTACCGCGTGCCTTGTAGCAGCCGGAGGAAGTGCAGCTGACATGTTGCCAGTTCTCAAGGCTAAGTACGGTTACTGCTACAGCGCGTACGAAAGGTGCGGCGCCCAAATAGCAGACCAAATAGCGCAGACTCCGCAAAATCCGCAAGCTACCTCCACTCCAGATACTCCTCAGACTTACATTCCGTCAGGCTGCCACTTTCCGCCGTGCGATACCGAGGTTTTTACCGGCGATTATCTTCGTTGGCCAACCTTCAGGGATCTATTCACGGCAATTTACATCAACAATCCTCGACTCACTCCTGTCGAGAAATTATTCCATCTCAATGCTAAGACGAGGGGCGACGCTCACAATATAGTTGCAAATTCACCCCTTACTAACGATGGCTTTCGCTCAGCGTGGGATAACCTCACTCAGCGTTTCGAAAACAAGCGATTGTTAGTAAACAGTCAATTGAAGATACTCTTCAATGTGCCGTCCGTCACACAGGAGTCTGGGTCAGCTTTGAAAGAACTTCAAAGTACCATCCAGGGGTGCCTTACGGCGTTAGAAATGTCCGGTATTCAGGTCGAAACTTGGGATTGCCTCTTGGTGTATATGTGCTCATCCAAACTCCCAAAGCTTACGCTTTCCCTATGGGAGCAGTCCCTTCACAACAAAGCCGAGATCCCTACGTGGCATGAGCTGAACGTCTTCCTAACGGAACGTCACAGAACCCTAGAAGCCATAGATGATGTTCGACCATCAGGTTCTAGTCAAGCTCAGCCCAGGGCATCCACATCCAACTCGGCGTCTCGGAGAATAAATTCTTATGAGACAAGGGTAACGCCTCCACAACCTAGAGGGTGCGATCTCTGTAATAGAGAAAACCATCCAATACGCACATGCGCCCAGTTTCTCCGGATGACGGTCGACCAACGCATCGCCTATATCAAACGAAAACAGCTGTGTTTGAACTGCTTTGCGCGGACACACCAGCTGCGCGACTGCGAAAGCGCACATAATTGCTTCACGTGCCGCGGCCGCCATCACACCCTCCTACAACGAGGCACCCCATCCCCAGCGCGCGCAAATCCAACGCCAACGCCCAGATCCAGACCGAATACTCCCGGTCCCTCGGCTGCCAGTGGCACGCAGCCAACACTTCAAAATTATTTTGCGGCAGGCTCTAGGTCAGTCCTCCTAGGCACCGCCATGATTAATATATGCCATCAGGGTTCCAACTACCAAGCGCGAGCCTTAATAGACTCCGGATCTGAGGCGACCTTCATTACTGAGCGCCTTTTCAACCTGATTAAGCTGCCGTTCCAGGTTATCCAAGCACAGGTCTCAGGGCTTAATCAAACGGTCTCCGCTGAGACTAAAAAGCTCTGCCAATTGACGATTCGTTCTCCGACCCGCCCTAGTTTGCAGTTAAACACCACTGCCTACGTGCTTCCGCAAATAGCCGGAAATCTTTCCTCATGTCCGCTTCCGCAACATTTCCTGCGAGATCTTCCCGAACTTCCACTAGCGGATCCAAAGTTTTATGAGAGCGCACAAATAGATCTTTTAATCGGGGCCTATATACTTCCTTCCATTCTACTAAGCGGCACCCGAGCGAATATCTGTGGCTCTCTTCTCGGTCAAGAGACCATTTTTGGCTGGATTCTAACAGGACCAGTACCCGCTCCGAGGCAAGATAGAATTTCATCGTTTTCTACGCATGTTGCACACACGTACGAAGCGTCTCTCGATAAACTCCTCACCAAATTCTGGGAGGTGGAGGATCTGCCAGTAAAGGTGGCAAAAGAATCCGACGTGATCTGTGAGGATAATTTCCTTCGGACCACCACAAAAGACGATACCGGCAGGTATGTCGTGAGTCTTCCCTTTCGAGATCCTAAGAACATGAAATGCTCCCTAGGACATTCCAGATCCCTGGCGTTGGCTCAATTCCTAAGAAACGAGCAGCGGCTAAAAAGGGACAGTACGCTAAAATCCAAGTACGACTCAGTAATTCAAGAATATCTCGACCTCAACCACATGAGAGAAGTCCCTCCTACCCACGATTCAGCGTGTTATTACCTCCCACACCACGCGGTGTTAAAACCGGAGAGTACGACCACCAAACTTCGAGTGGTATTCAATGCCTCCAGCCCTTCAGACAATGGGGTCAGCTTAAATGATATCCTTCATGCTGGCCCGGTCCTACAGTCCGATCTAACCATCCAGATCCTGAAGTGGCGATATTTCCGTTTTGTGTACAGTGCTGATATCGAGAAAATGTACCGGCAGATCTGGGTAGATCCGAAGCAGACGGCGTTCCAACGTATCTTATTCCGCAATAGAGAAGGATACATTCGCGATTTTGAGCTAAAAACTGTTACGTTTGGGGTCAATTGTGCACCGTTTCTGGCAATTCGGGTCCTGCAACAACTGGCGACCGACGTGCAACTAACCCATCCGAGGGCGAGTAAATTTATTCGTGGTTGCATGTACGTCGATGATGTCCTCTCGGGAGCTGACTCTGCAGAAGAGGCTCACCTTACCATTCGCGAGTTGCAGAGTGCTCTCGATTCGGCTGGTTTTCCATTAAGAAAGTGGACCTCCAACCATAAAGAAGTTCTGGCTCATATCGAAACCAATCATCTTTTAAACGCCGAGTTCCTCGAGATAGATACGGAAAGCACGGCGAAAACTCTCGGAGTCCGTTGGAAAGCAACATCCGATGAGTTTTTCTTCGCCCCTCCAGACCTATCCAACGAAGCCACGCTCACGAAACGTCATGTTCTTTCCCAAATCGCCAAGCTGTTTGATCCAGCAGGCTGGCTCGCTCCTTTCGTGGTCTGTGCCAAGATTTTCATGCAGGAGATCTGGCTTCATGATCTTGGGTGGGATGATGAACTCCCAATTGAACTGTGCCAAAAGTGGCGTGATTTTCTCAAAAGCTACTCGGTCCTAGATCAAGTCCGAATTCCCAGATGGGTTTCCTTCCGCCCTGAGTTCCGAGTCGAACATCATGGATTCTGTGACGCCTCTTAAAAGGCGTAAGGGGCTGCGATCTATGTGCGCGTAGAAATTGGGCACACGACGCTAGTGAATCTCCTCACAGCCAAGACGCGCGTGGCGCCAGTCAAAACTGTATCTCTTCCAAGGCTAGAGCTGTGTGGAGCTCTATTGCTATCCGAGATGGCTGAATCCATCCTCCCCCATATGCCAGTGCTGTCCTCGAAACTCCATTGTTGGACCGATTCCACAATTGTGCTTGCATGGCTCGCCAAACCAGCATGCCAATGGACAACGTTCGTTGCCAATCGGGTAACAAAGATTACCCAGTCCACAGAGGCAGCCAATTGGGCACATGTTCAATCCGAACACAATCCAGCTGACTTGGCCAGTCGGGGAGTGCCTCTACAAGACCTGATCGACAACTCCCTTTGGTGGCATGGACCAACTTGGTTGTCAAAGCCACGAGATCAGTGGCCTTCCCAAAGCACCGACTTACAGGTGACCGAAGTGGAAAGGCGTCCTGTCAAGGCCCATGTGGCGTCCATCCCGACAGAAGACATCCTTGATCGCATTTCCAAGTTAGATAGAGCTTTACGGGTCCTTGCGTATGTCCACCGTTTTGTCCAGCGATGTAAGAAACAGTCGCAGATGTCGGAAGTCCGTCTAGAAGCCCACGAACTTGTCGCCGCTGAACGGCTCATGGTCATTAGCACTCAGCGCAGATATTTTTCTAATGAATATCGCTGCTTGAGTCAAAAGCGTCCTGTGTCCGCGACAAGTTCAATCCTCTCCTTAAACCCCTTTCTAGATCAGAAAGGGCTTATAAGGGCTTGCGGCCGCATAACGGCCTCCGAAAACTTGCGATATGACGAACGACATCCGATAATACTCCCGTACGAATGTGCACTCTCTCGACTACTGGTGAACTTTACGCATCTCATAACGTTGCACGGAGGTAACCAGTTAGTCGTACGTCTCACCCGGTCAAGATACTGGATTCCGAGAATAAAGAACTTGGTAAAGGCTGTAATTAACTCCTGCAAGGTCTGCGTTATTCATAAGAAGCGCTTGCAAATTCAGATGATGGGAAGTTTTCCGAAAGAGCGAGTGTCTTTTTCCCGGCCATTCACGTACACAGTGATGGACTACGCTGGCCCTTTCGACATCAAAAATTACACAGGCAGAGCGTGCCTAATTACAAAAGGGTATGTGTTGGTTTTCGTATGTTTCTCCACAAAGGCCATCCATCTAGAGCCTACATCCGATCTGACGACCGAGAAATTTCTCGCCGCTTTCGCTCGGTTCGTATCCAGAAGAGGTTGTCCCCGTCAAGTGCAGTCCGACAATGGGAAAACCTTTGTCGGCGCTGCCACCCTGCTCTCCCGAGATTTTCTACAAGCCGTAAAAGAGTCTGTGACTGATGCGTATAGTCATCAGCAGCTCAACTGGCAATTTATTCCTCCGGGGGCACCCCATATGGAAGGCCTGTGGGAAGCTGGTGTCAAAAGCTTCAAAACCTTGTTTTACAAGTCCACCGCTACTCGAAAGTACACCTTTGAAGAGCTTTCAACCCTCCTAGCGAAAATTGAAGCTTGTCTAAATTCCAGACCGCTATCTCCCATGTCAGAAGATCCTACTGATCTCTTAGCGTTGACACCAGGGCATTTTCTCGTCGGCGGACCTCTTCTGTCCATAGTAGAGCCCGAATTAAAAGGGGAAACCAAGTCCATTGTGAATCGGTGGCAACACTTAAAGGCGCTCCATCAGCAATTCCAAGCTCGATGGAAAGAGGAGTATCTCAAGGAGCTTTACAAGCGTAACAAGTGGCAGGCCCCGACCGCAAATCTCCGCGTTGGCGACCTGGTAGTCGTCAAAGAAGACAATCTGCCCTCGAATGAGTGGCGCCTTGGCAGAATCGACTCTGTTTTTCCGGGGGCTGACGGCAATGTCCGTGTCGTCAACATTCTTACGGCACGCAAGATTATTAAGCGTCCCGTGACCAAGGTGGTTCTTCTGCCAGGAGAACACTCCAACCGTCTTCCTCAACCAACATCCTCCGCATAATTCTCCAACCATCCTCGTCATCTAATCATTTTTTAAATCATCTCCATGTTTGTTTCTTTTTTTGTCCATTACTCCCTACCAGATCACATCATGGTTCCTCGTCCACGCAGCGCTCAGGCTTTGGAGAGAAGACGTACTCGAGGTTTAAATTCCTACCGTTGCCGAGTCTGCCGTGGAATCTATCCGCTTCGGAAGTGCCAGAGGTTCCTAAAGCTGAGCGCAGAGAAGCGGCTTCGAGCAGTGCTTGTCAACAAGTACTGCTCAAATTGTCTCGCTCACGAGCACTCTGACGTGAGTTGTCGCAGTGGCGACAAGTGCAAAACGTGCAGCGGGAAGCACCACACGCTCCTCCATATGCACGAGCGCCCTCTGCCGTCGGCTACCAATCAGCGTTCGCGCCGGCAGAATCCGCCAACTCGCCAAGCGCTGGCCCCGGCAAGGCGCTCGGCATCCGCCGCTTCTCAGCAGCGCTCGCGCCGCAAAATCCGCCAACTCGCAGAGCGCTTGCCTCTCCGCCGCGCTCAGCCTCCTCGACACCGGCACCGTTACTGGCGTCCATCCTCCAGTGGCACAGTGTCAACGTCCTGCCGACGGCCATGGTAATCCTGGAGACCGGGCTCAAGAAGTTCGACACAGCCGCCCTCATCGACCCGTGTACGCCGACAAGTTGCATCGACGCATCCCTGGCGACTGCGTTCCGCTTGCCGACTACCACCGTCGGCGACGAGCGGATTTGTACGGCGACGATTCGGTCGAAGCGCGACGACGACTTCAAGTTGGAGGTGGTCCTGAAGGTGGAGCCAAACGTCCGCATCCGCACCCCCATCCGAGAGCTTGCTGACACAGTGGTCAGCAAATACAGCGACCTCCCGTTGGCCGACGAGCGGTTCTATCTACCGGCAACCATCTCCGTGGTCCTGGGTGCAGACGTCTACGGCAAGGTCATCCGTCCTGGCTTCCACCTGGTCGACGAGGGACTCCCAGTGGCCCAGCGGACGACTTTCGGGTGGATCCTGTCCGGTGCCTGCAACCAGTCCTAGATGACACGTGGGGTTTCGTTGCAACGCTAGCGATTGCAAGGGGGGCGGAATGTTTACGCCGCTTGCCCCGCTCTTAAATCCCCCGCTCTTCCAATGCCCGATCTTCCCTCGTTGGGAATGCCTACTTCCAGGCTCTCCCGCCTTCCCACGCCCGGGATCTCTCCACAGCGCTCTGAAGCACAGCGCTCATTAGTTTTAAGTTTAGTTCTCATTGTAAACTCTACGAAATACATCGCCCGGCCGGTCCGCGCTAATTACGAAAAGTCAGTGTGTTCTCCTTTCTCTCGCGCTTCGCGATCGTCGAGTGTTTTCAATTCTCTCCCCCACAGCTTGCCACCGGCTACCTTGCAACAGCCGCAACGCCGACGAAGCTGCCTTCAACTAGAAGAAACGATTTGCGACGCCCCCAATAAACACGGGCCAATAAAGTCGATAAACAACCTTTGACCGGCTCGTTCCGTGACCCTTTGTTGTCCCATGGGTGGTCGGTTATTTTTGTTGGTGGTCTTGCTGATCTTACAGACCTCGCACTCTTTCACTACCTTTTGCACATCTACTGCCATCCCTGGCCAGTAGTAAAACTGTCGCAACTTGGCTAGGGATTTGTGCAAACCCCCATGCCCTGCGGTCATGGCATGATGTGCTCTCCAGACTAAATCAGATCGCAGCTCGGCGGGTACCCAAAGCTTCCATGCTCGAGTTTCATCGACGGCATCGCCCGAGCTGAACCCTATCCGCTTGTATACAAAGCCGTCCGTTGTTTGTACGTCTGGGCCTTTTAACACACTTTGGTCCACTGCCTGCACTAATTTCACGTATTCCGGAGATTGGAAAGCCGTCGAGTCCAGGTTAATCTGTATGTCTTGTTCTTCCGCTTTTGCTTTCTGTAGCTCGTCCATATGCACTCGTGAGAGAGCATCCGGCACTACGTTAAGTGCTCCTTTCCGATGCTCGATGGTAAAGTCGAATGCTTGCAGCTTCAGACTCCATCGTGCTAATCTGCCGGATAGATCCTTTTGACCCATCAGCCATTTTAGACTAGCATGATCGGTGATCACTTTGAACGGCATTCCTTCTACGTAAGCGCGGAATTTGGTTATGCTGAGAAGGGCGGCATAGCACTCGAGCTCTGTTATGCTATAATTCCGCTGTGCCTTGTTCAGTTTGGCTGACATGTAGGCGATCGGATGTTCGCCGCCTGAGTCATCAGTCTGAAACAAAACTCCTCCTACTCCAGTTGTTGATGCATCGCACTGAATGGTGAAGGGTTTCTGAAAGTCAGGGGTGACAAGTACAGGTGCTGATGCCATGTTCGCTTTTAGCTCTTCAAATGCCTTAATTGCCTCTTCGGACAATTCAATTTTCTTAACGCGGTCTTTCTTCAAAGAATCATGAAGAGGTGCCGCTGTTTGGGCATAGCTTTGAATAAACCTCCTGTACCAGCCAGTCATTCCCAAAAACCTCCGCATCTGTTTGGGAGAGCTTGGTTGAGGAAATTCCTGGATTGACTGGATTTTCGAATCGTCCGTTCGTATGCATCCCCCTCCTACTACATAGCCTAGATATCTAGCTTGACTATAGCAAAACTTACTTTTGTCAACATTTATTGTCAGTTTTGCACGCTGCAAGCAGTCACTGACCTGGCTCAACATATCCAGGAGTTTTTCAAAAGTAGGTGAACAATTAGTAGGTCATCGAGGTACACGAATACATTCTCGCGAAGCGACGCCGGTATTACTTTATCCATTAGTCGGCACATTCTTTGCGCTGCATTGCACAGGCCGAAAGGCATGACTGTAAATTGATATAGTGGTCTGCCGGGTACTGTAAACGCGGTCTTCTCTCTACTTTTTGTTTCCAAGGGTATTTGCCAAAAAGCGTCTTTTAAATCGATTGCGGAAATATAGTATGTTTCCTGTAAACGACTTAACAGACCCTCGATGTGTGGCAATGGGTATGCATCTTTGATAGTCCGGGAATTGACCTTGCGAGCGTCGAGGCAAAGGCGATTTTTCTGGCCTTTCTGGACTAGAGTCACTGGTGAACTCCAGCTGCTGTTGCTTTCTTCGATCACACCTAGACCAAGCATGCGATCTAGCTCGGCATACACCAGCTTTTGCTTGGCTGGGGAAATCGGATAATGCCGCTGCTTGATCGGCAGGTCCTCGTCGGTTACTTCTATTACATGCTGCTCCAAGCTGGTCTTTCCTAAACCTTTATCCAGACATGATGGGTATGTCTCAATTACTCGCCTCAGCTTACTGTGTTGTTCTGGAGATAGCTGATGAGGCATGTAAGCGGTTTCGGGCTTAGGAGGGTCGTTCATATCCAAGTCTCCAGTCATTAAGTCGTATTCCGGTGGTGCTTCGATGGCTGCAAACTCGGTTCCGCCTTTACCAAGGAATGTTAGGCCAAACGTATCCCAGAAGTTAATTCCAAAATAAAAACGTTGTGTCAGACCTGGTACTATCAGTAATTCCTGATCCTTGGTCTCTCCTTCCCATTCCACGGGTAGGGTTATTGCTCCGACTACTCGAGTTTCGCCGCTACTAGCTGTGCGCACACATTCTTCGCCAAGCTTCCTTATGGGCCGCGTCCGGTTCCTTAAGAAGGCTTCCGCCCCTCTGCCAATGCAATATTCACTAGCGCCTGTATCCAGTAACGCTAGTATTTCTTCTCCGTCGACTTTAGTTTTGGCAAAGAAACGGTTATCGTTTTGTATGCTTACTACCGTGTCTACTACTTTCTGCTTACTCTGCTCGGGTGTCATATAGCTTGTGCATTTTTCGTGTGTCCCGTGTGGTGTTATCAGTATCTTCTGAGCCGTGGAAGATACGTTGTTTTGCCAGATCATACTCCCTCTCTCGTTGTTCTAGGCTCTTATGGGGAGAGATTTGTCTGGGCGTCCGCCCGGCTGCCCCGGTCTGGCCTGACGGACTCCGCGGAAAAGCCGCGGGACTGGTGTCTCCTACCTTCTCACACACTCTACAAGTGGCGTCATGGAATCTAGTAAGGCAGGGATCTTCTTTTGGATGCGTTCTATAAAAATCCGCAGATCTGCCGCATTTATAGCAGACCAATTCGTGGAGTGGTCCTTGGCATCCCTGTCCGTTTCCTAGTCCCGATCGGGTGTCTCTTCGCTTCCGGTTAAATTCTTCCACAGTCACCGCGTCTGGAAAATCCTGCGGCGTTTGGGAATCCTCGAGCTCACTAACCGGCCTGCTTCGCGCGACACTGCCGTTACTCCGTAACCAGCGGTCCACTCTAAGTCCTTCCTTCTTCAGATCCGCTAGAGACCTAATTGGGGACGTCAGAAACAAGCTTCCCATCTGGGCATTTAGATTGTCCTTAATGAGCTCAACGAATTTGTCCTCTTCTAGCTTGTTCTGCAATCGGAAATGCAAATTATGCATATCGGATACATAGTCGCTAAAAGATTCGTTTTGTCCTTGTCGCCGTTCCATCAACTCCTTGATCTTCATGAGGTCACTCCCGGATGAAGAAAAAGCGCGTTTCATTTCCGTTGTTAGCGAGTAGTAGTCAAAGTCTAAATCGTCCGCTCGATCCTCCATCAATTGCCAATACCATTTGCTGGCGGCTCCTACCAGTAGGCTATGGAATTCGCGAAAAACTTGGCTCGGCTCTATCCGATAAAGCACTTGTAGCCGTTCAACGCGGAACAAGAAACTTTCAACGGTCATACCGCGGCTGTTTCCGTCAAACTTCAAATTCCATTTGTCCAGCCGAACGCCTTTTGATGCCTGGTATCCGGGGCTCTGGTCGTATTCGGGGTGTCGTGGGGTGAGCTCATATTGCGGGAGCATACTTGAGCGTCCCTTTGGCTGACCCAGGGGCAAATTTTCTACCCCTACAGCTCCTTCGGTATCGTTTAGTTGATCCTCTTGTTGTTGAACGGGTAATTCTTCCCGTTGTCGATTGGAAAAGCACTTTCTTCTTTGTCCCTTTCATTTGGGCATTTCGTTTTTCTTGTTTCACTTGTGAGTTCACTTGTGTCTTTCACACTTTACACTTGTCTATGTTTAACTAACTGTTCACACGCGCTATCAGCCTAGTACGGCTGACTAAGGGTTGCGAATAAAAATCAAAGATAATGAGGGGTGCTGTTTTGCGTTTACTAAGTATCTCTTTGGTGAAGAATCCGTCCGATATTTAAGCCCCACAAAAAAACAAATATCCCTAATTAGCAGCTTCTACACAACTGGGTTCCACTGAACTAACAGCTCTTCTCCTCTTCTAGTCAGCTCTAACGTTCACAATGGGAACTAGCTGTGCCTAGAAGAAAAGTCTGTCCGAAATCCCCCTCCAGCCAGTCGTCGGAAATCAGGTTATTTGACCGATCATTCTCGGGCTCCACAACCTGCTGCTATCTGACCGATCATTCTCGGGATCCACAGCAGTTTTCCTATTTCTCTGGACTCGAGCCTATCAAACGACCGGACCATCTAGCCCAGTACGTCGTGTAGCGTCGGCCAGAGAAACTAAAATACGTCCCCCGCCCAAATATGTCAAAGGATGCCGTAAAGACTCGAGCCTATCAAACGACCAAACTCTTGGCCTAGTACGTCGTGTAGCGTCGGCTTTACGTTTCCTGTCAGTTCCCCCCCCCCCCCCCCCCCCCCACCTTTTCTGTCCTGGATCGACAATCGCACAATAGATCCGCACAGCAATGGCTAAATGCGTTACCGTAACGTCTGCGCTCCTGCTCTTTCTGGACTCGAGCCTATCAAACGACCGGGCTTCGCCTAGTACGTCGTGTAGCGTCGGCCAGAAAGCACATCTAAATTGAATTTACGTTAATTTAAAAAAGAAAACCTCCTATTCGTTTTAAAGAATTTTTCTTAGTAACTTTACCCACAATAAAACAAAGGACATCTATGATTTAAAAAAAGAAACCATGTATAAAGTCACCCCCTATTCTGAGACAAATTCCTGACTGATCAAATCTGACCGTCGCAGAAGTTGTGGACTTTAAATTTACAATAAATAATAAAAATTGTAGCTAGCATTGTTATTAAATTACTTAACTCCCTTGCTCTAGATATGGCCAAGTCATTTCTGGCATTTAAAAATGGAAGCTATGCCATCCCTAGGTTCGCCAATCCAAATACTAGATGTATCTAGGTGGTTGACCCTAATTCCTTAAAGAATATGAAATCCTTTCGTTGGGCGCCAATTCTGTTACGTGGGCATATTAGTGCCCTAGTTTTGAAAGGACTTGGGCCGAGGGAAAGTCATCCGATGTTCAGGCACCAATTTTTGCCGGCATAAGCTCGCCGGATGGGGTGGGTTCTTGGTAAGACTTTCTCCTCTCCAACATAACGAGAATAAATATTAAGATCCCTGAAAATTAGTAAGAGTTGTAAAGTCCGTCGGTCATCAGTCTACATTGCCCCACAAGCGTAGCTTTCGCTTGATTGTAGCACGATCGGGCAATGTTTCGGCCACATTCCCTCCCCTTCACACATTCGTGTGCCAAATGGATCGTCGCGGGCCGCGCAATACGATCCCCTATTGTCAAGGTTGTTCGTCAAAAGTTATGTCATTATTCTTTACCTAATCCACTTATCGCGTCAGCACCCCCATTCTGAAAACTTAGCACCTCATGATTTTAAGTACGTTTTCACATTATAATTTTATTGAATAAAATATTGGCTAGTGCCATTTATGAGTAATATTATTATGGAGATTACATATGAGTTTAATTTTAATTGACCAACAAAGTTTGTTAGCGGAGAGTATCGAATTTACCACCCGTACAAGGTGCACACGTCAGCAAATTGCTGACTATTCACGACTACAAACGTCGCTCTGAGGCTCTTGTTTTTGTTCATACAAACACAAGGCTGATACTCGCCGCTGAAAAGTCAATTTTTTTATTATGTTATATAAATTACAACCAAAAGGGTATACTGATTGATGTAAACTATTGTAATGCCTTGAGGAGGCCTAAAGTGGAATTTTTACTTCCAGATAGTCAAACAAAGGCACGAATATATATATATATATAGTTGATAAAGGAACCGTGTTCCGACAAACTTACCCCTTTACTGGTCCTGGGCGATGAGATCTCGACGCGCTGGATACGTGCAAACACTATCTTAAAACACACAACAAAAAAAGTCTCGTTCTTAAACACAATCACTTATTGTATATATATATATATGTATGTAGGTAGGTCTGGCTTGATGAGTTGCGGGCCGCGGCGTCTCCGATGTCTTGCTCGCTTCGCTTGATATTATTGCTGTTGCACTTGCATTCATAAATGCCTGAGTTCACAATTTGTTTTTTCTTTTTGGTTTGCTTCACGTTTGTCTGTAATTAAGGCATTTAATTGCCTTTATTTTTCTGTCACTTTGATATGGTTTTTGGGTAGGTTTCTTGCACTTTATTGTCTTTTTGGACCTGGCGGCATATCGCCTGTTCCAGGGCGTGCTTTTGGTCCCGGCGTCCTTGCACGGATCGCTTGTACATCTTGACCACTTTAAGGATGATTAAGAAAACAAACATAGCCATGACGATCTTCAGATTATGATTCACTTCCTGAATGTCGTCCTTGTGATCTATTATTTTGACGGTGTTGATCACATTGGCCGTACTGTGGTCCACTTTGGAACTGGTTCCACCCATGGTAAAGTCCTTGATAATGATAATAACGCTTTTCCAGGACGAGGATACCGTAGGATTTCTTCCCAGGATATGTTCACTAGCTCCTATAGACTTCTTTCATGGAGGGTTGCTGTTCATCGACGGCGAGCAGGTCTTCCTTCGAGGACGTTGATTTATTTAGTCACTGTAACAGGACTTCCTTCAGGATATGTTGTGGTTCCTCAATGGCAAACAAGACTATCTTCAGGATTCCTGGTCTTGGCTGTAGTCATTGGCGGCTTTTGGAATATAGTGCTTACACTATAATGCTGTGAGATCAGAGTGAACTCTGTCTGTCTTTTCTACCTGGCTACGGTGTTTTATACCAGTGTAGAGCTTTTTCTAGCCTCCCGTGATATTTGGGTTATTTAGGTGTTCCCACCTATGATTTCCCCTATCTGTAGCGTCAACGCCCGACCGATGCACTTTGCCAGCTGCCGGTGTATTGTTACCAGTAGGTCGATCGCGGTCGTTGTTCTGACCGAAAAGATCGTCAAATTGCACATTCGTTTGCTTGTTTCGGTGAGTCAACGGGTCGATTGCCCCTCTCCCTTTGCCTTGAGATTCGCTGTTGTTTTCTACGTGCATCTTTCTCCATCAAATAAAATGAAGAAGAGGGCGTACGTAGCAGGCTCGAAGATATCGATGCGGAAATGCATGGAATGACTTCGCAAAAAGGAATCTTCGTACGACCATCGAATAAGTGCTTGGATTCTCCTGTTTTTTTTTTTCCTATTATTTAGGCGCCCTTAAACGTGTGGCTTCGACCCACTCCTGCACCAAGAGTCTCATGTTCATCCGACTGCTCTAACCGGGCTATGGTCAAACTATTAATTATAGGCCTATACGGATAATTATGTTGGTGGGGTTTTTTGATGAGGACTATTGTGCATAGAGGTTATCTGAAAAAAACTTTCCGTCGCTGGACAGAAACATACATACATATACATACATACCTGAAAAAAAAAGACAAAAGTTACAACAAAAATTAATACCTGTAAAAAGAAAATATGCGCTGTAGTCAGCAAAGACAAGGAAAAGACAAAAATATATCGTATTGCCGTGTACGAGCATGGGTGCTGCGGCCAGCCAAAATTACCCACCTCTCCGATTGGATTACCATCGCGGTGTCGAGGTTTTGCTTATTGCACTTTTCCCCCCAGAGATGACACATATTTCTATTTATACTTTTATTATTTATTTATTCATTTATTTATTTTTCTTTCTTTTTGCACATAGTTTTTACGTCCTGGTGTTAATAATCTTTCGGAAATCCCTCCGGGCCTCCGCGCACCTCTCCGGGTCACGCCTGGCGAGCTTGTCTGCTGCGCGGTTCATATGTCGGAGGAGCCGCTGCTCCTCCCGCTGCCGTCTATGGACATCAGCTCGCACTGTTGCCATTTGTCGATGAAACCTCTTAAGAAAGTCCTGCTCCCGTTTTCGGCTTTGCTTGAGTTCTTTTAACTCATGATAAAGAGGTGCGTTCCTCTCCCATTCCTCGGCTTCTCGAAGTATCTGTATTTCGAGTTGCTGTACCCGATCCTCTCTCAACTCTAGGCTCCTCTCGAGCCCAGAGAGACACTCCATAATGGAACATAGTTCCGTTAGCTCCCGTTGAATCGTACGCCTGAGTGTGGACACATAGCGAGCTGTGTTCACAATTTGGCGGTACCATCCATTAGCCTGCATGGTTGTTTTCTGGTAAGGTGTCGTTGCCTTGTCGGGGTTTATATAGCGGACCCGCTCTCCCGAATTCCATGTTCCCTAGTCCCAGCTCCGTTCTGAGCTTTTCACTCTCTTGCACTTTGAACGATCCTCGGATTTCACCCAGGGGTCAAGCGATATAGAGGTCTTTGGCATGGAATATGCCAACGCTCTTTCCACCGACATTTCCCAGCTCATATAACGCCTTGCCTTTACGCTGGAGTACAACACATCGAATTCGATTCGGGCCAAGCTTGGCATTGTATCCCTCAGCTTTGTTACTCTGCCGGTAGTTTTTTCGATAGACAACTTGTCCAACGGAAAATCCACCGGTTTGCTGCGGGTGTTATAGGCCTTTTCAGCTCGTTCATGGGTCCTGTTTAGCCCCTGGCTCACTTTTTGTCGGATCAGACCCATTTTTTCCGGTATCATATCTTCAAGATGTAAAACTTCTAGGTTTAACTCCTGTTTGGTGTTATTTATAAGTACTACTGTATAAGTATCTGCTTACTTATTGTAGTGGTAAGTACTATATGGTCCTCTTTATGTTCCATAACTTGGCCATCATACTTTATGCCATTTATTTCGATCGAACAGTTTGCATATTTGATTGCTAACGCCCCCGATACTGTAATATCTTCTCCACACGTGTTGTTTACAGGTAAGTTCAAGGCATTGAAAATAAATATTTGTCCATCCTCCGGTGCCAAATCCATTTCTCTTCCTTCTAGATTTAATGAATCGCATATTAGTGGTTTGTTCGTTAAAATCTTCCTCAAGCACTCCTTTCCTTTTGTCTCAATACCCAACTCTTCGCTCTCACAAATAAAAGTTTCATGAACTTTTGAACATTGGTTGTTAAAGAAACTTATTTGGTATTATTAATAAATGTGTTCCATTAATTGGAATGGGTATAACATGATATAGCTGATAGACATTTGGCTCAAAAATTGGAGCTCTTACCCTAAATATTATGTCTGTCTCATTTATTTGTGTCTGTATATTTATTAGTTCGTATACTTGTTCATTTGAAACAATTTTGAGCCCTTGACTCTCGACAAACTGTATAATCCTATCTAATTCTGTCTCTGCTAAAATGAATTTAGGCACAATGCGAAGTTTCGCTAACAATATGCTTTCCGCAATATTGTTCAAGTGTACTGTTAACAAATCAATACTGTAACTAATCCTATTCAAATGCTGTAGCATATGTATTTCATTGTGCTCTTGTGTTAGTTCCCTAAATACGTTATTCTTATAATCCTTTATAAACAAATTTATATCTTCCTGCTCCTTATTTATATGCTTAGTAATTTTCTTAAACCTACTCAAGGTTTCCTGATAAAAGGTTCTTTGCTCGTCCGCTTCTTTTGTAAGAAACCTTGTTTCATTTCTTAATTCTTTTATTCTATTTCCTATTTTCTCCTCATCATATGCGTCCATATTTCCCGAAACTATCTTTATCATGCTTCCTAATTTATTAAAAATTCCTCTTTTGACCCTATTTCTTGGTTTAAGTATTTCTAGCTTCTCCTTCACCTGATACAATTTTTCCTTAACCACGTGGACTGCCTCACCTGAGAATCTAACCTTCTCTATGTCTAACAACGCGTTCTCAATCTGTGCAATATTACCTTCATAGTCCTTAAAGTTTATTTATGGTCGAACATCTTCGCTCCGACCATTACTCTTGCCTTTCCCAGTTCCATTTTTACGATCGCCTCTTCTCGTTTTAGTGTTTGCACATCCATTGTCTGTCCATGGACCAATATGCACCTGTAACCGTGATTGATTAGTTTTTATTTTGTTTAATTCTTTTTTTAATTTTTGATTTATGTATCTTCTGTTTCCTTTTTGTAACGAATGTAACCCCATTATCCTCATCTACTGTGTGTTCCGTAAGCCTAGGTGTTAACTTATTTCTCCTGTTCTCCTTCCTATAAACTACATCCTCTTTTTCCAACTCCATTGGTTCTTCTCTTCCTTCATTGAGTTTTCGCGTCCTTTCCTGTTTCTGTCTTTCCAACCTGTTCTTAACTTCCTTATACATTTCCTCCTGATACGCATTTAACTTCCTTAAGTACTCATGCTCCGTATCGAAATTACCCTGCAGGAAATGGAATCAGTTTTGGACTATTTAAATACTAGTTGGGTCAAGAAGGTTAACTAGTTCAAGTTATGTCCATTTCCTTGTAACGAAGTGGTCCATTTTTCATATGCTTGTCGTCGGAAACAACTAGTCCATTTGCTACTAGTTTTGCACTAGTTACTGTTAACCAATTTACTGTTACAGCTGTTAAACTACACTGAAAAAAATATTTTCACGAAAAAACTAAAAATGAATCTCGAAACCAACAAGTGATTGGATTTCACTAGTACTTGACTATGCCTAACTTGACGCTCTCCTAATTTAGTATCGAATTAATAGGCGCGGTCCTTAGAGAATTTCTGATAATTATTATGTAATCAAATACAGTAAATGTTAATTAAATGGAATTAAAACAACCTTACTTTTTTTGAGGCAAGTCGCCCTCTCTAGAACTTGAACCCGGGACCCATGGATTTGTAGACACACTAACTGATTGAGCCACACACGCATCACATTTTGTAATGCCCTAACAAGGTTTATGAATTTTAGTGTGACATAATTCATAAACAGTGATTTTTCACATATATATTGCCTCGAACAGATTAAACAAAGTTTAAAATAAAACTAAAGCATCACCTAGCAAACAAAAAACAAAAAAAAATGTACAGAGACTGGGGATTGAACCGAGGACCTCGAGTGTTTGATTTGTTTAGTGCTAAATTTCCCAAGACATTTACACTCTAGGCTATATTTTTGGATCATATGTGTTTCATTTGCAACTAGTTAAATTCCAGTTGCCTTTTAACTAGACCCTAACATGTATTTGTTCTACCAGTTAAATATTTTTAAGGTTTTTTTTGTCAGAAAGGTACTAGTCCGAGACAAGTTTATTTTTTACTAGTTTTGTATTAATCAATTTTTCGACTAGCACAAATTTTCTAGACCCTGTGTAGTCCAAATGCATTCAGACAAATTCCGGTTGCTTTATATTAGTTGTATAACTAGTTGTTTTTCAGACTAGTTCGCATTTTTCCTGCAGGGTAACTACTATAGAATAGAGTGTTCCGATGTGCCAATTTTTTTACTCCATGTTCTCAATATTTTTTTAGATTTTTGAGGAAAATTTCATAACGATATCTCAACGGAAAATATTTATGGCCGCGGCTCCATACAAGCCCAACCAGTGTGCGCTGTGGGGCTGTCCATATATTACGTAATCACGTTTTTGGTGATTTTTGACCCCCTCCCCCCCTAGTGATCAAAAGTAATCATTCAATCTGTGGATTCAAACGGAGATGCAACCCAATATTTAATATTGTTTATAAATGATGAAATACTCTTCGTCAAGCCATTCCAGGTCTTCGAGTCCTTCGTGTTAAACTGTGTATAATCCACTCAAGCTAATCCTAAAAATATATCTTTAGATCAATTTTTTAAAAACCGCGAATTCTTAGGAACAAGAGGATATATTTTTGTGTATCTTACATAACTTAACTTCAGATACCTAAATATGTATTCTAAGTCGATTCTTAAAAAACCGCGAATTCTTAGGAACAAGAGGATTTATTTGTGTGGATCATACATAACTTAACTTAACAAAATATACTTTTAAATAATTGGAAAATTCGCGACTTTCATTTTTAATTACTTTATGTAAAATCAGACAAATGGACAGGTGCATTTCGACTGGGATATTTATTCTTATCATTTGGATTTTCTGGTACTAAATGGTTTTTTTTTACGTCATGTACTTCCACCGAACATAGAAGTTAAATATATATAAAACATTAAAAGGCGTTATAAGTCCTTAAAATATCCTTGGACATAGTCATGTCATAGCTCATATGAAAGGTATTGACTCGAAGATCAATCCTGTTTTAGATTTTGGCCCATATTCGCATTGGTTTAAAAGATATTTGCATTCGATTTTTATTTTCAATTTTTATAATAAAAATTGGAGAATAAGACTTATTTTCAATTTATATAATAAAAATTGGAGAATAAGACTTATTTATTATTTTCAATTTTTAATTTAAAAATTGAAAAATAAGACTTATTTTTAATTTATAAAATAAAATTTGAAAAAAAGGTTTATCACGTTTTCCCATTTGCCGAACCATACTAAGTAAGTGGTTTTTTTCCCTTATTTTTTGGAAGCTATTTTGACTATCCATTTTTTTAAACTCATAACACTTATTTGCAGTCCCTGTTAAAAACTTCATCTGACGTGTATATCGCACACAACCTGTATGGTTTAAGCACCTCCCTAAGAATTTTTGCAATTTCCTCTTTTGTGAACTCTTTTTCTGTTATCGTCCTTCTTGTCTTGTTCCTAAAAGGTGTCACCACTGTTCTGCTTGGTGTCGACCCAACCTCAAATATTAACTGGATATTAAAGTCATTCAGTGGCTTTTCTGCCACATGAATGCAACTTAATTCCAGTACACTTGTATGGGCCGGACAAGTAGCCTGAGTTGACTCTAGTTCACTGTTGTGAACTTGTAGTTCAATTCTGCTCAAGGCGTCTGCCACGACGTTTTGTGACCCCTTTTTGTAGGTCACCTCGTAGTCATATTCCAATAGTTGCAGCTTCCACCTCACCAACTTGGAATTTGGTTCATTAAATCCCATGAGCCAAGTTAGTGGGCGATGATCTGTGACTATTGTGAATTTGTGACCGAACAAGTACGGTCTGAAGTGTTTTATGCCCCAAACTATGGCAAGCATTTCTTTTTCTACTGTGGAATAATTTACTTCAGCCTCATTTAATATTCTGCTTGCAAATGCGATTGGTCGATCACTTCCCATTGCTCCTTGTAATAACACTGCACCAAGAGCAAAATTGCTAGCATTTGTGGTCAAAATAAAGGGTTTTGTAAAATCTGGATATCTCAACAATGGATCATTGCATAACAACGTCTTGCAATATTCAAAAGTTTTTGTATACTCCTCATCTATGATTATTTGTTGTTTTCCTTTTAGTCTCTTAGTTAATGGTTTCGTTATTTTTGCAAAATCTTTTATGAATTTCCTGTAATAGCCAATAAGTCCAAGAAATGACTTTATTTCCTTTGGTGTTTTGGGCAAAGGAAAAAGCTTTATGGCTTCAATCTTCTTTGGGTTTGGTCTGACTCCTTCTTGTGTCATTACATGCCCTAAATACTCTATCTCCTTCTTTAAAAATTCTGATTTGTCTGTTTGAAGTTTAAAATTTGCTCCAATTATTCTTTTAAAAACTGTCCTCAAATCTTGCATGTGACTTTGTAGGGACGGGGAATACACAATTATGTCATCCATGTAGACCAGACAAATCTTGCCTACCAACTCTCCCATCAGGTTATTCATCACTCTTTGAAACGTCGCTGGAGCATTTGTCAGTCCAAATGGCATCCTTACATATTCAAAATGCCCGTTATCTGGTGTAAATGCTGTTTTTGGAATGTCCTGTTTTTCCATCTCGATCTGATGGTATCCGCTAGCCAAATCTAATACCGAAAAATACATGGCTTTTCCCAGTTTATCGAGTACTTCGCCAATTACTGGCATCGGATACCTATCCTTCACTGTCTTCTCATTCAACTTCCTAAAATCTACCACCAATCTCCACTTTTGTTTTCCTGACAGGTCCATCTTCTTTGGTACTAGCCAAACTGGTGCACTCCAAGGTGAGTGACTGTGCCTAATAACTTCCTGTTCTAACAATTCCTGTATCTGATTCTTCATTTCTTCTCTTTGTTTAAATCCATATCTATATGGCTTTTTATAGATAGTGTAACGGACACGTTCAGTAGCGAACACGGAACCTACTCTGTCTTGGGTTGTCGGCTGAGCTCAGGGCTGGGGTGGGGTTTTCGTTCCTTATCGCGTACGCGTCACATAATACGAATCGACAGAGTAAAGAAACCGGGGGAAGGATAAGTCAAATGTACGATCGAATAGTGGGTATATCTAGCTCTCAGCCAAGAGGAAATTGGATGGTAGGTTCCTCTGCTTCGCCCGCCCTGCCTATGTAAGCCAAATGCTGTTTCGGCTTATCCCTTTCTGCTTGATAAAATATGCCTTAGGTGCCCATTAGAGTTTGAAGTTTAATTCATGTTACATATTCCTGGATTTCAAATTAACATAAGTCATGATATAGTTCTATATAGTTCTTAAACCTAACAAAATAAAGCATTCAAGAATCAGTGTCGTTTTACTCTACTTTAGACGGATGCTAATTCTCCGTGCATTTGGGGTCGTGGGGCAAAAGCGTAATTACTCAATATATGGCTTTATTCACGTAAGCTTTTGCGGTGGGTTTCATATGTGGGCGTGTACAAAAAAGGTATCTATACCCATTCGGCTATGCCGTACTCACTGCTTCAATTGTGTCCAACGGTGTCAGCAGGCCTGTTGACGCTGGAGTAAGCTATTGGAAGGAAATTAAGACCAAATATGAAGATGCCCACGCAAGCTAACTGATCAAGCAGATTGGCCCCACGGAACCAACTTAGGCTAGGAATTCTATCAAATAATTATAGTAGAATGGCTCGCGGCAATACGGATCCTGTTGTTTGGGCTTGAACGGTCTCGGTCTTGGTTGGCGCTCGTCTAAGAATCTCACAGGCGGTGGTGATATCTGGCCACCCTAGTATCGCTCAAGTAGAGGATAATCAGGGAAGGTAGCTGGTACCGCTGTCTGGGCGACGAGTGTTGCGGTGTAAATGGTCCACGTAGCGGAGAGGTCGCCGCTAGGCTACACTGTTGATAGTGGCGAACGCTGTTGGTCGCCTCGGACAGTACTGAGTGAGATGAGGGAACCGTGCTTAGTGTTGCCGTACGCTGCCACCAATGGCCGATGGTCTCCGTGGCTGCCAGAATCCAGTTTTATAATTTGCGTTGGGAATTTTGATCTGAACGCCTTATTGTCCGTGTTGATCGTACAGCTACTGCGGTCAAAGCAAATTTTCCGGATACCTCGAGCCACTGCAAACGAGTATTGATCCGAAATTTCACGTGCATGCGGTCACACGGCTGCGGGGGGGGGGTGTAGCGTAAGTCAGAGTAACCTCAAACAACGTTTTCTTACCTCAGGTGGAGATTTGTTCAAGAATTGTCTATCAAATATGGCTTTCGTCTGTTGGCGGTGCTGTTTGCACACTCAGAACTGGTCGCCGCGATGGGTGCGCTTTAGTAAAGTGTTTCAAGAGTGTTTTATTGAAGATCAATCTAGGTTATCCTTAGCTCTTTTCTCAGCAGATTTCACGTCCTACGTTGTCGAATTTTCTTTGAGAAAGAACGAGAAAGATCAGCCATGTGGCGCAAGTTGACAACTGGAAAACGAGGGTTCGAAGAGCAATGGAAACTTTCCAGTGCACTGTCACCTTGACAGACAGCGGTACTGCCAACTCGTGGCAAAAGTTGAGGAATTTGTTCCAGGAGAATTAGCTGGGACACCCAACCATAATTGAGCCCTCACAAACCGCAGATTGAAACGACTACTATCCTAGAAGTTGATTCGAACTGAAAAAGAGGGTTTATGGGGAAATTCACCACAGGTCCTTCGCGTGGAATGTACCGAGTTCCTTTCCCATGAGGTCCTCAAGTACATACAACGAATATCCCACTTTACGTTTAATGCGTGCCTTTACTCCAACTGGGGCTAGTTTGGCGTTAAACCCCGTGGCTAGGTTGCTCAGAGCAAAGTTCCTTTTAATGACTTCGTCTCCTACTTCAAAGGATCTGGGTCTAACGCGCATATTGTACGATTTCTGGTTGTTGGCGTATGCCTTGGTCAAATTCTTGTGGATATCGGCCCGAATTCGAGAAAATTCGTCAGCTCGGTCCACTTTAACTTCGCCTTCGGTTAGTAAGTCGAGTTTTCGTAGCAGCTTGTAGTCATCCCCATGCGTCAGTAAATGTTGCCCAAATACGGCATAGTATGGCGACAACTTCGTAGATTGGTGGATGTGGTTTCGTAAAGCACAGTTGATGCTACTCAAATAATGATCCCACTCGCGTTGATTGGACCGGACATACGCCCTCAGAGCCGCGTTGATAGAACGATTAACTCGTTCCGCCGCATTGGCCTGTGGTGAGTAGCAACCTGTGAATATGTGCTTCACGCCGTGGCGAGACAAAAACTGTGTTAGTTCACGACTTTTAAATTGTGAACCGTTGTCGCTAACTATGATCTCCGGAACGCCATAACAATCGAAAATATCCTGCTTAAGGATACTAACAGTGACTTCTGCAGTGAATTTCTTAACTGGTCGTAGCCAAGTGAATTTCGTGAAGTGATCGAGAATGATAAGTATTCCTATGTTTCCCTTTTTTGTCCGAGGAAATGGGCCTATAAAGTCGATGTATAAGCGCTGAAAGGCACGCTCACTAACCACTTGTCGACCCATGGGTGGCCGAAGGGTTTTGGTTGGCACTTTTGATGTTTGGCATACCTCGCAGTTACGTATATAATTTCGAGTCTGTACGACCATGTTTGGCCAGAACAAGTTCCTACGAATGCGATCTAAGCACTTCGCCATTCCGCAGTGGGCTGCAGTGGGTGGTTCGTGCGCGGCCCTTATGACCCCTTCGCGTAGCTGGGTTGGTACGAATAACTTCCAACCTCCGCTATCTGGTTCAGGATCCTCTCTTTGGAATTGAGCGCGATAATAAAGATAACCGTCCGCTACTCTAAAATCCGGCAAGTTTGATTTCAGAAATCTATCCTTGAGATCTTCATATTCCTGCGAGCGAAAGGATTCAGATGACAAGTCAATTTCTGGCAGTATATCCAAGTCTACGACCGCGATTTCGTTTTCAAAGGATCTTGATAGCGCATCTGCCACTATGTTTTCACTGCCTTTGCGGTGTTCTATTGAAAAGCGGAACCCTTGCAGCTTAATTGACCATCTAGCTAAACGTCCGCTCAAGTCGTTCTGATTCATCAGCCAACGTAAGCTGGCATGATCAGTCACTACCTTAAATTCTTGCCCCTCAATGTACATTCGAAATCGTTTTATGGCTAGGACTACAGCAAGACATTCTAACTCCGTTACGGAGTAGTTTCTTTGGGCACGGTTAAGTTTCTTAGACATATAAGCTATCGGCCGTTCTTCTCCCGATGCGTCAAGTTGTGCAAGTACTGCCCCTACTCCTACCGTAGAGGCATCGCATTGGACTATAAAGGGTTTTGTATAGTCAGGGTTTATAAGGAACGGAGCTGACGATAGCCTATGCTTGATGTTTTCAAACGCAGCTTGGGCCGCTTCGTCCCACTCAAATGTTTTCCCTCGTAGCTTTTCTGTTAAGGGGAAGGTTAAAGTAGAATATTGACCGATAAACCGTTGGTACCAGCCAATGATACCGAGGAATCGTTTCAGCTGCTTCTTTGTTTTCGGTACCGGGAACTCTGAGACAGCTTCTACTTTGGCGGGATTGATCCGAAGAGTGCCTTCTCCAACTAAGTATCCCAAATAATCCACGCTTTTTAAACAAAAGTGGCTTTTGCGGATGTTGATGGTTAGGCCTGCCGCACGTAATCGTTTTGCCAATTCGGTGAGGTGTTCTATGTGCTCTTCAAAATTCGAGGATAGTATTAACAGATCATCTAGATATACTAGGACGTGTCCCTTCAGTTGATATGGTACCACTATATCCATCAGGCGACACATGGTCTGGGGTGCATTACATAACCCAAAGGGCATACGAACGAATTGGTAAAGAGGTCTGTTAGGTATCGTAAAGGCCGTTTTTTCTCGAGATTTTTGGTCGAGGCAAATTTGCCAGAAGGCGTCTTTTAGGTCTATTTTGGAGATACAGTGAACTGGGGGTAATCTGCTAAGTAGACCTTCCAGATTTGGAATTGGATAGGCGTCCTTCAGAGTCACGGAGTTAACTTTTCGTGAGTCTAAACAAAATCTGACCTTACCAGGTTTCACGATTAAGACTGCCGGGGATGTCCATGCGGTTGAGGGGGCTTCTTCAATTACACCGAGCTCGATCATCCGATCGATCTCGCTGCAGAGAAGTTTTTCTCTGGCTGGTGAAATAGGGTAAAATTTTTGCTTTATTGGCTTTGCTGAGCCCGTATCAATGCTATGTTCGATCAGCGCGGTTTTCCCTAATCCCTCTTTCTCAAAGGAGGGGAAAAGTTCTATTGTTTTTTGTAACTGCCACCTCTCTGATTTGCTCAATGTCAACATGTCGGGATTTTGAAAGTCTAGTTCTTCTATGGTGCCAGGAAAAGCTACTTTAATCCCGAACTCATTCCAGAAGTCCATGCCGCAAATAATGTCTTGTCTAATGGAGGAAACTATCAGAAATTCAAAGTTGGAATGGATATCATTGTAAGAGATTGGGACGTCTACGGTTCCTATTATGGGTTGGCTCTGTCCATCTGCTGTTCGAACGATTCCACTAATTTTCTGAAATTCTGATCCGCCTCTATCCTTTTGGCTAGGGTTCCCCCTAACACGCTTTTATTTGCTCCACTATCCAGCAGTGCCAGATACTCATGATCAAATATTGTAAGACTGATGAACGGACGGATATCATTAAACTTATGGGCCACAGCTGATATTTGGAATTTCTTTAAACGCCGCCTGTCCCTCCAATACTCTTGTATTCGTCTTGAAGATCTGGACTTCGAAAACTTTAGTGAAGACGTGGAAAAAATGGCTGCTCGTCGCAAATTATACTCGTGCAAGCGTAAGTGAAATGGCTTGAATTTGTGTGTTGATGTCGGTTCGGGGAAATTGGAATCTTTATAAGAGGATTCATCCAAGGCTGTTTTCGGACACCCGTCTAGGGGTTCTGACGGACATCCTGTTGCCGGTTTTCCGGTTTAGGATTGCACTTAGGGCATAACGGCCGGTATTGGTTCAACAATCCACACCCATAGCAGAAGATTCGTTTTGGTTTCAGGCAGTCCTGGTATGTATGATCCCGCTCGTCGCAATTCCAGCACTTTATTTTATGAAGGGACTGGAGTGCGTTGAGCTCGACTGAGCCTTCCTGACTATATTCGGGATTATTGATCTCGGAATCGCACTGAACAAGTTCACTGATGTTACGCCTCTGATTGTTCTGTCTAAGGTAGTTTCTTGCAGCTAAGCTTGAGTGAAACTCTTCGTGTCGGTGGCATTCTCTACGTAAGGAGGATAAATCTGAAGTATTTATGTGCAAAAGTTCCTGTCTTAATTCTGGTCTGAGGTTACGTCTGACACTTGCTACGAGCTCAGCGTCGGGTAGCGGTTCCCGTAAGGCGTCCGAAATGGCTAGAATCGCGTCTAAAAAATCATCAAACCCTTCATTGGGTTGCTGTTTTCGTTGTCTAATTGCATCTTTAATATCTTCGTCGGTTCGCTGCTCTTGATATCTTTCTCGTAGGCATGAGCAGAGAAAGAACCAGTTTGGCTGAGTGGTGCTGCGATGGAAACGCCAATAAAAGGTCAAGGCTGGACCCGTGAATAGCAAGTGAGCGAAACGATAAAGAATATTATAATTGTCATTCAGACATTGGCTAGTAAGGCAATTTACTCGATATATAAAATCGTCTATAGGAATGTCTTGTGGGGTACCTGAGAATTTTAAATGCCAATTTGTTATAACACTTGAAGTGCGATCTGATCTATCATCTCTCGGTTCTGGGCGATGTTCGGAGTAGGCTCGACTAGGGGCCTGAGCTGGGCCGGATGCGTTACTCGGACGTGGGGCAAGTAACGGAATCTCATCGTCCCACTCTAACTGTCGATCATCACTTGGGTCTCGTTGGTCAGATCGTAACTGCAAATTCCTCAGAACTCTGTTAATTTCCTCTGTCACTGCACTAGCTAAACTCGCTCTATGATTGTCTAATGCCGCGGCGATTAATTGTTGTATTCGGTTCTCTGTTACGGTAGTCCCACCCGCGCGACGCGTGTTATTATTCCGATTATTATTGGTGCCTCGATTGTTAGTTGTACCCCTTTCCTCTGGTTCTCGGGAATCTGGTGGCAGGTCGACCTCGCGACGTTGCATCGGTTGGCGAGGCGGTTACGGCTAATTGTGGGGGCATTAAGTTATGGTTCATCGATAAAGGAGGAGGTGTGACTACCATATCCCTGCTTCAGATTTGCCTACAATTAGGGCAGGTCTCGCTAGTACCGAGCCAAAGGGCTAGACATGTTCGGTGAAACTTATGTTTGCAACTAGTTTCTATTACGGGTCTTTAACCCGTAAGACTCTCATTACAGATGGTGCAAAAGGCAACGTTGGTTTCTGCCCCTCTTTGATTTAGCGGGCTTCGCGATACCGACATTTTGCTCTTTATATAAGAAGGTATGGAATGACCAAAAAAAATCTATTCAATTTGAGTGAGTTTTCTATGGGATGATGTTTGGGTCTTAACCTAAGGCATATCTATCGGCAGAATGTGAAATGGCTGATAGGTCGATATTGACGATTCGATCGTGAGTGCTGTCAGTTTGTAGGTTCGATTAAATTTTACGAGGAAAGTCACCGAAAGATCCAGTGCTAGCAGTCTCAAGTTACTTTAACCGAATAGGAAATCAAGGTGAACTCATCAAAGGTGGTTTAACGGTTATCATTCGGGCTTTTCCACCAAACGTTAAATCCGGAATAAACAAACCTTCGATGAACACCTTGATCTGGGGCAGTTAGGCTCCCAATGGATCTTCGTATAGGACGAGGGTCTGATCTCCAATTAGTGCTCAGAAAGTCAACGTTTCCACTCCGTTCTATACGAGAGTAAAGTGATTATTGAGGATTGATGATTCCTAAATGTAAGAATATACGTAGTTTTGTGTGGCTGCATGTCCAAGGATTATGGGTATCCTTGTCGTGATAGCCCCACGTTGGGCGCCATCTTATCATGTAACGGACACGTTCAGTAGCGAACACGGAACCTACTCTGTCTTGGGTTGTCGGCTGAGCTCAGGGCTGGGGTGGGGTTTTCGTTCCTTATCGCGTACGCGTCACATAATACGAATCGACAGAGTAAAGAAACCGGGGGAAGGATAAGTCAAATGTACGATCGAATAGTGGGTATATCTAGCTCTCAGCCAAGAGGAAATTGGATGGTAGGTTCCTCTGCTTCGCCCGCCCTGCCTATGTAAGCCAAATGCTGTTTCGGCTTATCCCTTTCTGCTTGATAAAATATGCCTTAGGTGCCCATTAGAGTTTGAAGTTTAATTCATGTTACATATTCCTGGATTTCAAATTAACATAAGTCATGATTGACAATATAGTTCTTAAACCTAACAAAATAAAGCATTCAAGAATCAGTGTCGTTTTACTCTACTTTAGACGGATGCTAATTCTCCGTGCATTTGGGGTCGTGGGGCAAAAGCGTAATTACTCAATATATGGCTTTATTCACGTAAGCTTTTGCGGTGGGTTTCATATGTGGGCGTGTACAAAAAAGGTATCTATACCCATTCGGCTATGCCGTACTCACTGCTTCAATTGTGTCCAACGGTGTCAGCAGGCCTGTTGACGCTGGAGTAAGCTATTGGAAGGAAATTAAGACCAAATATGAAGATGCCCACGCAAGCTAACTGATCAAGCAGTTTGGCCCCACGGAACCAACTTAGGCTAGGAATTCTATCAAATAATTATAGTAGAATGGCTCGCGGCAATACGGATCCTGTTGTTTGGGCTTGAACGGTCTCGGTCTTGGTTGGCGCTCGTCTAAGAATCTCACAGGCGGTGGTGATATCTGGCCACCCTAGTATCGCTCAAGTAGAGGATAATCAGGGAAGGTAGCTGGTACCGCTGTCTGGGCGACGAGTGTTGCGGTGTAAATGGTCCACGTAGCGGAGAGGTCGCCGCTAGGCTACACTGTTGATAGTGGCGAACGCTGTTGGTCGCCTCGGACAGTACTGAGTGAGATGAGGGAACCGTGCTTAGTGTTGCCGTACGCTGCCACCAATGGCCGATGGTCGGCTATGTCTCCGTGGCTGCCAGAATCCAGTTTTATAATTTGCGTTGGGAATTTTGATCTGAACGCCTTATTGTCCGTGTTGATCGTACAGCTACTGCGGTCAAAGCAAATTTTCCGGATACCTCGAGCCACTGCAAACGAGTATTGATCCGAAATTTCACGTGCATGCGGTCACACGGCTGCGGGGGGGGTGTAGCGTAAGTCAGAGTAACCTCAAACAACGTTTTTTTACCTCAGGTGGAGATTTGTTCAAGAATTGTCTATCAAATATGGCTTTCGTCTGTTGGCGGTGCTGTTTGCACACTCAGAACTGGTCGCCGCGATGGGTAAGCGCTTTAGTAAAGTGTTTCAAGAGTGTTTTATTGAAGATCAATCTAGGTTAGCCTTAGCTCTTTTCTCAGCAGATTTCACGTCCTACGTTGTCGAATTTTCTTTGAGAAAGAACGAGAAAGATCAGCCATGTGGCGCAAGTTGACAACTGGAAAACGAGGGTTCGAAGAGCAATGGAAACTTTCCAGTGCACTGTCACCTTGACAGACAGCGGTACTGCCAACTCGTGACAAAAGTTGAGGAATTTGTTCCAGGAGAATTAGCTGGGACACCCAACCATAATTGAGCCCTCACAAACCGCAGATTGAAACGACTACTATCCTAGAAGTTGATTCGAACTGAAAAAGAGGGTTTATGGGGAAATTCACCACAGGTCCTTCGCGTGGAATGTACCGAGTTCCTTTCCCATGAGGTCCTCAAGTACATACAACGAATATCCCACTTTACGTTTAATGCGTGCCTTTACTCCAACTGGGGCTAGTTTGGCGTTAAACCCCGTGGCTAGGTTGCTCAGAGCAAAGTTCCTTTTAATGACTTCGTCTCCTACTTCAAAGGATCTGGGTCTAACGCGCATATTGTACGATTTCTGGTTGTTGGCGTATGCCTTGGTAAAATTCTTGTGGATATCTGCCCGAATTCGAGAAAATTCGTCAGCTCGGTCCACTTTAACTTCGCCTTCGGTTAGTAAGTCGAGTTTTCGTAGCAGCTTGTAGTCATCCCCATGCGTCAGTAAATGTTGCCCAAATACGGCATAGTATGGCGACAACTTCGTAGATTGGTGGATGTGGTTTCGTAAAGCACAGTTGATGCTACTCAAATAATGATCCCACTCGCGTTGATTGGACCGGACATACGCCCTCAGAGCCGCGTTGATAGAACGATTAACTCGTTCCGCCGCATTGGCCTGTGGTGAGTAGCAACCTGTGAATATGTGCTTCACGCCGTGGCGAGACAAAAACTGTGTTAGTTCACGACTTTTAAATTGTGAACCGTTGTCGCTAACTATGATCTCCGGAACGCCATAACAATCGAAAATATCCTGCTTAAGGATACTAACAGTGACTTCTGCAGTGAATTTCTTAACTGGTCGTAGCCAAGTGAATTTCGTGAAGTGATCGAGAATGATAAGTATTCCTATGTGTCCCTTTTTTGTCCGAGGAAATGGGCCTATAAAGTCGATGTATAAGCGCTGAAAGGCACGCTCACTAACCACTTGTCGACCCATGGGTGGCCGAAGGGTTTTGGTTGGCACTTTTGATGTTTGGCATACCTCGCAGTTACGTATATAATTTCGAGTCTGTACGACCATGTTTGGCCAGAACAAGTTCCTACGAATGCGATCTAAGCACTTCGCCATTCCGCAGTGGGCTGCAGTGGGTGGTTCGTGCGCGGCCCTTATGACCCCTTCGCGTAGCTGGGTTGGTACGAATAACTTCCAACCTCCGCTATCTGGTTCAGGATCCTCTCTTTGGAATTGAGCGCGATAATAAAGATAACCGTCCGCTACTCTAAAATCCGGCAAGTTTGATTTCAGAAATCTATCCTTGAGATCTTCATATTCCTGCGAGCGAAAGGATTCAGATGACAAGTCAATTTCTGGCAGTATATCCAAGTCTACGACCGCGATTTCGTCTTCAAAGGATCTTGACAGCGCATCTGCCACTATGTTTTCACTGCCTTTGCGGTGTTCTATTGAAAAGCGGAACCCTTGCAGCTTAATTGACCATCTAGCTAAACGTCCGCTCAAGTCGTTCTGATTCATCAGCAAACGTAAGCTGGCATGATCAGTCACTACCTTAAATTCTTGCCCCTCAATGTACATTCGAAATCGTTTTATGGCTAGGACTACAGCAAGACATTCTAACTCCGTTACGGAGTAGTTTCTTTGGGCACGGTTAAGTTTCTTAGACATATAAGCTATCGGCCGTTCTTCTCCCGATGCGTCAAGTTGTGCAAGTACTGCCCCTACTCCTACCGTAGAGGCATCGCATTGGACTATAAAGGGTTTTGTATAGTCAGGGTTTATAAGGAACGGAGCTGACGATAGCCTATGCTTGATGTTTTCAAACGCAGCTTGGGCCGCTTCGTCCCACTCAAATGTTTTCCCTCTTAGCTTTTCTGTTAAGGGAAAGCTTAAAGTAGAATATTGACCGATAAACCGTTGGTACCAGCCAATGATACCGAGGAATCGTTTCAGTTGCTTCTTTGTTTTCGGTACCGGGAGCTCTGAGACAGCTTCTACTTTGGCGGGATTGATCCGAAGAGTGCCTTCTCCAACTAAGTGTCCCAAATAATCCACGCTTTTTAAACAAAAGTGGCTTTTGCGGACATTGATGGTTAGGCCTGCCGCACGTAATCGTTTTGCCGATTCGGTGAGGTGTTCTATGTGCTCTTCCAAATTCGACTATCGACTATCGATACTAGGACGTGTCCCTTCAGTTGATATGGTACCACTATATCCATCAGGCGACACATGGTCTGGGGTGCATTACATAACCCAAAGGGCATACGAACGAATTGGTAAAGAGGTCTGTTAGGTATCGTAAAGGCCGTTTTTTCTCGAGATTTTTGGTCGAGGCAAATTTGCCAGAAGGCGTCTTTTAGGTCTATTTTGGAGATACAGTGAACTGGGGGTAATCTGCTAAGTAGACCTTCCAGATTTGGAATTGGATAGGCGTCCTTCAGAGTCACGGAGTTAACTTTTCGTGAGTCTAAACAAAATCTGACCTTACCAGGTTTCACGATTAAGACAGCCGGGGATGTCCATGCGGTTGAGGGGGCTTCTTCAATTACACCGAGTTCGATCATCCGATCGATCTCGCTGCAGAGAAGTTTTTCTCTGGCTGGTGAAATAGGGTAATATTTTTGCTTTATTGGCTTTGCTGAGCCCGTATCAATGCTATGTTCGATCAGCGCGGTTTTCCCTAATCCCTAATCCTCTTTCTCAAAGGAAGGGAAAAGTTTTATTGTTTTTCGTAACTGCCACCTCTCTGATTTGCTCAATGTCAACATGTCGGGATTTTGAAAATCTAGTTCTTCTATGGTGCCAGGAAAAGCTACTTTAATCCCGAACTCATTCCAGAAGTCCATGCCGCAAATAATGTCTTGTCTAATGGAGGAAACTATCAGAAATTCAAAGTTGGAATGGATATCATTGTAAGAGATTGGGACGTCTACGGTTCCTATTATGGGTTGGCTCTGTCCATCTGCTGTTCGAACGATTCCACTAATTTTCTGAAATTCTGATCCGCCTCTATCCTTTTGGCTAGGGTTCCCCCTAACACGCTTTTATTTGCTCCACTATCCAGCAGTGCCAGATACTCATGATCAAATATTGTAAGACTGATGAACGGACGGATATCATTAAACTTATGGGCCACAGCTGATATTTGGAATTTCTTTAAACGCCGCCTGTCCCTCCAATACTCTTGTATTCGTCTTGAAGATCTGGACTTCGAAAACTTTAGTGAAGACGTGGAAAAAATGGCTGCTCGTCGCAAATTATACTCGTGCAAGCGTACGTGAAATGGCTTGAATTTGTGTGTTGATGTCGGTTCGGGGAAATTGGAATCTTTATAAGAGGATTCATCCAAGGGTGTTTTCGGACACCCGTCTAGGGGTTCTGACGGACATCCTGTTGCCGGTTTTCCGGTTTAGGATTGCACTTAGGGCATAACGGCCGGTATTGGTTCAATAATCCACACCCATAGCAGAAGATTCGTTTTGGTTTCAGGCAGTCCTGGTATCTATGATCCCGCTCGTCGCAATTCCAGCACTTTATTTTATGACTATATTCGGGATTATTGATCTCGGAATCGCACTGAACAAGTTCACTGATGTTACGCCTCTGATTGTTCTGTCTAAGGTAGTTTCTTGCAGCTAAGGTTGAGTGAAACTCTTCGTGTCGGTGGCATTCTCTACGTAAGGAGGATAAATCTGAAGTATTTATGTGCAAAAGTTCCTGTCTTAATTCTGGTCTGAGGTTACGTCTGACACTTACTACCAGCTCAGCGTCGGGTAGCGGTTCCCGTAAGGCGTCCGAAATGACTAGAATCGCGTCTAAAAAATCATCAAACCCTTCATTGGGTTTCTGTTTTCGTTGTCTAATTGCATCTTTAATATCTTCGTCGGTTCGCTGCTCTTGATATCTTTCTCGTAGGCATGAGCAGAGAAAGAACCAGTTTGGCTGAGTGGTGCTGCGATGGAAACGCCAATAAAAGGTCAAGGCTGGACCCGTGAATAGCAAGTGAGCGAAACGATAAAGAATATTATAATTGTCATTCAGACATTGGCTAGTAAGGCAATTTACTCGATATATAAAATCGTCTATAGGAATGTCTTGTGGGGTACCTGAGAATTTTAAATGCCAACACTTGAAGTGCGATCAGATCTATCATCTCTCGGTTCTGGGCGATGTTCGGAGTAGGCTCGACTAGGGGCCCGAGCTGGGCCGGATGCGTTACTCGGACGTGGGGCAAGTAACGGAATCTCATCGTCCCACTCTAGCTGTCGATCATCACTTGGGTCTCGTTGGTCAGATCGTAACTGCAAATTCCTCAGAGCTCCGTTAATTTCCTCTGTCACTGCACTAGCTAAACTCGCTCTATGATTGTCTAATGCCGCGGCGATTAATTGTTGTATTCGGTTCTCTGTTACGGTAGTCCCACCCGCGCGACGCGTGTTATTATTCCGATTATTATTGGTGCCTCGATTGTTAGTTGTACCCCTTTCCTCTGGTTCTCGGGAAGGATTGTGCGTCTGAGATCTGGTGGCAGGTCGGCCTCGCGACGTTGCATCGGTTGGCGAGGCGGTTACGGCTAATTGTGGGGGCAGTAAGTTATGGTTCATCGATAAAGGAGGAGGTGTGACTACCATATCCCTGCTACAGATTTGCCTACAATTAGGGCAGGTCTCGCTAGTACCGAGCCAAAGGGCTAGACATGTTCGGTGAAACTTATGTTTGCAACTAGTTTCTATTACGGGTCTTTCACCCGTAAGACTCTCATTACAGATGGTGCAAAAGGCAACGTTTGAGTGAGTTTTCTATGGGATGATGGTTGGGTCTTAACCTAAGGCATATCTATCGGCAGAATGTGAAATGGCTGATAGGTCGATATTGACGATTCGATCGTGAGTGCTGTCAGTTTGTATGTTCGATTAAATTACGAGGAAAGTCACCGAAAGATACAGTGCTAGCAGTCTCAAGTTACTTTAACCGAATAGGAAATCAAGGTGAACTCATCAAAGGTGGTTTAACGGTTATCATTCGGGCTTTTCCACCAAACGTTAAATCCGGAATAAACAAACCTTCGATGAACACCTTGATCTGGGGCAGTTAGGCTCCCAATGGATCTTCGTATAGGACTAGGGTCTGATCTCCAATTAGTGCTCAGAAAATCGGCGTTTTCACTCCGTTCTATACGAGAGTAAAGTGATTATTAAGGATTGATGATTCCTAAATGTAAGAATATACGTAGTTTTGTGTGGCTGCCTGTCCAAGGATTATGGGTATCCTTGTCGTGATAGCCCCACGTTGGGCGCCTTCTTATTATGTAACGTACACGTTCAGTAGCGAACACGGAACCTACTCTGTCTTGGGTTGTCGGCTGAGCTCAGGGCTGGGGTGGGGTTTTAGTTCCTTATCGCGTACGCGTCACATAATACGATCGACAGAGTGCGGTGGGTTTTATATGTGGGCGTGTACAAGAAAGGTATCTATACCCATTCGGCTATGCCGTACTCACTGCTTAAATTGTGTCCAACGGTGTCAGCAGGCCTGTTGACGCTGGAGTAAGCTATTGGAAGGAAATTAAGACCAAATATGAAGATGCCCACGCAAGCTAACTGATCAAGCAGTTTGGCCCCACGGAACCAACTTAGGCTAGGAATTCTATCAAATAATTATAGTAGAATGGCTCGCGGCAATACGGATCCTGTTGCTTGGGCTTGAACGGTCTCGGTCTTGGTTGGCGCTCGTCTAAGAATCTCACAGGCGGTGGTGATATCTGGCCACCCTAGTATCGCTCAAGTAGAGGATAATCAGGGAAGGTAGCTGGTACCGCTGTCTGGGCGACGAGTGTTGCGGTGTAAGTGGTCCACGTAGCGGAGAGGTCGCCGCTAGGCTACACTGTTGATAGTGGCGAACGCTGTTGGTCGCCTCGGATAGTACTGAGTGAGATGAGAGAACCGTGCTTAGTGTTGCCGTACGCTGCCACCAATGGCCGATGGTCGGCTATGTCTCCGTGGCTGCCAGAATCCAGTTTTATAATTTGCGTTGGGAATTTTGATCTGAACGCCTTCTTGTCCGTGTTGATCGTACAGCTACTGCGGTCAAAGCAAATTTTCCGGATACCTCGAAATTTCACGTGCATGCGGTCACACGGCTGCGGGGGGTGTAGCGTAAGTCAGAGTAACCTCAAACACCGTTTTCTTACCTCAGGTGGGGATTTGTTCAAGAATTGTCTATCAAATACGGTTTTCGTCTGTTGGCGGTGCTGTTTGCACACTCGCCGGGTCGCCGCGACGGGTAAGCGCTTTAGTAAGTGTTGCAAGAGTGTTTTATTGAAGAGCAATCTAGGTTAGCCTTAGCTCTTTTCTCAGCAGATTTCACGTCCTACGTTGTCGAATTTTCTTTGAGAAAGAACGAGAAAGATCAGCCAAGTGGCGCAATTTGACAACTGGAAAACGAGGGTTGGAAGAGCAATGGAAACTTTCCAGTGCACTGTCACTTTGACAGACAGCGGTACTGCCAACTCGTGGCAAAAGTTAAGGAATTTGTTCCAGGAGAATTAGCTGGGACACCCAACCATAATTGAGCCCTCACAAACTCATGTAAACTCATTACCTTCAAGCAAAACTCTCCAACACTATAATGAAATCGACAGATACCGTTCTAAAATCAATAACACATAAAATAAAAAAAATAAATAAAAAAAAAGAAGAAGATACAGAAACACAGTATTACACAAAATCATCATGTCCTGTGGTAACCTTAACATCCCCCGGTGATGATCCCCGTTAGCCGAATAAAAATCTTACCGAAACCGAAACCACCTTGGCATTTAAAACCAGACGCTGTAGATCTACATTTAAGTAAATACAATAAAGGAACAACGAGCATGGCAATATTTAGGAAAACAATTCTTGGACATAAAAGCAAAACTGACAAATTACAAATTTATTTACACGGACGGATCACAAAACCAAGACACTACTGCATACTCCATAACCACAGAGATCAATGTTCTAAAAAGAGCCAAACAACACATCAATTATCGCCATACTGGAAGCAGTTGAGATAGGTAGTTCGATTAAAGGAAAAATTTGGAGAAAATTGGAGAAGCCACAATTAAATCTCGCCCAAGCATAAAATACTTGGGTGTCATGATTGACCACCGGCTAAACTTCAAAGATTATCTAGCGTACGCTGGTGGCAAGGCAGGAAGGGCCGCGGCCGCAATCTCGAGGATTATGGCAAATACTCGCGGACCGAGGCAACCAGGTCGGAGATTACTGGTTAGCGTTGTCACATCGACGCTGATGTACGCTGCTCCCATATGGGACCGAGCCACTGAATGGAAGAAGCCGAGTCCGTGCAGAGGTTGTGTGCCCTGCGGGTATGCTGTTCGTTCCGCACGGTTTCCCATGATGCGGTGTTGGTAATATCGGGAATGCTGGCACTGGAATCAGTTGAGATCGGAGCAGGTAGCACAGGAATCGCAACTGCTGAATCCCTACGGAAAAGGTCCAGAGAACTTACCATTGCGAAATGGCAAGAGAGGTCGGAACGAAGTTGCACAGGACGTTGGACGTATAAGCTTATCCCAGAACTGTAGAGATGGCTGTGACGAAAGCATGGACATGTGGACTTCTACTTAACGCAACTGTTGATAGGACATGGATGCTTTAAATACTATATAAATAGGTTTAAGCATGAAATTTATCCGCACTATCCACTCTGCGAGTCGGATAACAAAGCCGCAGAACATGTGTTTTTTGTCTGTCCGAGATTTGAAAATGAACAAAGAGATCTGAGCACGAGGGCCGCTTGTAACCTGGTGGATATTATGCTTGACTCAGAAGAAAATTGGTCTGCTGCATGAAACATGACTGCGAAATTCCAATAGGATAGAATCCTAGAGAGTCCTAAGGGCATTCCCCCCCGGCGAAGTAAAACTTAACGGCAGTGCCGCCGGGAAGCGGGGAGGGGTGGAGTTTTTACTGGGTTAGAGCCCCAGACTTCGGCAGCTAGCCCAGCTCCAGCTCAAGTGTCTGAAAGGATCTGCGCAAGAAGCCGTCCGGGGCAAGCTCATAATCCGAGCTATAATACCATATGCTATTGGAACGCTAAGGATGTTATTTGGGCGTTCAGAGATTGTGCATGCTAGCTTGCAACGAAAGCTGAAAGAAGAGCCGCCCATTAAACCAAACAACATGGAATCTGTGATTAGTTTTGAAATGGCAATCCAGAATTATTGAGCCACAATGATGTCAATGGACTCCAGGAATAGTGATTCTTCTCTGTAAAACGATTTGGTTGCAAAGCTGCCAAGTGACTTTAAGCTGTATTGGGGCAGACATCGCTTAGCAGCTGGTGCCGCCAATTTGACCACGTTTAACGAAAGGGTTTTTGGTATAGCTATGTGCGCAACTATGGTTGCACCCTATGAATGTCACTCAACAGAGAAAGATAAAAGTGGAAGGTATTCAAAGGAGCGCCTGATAGTGAACAGCCACCACAGAAGAACATCCTTGTCCAGAATGTGGCTGCGACCATGTCCAGTCGAGAGAGGAATTTATTAAATCCAAGCGACTTTGCTTTTGTTGTTTCGGAAAATGTACATATGTACTACATATGTCCGTAACTGCAGAGTAAAGAAACTTTGCAATAATGATGGATGTAAGTTACCGCACAATGTGCTGTTGCACTACCTGAACACTGAGATTAAGAGCAAGATTCGTAATGACAGTCCTGGAAAAACCGGCGAGTCACAGACCAGCGAGTCTACGGTTTTCTTCCATGAGAAATCAACAATAAATGCTCTGTTTCGTTATATACCAGTAACATTACACAATAATTCCCGTAGCATAGACGTTTTTGCTCTAATCGTTGGAGGTGCATTCTGCCCGCTTATAAAACGATCATTGGCCGATGAACTAGAGCTCGACAGTCGTGAACGGATGCTTAAGATGTTCTGTTCTGGATAACATCAGACGCTCGCAAGTACCCGCAATTTGTAGCTTTGCGTGTCGGAGAAATTCTTGAAGGTTCCGAAGTTGGTGAATGGCGCTGGGTACCCTCGAAACTAAATGTAGCGGCCGATGGCACTAAATGGACAAAAGGCGTTGAGGTAAATAGTTCAATACTATAGTTTTAGGGACCGAATTATCTGTTGCAGGATGAGTCGGAGTGGCCACTCGGAAAAGAAATATCTTAAACCAGAGACTACCACTAGGAGGAAAGTAAGAAACAAGTCTCGCCGCTAGCGTCTGTTATGCCGGACCCGCTACGATTCAACAAACTGGAGCGTCTGCGTGCTGCTCCTCTACGCCTTATTCCTGTGAAACCGCATAGACCTGAGCTGGAGAGACTGCTTTTGCTTAAATGTGATGTGGAAATGGACTCACTTTTCATTAGGACTAGTCAGCAGGAACAATTTTTTGACAAAATTCGATGCCTACAAGAAAATTGCTGCCTGACAAACCGGAAAAGCATTATATATAAATGCTCGCCGTACCTAGACCCAAACGGAGTGCTTCGCTTGCATGGTCGAATCCATGCTATCGAAAATGTAGAAGTCGGTGCTAAGCGTCCTGTTATCAGGGTTCGGAAAACAATACATATGTATAGTACATGGAAATTTCTAACGACAGTATACTATTCCTTGTGTATTATACAATGATGTACGAAATCAAAATTACTTCGTACACGTCAGAAATAAAGTACACGACTTAATGTACATGTCAAAATAAAATACATGTATTTTTCTCGAGTCTTTTATTTAAATAGAATACTTCACATTTTATTTCACACATGTATGCGACTTAACCCCGTTGGACTATTTTTTGTGGGGTGCCGTTAAGGACTAGTGTCACGCCAACCACCCAGAGACCCAGAGACCTAAAGCACGAGATTTAAGTCGCCACCTGGGCCATTGAGGGCTATACCATGGAAAATGTGTTTACAAATTGGGTTGACCGAATGGGCTACTGCAAAAAGCTAGCCGAGGCAGCCATATGAACAACGTGGTGTTTCATACATAAAACAAAATGTTACGGCTATCCAATAAAAAATTTTTTTTTGAAAAATATATACTCGTTGTTTTTTATAGTGAATTTAAAATGCAATTTACGTGGGCCACCCTGTACTTTCGCGTCACTACAGTAGTATAGTAGCGAAAATAGTTGTCAACGAAATACGTCAAAACTATTGGATACTAGAGTCCTGCATGAGTGTACTTGAATTGACAAACAAGTAAATTTTTAATTTCAGTAAACTTGGATCATGTTTTTTCATTTGATTTTTTCCAGAAAACGAAAATAATCATTATTTTTATTTCTTCCAACAAAAAAATCGGCCACTTATAATAGCCCTAAAAAAAAAAGATTTTCACCAAAATAATTAACTGTGTCCAATCTATGCATTCCCGCCATGATTTTTAAATATATGATTTTTATCTTTTTGTTCAATGGTAAGTGTACTTATGCAAGACTCTATTGGATACCAGGCCTGAGAGCAATTGAGAAGGAAGTTAGCAAAAACTGCCATGCGTACTGCATCAGGCGAGCACAAGCTATTCCACCGATGATTGGAAGTTTGCCAAAGGAACGCCTATAACCACATATACTGCTATTTACGTTTACTGGAGTAGACTACTTTGGACCGATTGAAGTTGCTGTAGGAAGGCGTCGCGAGAAGAAATGGGGACTTCATTTAGAATTGGTGCGCTCTGTTTCAACGGACTAATTTATGTTGGCTATGAAACTATTTACTGTTCCGATAACGGAACGAATTTTCTGGGAGCCAGCAGAGTACTCGCGCAAACAAGTATCCGGAGATGTCGTTCACCTTTATTCCTCCGAGATCGCCTCATATGGGCGGCAGCTTGACGCGTATGGTGCGTTCTACGAAGTCAGTCCTGACAGAAATTCTGACGAACGCCGCACTATGCGAGGAATTATTGCGCGCTGCGTTGGCCGATGTCGAATGCATCTTCAACTGAAGACCGTTGACCTACATTTCGTTAATTCGTTGAAAATTCGGAAGCCGTTATACGAAACCACTTCTAGCTTGGTAACTCCAGTGTTCTATGGGATGGAATCCAACGGATAATGCTTGGCCAAACATTTCCGGATCGCTGGTCAACTGTATGATCGTTTCTGGAGAAGATGGATTCGAGAGTATCTACCCACCCTGTCGAGGCATACAAAATGGTTTCAGCCGAATCCAGCTCAAATTTACGTAAGTGACGTGGCTCTTATTGTTGATGAATCAAGCAAGCGAATCTCCTGGACTAAAGGGATCGTCGTGGATGTTCATCTGGCGAAGGATGGACAAGTTTGTAGCGGTGTTCTGCGTACATCGGGTGGACTCGTTACTCGCCCGGCAGTTAAACTGGCTAAATTGGACATCATGAGGATTGGTAGGCGTAGTCACGAAGAAGAATCACGAGGTGGGGAATGTTATGTGGCTTATAAGAATATAGCCACACGCTAACTTTTCAATTTCAAAAGTTGATTTATTTGAATTTGACCTGTTCATTTCAAATATCTGTTAAGTGGTTCAACATTGCTAGGTCGATAGCACTGTTAAGGTGTACAACACTGTTAGTCAGTGTCATCTCAAATTGTTAGTATTAAAAAACTTAAGAATGTAAGACAGTGACGCTATTAGAAGGGAAAGAGCGGCAAACCACAAGTGTAACCTAAAATTTTAGGGGAGAGGTCTGTAGGTTGGTACACCTTTTGTTTTTAATCTGCCATTTCGACATTCACTTATGAAACTTCACGCATTAGGTACTGATCGAAAGGTTAGTCTATTAGCTTAGAAAAAACCAAAAATAAATATTTTTTCCTTAAGCCTAGTACTCAGTTCGGCTAAGAGTTTAACTAGTCGAAAAATATTATTCTTTTGTAAAGTGACCGAAGTTTTCAGAGTTCATCCGTGTTGCATGGTCTTATTCTAAAGCAGCTGGGTTCACAGACAGCAAACAATTTTCAAATATTACAAAATTTTGAGCCTACCTGGGTCGCAAGCTTTAAATTTGCTGTTGGCATGGCGATATGCATTGGGTACTCCTACAGGCAGTTTTCCATTGTTTTTGAAGTTTTCCTTCCATTTATAACTTGTTAATGACACACCGTTTCTACACAACCACAGCCAAAGATCAAATTTTGTATTCTTTGGGCCGCGGCTAAAGGCGTTCATCGGAGTTCATCTGCTACCTAGTAGTTTTGTGGTATTTTCTTACTATTTCCTATGCTCAACTGAGTACCGAGGTGGGAAAAAGTCCCCGGCTAAAGGCGTTAGCTACCTAATTGCTTCTTGCTTACTCCTACGCTTAGCTAGCAGTTTTGGTCGTACTGAGTACTAGGCTTTAGAGAAAACTAAAAAATAATTTTTTTTTTAAGTGCCAAAAAACGACATTTTGAAAAGGAGATCTGTAAGTTGGGACACACTAAAAGTACTCAAAACTTTCAGAAACTATTTATTTATATTTATTTAATTAATTTTAGTTCTTTATAACTTATTTCCCGTTCATTTTAAATTAACTTAGACCAAATAGAAATTAAAACCAAAAGCCTCTTTGACAATCACATTTCCCCAAATTTGAATGAAACTGGGCAGAAAGCGACCTCTGTCGGGCCTTTTTGTATGCCAAACGGGGGTAATACTATATATTAGCGGACTCACCCCCGACAAAAATTATCCTCCATGGATTCTTAAAAATTTACGTGCAAAAAGAACTTGGCGGTCGGGCATGGTGCTCTTGTAATTGAATTTTAAAGTACCTGCTTTTGCCAAAAAACAAGTAGGGGAGAGTGGGGTAATTTCGTCACAGGGGCAATTTCGTCACCTGCAATATCTCGGAATCCATAAGTCTTAAAACTTAATAAATTCTTTTGTTTTAGTCCCTCAAGACGGCATGACACAACCAATGCATTTTTTTTGCACAGAAGGCCAAGGTAATTAAGCTATAAAATTAAATGTGTTTTTACAGTTCAAAAGCTACATTTAGTTCTCCACGAAATTTTTTCTTTATGCCACAATTGAAAAGGGATAAGATACACGATTTTTTATATAATACACAGAGCTATAATGTGCATTTCTGCGTTAATGATTTTTAACTTCGCGCCTAATTTCGGAAGAAAAAAAAATATTTCTAAAAAAGTACTGTCTGGGGAAATTTCGCCACCCTATGCTTAGGGTAAATTCGCACCTATTTTAAATACATATTTTTTTATTTGACTAGCTGGTTAACGAACAGACTACCGGCAGCAGCAACAAATATAGGACGTCAACAAAAATGGTACGCTTAATCAGTGTAGCATATTTACAGGCGTAAAGTTCCCTACATTTTTCAGGTGACGAAATTTCCCCAGTGGTGTGGCGATTTTACCCCTCTATGTAGCGGAATTGCCCCAGTATATTGGTTTTACTCTTTAATTTTTTATAAATCTCCAAGGTAATTAAAAAAAAGAGGAATGTCACATTTTAAAGCTTGGTGCTAACAGCATTCAACAATAAAAATAGAAATATGATAACGTGTCTCAAGATGGACAAAAAAAAGCTTTGAAAAAATGCTGACGAAATTACCCCACTCTCCCCTATGCTTTTCTAACGTTTGCTATAAATTTTCCCTTTTTGTCAAAATAAGACTAATTAAAAATTAAAAAAATCTGAGTAATTTGGTATTAAAGGGAACTAGTCCCCACAACCGCGTAAAAATGATCCTCGATGGACAGCGATTTCTTAAGAACTCTCATAGCCATGGATGACCACATGTGTATTTTTATTATGATAATCAGAAGAAATCGCGGTCCAAGGAGGATTATATATTAAAGTCTTTTCCACCCAAAACCCAAACATCAAGATTGAATTTGTTTTTCTCAGCGACACAACAAATGAAGATCTCTGCGTGCGCTTCTCGGCGGCGCTCCTCGACGGCGTCGCTGATCTCCGGCTGTCTGCTTGATGCAAGCAAAAAAAATTTAAAAAAAAAATTGCGCGATTTTCACATTTTCTTCTGTAAAAACATGTTTTAAATTGATTTCCTTGCTCTCAACTTTTTCTCTTCTCTATGTGTTTGGTACGCTTATGATGGATCGGGTTTCTTACGATATGATGAGAGCTGATGTTGTCTCCGAAGATAGTAGATAGATAGACTCTTGGTTTGGCCAACCCATATCCCCCAGCAATCTTCTAAGGTATATTGCTTCTCTAGCTGCAGTTGGCAGGGCCATATATTCTGTGATGCTCAAAGCAACGACGATCTATTTCGTTAAAGACCATGAGAACGCAGCTCCAGCCAGGGAGAAAGCATATCCAGTAGAGGGGGAGAAAAAATCGATGTGAAAATCGATAGATCGATGTTTGATGATATTTTACAAACATCGATGTTCCATCGAAAAAACATTGATGTTCTTTTGAAGTAAAAATCAAATTTTGTTACGTTTTCCGAGCTGAACTGGTCAGAGATATTTTTGTAAAATTAAAAAACAAAATGCTTATACATAATATATATATTATATATTACATATGAACACATGCAATCCGAATATAAATGGAAAACTAATTTCTAAAGCGTGCACTGTACAGGTACGACCAAGGAAAACTGCAAGCCCTCATCTTCGAAACGGAAACGGGAAGGCTACACTGTTTGCCAGCAATTTAAAAGATCTGAGGATAAGTCCATTGAGTAATACTGTAGATTAGCAGACTCACCCCCGAAATTTATTTTTTCGTTCCGGTCTGTCTCCTGATCTTGGTAGCAATATTTTAGCTGAAATTAAAACACCCTCTTCAAAGGTATATTAATGTTCATTTTTATACCCTTGTAGAGGGTATTATAATTCCAGTAAGATGTTTGCAACGCAGTGAAGGAGACGTTTCCGACCACATAAAGTATATATATTCTTGATCAGCACCAATAGCCGAGTCTATTTAGCCATGTCCGTCTGTCCGTCTGCCCGTCTGTCCCTCTGTCTGTCTGTCCGTCTGTCCGTTTCTATGCGAACTAGTCTCTCAGTTTTAAAGCTATCGCGATGAAACTTTCCTGAAAGTCTTCCTTCTATTGCAGGTAGTACATGTGTCGGAGCGAGCCGGATCGGACCACTATATCTTAAGGCTTCCATAGGAATATTTAAACAAATATAAGAAAATTCATTGTAACTTTGTAGGAAGTAGGCGTTTTGATTCTTGACTACTTAAAAACAAAATTGAAATAGAAACGCTGAATCTGGAATCCCTGGAACTATATCGAGTGAGCATTACATTATCTGCAAGGGTATATAGGCTTCGGCTGGCCGAAGGTAGCTTCCTTTCTTGTTATAAGATTAAAAACAAATGCAAATATAAGCCAATCCAATGGAAATGTCAATTTTTTGTCAAAAACATCGAAAAACATCGATGTTTTTTGACATAAACATCGAAAACATCGACGTTTCCAAAAATCGATTTTTCTCCACCTCTAAGACTTCCGGTCTAGTTGGTCGTTCGCCTAATCTGGGGCAGAAGAAGAAAGCAAGACAATCGTTAGAGAAGTTACATTATACTATGACTTTACTATCGATAGTTCCGTAAGCGATATATGAGTGTAGATCTATACCGTGCCAATTGCATTTCCAATACAATGTCAAGTCGGCTCTATTCGCTTTGATTTCTTTTTCTCTTTTTTTAAGTGCTTTCGTTGAGATTAAGTTTTCCTGCCTTTCATATTCCACATGGATACTGTACAGTAGCAAAATGGTTAACAGATCGTCAATATTCATGAGATCAACTTCGTTTATTTTATCTACTAAATCGAAAAACATTTCTATGTGGCTTTTTATGTCTCCGCCTGCATTCATTTTAAGTAGGATCAGTGATTTTTTTTTGAATGTTTTAAATGCGTCCCGTTTACATATTTCCACGAATCGGTCTTGACTAACAACGCCTGCATTTGTATTTTCCAGTTGTCGAAATTATCTTTGCCCAAGGGCTCTATGCGTATACTAGCAATACTCATTTCACTTTATAACTATTACTATTTTTTTAATTTTTTGATTTGTTTAGATATTTAACTACATTTTCTGAAAAAATTAGCCTGCTCTTTTGTGCCTCTTCTGAGAAAACCGCAGTTTAAGTTAGCAAGAAATGTTCTTAATTTGAAATATCGTCAGGCCTGGTTATCCGCGCGCCCTAACATCATGAAGATATTTTACTTATGTGAAGGTATTGATGAAGATAATGATAAATTAATAAACAAATTTGGGTTTAAAATTTTAAATTATATTATTTTACTAAAAATAAATACCGGTTTCTACCAGTTTTTTTTGAAAATATGCTATATTTCCTTGATTGATTCTATGACATCTATAAGATATCATTGACCAATTAAAAAAAAAAGGTAAGCATAGAGCTAAAATGATAAATAATGCCTTAATCCCAATTTATATGAACCAATATTGAAATATAACCGAGACATTCCCCTTTGTAATAAGCGTTTATATGGCAGCTATATGTTATAGTTGACCGATTTGAATAATTTTTTTTTTTCAAAAATCAACTTAAATTAAAAAAAATGTTGGGAAATTTAGAACCCTATAACTAATTTATTTATATTTTTTTCTTAAAAAAAACAATTTTTTTTTCTTAAAAATTTTCTACAACTAAAAAATTTCACTAAACAAATTCACCTTATGATGTTTTTTTACATATTTAATTGCCTTTAAGAATGCCCCATCAAAAGATATTCGCTATAGGGCTCCGCTGATTTAAGGCCCCACTGTGGCGCGTCGGAAATTTTACCACGAATTGAAATTTGCCATTTAATCTTACTGGTTGTTCAATATCTTCTGCTAACTATTTTCTGGCGCAGTGGAAGGATTCTATGGCCAATAACCTGTTGTAATTTAACTTGAGTAGTGAATAATAGTTATACCGGTTACTCGTAGAGTAAAAGGGTATATTGTATTCGTGCAAATTATGTAACAGGGATAATGAAGCGTTCCCGACCCTATAAAGTATATTTCTTCTTGATCAGGGTCACTGCCGAGCATTAAAAAGTTATGCGCAATCAAAATGTTTTATATATCTATTAGACATCTGCATGAATAACAAAAAATACATATTCGAATTGACAATGTTCAAAATGAGTTAAATGAGTTGAAATGTGTAGGGAAACTGGCTTGAATAAATAACTTTGCCGACGTAAAACTCAGTCGAACGAGAAAAGGTGATGCAAATCGAATCGAGTAAATGAGAACACGAACAACTCAAACGAATTTATTCGAATCCATTCGAATTCTTACATGACGTCATAAGGGCAAAATGGAAAACGAAATTTGTTTTGAAATACATATTAGAGCCCTGCACGAGTTCACTCGAAATGCCCTTTGACTTAAATTTCAGGAAAACAGTTCGAGTAAATCAGCTCACAGAAATTTTCGGATCAAGTAGCTCAGCTCAAAAATTTTTACGTTGAGCTGTTTGTTTGATCGAAAAAAAGCAAGTATAGTAGCTCAAAGATCATGTTTAGTAGATCAAGTATCCGACCATACCTAAAAAATGTTATTTGGGAACAGGGCTGAAAAATGTTATGTAAGAACAGAACCAAAAAATGTTATGAAGGAGCAGAGCTGAAAAATTAAATTCTTGTTCTCATGTACACATCAATACCATTATCTTCCTTAAAATAATTTTTCATTCTCTCGCATATTCGTTACATTGAGCCATTGAGCCCGCAAATTCTTAAGGTAATGAAAATGCAACATATGTGTTGTTGAAGACTGGTCGTGGGAAAAGTATAAGAAAAGTTATCCTTGATGGACCGCGATATCTTGAGAATGGGAAGGCATTGTTGGGTTCGATAGTTCTTGTAAACGAAATCAAATAAAAACACCTCTTAACGAGGTAAAAAACTAGTGACGATCGCACCTTCAACATACAAAAGTTCTGATATCAACATTTGTGACGAAAAATTATTACACTCGTCATTAAATAGACTTTCTAATATTTTCTCATTCGGCCCGCCCTAGCAAACTATTCCAGCCTTTTTCCCTTTACAGGCATTTTCTATTGCAGCGTGACGAATGAGAAAAGATTAGAAAGTCTATTTAATGACGAGTGTAATAATTTTTCGTCACAAATGTTGATATCAGAACTTTTGTATGTTGAAGGTGCGATCGTCACTAGTTTTTTACCTCGTTAAGAGGTGTTTTTATTTGATACATATATATATGGCTATTTGTGTTTTTTTTTTAAATTATAAAGCTACCTTTAGTTTTAGCTCGCCACAGAAACCAACCATGCCATTATATTTAAATCCTAAGAATTCGCGGACCAAGGAGGAGAAGCACAAAATAGTGTCGTGAAGAGGCAGAAAGGAATGGTCCATTGATTAGTTGTTAACCTTTTTTGAGTTATGGACCCCTTGTCTTAAACCAATGTGGCCCAAAGATTTCGCGAATTGATTCTGATTGTTTTTTGGATCGGTTGCTGTTTGCATTCGCAAGAGCCAGTGCATTAGTGCTATGCTTTTTCCTCCATGGACCGCGACATCTTCGGCACTTTTACTAAGAAGTTTTGTATGTTAAGCATGAACTCGTTACTAACGCCAAATGAAATGATCGAAATCAATCCGCGAAACTTCAAGTCACAGTGGTTCAAGACAATCTCAATTGTCCAGCTGTCTATACCCCCAAAAAACGTTGAAAACTGTTTTTCCTCCATGGACCGCGAATTCTTCATCACTACCTCCAAGAAGTTTTGTATGTTAATTATGCACTTGTAACTAATGCAAAAAAATGATAGAAATCACACCGCGAAATCTTCAGGCCTATATGGATGAAGACAACCCCTAATCCGCACAGGTGTTCTGTAAAGGGTACACCACAAAGATGGCGATTTCTTTCGAAAAAAATGCGCTTGGCGTTACATTACGACTATCAAGTTCTTGTAAGTCAAGTGCATGTTGTGGTAACATTAATGGAAACTACTTTCACTAGCATTACATTTTTTTAATGATAACGGCACAACTCTGGTATAACGTTATGCCTCGTTTAACTCTATGCCTTTGCTGTCATACTCTATACGGACCAAGATTCAATCCATTCTAGTCATAGTGTGCTGAGCACTTACTCAACTCTATATTATTCGAATGGAATCATTTCAAAGCGTGTTTGATTCCAGTCATGCAGATGTCTAATATATATATATATACATATCCATCTCCCTCGCACTCCCTTCAGCTGAGTATCGGGTATTAGGGATAAACTTCCGTTTAGCTCCTACCCCCAATTTTTTTCAAACTTTCCATATTGACGTCTTTTTGGGTCCTGATTACGGGAACAATAGTTAAAGTTGGCGCAAATAACGGGATCTTGAAAAATAACGGTAAAAATTGTAAAATTTTCGGTTTTTTGCAGTTTTTTTCGGAAAATATGAGGAAAATCAAAAAATGTTTTAGACAAAAACAGAAGATATTTATAAAACGGATCTTTTGTGTATTAATCATTTTCTTCGTAAACATAAAGGTTTTCGAGGAAAAACTAAAAGAAGTATTTTAAATTGGGTGTGAACATTTTAAAATATTGCAATATCCCGCCATAAAAATGGCGTCAGATAGTTTTCGATTAGCCGATAACAGCATTTTACCTTCTAAACTAGCGATGGACCTATTTTGACTTTTTATACGATGTATCGTGTTCATGTTCCTCGAAAAAAGGAAATGGAACGGATGACCTGAATGAAAGCTGGATAAGCTTTTAAAGAAAGTAGTAAGGTACAAGCGAAAAAATTTTTGCCTGCAGTTTTATAAATGATTTATATGTATTTTTTGTTAATACATTTTATTTCCGTTGTATAATTTGTATTTTATTTTGTTTTCTAAATGTTATATTTAACTACGAGAACAGAAATGCTCTTCTTAAAAAATGTAATGCCATTCTCGTGCTTAGGTAGTATCATCGCTAATACATCGAGAGACATCGATATAAATTTTGACACACCGATATAACATGAAGCTTTCGTGCGATATATCGGGCAAAATGACGCAAGTGTGCTGCAACGGTTTTTTATTTTCAAACATTGTGAAAAAATATTCTTATTTAGCGTTTTTAACGAAAACTATTAGTTTTACAGAAATATGTATAAAACATAAAATACTCATTTATTTAATAGCTTTCATTTCTCCTAGCTAGCTCTTTGATTAAGATATTATATTCGAAGATATTTAAGAAAAACATGTTTTACCGTTATTTTCCATGATCCCGTTATTTGCGCCAACTTTGACTATTTTTCCAATAATCAGGACCCAAAAACACGTCGATATGGAAAGTTTGAACAAAATTGGGGGTAGGAGCTAAACGGAAGTTCACCCGGTATTAGATAGTCGGGACACCAACCCAACTATAGCGTTCTCTCTTGTTTTATTTTGAAACAGAGGTTAGGTTTTACACATTCGTTGGCGATAGTGGTGGGCAGGAGAAAGCAAGACAATCGTTAGAGAAGTTACATTACACTATGACTTTACTATCGATAGTTCCGTATGCGATATGTGAATGTAGATCTATACCGTGCCAATTGCATTTCCAATACAATGTCAAGTCGGCTCAGGACATCTAAATACATGAGAGAACCGATTAGAGATTGGTACTTAATGATATTTACCTTAACGCAATGTGTATCCGTGCAGGTAATATGGAATCCAGTGTCAAGGTTCTTTTCTGCTTCTGTTGAATCCAATCCTCTGCAGGGCTTCATCTAATGTGCTGTTCCATGCACGTCCAGATTGCTTTAGCCCATATATCGCTTTTCGTAGCTTTAATACACAGTTGGGGTTGCGATCGTCAACAAAGTTCGAAGGTTGTTTCATATACACGTCTTCATGTAGCTCGGCATTCAAGTATGCGTTTGATATATCAACCTGATGCATACTCAGCTGCTTTTCTACGGATACAGCGAATATCATTCGTAAAGTTTTATATCGAATTACAGGAGAATATGTTTTCCAGTAGTCTATACCAAACTGTTGTCCGCACCCTTTCACTACCAGTCGAGACTTAACCCGTTCGATTTCGTCATCCTTGTTTCTTTTGAAGCGAATCACCCATTTTGATCCGATGGGCCTCTGCCCCTTGGGCAGATCTGTTAATGACGAAGTCTCGTTGGCCACGAGCGCATCCATTCCTGCCTGCATTAGGTTGTTGAGCATTTGGAACTCCTTCTTCGGTCTGCCAGGGTTGCCCGTCCTATTTATTTTCGGCCTTCCAGGACCCCGACGAATTGCATTTTGTGAGGATATCGCCATATTTTCGTCCTGGGACTGCCTCGCTTTGTACTTCATCCTGCGACGTCTTGTCCAGGGCAAATGCACGTGAGCCGAAAATCCTGAGATGCTTCACTGAAGGTAAACTCTTGCTCCACATCTCGAAAGGTGTTTTTCCGTCTAGTGATTTTGTTGGGCACCTATTTCTCAAATAGGCAGCTGTGCGTACGGCTTCCGCCCACAAAAATTCATCCAGATTTGCATAAATAAGCAAACTTTTTGCCATCTCTACGATGGTGCGGTTAGCTCGTTTAGCGACACCGTTTTGCTGGGGTGTATAGGTTACCGTCAATTGTCGTTTAATTTCGCAAGAATTAAGAAATTCCGCGAATTCATTGTTGGTGTACTCCTTGCCATTATAACTCCTCAGTTGTTTGATTTTCCTTCCTTTCTGACATTCCACGTAGTTCTTGAACAGCTTAAACTTCTCCAGTACCTCATTTTTCGCACGCATGAAGTAAACATGGATTTTTCTAGAATAATCATCTATAAATGTGACGAAGTAGCGGTTCCCGGCCAATGATTTCACATTCATGGGCCCGCAGACATCCGAGTGAATCAATTCCAACACGCTTGTTGAAATCATGTCTGCCCTTTGTGGGTGTGGTAGCGCACATATCTTCGAAATGTTACATGTATCGCAGTTAATGTTAGTTGGCACATGTTGAATATTAATCCCGGTCATTAGATTCTGATCTGCTATTTGTATTAAACTCTGAAAGTTTAAGTGGCCGAACCGATCGTGCCATTTCGTTATTAGTGTATTTTCTTTTGCCATACAAACTGTGCGAACTCATTTAGAATAAATACAAATTATTCCGCTGCTGCGCTTGTAGCACTGTTTTCTTTTTCATCTTTTATAACAGCTTTGTATTAAGCCGTAAGCAGCGGCTTGGCTTACTGACAAAAAATTCATGTGCAACGTTGGAACGAACAACACCTCATCCAACCGAATGTTTACGCTTTCCGCGCAGAACACAACTGCGCCAAAACCCGAAGATTCTATGTACTCCTCCGCCACAAGCATTATCTTCCATTTCTTTTCGATAAATATACTAAATAAGTTTTTATTGCAGCACATGTGTGAAGTCGCACCAGAATCAAGACACCATACAAATTCGTTTTGTTTACACACACTTATATGCATTAAGCAGTTCAATTGCAGTTTTTCGATAGACTCACTATCTCGGCAATCTCTCGCGCGATGACCGATTTTTCTGCACTTGTAACATTTTCCATTAAACTGAATTTTCTGGTATTGTTTTTCGTCTTTGCTAGCTGTTTCGCGACTTTTGAAAACGGTACCCTTACTTTGTAAGTTTCGGTGTGCATATACCGCTTGATCAGTACACAGAGAAAAAAAACCAAGAACATTGCACTTAAATCAAGAACATTCGTTCTTAAAAACCGGGTAAGCACAAATGTTCTCATTTCGAGTAGAATGTTCTCAAAATCAGAACGAAATGGTGTTAGCTAAAAATCCGACAAGTTCATTTCGTTCTATTTTCAAGTTGATTTTGTCCTTAATTCAAGAACACTTTTAAATCAAATGGATACAAAAATAAGTTAATTTCTTCTATTTTCAGAACATCTTGCTCTTAATTCTATAGCATTTTGAGTTTTCAAAAGTAATTTTTAAGTAATATTAAAAAGGTAATTGTCCAATTACTTTTTCCAAAAACGACTTCATCCTACACCTTATAAGGTGCGGGCTGCACTTGACTTCCAGCTAGTGTGAAACTTTATTAAAGACTTCAGCCAGAAAAAAATCTGAAGTCTCAGAATGTGACTTGGGCTTGGTTCATGAAGGGCTAGAACCAGTTGGGAATTATATATAAGAAGAAAAGGGTAAATCTAATGGTAAGTTCGTATTGGAGCAAAGGAAAATGGTCTAATGCGTGCTAGGTTTCAAACGAAAACATCCTAATGCGTTCTAGGAAATCCGAAAAAATTGGAGAATAGAGTTTTGAATCATTTTAAGTTGATATGCAACTTAATTTTTGTTCTTTCTTCAGTCCTTTTTGTTCTCAAACTGAGAACATTTTGAGGTATTGTGGTTTTTGAGAACAAAATCGATTTGATTTAAGAACCTTGTGCTAACATAATAACGATTCGTTCTTATTTCATGAACATTTTAAGCTCAACTAGATTTTAAGTACCAATTCAACTTATTTCAAGCACATTTAGAATATTTTGAACTTAAAAAAGGCATTTTTCTTTTTAAGAACATTTTCAACTCAGAATTCTCTCTGTGTACGTTCTCTCTTATCTCTCTCTTCTTTTCTCGCTCCTTCTTCTAAAAGCTTTACCTTACCTGGATTGAAGCAAGGTAACTTGTCCCGAGTTTCGATTGCTACGACGAAACTTTCCCAACCACTTGGCAAATTGGACAATAACATGATGACCTTTAAATCATCTTGGAGGCGTATTTCAAGTTAGGCCAACTTATCGGTAGTTTTCGTAAATGCGTTTATATAGCTGTTGACACTTCCACCGTTATGCAGATTTAGCCCCCAGGAGTTTTTGATAAAGCTGCACCTTTTTGGCTGGACTGCCTGATGCATGAATTTCCCGAAGTTTCCGCCATGCCATGTATGCACTAGAGCAGTGTAGTGCAGTGCAGTGCACTACAATGCATCAACTGTGTCGGCTTCACCTTCAGGGTCAGGGACGCCAACGCCTTCTGGTCAATAATTTCCCAACTGGCACACTCCAAACTGTCTAGGGGCTTGGTAATGCTTCCACTTGCAACACTCCACAAATCGTGGGTGACGAGTATGCTCCGCATTTATATTTTTTCTATTTGAACAGGCACACTAATTTTTTTTACGAACCACGCTTAACGATTTATTGACGTTTAAAAAAAAAATTTACAACGTATTTTGTTCTCGAGATGACTTTGTCGAATCTCCGTATTTAATCCACTATATATTGCCGGTTTCCTGGGCCCATAACCTTTGTTAGAAATAGCCACGTGGTATAGTGGATTATCCCAAGCAAAGATTTGTACGAATATACACACTTAAGAACAAGAGTAGGCAGCGAGAGGGAAAACATATGTTTAAAACTCGCTGCTCGATATACATACATTCTTGTTACATATAAAGATATTGTCACCGAACAGATAATGTTATGCTTACTGTTAAATACAATTTCAACAGATATTACGACAAATTCTGAAAAAATTAGCATTCCATTTTGTACCTCTTCTGAGAAAACCGCAGTTTCAGTTAGCAAGAAATGGTCATAATTTGAAATATCGTCAGCCCTGGTTCATCCGCGCGCCCTAACTTCAAGATTCAATTAATAAACAAATTTGGGTTTTAAATTTAAAATGATGTTATTTTACTACAAATATAGATATGAAATAAATACCGATTTCTACCAGATTTTTTTTGAAAATATGCTATATTTCCTTGATTGATTCTATGACACCTATAAGATATCATTAACCAATTTAAAAAAAAATTGAGTTAAAATGATAAATAATGACTTAATCCCGATTTATATGTATAAACCAATATTGAAATAGAATCGAGATATTCCCCTTTGTAATAAGCGTTTATATGGCAGCTATAAGATATAGTTGACCGATTTTAATAATTTTTTTTTTCAAAAATCAAGTTTAATTAAAAAAAAAAATAATGGGAAACTTAGAATCCTATAAGGAATTTTTTTGTATTTGTTTTCTTAAAAAAAAACATGATTTTTTCTTAAACATTTCCTACAACAAAAAATTTGCAGAGCATGTAAAAACAGTTGACTATTTCTAGCTGTCTCAAAATAACTCTCACTTTGGGACTCTTTGAGAAAATAGTCACATACGGGGGTGTCACAGAAAACCATTCCAACCGAATTTCTCCCGAACAGCAAATCTCTGTGTCACAGACGTCATTTTTGACGGTTTCTAAATCCCCCGTATTTCGCCGGACGTTTTGATAAAATTACCCAACTTAAAAATGTTTCCCAAAAATATAACTTTATTTAAGATAACTCTAATGAATTTTATGAACTACCTGCATACTACGATTTTTATACCTACTTCGGTTTATATTTAAAAATATGCTTTTTATAAAACCTCTCGAAAAAATAAGCTAAAAAAAATCCGTCGGCAAACCGTCTACCTAGCAGTGTTACCAATTAGCTTGCACTTTAAAATACCAAATTGGTCCAAATTTCGGAGTTAGTTATCGAAATGTTTTGTTAACGAATTATTTATTCAAAGGTACTTAGTATGGTAGTTAAAAATGAAACTTATTTCTGGTAAAAATTTTATGGTAAAAGAAGTTGTAGTTATTGAGAAATTAATAAAAACAGGCCGCCTTTGCAAAAAGCTGGCATCACTGTCGTGAAAAAATGTCCTATTTTTGCCAGGTAAAACGCTGGCTGTGAAGAAGAAGAAGACATACATGTAAAAAAGTACAAAATTTTTGTTTATTATTAATTTAAACTAATAAGCTTTGCTAATTTTCAGGGGTAAACATAGGTTACCAGCTCAAGACACCATGTTCTTCCGATTCATTCGCGATAATATCAACATTGCCAAAGGATTTACTCAGGGCGGCCGCAATCTTGTGAAAGGACCTGGCCAATGAGTTAAATCTCCATGGTAGTCCATGTAAAAACGTTTTTAAGGATCTCCTCTGGGTCCTAGCCTCTCGCAGTTTATGCCTTCGCAAGTACCCTAGAGCAGACGGCATTTTGGTTCGCCTTTAAAAATCTTGCCAACTTAGAAATGAAAATAAACCAACGCAGCCGCGGCAAACCGCTGTTCAGGGCTGCAATATGTAGCCTGGCGGGTAATTCAGATTTTTAATTTTTTTCTTTTATATGTACAATATGCGCTTTAAACATATGATCTATTTGTAATTTTTCAAGAAAAACATAAATTAAGTTTAAAACTTATTGGGAAATAGTCCAAATAAGTCAAATAAAATTCGATAATTATTGAATATTCGATATTTAGTGTATGCGTCCAGCCCTGGTCGTTTTTCGGTAAATTTTCCGAAAAAAGGAAATCTCTCGAATTCCTGTGACACCAACGGTTTTGGTCGGTTTCAAAAGGTTTTCGGTCTTTGCTCAACCAGTAACCGATTTTTTTGATTCAAATCGGTTTCGGTTGACCAAAGACCGTTTGAACTGAACGGAGAACAAAAACGGTCTTTTGACTTTTTATACCTATGTGTTTAAACACAGAATATGTTCTATACACCAAACATTTTGTTAGTTTTTTCCAAATATTTTAAAACTAATTACATTTTTTAAATTTGATTTTTAAAAATAACTCCATTTTTTATTTATAAAAATCTTAAACATAGATTATTATTTTGAAATTTTATTGTGTCTTAAGCTTGTACGCGAAGTACAGAACTGTAGCAGACCAATATTTTCAGTTATATTTTGACCTAATGTAAAAAATAAAAAAAAAAGAGAATTCTTCAGAAGATTATGTAAGATGAAGATGATTTACTCGGATAATACTATCTCTTAGACGCTTTATCAAAAAAAATAAAAAACCGCGAGTTCTTCAGAAAATGATGGCCATTATGTATTTTTAATCTTATAACACCATCACTTAGAGGCTATATCTTACAAGACTTAAATCCGCGAATTCTTCAGAAGATGATGGCCATTGTATATCTTTACTCGTATAACAGCATCACCAATGGCGCTTATCATAAAACTTGAAAATATGGTATTTTTTAAAAGATAATGGTAACAGTAATTGTAATGCACCTGGTGCTAATAATTAAGTTATTTACCATATATATATTTTCAAATAAATGTTATATATATATATTACCTTACATTTTTGAAGGTGTAAGGCAATAGAAAGACAGAATTGTCAAAATAAAATTCGCTAAGACCGAAACCAAATTTTTAAAATTTTTTTTCGCTTTCGTTCAGACCGAGACAGCAAACGAAAAAACGATCAACTGTTTTTCACATGCTCTGTATTTTTAATATCTAATTGCTTTAAAAATACCTCATCAAAAGATAATCGCTATAGGCATCCGCTGATTTAAGGCAGACTTTTGGCTTTTTCGCCCTGCTGTGCGTCATAAGTCACTTTAAAGCGTCATAAGTTCGCAGAAAAATAATTTATCGACTGGCGAAATTATGTCGTTTGTTCCTCGGCGGACTTGTGATACTTTAAAGCGACATAAGGCCGCCACCTGTCATTTTTAACACAATTTCGCGCGATCTTATGACGTTTAGTAGCGAAATAATTTCTCCAGAAAAACGACAGAAGTTCGCGAAGCAAATACCTACATTGGGCGGAATTAAGTCGAAATTCCAAATTCCAGTAGCTTTTTACTAGTTGTTCAACTAGTTAATTTTCAGACTAGTTCTCATTTGTCCTGCAGGGCTATTATTTTTTTTTGTTTGTATAAGTCAAGGTGAGCTGCCTTTGGCTTAAAATGTGTGGCTATTTTTAAAAATTTAGTTCAATTTTTTTCTTAGTGGATTCAAAAATTTTACAACTAATATACAATTTTTTAAAGTTAAAGATGACCCATTTTTCCCAACAGCATAACTCTTCTTTATAATTGAAAATTACGTTAGTAATTGTATTTGTTGAACCCTTAAATCGCTTAACCTTACATGCACGTGCGTTCTTCAAGTATTTTCTATACATCTAGTCTAAACTTTAAATCGAAATATTAAGCAAATATTTTTTCACACATTATCATCCCTTCTAGTAAAATTTATTTCTGACGTCTGGTGGTGTCGTTAAGCAGTAAGAAAATGATTGGGCAGCAACAACAATATATGTATTAAAATCAAAAGCGTTGGCAACGCTCTTCTTAAATAAATATACTTACCCCCAAATTGTTGCACGTGGCAAAGGACACGTGCGCGCAATTCAGGTTAAGCTCACGATTAAATTAATCGCTGATTAGTTACGGACAATATTACAAAAAGAAGAATAAAATGCTCAATATAATAAACAAACACAGGCGATTTCAGAAGGCATACAAATTGTAATAATAAAACAAAAGATAACACTATAGTCGAGGATTATAATTAAAGTCTGATTTAAACAATTTTTTAAATTCTTTCAGATACTGACAAATTAAATAAAATAAGTAATAAACTAAATCTTTTTTTCTGTTTGTGGCCGTCAGAGTGCGCGTGGCACTCGGCTAAAGCAGAATCTACAAATTTTAACTTCAAACATGTAAGAGAATATTTATTATACATACATAGCTAGACATCGGATTTGAGGTTTTTTTTGTTTGTGGTCTGAAAAATCTAAAAAAATTTCAATAAACCTATAAAAGTATTTCATTTTTGTAGGTCAAAAAAGGTTAATCAATATGGAAAGCATATTTTTACCTATTTCGTTCAAAAAAGGTGAGAGAAGGTCGAGTTTTCTTTAAACTTAAAATTATGAATGTTTCATATTTGTATGTGCCTACGCGGGTGTAAACACACAGACAGGTCAACCGAGGAACAGTGATAATTCGCACTGTCGGCACGGAGACGCCTTAGAATTACGAGGCCTCTTCCCGGAGGTCAGGAAATAAGACCGCGGAGTTATAAGATGGGTTGATAACTGATTTATTGTGAATTTGGTACTAGCTTATATACTACTTGGATAACAAGGAAGTTTAGTGTAAAGAATAGTGGAATGGGTTGTGTTCTGGATTAGGTCAGTATGTTTTGATTATGGTAGGAGTTTGCATAGTTGGGTCGGCTGATACTGCAGAAAGTGCTGACTGCTTGGCGGGTCTTGACTTTGTAGAATATGCTGATCAGTACTTATTCCCAGCCGTGGGTGCAACTGGGCGCCTGGTACTGTTACCAATTTGAATACTGCTTGATTTGTTGGTGCTGGTTATGTTTAGCAACATTGTGTATGAACAATATTTTTATGTTGTTGCCGGGGTCAGAGTATACTTTTGGCTTGTTATTTTTCACACATTTTTCTATTTGTCTTTGCTTTGTTATTTTTTACTATTCCCAAAAATGCACTATGGAAACCATTTAATATTTACAACCGTAATATTTTTTTAAAAAATTAAAAAAAACGAATTTTTATTTGGCCGTAAGCAGTATATTTTATAATTTGGTAATAGTCTAGAAGAGGGGCCTGTGCCCCAAAAACCGCGAAAAATTAGCCTCGATGGACCGCGATTTCTTAGGAATTTACGTGCAGAAGATCATTGGCGGAATTGCATGGTACACATGGTTCTCTTGTAATTGCATTTCAAAGTAGCATTTTCTACGAAAAAATTCGACAAAAATGTGAAATTGTTTATGTAGCAGGCCAGGCAGTGATTCCTTAAGAACTGGAGTGACCATGAATGACCAACACATACATAACTTTTAGGTGATTCTAAAGAAATCGCGGTCCAAGGAGGATTATCTATTTTAACCTTTTTCACGGTATTAGCCGTTACAAAATGCGGCGCATTTATTGCACTCCTTGCACCACGATTTATAGAACTTTACTTTTATAATAATTTTATAAGACACGCATATGTTAGTCATACATAACACAGGTACACAGCCGAAAATTTCCATGCACCATTTTTAATTTTCCGTGATAATTGGGTGCTCCTGAGTAAAAGTCCCATACAAACTTATGTCCCATTACCTACAGGTTCCGCGGTATACTTAAGAATACAAAGGATTGCATACCAAGACTTTAAGGAAATCAATTGGCTTGGGAGAGAGAGCGAATCGATATAAGAAACTTTAGTTCTACCACTTTTGGGAAAACTAGCTAGTTTAGCGAGAAAACAGCTATAAATGAAACTTCGGAAGTCCGTAACTACACTTTCTAATATTTTCTTATTCGGCACGCTGCAATAAAAAATGCCTGTGAATGGGTAAAGGCTCGAATAGTTTGCTAGGGCGGGACGAATCAGAAAATGTTAGAAAGTGTATTTAATGACGAGTGTAATCATTTTTCGTCACAAATGTTGATATTAGAACTTTTGTATGTTGAAGGGGCGATCGCCCCAAGTTTTGTACCTCGTTAAGGGGTGTTTTTATTTGATTAGTTTAGAAGCTACACATCGTCAAAGTTGAAAAAGTTAAAAAAAAGCATACATGTTGGCATTAATGGCTTCATTAAAAATACTCGCATAAAAACCGAAATTAAATAGTTAAAAATAATATCAGTTTTTAGGCGTGTATTTTAAACGAAGCCATTTATGCCAAAATTATGGCTTTTTCCAACTTTTTCCGGTAAAAATAGGTAAAACAGTTTAAAATAGGTTGACATATTCGGAAATATACTTTTAGGCGGAAGATATGTAAAAAGGTCAAAAAAATTATGTCACAGTAAACAAATTTGTAAGCAATCCAAAGATTTTTAGACTGCTCATTTAAAATGTGTTTTTACTTAAAATACGATTATTTTTATTATTTGCGTTTTAGAAAATATTTTAAAATTAGTTAAACTAAATAATCAGGTCAAAACTTTAACCTTTTTATATATGTATTTCTTTCTATCTTATTTTGCCTTTTGGAGGGAAATTTATTTAATAAGAAACAGGGCGTTGCCCTTCAATAGCCAATAGCAGTTCTCTAGTAAGTATTCCACCCCTAAGCTCCTCCCATGCGATATATAGTTAACGCCCACAGAGTGTGGAAGTGCTATTTTATTTTTGTCACGCAATAAGCCAATACAGATATAAAATTCCTGATAAGTAGATACAATCTGTTTACTTGACAAAAACATTTTCTAATTTTTAAATTCAAGTCAGGTCTCCAGAAAAAAATATTTTTGGGGTTAATTTTTCTATTTTTGACCTTTTCTAAAACCAGCGGCGAATTGCCTTAAATTTTTTAATTACATTTTTCTAAATACAAAGGCGGTTTTTCGACTTTGTCCTAGAAAGTTACAACCCATACCAATCGACAGGTAGTTCACTATTACAAATATGTAACCCTTTTTCAAAATCAAAAAATTTTGTTGTAAATGTTGTCCCCCTTTAAAGTTGGCAAATTTTTCACTTAAAAAAACACGCAGTTTTTAGGTAATTTTTTGCACTTCCGGGGGTATATATTTTAAAAACTAGGTATCAAATCGCTTTGCTTCCTTTTTACACTGATTGGTGTGTTATTTAAAAGCAAAAAAAAAATCGTATTACAGTTTGCCTGCCGCATCTTTTAGTTGTGTGTTATTTGCCAAACGTCCATTTTTTCCATATTTTTCAACTTAAATGAAAAATAAAAATAACTATTAAATACTTTTTTTTTTATACTTTTTATACTTTTAGACTTTCTTCTTGATATTAGGAAAGTTGTAGCTGCGTCCGCGGTTTTAAAAGCCAAAAAAGGTCAAAAAGTCATTGTCCCAAATGTTGTATTTGTGTCGATCACTGGTAAAATCAAGTCCTGTTTTTAGGAAATCCGTTAATGTGTTCTTTTTTTAAAGTTAGGTTAGGTTAGGTGAGCATGGTTGGGGATTATAGACTAATCCCCTCACTTAGGCCGCTATGGGCCCCTTGTGATACCATATGATCTCACAAAAGATCCATTTCCCTAGCTCATGGGTTATTGGGTTTCTCGAACCAGTTGGCTCTTTTCAGAAATCAAAGGAGTTTGGGTATGCTCGTGCCTTGTATGGCTGCAAGGTTTGGAAGCGTGTAGCTTCCTAGTGTTTGAAAACGTTTGAGGTTGTGTGCTGGGCAGAAGCACAGGAGGTGTTCAATGTTCTCCTCTTCTTCTATCTGTATACAGCTGCGACAGTAGTCGTAGCTGCTGAGTCCTAGCCTGCGCGCGTGTGTCCCTAAAAGACAGTGGCCCGTGAGGGCATTCTTTTTTTAAAGAAATACAAGATTTATTTTATTTTCTTAAATATTTTGACTGACAATTAGTTTGATTTTAACGATTAAAAACACGAAACAATTTTTATACCCTTGCAGAGGGTATTATAATTTCAGTTAGATGTTCGCAAAGCAGTGAAGGAGACGTTTCCGTCCACATAAAGTATATATATTCTTGATCAGCATCAATAGCCGAGTCCATCTAGTCATGTCCGTCTGTCAGTCTGTCCGTCTGTCCGATTCTATGCGAACTAGTCTCTCAGTTTTAAAGCTATCGCAATGAAGCTTTCCCAAAAGTGTTCTTTCTATTGCAGGTAGTACATATGTCGGAACGAGCCGGATCGGACCACCATATCTTATGGCTCCCATAGGAATATTGAAAAAAAATAGGAAAAACATTGTAGAAAGTAGGTGTTTTAATTTTTGACATTGTAAAAACAACATTTTAAGTAGGCAAACCTGCAAGGGTATATAAACTTCGGCTGGCCGAAGTTAACTTCCTTTCTTGTTCTTATTTATTTTGAGATTTTTTTAAAAAAATTTTTTTTTAATTTTTTTTTTGTTTTTAATAATTTTTAAAAATTAAACTTACAAAAAAAAAAAAATAAAAAAACAACAACTTAGAAAATTTTTTTTTTGTCGTGAAAAAATTGATTTGTTTTGTCGCCCTTTTGATTGAAGTGAGTATTAGGATTAAATTAAAAAAAATCTGTTAGCTTTGAATATGTACAATAAAATAAGAAATATCTCAATATGACGTTGTAGTAATGTTAAGGTTGGAAAAATCTGTGTTCTTGAAAAAAGTCGTGTGTAGTAATTTTACCCTTGCAGAGGGTATTATAATTTCAGTCAGATGTTTGCAACGCAGTGAAGGAGACGTTTCCGACCACATAAAGTATATATATTCTTGATCAGCATCAATAGCCGAGTCCATCTAGCCATGTCCGTCTGTCCATTTCTATGCGAACTAGTCCCTCAGTTTTAAAGCTATCGCGATGAAACTTTCCCAAAAGTCTTCTTTCTATTGCAGGTAGTACATATGTCGGAACGAGCCGGATCGAACCACTATATCTTATGGCTGCTATAGGAATGATAAGAAAATAAGATATGTACAGAGTTTGAACGTTGATTTGCGCAATGGGACTGTGTTGCAGCGGTAGGGCGTTAGACCCCAACCCGAGAGGCCCTGCATTCGATTCCTCGCAGTGATCAAAAGTAAGTGGTTTTTCTCCTCATGTTTATGTAAACGAATTATACAGGTATGATTTTTAGTTCTAGCGGCGGTGCTCTAGAGGTCGTCCTAAACGAAGCTCTCATATGACTACGCACAATTCCATTAAATAATATTAAACTGTGGTGTCCGTGGGTCCGTTTAAAGAGTGTCAGTCCAGTTCCCAGTTAAGACATGACTCTCAAAGTACCTCAGGGAAAGAAGTATATGTGCATTGAAACTAATTGAAGAAAAACAGTTCTAGACAAGGATAATGTTTTGGATAAAGTTGTATTGTAATTGTAAAGCAAGAGAGAACGCTATAGTCGGGTGCCCCGACTATCAGATACCCGTTACTCAGCTAAAGGGAGTGCGAAGGAGATAAAAACTTTGATCCGCCGTAACTTTTTAACGAATGGTCCGATTAAAAAAATTTCTTCTACATTTCGATAGGTATTGATAAACGCCATAAAACTGAATTTTTACCTTTCCAAAATATTGAAATTTTTAAAATCGTATATAAGCGATTGTAGGCGTTAGAGGGGGCGTGGCACCCTTTTAAACAAACTTGCGCTGCGTAGGAACTCCTAGAATCTGCATGCATGTATAGTTTATAGGGTCGAAAACGCTTCCTTCTACCTATTACATACTTTTGCACGAATCTAGTATACCCTTTTACTCTACGACTAACGGGTATAAAAATAACAATGTTGTTTCCGTAAATTTTTAGGGTAACTTTAAATGTAATAATCAAAGTTTACTTCATATGCAATAAGTATATGCGCATTTTAAATGTAAATTTAAAATACTGTTCAAAATTTGTTTAGAATTTTTTTGTAACTTTCTAATTATTAATATGTTTTCCTTGATTAATCCGGTTAGGCATTGAAGTTGCCAAACTTTGTAGAGTTGTGGGATTCATTTGAGCCCATTTCTAGATTAATGCCTTTTTGAGGTGTCAAACTGGCGTCCATTCTTATAAACTTTGTTGAAAGTATTCCCCAAAGATCTTTTATTGGGTTTAGAGCCGGGCTGATCGCTGGCCATAGCAATAAAGGTGTCTTTCTGGCTGCCAAAAAGTCTTTTCTTTTACGAGCCGTGCGGATTGGTGCGTTGTCTTGCTGAAATATCCACTCATCTCCGTAAATGTCTCCACCAAATTCGATTAAGAAATGCGGAAATATACATAAAGTTGCTAGTAAACCTTATGTATATTTCCGCATTTGTTTTAGTTGGTATACAACAAAGGGGAGACTTCCCAGCAAACCCAAATCCTGCCCAAACCATCAATGATCCTCCACCGTAGTTTCGTCTATGGCAGACCTGCCGTTGTTGCAGTTTATCGCGTCAGTACTTTTTGGAGGAGTCAAGGCCTACTAAATTAAATTTTTTTTCGTCTGAAAATATAACTTTTTTAAAGTCCTCTGACCACAATTTGTACTTCTCAGCAAATTGTAGGCGAGCGGTTATGTGGCGCTGTAACAGCCTTGGCACAGCGTCGCAAGTAGCATATGTAACCATTTCGTTATCCTTTAAAATTTGGTTAATACTGAAGTAAAGCTTCAGTTGACCGTTAGTTACTGATTATGTTTCTGTGTTTATTTAATCTGGAGGCAATATAGGATATGGACTGGCCGGATTCTGCCAGTCCTTTGATCATACCGCGATCTTTCTCTGACAAGTGTGTCCCACGAGGCATTCTATACTAAAATTATAATTTTTATTTATTATTTTATTCGAAAAGCATTTAAAAGTAATTTTACTTGCGTTCTGCTGATTATAAAGCACACTTCCTAGCTTACTCGCTATTGATAGCACAATAATATCTATATATAGGTAGGGGAGTGTAGGGCAAGGTGACGAACGATTCGTTTTTTTGAATGTAACATTTCTAAAAATCAATATTTTTTTTTTCAAAAGTGTAAACGCAGAAAGTTGCTTACATCTACTGAGCATATCCCTGTAAAATTTGGATTAGAAGTTCCAACGCAGCCAAATCCCACAGCATTTGGCGTGAACCCTTCTTTTTTTGCACTTTCAAAAGTTGTAGGGTAATGTGACGAACGATTTGTTCTTTAATGTAACTTCCCCAATATGCAATAAAAGTGTAAAAGCAGAAAATTACTTACATTTACTGAGCATATTTTTGAAAAATTTGGATTCGAAATTTCAACATAGCCAAATCCCACAGCGTTTGGCCTAAACCATCCTTTTTACAAACAAAAAAATAAATTTTTTTATATATCATTTACGGAAAGGTTATTTTCGATACGCAAAAGAAAGAGGTAATAAGATAATACCCAAACTTACGAAACAAAAATGGTCAAAGTGCAATTTTTTTAAAATTAAATTAAACTAACGTCACTATTAATAACAACAATAAAACTGCAGCAGTAAATGTTGTCTGGTATAATTATAGTTTTTTACAAATAATCAACGATAACAATTAAAATTCTTGAATAAAAACAGTTCGTCACGCTACCATACAAGCTAGACTTGCAGCAAAAACGGTGTCACTCTCAAACGGAGCAAAAAAAAAAACGCGAGGTACCAAAAACTGTTGATAAACATCTCATGTATACGTGCATATATTTGCCTGATTTTATTTTCCACTCATCTTTGCTCTGGCACTGCTGAAACACAAGTAAATTTAATAGGTTTGCTAGTTTGCGCACCAGATTTTTAGCGAAAATTACCTTACGAAAACATTACGGGACTTCCTATTAATATTACTGTAAAATGGGTTTCAAGTAGGTCGGTTGGGTTTAAGGTTTGACAAACAAGTCAGGTTACATTGTCGACACGATAAGGGGAGACGACTACATTTATTTGGAATTTTTGTCGTGACGTCATATATGAGATTCGACGAGTTAGTCACATTACCCTATTCGTCACATTATCCTACACTCCCCTACTTATTTCCTATAAAAACCGCATGTTCCAACACATATTATTAAAAACGGTACATCGAATGAAGCCTAAATAGGATTATTGAAATAGACATCCTCACAATTATTAAGAATATAAACTTGCATACTTTAAAACACTTTCCCGTAATTTTAGTGGAAATATAAGCCAATTAAAAAAAGCACATATGCTTCTTTCCAAGCATGCCCAAATACGATATTTTTTAATTTTTCTTATTTTTGGAGCAATTTGCCTACAAATAGTTAACCCGTTACTCGTTGAGTAAAAGGGTATATTGTATTCGTGTAAAAGTATGTAACTGACCATTTCCGACCCTACACTCAAAAATTTTTTTTCCTAAATTTTATAAAATCGCCATAAAATGATTTCTTTTCTTAATTTTAGAAAATTTTCTGAATTTTAGAAATTGTTTTCTTGAAAAACCGTTCTAGAATTTAGAAAAATTTTTTTTTTTTTCTTAAATCAATGGTGTTTTTTCCTAGTTTGCTCTCCAAAAGTTTTGTTAAATTAATGGCTATTTCGCCATAAAATTAAGAAAAAATGTACTTCAGCCCTTCCTAGAATCTAGAAAGTTGCCATAAAAAACACGGTACATTTTTTTAAATTTAAAGAATTTTTCTAAATTAAAAAAAAAATTGTCTTGTAAACAGAAAAGAAGAATTAGAAAATCACCATATATTTAAGAACAACTTTTTGTATTTCTTTTATGCTTCTCATTCTTTCTTCGAAACGAAAAAGAAGAAGACATGCGGTTAGTTCGCGGCGCGTTGCGACGACAGTTTTGGTGTATGTATGCATATGTTTATGTGTGTTTGTGCGTATGATCGAGAATTTTCTTGTGCGTAGCTGTAATTTTTATTGCGTTGTTGTATTGGAAATGCGGTCTCTCGCGAGAGAGTTGCTTGCGTTGGGCTGCATTTTGAACCCTTGTGCTCAGTTTTGGATGAGCATTCAAAGTAATAAGTTTGTGTTGAGCCTATTTAAAAAAGTTAAAGTGCGATCTCTCAAAGAGGCAATTAATAGGTAAGCAATTTAAATAAATTTAAATATAAATTTGGTAAGTGTGTGAAAATTTATGGTAAGCAAAGGGCATACTATTTTAATGGATTTGCCTATTAATAATATTGCAGGCCTCAAATACCATACTTCTCTAATATTAATTTTTATTTTCGATTGCAGGAAATACTTTAATTTCAGGTATTTTTGACAATTTGGCAGTAAGTAAGTTTTAATAATAATATATTAAATACTTAATATAATTAATAATAATTTTATTTTTATCTTTTTTGTTTTCTTTTCTTTTTTTGTTTAGGAAATATTTATAATGTTATTTTAGGAAATATTTTATAATGTTGTTTTTATCTTTTTTGTTTTCTTTTCTTTTTTTTGTTTAGGAAATATTTATAATGTTATTTTTATCTTTTTTGTTTTCTTTGCCTTTTTTGTTTAGGAAATAATAATTTTCTTTTCATCTTTTTTATTTTTTTTCTCTTTTTTTTTTTGTAATTAAAAATATTTTTTTAATAAAAAAAAATTTCTGAAAATAAAAAAAAGTCCTTTCTTATTTTAAGAAAAAAATTCTATTTTTAAGAAAAGTACTTTCTGGATTTTAGGAAAATAACTCAATTTAATGGCAATTTTTCTTGATTTTAGAAAAATATTTCGTCTTTTCAGAAATTTTTTTCAAAATTTTAGAAAGATCCTTTCTAAAAAATACGGTAAATCGCCATCGACTGAAATTCATTGCGAATTTCTTGATTTAATGGCGATTTCGGGCTGTTTTTTTTTTTTGAGTGTATAAAGGATATATATTCTTGATCAGGGTCACTAGCCAAGTCGATCTAGCCATGTCCGTCTGTCTGTCTGTCCGTCTGTATGAACGCTGAGATCTCGGAAACTACAAACGCTAGAAAGTTGGGATTACCAACACATATTCTTGGGCTTCCTACGCAGCGCAAGTATGGGCCGCGCCCCCTCTAACGCCCACAATCAGAAAATTAAAAAAATACTCCTTACATTAAGGGCATGGCACCCTAAAAACCGGGGCCCATAAGACCAGTTTATAAAATTTAATCGACCTCTTCCTCATCGAAGACAACGTAAATTTTCCGGTTAAGTGCATCTCTCTGATTAAAAAATGGCCACCTAAAATTTGTATGGTGTACATTTTTTTTAAGTTTTAGGCTTCTTTCTATTTTCTATCTCGAGTTTTGATAACCTGATTTTAGTCATCTAAGGGCCGGTTTCTCGAGTGCCGGCTAACATTTCTCGAATAGATAAAGTCCCTGCTAAGGCATTTTGCCTTTCTCGAGCACCAATGTGAGAGCTAACTTTGACAGGGACTCTGAGTCCCTGTTAAGCGTTTTCGGCTCGATAGAATGAAAGCTGATTTCCCAAAACCAACTAAGAAGAAGAAACCAAATCACAGCTGACTTTTCCTTTGAATTATACCCAAACAGCTGATGAAATAATCGAAGCACGCCATTTTTTGCGCTTTACAGCACAATTCTGTGCGTTAACAGCACTCTGTAAAGGTTTCTCGTTCAGATAAATTAAAGCAGTCGAGAAAGCGGATTTGCTTTTACAAACAGTTTATCTGGTATTTAAGTTTTTCGAACAGATAGCTATCAGGGACTTTGACAGGGACTCGAGAAACCGGCCCTTAGACATCTTAGATGCCTTAGATTAGATAATGTTCTTTAACTTTCTCATGCACAGCATTGACTTCCAGTCATTAGTTTAGAAGCTACACCTCGTCAAGGTTAAAAAAGTTGAAAAAATGCAAAAGCTCTTGCAGAAATGGCTTCGTTTAAAATACACGCCTGAAAACCGAAATTAGTTTTACACAGGGACCGTAAATAATCATTATTTGAGATTTTTATTTTAAAAGGCCTACTGAGGTTTATACAAGTTTTAATCAACAATTTAACTGGTTTTTATGCACTTTATAGACATGAACAAATAACAGTTAATTTGCTTTCCAGATTTGTTGAAATGCATATACTTTGTGGACAAGAGTAAAAGGAACGTTATTTTTGACGTTTAAAACAAAATATCACAGTAGTCTTTTTAAAATAAAAATCTCAAATAATGATTATTTACGGTCCCTGGTTTTACAACTTCTAATCATTATTTTTGATAAAGGAAAATTAAACTAAAAAAAATAATTATTTTGTTTTTTATTTAAAAACAAGAAAGGAAGCTACCTTCGGCCAGCCGAAGCTTATATACCCTTGCAGATAAAGTAATACTCACTCGGTGCAGTTCCAGGGATTCCAGATTCAGTGTTCCTATTTTTGAATTTTGTTTTTAAGTAGTCAAGAATTAAAAAGCCTACTTCCTACAAATTAACAAGAATTTTCTTATATATGTTTGAATATTCCTATGGGAGCCTTAAGATATAGTGGTCCGATCCGGCTCGCTCCAACATATGTACTACCTGCAATAGAAAGAAGACTTTCGGGAAAGTTTCATCGCGATAGCTTTAAAACTGAGAGACTAGTTCGCATAGAAACGGACAGACGGACAGACGGACATGGCTAGATAGACTCGGCTATTGGTGCTGATCAAGAATATATATACCAGTGCTGCCATTTTGTCCTCTTTCCGGACAGATCTGTCCTTTTTTTAACGGCTTTATCCGGAAAAAATTTCAAACATCCCCTATCCGGAAATCTATCCTTTTTTCAAAAAAAAGGTTTTGAGTGTTATTTTTGCTAGTCGAAAGTGTATAAACCTGTTTTTATTTGCTAAAATGCCTTTTTAACCATCATTCTTACAGTTCGGCACTTAAAAAATAATTTTTTTTACAAATTATCAAAGAGATGTAAAGAAGTCGATGGATTTTCTTTATAGTAGGGGAGTGTAGGGTAATTTGACGAGTAGGGTAATGTGACGAACTCGTCGAATCTCATATATGACGTCACGTCAAAAATTCCAAATAAATGTAGTCGTCTCCCCTTATCGTGTCGACAATGTATTTACAGTAATATTAATAAGAAGTCCCGTAATTTGTTCGTGTGGTAATTTTCGCTAAAAATGTGGTGCGCAAACTAGCAAACCCATTCAATTTACTTGTGTTTCAGCAGTGCCAGAGAAAAGATGAGTGGAAAATAAAATCAGGCGAATATATGCACGTATACATGAGATCTTTATCAACAGTTTTTGGTACCTCGCGTTTGTTTCTTTTGCACCGTTTGAGAGTGACACCGTTTGTGCTCCAAGTCTACCTTGTAGGGTATCGTGACGAACTTTTTATAGGGTATTGTGACGAACTTTTTTTATTCAAGAATTTTAACTGTTATCGTTGATTATTTATAAATAAAATATAATAATACCAGATAACATTTACTGCTGCAGTTTTATTGTTGTTTTTAATAGTGACGTCAGTTTAATTTAATTTTAAAAAAATTTGCACTTTGACCATTTTTTTGTTTTGTAAGTTTGGGTATTATCTTATTACTTCTTTCTTTTCTTTATCGAAAATAACCTTTCCGTAAATAATATAAAAAAAATGTATTTTTTTGTTTGTAAAAAGGATGGTTTACACCAAACGCTGTGGGATTTGGCTACGTTAAAATTTCGAATCCAAATTTTTTTAGAAATATGCTCAGTAAATGTAAGTAACTTTCTGCTTTTACACTTTTAAAAAATATTGATTTTTGGAGAAGTTACATTAAAGAACAAATCGTTCGTCACATTACCCTACAACTTTTGAAAGTGCAAAAAAAGAAGGGTTCACGCCAAACGCTGTGGGATTTAGCTGCATTGGAATTTCGAATTTCGAATTTTACAGGGATATGCTCAGTAGATGTAAGCAACTTTCTGCGTTTACACTTTTGAAAAATATTGATTTTTAGAAAAGTTACATTCAAAAAACGAATCGTTCGTCACCTTACCCTACACTCCCCTACGATTTTTTCTGTAGCAAAAAAAAGAGGAAATCACTTTAAAAATTTCTTGATTTTTACTCTCTGCTTTTTTGTCAGAAAAAAAATTCAGATTTGAACGACTCTTTTTCGGGTTTGACGCAGATATTTAATTTTTTTGTATTACGAATATAGTTACTTGAAATGCATTAATTATTATAATAACTTTAGATTATTACGTATACGCACAAAAATTTACCATGGTAAAATGATCAAACAAAGAAGGTTGTGAGTCGGGCGCAGTAGATCATTACATAATTAAATTTTATTTAAAATCCATTTATATTAAGTAAATATATAACCCATTGGTAAAAACAGAAAAATGTAGGCACATTTACTTTTGTCCTTTTTTTTGTCCTTTTCTTAAATTTTTTGTCCTTTTTTTCCTGTTTTTTGTGGCTTATCTGTCCCGTTTTTCAAGCTGAGTGATGGCAGCACTGATATATACTTTATGTGGTCGGAAACGTCTCCTTCACTGCGTTGCAAACATCTGACTGAAATTATAATACCCTCTACAAGGGTATAAAGAGGACGGAAGCTAACTTCGGCAAGCCGAAGTTTTAATACCCTTGCAGGTTTTACGAATGAAAACTTGACTAGAATAGCAACATGAATTAATAAACAACAAAATATTTTTTAATTTGAAAAAAATAAAATTTTTAAATATTTCACCCTATTGTTCCTATGGGAGCTATAGGATATAGACGTCCGATCGGCACGCGCTTTTACCCTAATCAAGGTATGCATAAAATAATAAGATTTGGAAAGTTTCATGTCAATAGCTTATAATCTGCGCAAAATATCCTGAAAAACGTACAATTTTTACCGATTTCACGCTATTGTTCCTATGGGAGCTATAAGATATAGACGTCGATCGGCACGCGCTTTTACCCTGATCAAGGTATGCGTAAAAGAATAAGATTCATGTCAAAAACTCTTACACTGAGCGAAATGTCTTCATTTTGTGAAAGCTATTTCCGATTGTTCCTATGGGAGCTATAGGATATAGACGTCCGATCGGGTCGGTTTTCAAACTTGATCTGCGTACACATGTTTTAGGACGACTGTGAAAGTTTTAAGTCGCTAGCTTTTAAACTGAGCATGCAAACGGTATTAAAACAGACATACAGACGGACATGGCTATATCGACTCCCCTATTGATCCTGATCAAGAATATATATACTTTATGGGGTCGGAAACGTCTCCTTCACTGCGTTACAAACTTCTGACCAAAATTATAATACCCTCTGCAAGGGTATAATTATAAATTTTTGAAATAAAATTATTCGATTATTTTGATTATGATTATTTTAATTTCTATTATAAATAAACAAGTATCAATATCAACAAAAAATCTCAAATAGGTGCTTAAATATTACAAGGGCAGCAATAGTATGTGGCCCTTGCGGCTCATATTAATTGCGCGCCGTCTTGATTGAAGTTTCCTTAGAACACCAGAGAGCTTTGAGCTTTAAGCGCCATCAGTTAAAGAAATTACCAACCAATTTCTGTCAATGTCAAATTCTTGAAAATCGTCTCATTCTGTTCGGGACACTTTATTGGACATTGGTCGGTCGCGAGATTTTTTGAAATATTTATTTTCTGAAGGCCAATTTCATGCCCAACGTGTTTCTCTTACTATCAGCCTTCAATCTTCGTGCTATTAAGCAAAACTTTAAACATTCCTTATGGGGTGAAAATAGTAGATGGTTATATATAGTAACACGTGGTCTTTATTTTAGTTCTTATGACTTCTGCAGGTTAGTAGATCTTTTGGACATAGTCGCAGTATTGGTTGCGCTCATGTTCGAATTTGTAGGCGAGAGTTTGATGAGCTAGATTGCAGTAAAACTGAGCAAAATGACTTAAGTAGCGGTTAAGGGCGGCAAAACAAAAATTTGACAACGCGAAACTTTTAAGGAATAATAAAATTCAAGGAAGAAAAATATTAAACTTACAAAAATATGGACCTCTGCGTCAAAGAGCTATAACCGCATTTTTAATAGCAAAAGAAATGTTAGAAAAAAAACACAACAAATGTACTCCATTTTAGATCGAAGGATTAGTGTCCAAAGAGTTTAATAACATTTTATGAAAATTATTTCTTTTACCCTATACTGTTAATAGCGTGCTGTTATTACCCCAGTATTGGGGCTACACCAGTTTAAAGAGTATATTGACATTTTGCAACGTTCCTCAAAGGCTTTGCAATTGACTTTACAACGATGTAGGAAAAAGTTATAGCCAAAAGAACAGCCTTTTCGATGATACCAGTCTCATTCCAATGGCTTGTTATTTATAGCTGTTATGTCTAACCAAACTTTTCCTCCAATTAGTGCCCCCTTCTCCCCTACCCATAATTATATTATAATCAAAATAATCAAATTGTTTTATTTCAAAAATAATCATTAACCATATTCATTCTTTATAATCAAAAACAAGTGAGAACGCTATGCTGAAATAAACTTGCGCTGCGTAGGAAGCCCAAGAATGTGGAAAATCTCAACCTTCTAGCTTTTGTAGTTTCCGAGATCTCAGCGTTTATACAGACAGACAGACAGACGGACAGACGGACATGGCTATATCGACTCGGCTAGTGACCCTGATCAAGAATATATATACTTTATAGGGTCGGAAACGCTTCCTTCTCTCTGTTACATACTTTTGCACGAATATATTATACCCTTTAACGGGTATTAATATAAAAGTCAAAAGTAATGATTTTTGTTCTTGTTTACAAAATATTATTCTTGAAGTGCAAATTCTGTACGTGCTGGAGCCCTAGATAACGGAAATACCACTATTTTTATTTCGATGCCACAGTTTTTTTAAACATTTTTTAAAGTTCAAAATTTCTGACTTTTTTCGAATTTCTTCCTATATTCCTGCTTATATCCACCGAATTGGGCCAGTTTTCATTTCATTTTAAAGTCAATAGATAAGAGTTTAACTTTGCCAGACCGATCAATATAATAACAAAGATAAAAAATGTGTTTTTTGGTCGACTGTAAGTCGGCTGTCTAAATCGTAAAAACTCGAAATAAATCAGATGAAAAATCAGAATGGGTACAAACTTAAAGTTTACATCCTACCGAATAAAACAAGCCGGACATGGCCCAAATCCATAAAAATTTGGATTTAACTCCAAATTTAAGATTTATCATAGGCAAAATTCGATTTTCAACTCTTCCATTTTCATGTTCACTTGCCTTCTCTCTCGGTCGTCTGACCAACGTGCTTGTATTTTGGCTATTTTTAACATTGCTTATTTTAAAAATTGTTGTTTATCTAAAAACAAATTTTTGATATCCCAATAACTCTTTTTTTCCAGATGAGAAAAGGCGACGAAAATGGTTTTTATCAGAGCTCGTAAAAAGACTTGCTCCCTGCTCAACCGGTGAGAGATTTCGTTTGCTCGGTCGGGTCTGTGCTCACCCGAGACCCTTTTCGTCGTAAATACTCGGAAAAGGGCTTTTGAGCATGTATGTGTGCTTCTCGTATAGCTCGGTAAAAATTTTACACAGCTGGCTTTGTCTCTCTCGTATATCTGGATAAAAATTTGGATAAACTTCCGTTTAGCTCCTACCCCCAATTTTTTTAAAACTTTCCATATTGACGTCTTTTTGGGTCCTGATTACGGGAAAAATAGCCAAAGTTGGCGCAAATAACGGGATCTTGAAAAAAACGGTAAAAATTGTAAAATTTTCGGTTTTTTGCAGTTTTTTCGGAAAATATGAGGAAAATCAAAAAAAGTTTTAGACAAAAACAGAAGATATTTATAAAACGGATCTTTTGTGTATTAATCATTTTCTTCGTAAACATAAAGGTTTTCGAGGAAAAACTAAAAGAAGTATTTTAAATTGGTTGTGAACATTTTAAAATACAGCAATATCCCGCCATAAAAATGGCGTCAGATAGTTTTCGATTAGCCGATAACAGCATTTTACCTTCTAATCTAGCGATGGACCTATTTTGACTTTTTATACGATGTATCGTGTTCAATTTTTGCCTGCAACTTTATAAATGATTTACATGTATTTTTTGTTAATAAATTTTATTTCCGTTGTATAATTTGTATTTTATTTTGTTTTCTAAATGTTATATTTAACTACGAGAACTGAAATGCTCTTCTTAAAAAATGTAATGCCATTCTCGTGCTTAGGTAGTATCATCGCTAATACATCGAGAGACATCGATATAAATTTTGACACAACGATATAACATGAAGCTTTCGTGCGATATATCGGGCAAAATGACGCAAGTGTGCTTCAACGGTTTTTTATTTTCAAACATTGTGAAAAAATATTCTTATTTAGCGTTTTTAACGAAAACTATTAGTTTTACAGAAAAAATGTATAAAACATAAAATACTCATTTATTTAATAGCTTTCTTTTCTCCTAGCTAGCTTTTTGATTAAGTTATTATATTCGAAGATATTTAAGAAAATCAGTTTTTACCGTTATTTTCCATGATCCCGTTATTTGCGCCAACTTTGACTATTTTTTCAATAATCAGGACCCAAAAACACGTCGATATGGAAAGTTTGAACAAAATTGGGGGTAGGAGCTAAACGGAAGTTCACCCGTCAAGCCTATACACGGAAATTGAAAATTGTACTTTATTTCATGGTCGCCTACCATTAATGACCATTAATGATTTTATGGCTAAAATTTATGCCACCTTATTTAAAGATAGCTGCGAAAGTCGTGCTAGTCCTCCCTGCATAACAAAAATCAGTGGAGAGGTAATTTTCGGCACTTAACTTCATTCTGAACAAAAGACATAAAACCTTTAACAATTTCAAAGCTTAATTTGTAATATGAAATATATAAACATGAATAAATAATAATATTAATTGGTATTTTTCATTATATATAAATGTATCTACATTTTTATTTTTGTTCTCTCTCTCTCGCTTTCGCTCTCTCTCAAATGCTTTGCCTGTCACAAAATATCTGAGTCAACAGCACAAGCAACCCCTAGCAACAAAATTAAAGACCTTTTGTAGGAGACCTTTTCTTGTTTTGCTCACCTACTGACTGTCAATATATGACCGACAAACGATTTTGTTCGAATCGAGCGGTCAGTTGGGGACCGATCCGAGTGTTCCGGTCAACCGAAACTCCGAGACCGAGAGCTCAAACGAAACGAAAAAAGAGATCTGGTTTTTATGCCTATGAAGTTCAACAGACCTTGGGTTATACAATAGTTAAATTATGTGAGTTAAATACACCACCAATAATATCTTATTTGATAAATAATAAAAGTTTTCTTAAGTCAAAAATATGTTATTTAAAAACGTTTCAATGTTTGGTGTTAAATGTTTGAAATTAAATTAAATATATATGCAAAAGAAAAAAATCCAAGTTAATTTTATTTTTTGGGTTTCAGGGTTAATGTAAAACTTCCTTTCAAGAAATATTATTTCTTAAATCAAGAAAGAAATTTTAACAGGAAAGAATCCATCCCTAAAACAAGAATTTCCTTTCTTGTTTTAAGAAATATTTTTTTCTTGTTTTAAAGGTGCCTTTCTAAATCACCATTTTTATAACCTTGCAGAGGGTATTATAATTTTGGTAAGAAGTTTGTAACGCAATGAAGGAGTATAAGCTATTGACATGAAACTTTCCAAATCTTATTATTTTATGCATACCTTGATTAGGGTAAAAGCGCGTGCCGATCGGGCGTCTATATCCTATAGCTCCCATAGGAACAATAGGGTGAAAAATTTAAAAATTTTATTTTTTTCAAATTAAAAAATATTTTGTTGTTTATTAATTCATGTTGCTATTCTAGTCAAGTTTTCATTCGTAAAATCTGCAAGGGTATTAAAGCTTCGGCTTGCCGAAGTTAGCTTCCGTCCTCGTTTGTTTTAAGAAATGTAATTTCTTGAAACAAGAAAGAAGCCACCTTTGTCAAACGGAACCAGTTGAAAAATCCGAACTTAAAAAATCTACCATAAATTCAATTTTCCATGGATTTAAAATAAAAATCTCCAGTTAATGATCATTTTGTAAGCGATAAAAATCTGGGTCAGAAATAATGATTATTATGTGAGCGATATTATTTCGCTTAAAAATATCACTCAAAGTGCGATTCCAGCCGTTCTGTACGGGATTTTGCAAAGTTTTAAATTTTTGCTTGTAGGTAGAGCAACGGAGCACACATCGTGTTAGTAAAAGGTGTTTTATTTGTATAAACTTTAAAAAACGCGGTTTTAGTTTAAAAGAGGTATGCATAAATACAAAAAGTTGTATCAACCTTAGGAATTTGTGTCATTTATATATTAGTAAAACGACTTTACAAGATGTTATGAACTATTCCACTTAGATCCAACCCGACATGCGGGCTGGGTGTTAGTGTGTTGGTCCACCGAGCTGTAAGCACGAGTTCGATTCCCACAGAAAATATTTTTTTATACAACAATTTTGTTTGTTTTTTTAAGTGGTTTATACAAAGAAAAATTTTTTTAACTGGCTATGTGCTCCGTGTTTCTACTTAGAAGAGCACATTTAAATCTTTGTAAAATTTCGAGTAGGACGCCTATAATTTAACTTTGAGTGATATTTCTAAGCAAAATAATATCGCTCAAAAAATAATCATAATTTCTGATAGATTTTTTTTTCGCATGAACGCTGAGATCTCGAAAACTACGAAAGCTAGAAGGTTGAGATTTTCCACACATATTTTGGGGTTTCCTAGGCAGCGCAAGTTTATTTCAGCCGCCACGCCCCCTCTAACGCACACAATCGCCCACTAACGATTTTAAAATGTGTCTGGCGCCCACACCTTTGAAGACTTATGAGAAGTATAAATGCAATTTTGTTGTATATATTTATACCTATCGAAATGTAGAAGACATTTTTCAAATCGGACCATTCATTAAAAAGTTATAATCAATCAAAATAATTTTAAATATCCATTTCCTCGCACTCCCTTTAGCCGAGTGACGGGTATTATATAGTCAAGACACCATCCCGACTATAGCGTTCTCTCTTGTTTTTTCATTCGGAAACCGCGTGTATTCTGGCGCACAGAATTTTTTTTATTTGAAAATTCTCTTAAAAAATACTTAATTTAAAAATTAAACATTTTTAAAAATATTTTTCTGAAAGATATTAAGATGTCCCGCAAAGTTGCATACCAGATATTAAAATAACTAAAGTGCTGCATAAATTTAAATACAGAGCTTAATTCTAAAAAATGTTTAAAAAAAACCCATCCTTATATTTTAATCCTCTATCGAAAAAAAAGTTTCGATCATTTCTGACATTTGACATTAATTGGCCTGTCACGTTTCACGTGGAATGAGCCTTATGGAGTAGGTCAGTATGCTTTGATTACACTAGTTTACAAAATAATATTCTTGGTGTGCTCCCCAGCAATTGATGGCAAATTCTGTTAGTGTTGGACACCTAGATCACGAAAATACCACAAATTTTTTTTGATGGCACAGTTTTATTTTTAAGATTATTTAAAATTCTAAATGTTAAGTTTCTGACTTTTTTCGAATTTCCTTTTATATCTCGGCAGATATCCACCGAATAGCTACATTTTAAAGCTAGAAAACTATAAAATAAATTTAATTTTTGAAAATTCCTTTAAAAATATAAAATTGCTTGCGTTATGACTGTGAGTATTTTTAATTAAGTACTATCTATTTGGATAATTAATTCTTATAAAAAAGGTCACCTTAATTTCAAAAATTAAATTTTTTTTTGTAATGTTCTAGTTATTAAGTATCTGATTTTGATTTTTTTCCCCGGCTGCCATCACCACACATTTTTGTTTACATACCGCCGCCTATGATAAATCGTCAATTTAGACTCTGACGACCGAAAAAAGCTGAAAAATCCGAATTTTAAAAATCCATCATAAATCCAGTTTGCCGAGATATAAAAAGAAATTCGAAAAAAGTCCAAATTTAACATTTAACATGACATCGAAAAAAAAATTAGTGGTATTTTCGTGATCTAGAAGTCCAACACTAACAGAATTTGCCACCAATTACTGGGGAGCATTTTGGCTGTAAACTAGTGTTATGGTCGCACTTTACGTAGTTGGTTCGGCTGACACTGCAAAATGTGCTGACCGCTTGGCGGGTCATCGAGTCAACCGTTGACATTCACTATGTAGAATATGCTTATCAGTAAATTTTACCCGCCGTATGTGTCACTGGGCGCCTGGTACTGTTATCCATTTAGAGACTGCTTGATTTGTTGGTGCTGGTCATGTTTAGCAGCATTGTGTATGAACAGGCGGGCTTGCTGAACCCCCGTTTTACATCAAAGTTTTGCTATTACTCTAAAACTATTGTAGTGGTTTCAAAACTTGTCAAGGAACAACAACAACAACAACAACTGTAGAAGAACAACTAGCTGCATTTAGGCGCAAAAGAGCCCTGCTGCAACGAAACATGCAACGAACTTCGTATTGAGCGTTTGCAGATACAATAATGGACGCTGCAACGGCAGAGTGTCACTTGTCCCTTTTGTAATAGCCCTTTAGGCAATTGTGTCAGGTTCAACAGCAAGTTAAAGAATTAGACTTAGAAGAAGATTTTCGCGATCAGTTGGAGGAAGAATTTATAGCTACAAAATCTACGCTTTTAAAACGTGCAAATGAGGACCCCGTCTTGAGATATTCCACCTGCTTAGAAGCCAGTTTCCATTTATTTATATTTTTTTAAGGGGTTGCTATCAAAATATTATTTTAATTACAATAGTTGGTGGCGCATTTTAGACAATATACATACATTGATTGAGTCGAATTTATGAGTGTCGGTCGAACGAAATCAAAAACGAAGGGGCATCTTGTCAGCGCTTAACATAAATTTAGGACTTTCAATATTGTAACTAGGCATCTGATAAATACCCTTCAGTTCTGTCATCACATTTTGGTGACAATTCATTATTCCAAACGCTCGGCCGCTGTCGACGTCAGAAGAGCAGTCGGCGCAGCGTCGACGTGAAAGAAAGAGAATCCGATATTTATATTTTGGGGGTGTCACAGAAAACCATTCCAACCGAATTTCCGCCGAATAGCAAATCTCGGTGTCACAGACGTAATTTTTGACGGTTTCTAAATCCCCCGTATTTTGGCGGACATTTTGATAAAATTACCCAACTTAAAAATGTTTCCCAAAAATATAACTTTATTGAAGACAACTCTAATGAATTTTATAAACTACCTGTATACTACGATTTTTATACCTACTTCGCGTTAAATTTAAAAATATGTTTTTTGTAAAACCTCTCGAAAAAATTAGCTAAAAAAAATCCGTCGGCAAACCGTTTACCTGACAGTGTTACCAATTACCTAAAACTTTAAAATACCAAATTTGTCCAAATTTCGGAGTTAGTTATCGAAATGTTGTGTTAACGAATTATTTATTCAAAGGTACTTAGTATTTTAGTTAAAAATGAAACTTATTTCTGGTCAAAATTTCATGGTAAAAGAAGTTTCAGTTATTGAGAAATTAGTAAAAACAGGCCGCCTTTGCAAAAAGCTGGCATCACTGTCGTGAAAAATGTCATATTTTTGCCGGGTAAAACGCCGGCTGTGAAGAAGAAGAAGACGTGTAAGTAAAAAAGTACAAAATATTTGTTTATTATTAATTTAAACTAATAAGCGTTTCTAATTTTCAGGGGTAAACATAGGTCACGTGCGCAAGACACCATATTCTTCCGATTCATTCGCGATAATATCGACATTGCCAAAGGATTTACTCAGGGCGGCCGCATTCTTGTGACCACTGCTTGAAAGGACCTGGCCAATGAGTTAAATCCCCACGGACTACCAAGTAAAAACGCTTGTAGGGATCTCCTCTGCGTCCTAGCCTCTCTCATTTTATGCCTTCGCAGGTACTCTAGAGCAGATGGCATTGTGCCAAAATTGTACATAATAAAAGAAAAAAATTAAAAATTTGAATTTCCCGCCAGGGTACACTCATAAAAAAAATCGAAGAACTTCCGTTACATCTAGAAAATTTTTTCTTGAATTTTTGCCAAAGGTGACCTCGCCTTTGTTTCAAGAAATGGTTTTTGTGAAAGGCACCTTTTAAAACAAGAAAAAATATTTCTTGAAACAAGAAATTAAATTTCTTAAAACAAGAAATGGTTTTTTAGAAACCCTCCATGAAAAGAAGAAAAAATATTTCTTAAAACAAGAAAGGCGATTCTTGTTTCAAAGGTGCTTGTTTTCTTGTTTCAAGAAATTAAACTTTTTGTTTCAAGAAAGAGTTTTTTAGAAAGGCACCTTTTAAACAAGAAAAATTCTTTCTTGTTCAAATTTCCTTTCAAGAAATTTTATTTCTTGATTTCAGAAAAAATATTTCTTTAAAGGAAGTTTTATATTAACACTGAAACCCTAAAAATAAAATGTAACTTGGTTTTTTCTTTTGCATATTATATTTAATTACATTTAAAACATTTAACACTTAACAGTTAAACATTGTTAAATAACACATTTTTTACTTAAGAAAACATTATTATTACCCAAGGTCTGTTGAACTTCATATGACCTAAGGTGATCCATTTTCTTCGCCTTTCCTCATCTAGAAAAAAAGAGTTATTGGGATATCAATGATTTGTTTTTAGATAAACTTTTTTGAAATAATGTAATGTTAGTAATAGCCAAAATACAAACACGTTGGTCAGACGACCGAGAGAGAGGAGCAAAACAGGTAGAAAATGAAGGGTTGAAAATTGAATTTCAGAGAGAGAGGCACGGGAGAGACACGTACATGCATACATATATATCAGCGGTCGGCACACACATACGTTGACATTTTGTTTTATATTTGTGTGAGTAATTTGCACTGGGCAGCTCATCGATGTGTGTGTGCAGACCGCTGTTCTACGTTATACGTGTGCGAGCAGCGCGCCGGCAGAACAAAACCTTATGCTCACTTAATAGGGCGCTGCCGACCGCTGATAAATATTTACATACAGTCCTTTGCGCGAAGGGAGACCGAATGTAAGCAGGGCAGATCATGACAATTTTAAGAAGGAGAAGGGAGAAACGTCGCGATGCGTAGGTCAAGCGAGCGAGAGAGAGGAGCAGAATATGAAAGGGTTGAAAATCGGGTTTCAGATCGGGTGAGCCGCGTACATGCATATATATTTACATGCATACATAAGTATGTCAAACAAATACAACATATTTTTCTTACCGTAGAAGGTTTTAAAACAAAATTACAGCTTTGCCAAAACAAATTATTTGGCTGATGCAACTGCAGGTATTTTCACTCTGAAAAATAAATAAAATGCGAGTAATAAAATAAAGTTATTATAGAACTCTACACCCACAAATTTATGTACAAATTAGAGACCTGCACGATACGATGCCGATGCCGATTCCACGAGTAAAAGTAATCGTGTCAAACGATGCCGAGTATACTATATACGTAGCTCTTAGCTGAAAAACAATTCAACTAAATTGGTATAAGCTTGGTAAAGAAATTTGGAATTTATCATACATACAATTGTACGCGCGCTATACAAAAAATTATATATTCACATACCTTTGAATATTTGGAAAAAGGCATCACCTCTTATCCGCTTTAAGAAAAATTCTTTCTTGAATTTTTTCCATCAAGAAAGGTTTTTCAGTATTCAAAGGCAAATTTTCTAATAACAAGAATTTTTTTTTTCTATTTTCAAAGGTAGGCCGATTCAATGGCGAGATTTCCCAAAATTTAGAAATTAATTTTTATGAGTGTACATATTGCAGCCCTGAACAGCGGTTTGCCGCGGCTGCGTTGGTTTATTTTCATTTCTAAGTTGGCAAGAAATTTAAAAGCGAACCAAAATGCCGTCTGCTCTAGAGTACTTGCGAAGGCATAAACTGCAAGAGGCTAGGATGCAGAGGAGATCCTTACAAACGGTTTTACATGGTAGTCCATGGGGATTTAACTAATTGGTCAGGTCCTTTCAAGCAGTGGTCACAAGAATGCGGCCGCCCTGAGTAAATCCTTTGGCAATGTCGACATTATCGCGAATGAAACGGAAGAATATGGTGTCTTGCGCTGGTGACCTATGTTTATCCCTGAAAATTACCAACGCTTATTAGTTTAAATTAATAATAAACAAGAATGTTGTACTTTTTTACTTACATGGGTTCTTCTTCTTCACAGCAGGCGTTTTACCTGGCAAAAATATGACATTTTTCACGACAGTGATGCCAACTTTTTGCAAAAGGCGGCCTGTTTGTATTAATTTCTCAATAACTACAACTTCTTTTACCATGAAATTTTTACCAGAAATAAGTTTAATTTTTAACTACCTTGGAATAAATAACACAGGTCGACAAAATCAAGACTTTTTCTTGGCCCAAGAATAAACGCTACAAAACCTGAAAGAATTATAGCTGTAGATTACTACCTCATACTTGGAAACTTTCCAACACGTCGAAGTTTTTAGAAATCCGTGGTCAAAGTTCCAAATTTTCGATTTTTAGGCACTTTTTGCGGGTTAATAGTAAGAAAACCTGTCGTAGCCCAGAGCCACAATTTAGAGGAACTGGTACCTTGAACCTTTAACTTCAAGAGTGTCCAATCACAAAGCTGGGCGACCTCTATTTCCTTAGCTACAATGGATTTAACAGATGTACTTTTTGTCACTTTTTATACCCTTGCAGAGGGTATTATGATTTCAGTCAGAAGTTTGCAACGCAGTAAAGGAGACGTTTCCGACCCCATAAAGTATATATATTCTTGATCAGCATCACAAGACGAGTCGATCTAGCCATGTCCGTCTGTCCGTCTGACCGTCTGTCCGTCTGTCCGTCCGTCTGTCCGTCTGTCCGTCTGTCTGTTTCTACGCAAACTAGTCTCTCAGTTTTTGAGCTATCGGGATGAAACTTTCCCAAAAGTCTTCTTTCTATTGCAGGTAGTATATATGTCGGAGCCGACCGGATCGGACAACTATATCTTATAGCTCCCATAGGAACAATAGGAAAAAAAAAACTTTAAAAAATTCTAGCTTCGGTGTTTTTTAAAATATTACCTTCTACTTTTGGGGATGTTATTTTTTGAATATATCTGAATTTCGAATCAATTATTTAAAAAATCGGACTACTATATCATATAGCTGCCATAGGAACGATCGGAAAATTAATGGAAAAGTAATAGGAAATAAATTCTAGCTTCTTTGGATTTTATTGTATTATCTTCTACTCTAGGATATGACTCTTTTTAAATATTTCCGAATTTCAATTTTAATTTAATCAAAATCGGACGACTATATCATATAGCTGCCATAGGAACGATCGGAAAATTAATGGAAAAGTAATAGGAAATAAATTCTAGCTTCTTTGGTTTTTATTGTATTATCTTCTACTCTAGGATATGACTCTTTTTAAATATTTTCGAATTTCAATTTTAATTTGATCAAAATCGGACGACTATATCATATAGCTGCCATAGGAACGATCGGAAAATTAATGAGAAATATTAGAAAATTGAACATTTTTGCGATTTGTTAATTAATGGGAATGATCTGCAAGGGTATATAAGCTTCGGCTGGCCGAAGCTAGCTTCCCTTCTTGTTTTCATCTATAGTAGCCTGATATTTTCCTTGTTGAAATGAGACCCGTACACATACAATACATTAAAAATATCAGGCTACTATAGATGAAAAAAAGTGACAAAAAGTACTTCTGTAAAATCCATTGTAGCTAAAGAAGTAGAGGTCGCCCAACTTTGTGATTGGACAATCTTGAAGGTAAAGGTTCAAAGTACCTTTTCCGCTGAATTGTGGCTCTGGGCTACGAACGGTTTTCTTGCTATTAAGCCGCAAAAAGTGCCTAAAAATCGAAAATTTGGAACTTTGACCACGGATTTCTCAAAACTTCGACGTGATGGAAAGTTTCCAAGTATGAGGTAGTTCTCTACAGCTAAAATCCTTTCAGGTTTGGTAGCTTTTATTCTTGGGCTTTTTTTTTGTCGACCAGTGTAATTCGTTAACACAACATTTCGATAACTAACTCCGAAATTTGGTATTTTAAAGTTCTAGCTAATTGGAAACACTGCCAGGTTGATGGTTTGCCGACGGATTTTTGTATACCCTTGTAGAGGGTATTATAATTTCAGTCAGATGTTTGTAACGCAGTGAAGGAGTCGTTTCCGACCACATAAAGTATATATATTCTTGATCAGCACCAATAGCCGAGTCTATCTAGCCATGTCCGTCTGTCCGTCTGTCTATCTGTCCGTTTCTATGCAAACTAGTCTCTCAGTTTTAAAGCTATCGCGATGAAACTTTCCCGAAAGTCTTCTTTCTATTGCAGGTAGTACATATGTAGGAGCGAGCCGGATCGGACCACTATATCTTAAGGCTGCCATAGGAATATTCAAACAAATATAGGAAAATTCATTGTAACTTTGTCGGAAGTAGGCGTTTTGATTTTTGACAACTTAAAAACAAAAATTAAATAGGCACACTAAATCTGGAATCCCTGGGCCGAAGCTAGCTTCCTTTCTTGTTTAGCTAATTTTTTCGAGAGGTTTTATAAAAAGCATATTTTTAAATATAACCCGAAGTAGGTATAAAAATCGTAGTATGCAGGTAGTTCAAAAAATTCATTAGAGTTGTCTTAAATAAAGTTATATTTTTGGGAAACATTTGTAGGCTGGGTAATTTTATCAAAACGTCCGGCAAAATACGGGGTATTTAGAAACAGTCAAAAATGACGTCTGTGACACCGAGAATTGCTATTCGGGGGAAATTCGGTTGGAATGGATTTCTGTGACACCCCCGATAAATTATTTTTCAAATTTTGCAAGAAAAACATAAATTAAGTTTAAAACTTATTGGAAAATAGTCCAAATAAGTAAAATAAAATTCGATAATTATTGAATATTCGATATTAAGTGTATGCATCCAGCCCTAGTCGTTTTTCGGTACATTTTCCGAAAAAAGGAAATCTCCTGAGTTTTTGTGACACCAACGGTTTTGGTCGGTTGGTTTCTAAACCAACCGTCCCCAAATCCGTCGACGGCTTGTGTGACACCCCCGATAATCTGCCTGCACTCGGCGCTAGCAGAGACAAATTTCGGTCCGTTCTTTCCTTTTGCGCTTTACAATTATGTTCAGCTAGCAACCCAAATTTGGCCGTTATAACCTACCTTCGGCCAGCTGAAGCTTATATACCCTTGCCGATAAAGTAAATACCTATAGTTACACCCGTTACTCGTAGAGTAAAAGGGTTTATTGTATTCGTGCAAAAGTATGTAACAGGGAGAAGGAAGCGTTTCCGACCCTATAAAGTATATATATTCTTGATCAGGGTCACTAGCCGAGTCGATATAGCCATGTCCGTCTGTCCGTCCGTATGAACGCTGAGATCTCGGAAACTACAAAAGCTAGAAGGTTGAGATTTTACACACATATTCTTGGGATTCCTACGCAGCGCAAGTTTATTTCAGTCTAACGCCCACAATAGCCCACTAACGATTCTAAAATGTGTCTGGCGCCCACACCTTTAAAGATTTCCGAGAAGTATACATGCAATTTTGTTGTATATATTTATAAATCAAAAATCAAAACGCCTACTTCCTACAAAGTTACAATGTGTTTTCTTGTATTTGTTTGAATATTCCTATGGGAGCCGTAAGATATAGTGGTCCGATCCGGCTCGCTCCGACATATGTACTACCTGCAATAGAAAGAAGACTTTCGGGAAAGTTTCATCGCGATAGCTTTAAAACTGAGGGACTAGTTCGCATAGAAACGGACAGACGGACATGGCTAGATAGACTCGGTCGGAAACGTCTATAATACCCTCTGCAAGGGTATAAATATATTTGTATATAATGCAAGGAAAGCCTTTTTATACCCGTTACTGGTAAAGTAAATGGGTATATTCGTGCCAAAGTATGTAACAGCTAGAAGGAAGCGTTTTCGACCCCATAAAGTATATATATTCTTGATCAGGATCACTAGCCGAGTCGATCTAGCCATGTCCGTCTGTCCGTCTGTCTGTCCGTCTGTCCCTCTGTCTGTATGAACGCTGAGATTTTGGAAACTACAAAAGCTAGAAGGTTGAGATCTACCTACGCAGCGCAAGTTTATTTCAGCCGGACGCCACGCCCCCTCTAACGCCCACAATAGCCCACTAACGATTTTAAAATGTGTCTGGCACCCACACCTTTAAAGATTTCCGAGAAGTATACATGCAATTTTGTTGTATATATTTATACCTATCAAATTGTAGAGTGTTTTTCAAATCGGAAGCTGAGTGACGGGTATTAGATAGTCGGGACACCAACCCAACTATAGCGTTCTCTCTTGTTTGTAAATGAAAACCCTGATGAAATTTTTAAAAAGTCATACATGAAATCACCTATGACACAAGGTGACACGATGATGGATGTTCATAAGTGACATCCCATCAGACCAATTTTAAATGTCACTCGTAAAATCATACGTGACATGTCACGGGTGGTGACATCTCAAATAACAAATTCGTATAAGGCACTGGTGATATCACCGGTGACTTCGAAAAAATGTCATTTGAGTTGTTTCGAGTCAAAAAGCGGAACTCCCATAAAATTTTCCCAATATGGCTTCATGAGTGCGTCACAAGGGACAAATTACCTGTCACCGGTGATTAACCTGGTGATGGGTGTTTATGTAGAAGGTATGTATGAGTATAGTTCCGGGGGGAGGGCGGTCGATGGATTACAAGCCACTTAGCACATCTCCTTCTCGAGTCCATGCTTCAAGAACATTAGCTTTGAAACGCTGTTGCCATCGATTTCGCGGTATTCCACCAGGGCCACCATGCCGTCGTAGTCCATCGACTCGCCGGTGAAGAACTGGCCTCATCCGCCTCCTCGGCGGAGGCGTTGGCTCCAGCCAGTACGATTTCATCGCCGGTGCGGATGATCAGCTTGACCTTGTGAGGAGTGAGCAGGAATAACTGCATGGAGACCTGCCAGTTTCTTATTACGTAACTAATTCGCGTAGTAACGGAAATGCAGGGGAAGAGAGTTTGGAGAAAGCATTTAACGAGAGAGGGGAGAGAGTTGGGAGAGTACGAGGAGGGAGAGTTGGGAGAGTACGAACGCAAAGAGAGTTTGAAGAAACGGAGCGGAGGGAGGCGTCAGAGCGAGACGGCACTAGTCTGAACGAGAGATAAGAGAGCGCAGGCGTGCCGTGAGCAAGTGGACTTTAGTGTATTGCCGTGCGCAGAGGGCGAAAGGTCGAACGGTAAAACCGCGAACTTTGGTGTGGTGCGCAGAGAGCGAAAGGTCGAACGGTAAAACCGCGAACTTTAGACCCTAAATTGGAGAGGCGCGAGTTCTTGGGAAAAAAATGAACTTTGGTTTTTTAGTACCATAATTATAGTCTTGGTTACAGCTTCTGACCTTCTGTCCGCTATTAAAATAAACACCCACCCGGCTATAGCGTTCTTTTTTGTTTTTAGCTAATTTTTTCGAGTGGTTTTATAAAATAAATATAACCCGAAGTAAATATAAAAATTGTAGTATGCAGATAGTTCATAAAATTCATTAGAGTTCTCTTAAATAAAGTTATATTTCTGACAAACATTTTTAAGTTGATTAATTTTATCTAAACGTCCGGCAAAGTACGGGGGATTTAGAAACCGTCAAAAATGACGTCTGTGACACCGAGATTTGCTGCTCGGGGGAAATTTGGTTGGAATGGTTTTCTGTAACACCCCCGAATAACTACATTTACTGTATAAGTTATACAAGTTTTCAAAATGAGTGATTCATTAATGCATTCATGCAGACCTCTAAAGCATGTTTATTCTATAGGATGCCTTGACTTATTTAAAATTTGACAACATTTAGTAGTAGAAAATAATCCTTAAAAAAAACGATTTTATTGGTATAAATAATCCGAAAAAATCCTCATGAAAACGCTTTGGATTCCATGAATTAAAAAAATAGTTCCATTTACGATTTAATTTTTTACAATTGGTTTTCCATTAGAGAAATAATGAAAATTTTCGGATTTTTAACTTTGGTGAGAAATTTCAATGACATGGGCAATGGTTGACAATGAAGACTATTTTTTTAGCAATGTCGATTACGTTATATTACTTATTAATTCTTTCTGACAGTTTACTACTACAACAAAAGAGGAAGCTAGTCTAAGCCTATATATCCTAGCAGATTATTCCTATTAACTTACAGAAGTATTATATTTAGGTTTACTTGCGTATATGTTACAAGCAATTAATATTCCAGCTGCTCTCGTATTATTTTGGCATTAATTTTTGTATCCCTCCTATGGCACCTTCATCACTATGGACGGCAGTCCATGTAGTGACGAAGCGCACAAGGAAAGTGTGCGAAGGCGACTACTATATATAGCCGCAGAATTGAAAATCTGCTGTGATGGTCCGACCATAATGAGTGATACACCAATTGAAAGGTATCCCAAAAACTAACAGGATTGCTTACGAACATTGTAAGAAAATCAATTGGCTTGGGAGAGAGAGCTGAGAAAGTAGAAAAGTGATAAGTTCGAATTTTTGAGCTGTTGGGGCCGGTGGGGATAAATGCCCCCACGCAATGTTTTAGTTATTATACCCGTTACTCGTAGAGTAAAAGGGTATATTGTATTCGTGCAAAAGTATGTAACAGCTAGAAGGAAGCATTTCCGACCCCATAAGGTATATGTATTCTTGATCAGGGTCACTAGCCGAGTCGATATAGCCATGTCCGTCTGTCCGTCTGTCTGTCTGCCCGTCTGTATGAACGCTGAGATCTCGGAAACTACAAAAGCTAGAGGGTTGAGATTTCCCACACATATTCTTTGGCTTCCTACGCAGCGCAAGTTTATTTCAGGGCGTTCACGCCCTCTATAACGCCCACAATCGCCCATTAACGATTTTAAAATGTGTCTGGCGGACACACCTCTTAAGATTTCCTAGAAGTTTAAATGCAATTTTGTTATGTATATTTATACCTATCGAAATGTAGAAGACATTTTTTAAATCGGACCAATCATTAAAAAGTAATACGCAATCAAAAAATATTATATATCCATCTCCCTCGCACTCCCTTTAGCCGAGTGACGGGTATTAGATAGTGGGGACACGAACCCGACTATAGCGGTCTCTCTTGTTTTTCTTTTAAAAATACCCATCGAATGAGGGGCCATATGATAAAATCCGACAAAAGTTATAGCCAAAAGAAGATTTTCTTCTTCTTCCCAAAATGAAAATTTAACTCTGTTTGTCAGTTTGTCTGTCTGTCTCAAAACGTTGGTTAAAGTCCTGGAAAATGTATATGGTGTTTAGCGGGAAAACAGCTATAAATAGCGAAATTTTGGAAGGCCGTAACTTCTGTACTACTAAAGCTTACACTATACCTCGTTGTAAAGGTATTTTGAAATACTCTAAACGCTTTCTGAGCGACATGAACAAATAACAGTTAATTTGATTTCCAGATATGTTGAAATGCATATACTTTGTGGACAAGAGTAAAAAGAACGTTATTTTTGACGTTAAAAACAAAATATCACAGTAGTCTTTTTAAAATAAAAATCTCAAATAATGATTATTTACGGTCTGGTCTCTGGTCCCTGGTCTAAATACAACATTTTAAAAACTATACCAAAATAAAAATTTTTTAAAAATTATTTTTTACCTCTTTTTTAATTTTTTAAAAAAAGGCTCTAACGAAATACACTTTCTAATATTTTCTTATTTGGCACGCTGGAATAGAAAATGCCTGTGAAGGGAAAATAGCTGGAATAGTTGTCAAGGGCGGGCCGAATCAGAAAATATTAGAAAGTATATTTAATGACGAGTGTAATAATTTTTCGTCACAAATGTTGATATCAGAATTTTTGCATGTTGAAGTCAAATGTCGATCGTAGTGGTTAAAGGTAGCTTCCTGGGGCGTTGCGGCTGTTGCAAGAAGCCGGTGGCGAGCTGTGGGGGAGATATAAAACACTCGGCGATCGCGACGATAGGAAAAAGGGAGAACACTTGACTTGGTTTCGGGATATGGCGCGGACCGGCCGGGCGATATATTTAATTCAATTGGTACAAGAGAACTAAACTTAAGCTAATTGAGCTGATTTCCTAGAAGTTTAAATGCAATTTTGTTATGTATATTTATACCTATCGAAATGTAGAAGACATTTTTTAAATCGGACCAATCATTAAAAAGTAATACGCAATCAAAAAATATTATATATCCATCTCCCTCGCACTCCCTTTAGCCGAGTGACGGGTATTAGATAGTGGGGACACGAACCCGACTATAGCGGTCTCTCTTGTTTTTCTTTTAAAAATACCCATCGAATGAGGGGCCATATGATAAAATCCGACAAAAGTTATAGCCAAAAGAAGATTTTCTTCTTCTTCCCAAAATGAAAATTTAACTCTGTTTGTCAGTTTGTCTGTCTGTCTCAAAACGTTGGTTAAAGTCCTGGAAAATGTATATGGTGTTTAGCGGGAAAACAGCTATAAATAGCGAAATTTTGGAAGGCCGTAACTTCTGTACTACTAAAGCTTACACTATACCTCGTTGTAAAGGTATTTTGAAATACTCTAAACGCTTTCTGAGCGACATGAACAAATAACAGTTAATTTGATTTCCAGATATGTTGAAATGCATATACTTTGTGGACAAGAGTAAAAAGAACGTTATTTTTGACGTTAAAAACAAAATATCACAGTAGTCTTTTTAAAATAAAAATCTCAAATAATGATTATTTACGGTCTGGTCTCTGGTCCCTGGTCTAAATACAACATTTTAAAAACTATACCAAAATAAAAATTTTTTAAAAATTATTTTTTACCTCTTTTTTAATTTTTTAAAAAAAGGCTCTAACGAAATACACTTTCTAATATTTTCTTATTTGGCACGCTGGAATAGAAAATGCCTGTGAAGGGAAAATAGCTGGAATAGTTGTCAAGGGCGGGCCGAATCAGAAAATATTAGAAAGTATATTTAATGACGAGTGTAATAATTTTTCGTCACAAATGTTGATATCAGAATTTTTGCATGTTGAAGTCAAATGTCGATCGTAGTGGTTAAAGGTAGCTTCCTGGGGCGTTGCGGCTGTTGCAAGAAGCCGGTGGCGAGCTGTGGGGGAGATATAAAACACTCGGCGATCGCGACGATAGGAAAAAGGGAGAACACTTGACTTGGTTTCGGGATATGGCGCGGACCGGCCGGGCGATATATTTAATTCAATTGGTACAAGAGAACTAAACTTAAGCTAATTGAGCGCTGTGCTTCAGAGCGCTGTGTAGAGATTCCGGGCGCGGGAAGGCGGGAGAGCGGGAGAGCCTGGAAGTAGGCATTCCCAACGAGGGAAGAGCGGGCACTGGAAGATCGGGGGAAGCGGCGTAAACATTCCGGCCCCCTTGCAATCACTAGCGTTGCAACGAAGCCACACGTGTCATCTAGGATTGATTGCAGGCGCCGGACAGGATCCACCCGAATGCCGTCCTCTGGGCCACTGGGAGTCCCTTGTCGACCAAGTGGAAGCCAGGTCGGATGACCTTGCCGGCGCCAGCGCTTGGCGAGGGGGAGTATGGATTCAGCCATCTCGGATAGCAATAGAGCTCCACACAGCTCTTGCCTGGGAAGCGACACAGTTTTGACTGGCGCCACGCGCGTCTTGGCCGTAAGAAGATGCACTAGCGTCATGTGCCCCATTTCTACGCGCACATAGATCGCAGCACCATACGCCTTTTGAGAGGCGTCACAGAATCCATGATGCTCTACTCGGAACTCTGGGCGGAAGAAAACCCATCTGGGAAATTGGTATCTATCTCGAGAAAATCGGCGTTTAAAAGATGATCGGTTTCGATTTGAACCAGAACTACTTTATGGTTTAAGGTTCACTTCCTCAATGAAAAACCAGCCGAATCGAGGACACTCTGCAACTCGCGAATGGTAAGGTGAGCCTCTTCTGCAGAGTCAGCTCCCGAAAGGACATCATCGACTTACATGCAACAACGAATTACTTTACTCACCCCTGGATGGGTTAGTTGCACGTCGGTCGCCAGCTTTTGCAGGACCCGAAGACCCGAAAGCTCAAAATATCGAATGTATGCTTCTCTATTGCGGAATAAGATACGTTGGAACGCTGTCTGCTTCGGATCTACCCAGATCTACCGGTACATTTTCTCGATATCAGCACTGTACACAAATCGGAAATATCGCCCCTTCAGGATCTGGATGGTTAGTTCGGACTGTAGGACCGGGCCAGCATGAAGGATATCATTTAAGCTGACCACATTGTCTGAAGGAGGCGTTGAATACCACTCGATGTTTGGTGGTCGTACTTTCCGGTTTTAACACCGCGTGGTGTGGAAGATGAAAATACGCTGAATCGTGGGTAGGAAGGACTTATCTCATGTGGTTGAGGTCGAGATATTCTTGAATCACTGAGTCGTACTTGGATTTTAGCGTACTGTCCCTTTTTAGCCGCTGCTCGTTTCTTAAGAATTGAGCCAACGCCAGGGATCTGGAATGTCCTAGGGAGCATTTCATGTTCTCAGGATCTCGAAAGGGAAGACTCACGACATACCTGCCGGTATCGTCTTTTGTGGTCCGAAGGAAATTATCCTCACAGATCACGTCGGCTTCTTTTGCCACCTTTACTGGCAGATCGATCCTCAACCTCCCAGAATTTGGTGAGGAGTTTATCGAGGGACGCTTCGTACGTGTGCAACATGCGTAGAAAAGGATGAAATTCGATCTTGCCTCGGAGCGGGTACAGGTCCTGTTAGAATCCAGCCAAAAATGGTCTCTTGACCGAGAAGAGGGCCACAGATATTCGCTCGGGTGGCGCTTAGTAGAACGGATGGAAGTATATCGGCCCCGATTAGAAGATCTAAATGTGCGCTCTCATAAAACTTTGGATCCACTAGTGGAAGTTTGGGAAGATCTCGCAGGAAATGTTGAGGAAGCGGACATGAGGGAAGATTTCCGGCTATTTGCGGAAGCACGTAGGCAGTGGTGTTTAACTGCAAGCTAGGCCGGGTCGGAGAACGGATCGTAAATTGACAGAGCTTTTTGGTCTCAGCGGAGACCGTTTGATTAAGCCCTGAGACCTGTGCTTGGATAACCTGGAACGGCAGCTTAATCAGGTTGAAAAGGCGCTCAGTAATGAAGGTCGCCTCAGATCCGGAGTCTATTAAGGCTCGCGCTTGGTAGTTGGAACCCTGATGGCATATATTAATTATGGCGGTGCCTAGGAGGACTGACCAAGAGACCGCCGCAAAATAATTTTGAAGTGTTGGCTGCGTGCCACTGGCAGCCGAGGGACCAGGAGTATTTGGTCTGGATTTGGGCATTAGCGTTGGATTTGCGCGCGCTGGGGATGGGCTGCCTCGGTGTAGGAGGGTGTGATGGCGGACGCGGCACGTGAAGCAGTTATGTGCGCTTTCGCAGTCGCGTAGCTGATGTGTCCGCGCAAAGCAGTTCAAACACAGCTGTTTCCGTTTAAAATAGGCCATGCGTTGGTCGACCATCATCCGGAGAAACTGGGCGCATGTGCGTATAAGATGGTTTTCTCTATTACAGAGATCGCACCCTCTAAGTTGTCTAGGTGTTACCCTTGCCTCATAAGAATTTATTCTCCGAGACGCCGAGTTGGATGTGGATGCCCTGGGCTGAGTCTGACTAGAACCTGATGGTCGAACATCATCTATGGCTTCTAGTGTTCTGTGACGCTCTGTTAGGAAAACGTTCAGCTCATGCCACGTAGGGATCCTGACTTTGTTATGAAGCGAGTGCTCCCATAGGGAAGCGTGTACTTTGGGAGTTTGGATGAGCACATATACACCAAGAGGCAATCCCAAGTTTCAACCTGAATACCGGACATTTCTAACGCCGTAAGGCACACCTGGATGGTACTTTGAAGTTCTTTCAAAGCTGACCCAGACTCCTGTGTGACGGACGGCACATTGAAGAGTATCTTTAATTGACTGTTTACTAACAATCGCTTGTTTTTTAAACGCTGAGTGAGGTTATCCCACGCTAACCGAAAGCCATCGTTAGTAAGAGGTGAATCTGAAACTATATTGTGAGCGTCGCCCCTCGTTTTGGTATTAAGGTGAAATAATTTCTTGACTGGAGTGAGTCTGGGATTGTTGATATAAATTGCCGTGAATAGATCCCTAAAGGTTGGCCAACAAAGATAATCGCCGGTAACGCACGGCGGAAGGTGGCAGCCTGATGGAATGTATGTCTGAGGAGGATCCGCTGGTGAGGAGGTAGATTGAAGAATTTTCGGAGTTTGCGCTATTTGGTCTGCTTTGGTCAGCTCGCTTTCTCCGGCTGCTACAAGGCACGCGGTAAATGCATCGTACTCTTTTTTGATGCGGACCCATACTTCTCGGATTTCGTCTCGGCGAATATTGAGGATGGATAACGCAGGAGGGACCGCCGAGGGAATATTTAATAAATTGGTTTAGGGCGAGTTCGACAGCCGCTGCAACCATTTTTGTGCTGGCTCGCGTGGTTCTTTCGATGGGAGAAGGAGCCTTTTTGGAAGGTGGCGTCTTTACCTTTTTAGGTGTGGGCGTCCTTACAGTGATTTTTGGTATTTTCGGTGATGGAGCAGGGGATAGTTTGTTAGAACTTTCCCTATACATACCAAACTAGGATGCTGTTAGGATGGAATGGGCGCGCTGATATTTCGGACAAAAATCAGAGAAACAAATTACGGACCCACTTATGGACTGGGGGAAGTAGGGTATCGACCGGCTAAAATAGTCGATATGCGTGGCTGAATTATTGTGAAAATATTCCCCAGGCTTTTGGTGGAACGATGAAACCAGAATGGAAAAAATACCCAAAAAATACTAAAAAAAAATAAAATACGGAACAATAATGTACTTGATGAAGTATCTTTCGTTTAGTATTTTATAGGGGGGGTGGCTGGCCGAATTAGGATGGGTTTGGATGTCCCCGGCAGTGTATGGAGATTGTGAGTATTTTTCTCTATTTAAAAAAAATATTCGGAGACAAACAAAAATACTTTGCAGTGGTATGCGGATGGTATTTTTTGTAAATTTTCTTTTTTCTCCCCAAAAGAAAAATAAATCATATAGATATATGGATATATAGAAATACCAAACTCAATAAATAAATAAAAATACTGGAATGGACGCGGTAACTAGTTAATTCGGACGCAAACCGGGAACAATGTTAATAAATTGATTGCACTGGTTTCTGCGATGTCGACAGAATTTAATTTAATTTTTTGGAACTCTAGCGATAAGGGATTTTTTTTGTAAATTAAATTTTCATTTTTTAATTCTCATTAGCAATTCAGGAATGCGCGGGAATTTGGAGATTTCACGTCGGCTTTGGAAATTTATTTTATATATATTTATGGATGGCCGACGGAAATACTTCGATGTTCGGGATTGGGTGTATATGTAGAAAAAATATGTGTGGATGTATGGATGTAATATACATATGTGTAATATATGTATGTGGAATATGTTTTATCCCTTTAGTTCTGGCGTGGTGACACATGACAAATTCATTAGGCCAAACGAACGGCCGCTGCCGACGTCAGCAGAGAAGTCGGCGCAGCGTAGAAGACTGCGGACGAAATCTATCGTGCAAGAAAGGGAAGCCGTATTCATATATTGCTCTCTCTTTTTCTGTCTTATAATCTGCCTGCACTCGGCGGTAGCAGAGACAGATTTCGGCAAGTCCGTCATTCTCTTTTGCGCTTAACCGTTATGTTCAATGCCCACTTCCTCGTCTAAGCTCAACCAAAAACACACGCGTAGTTCTTAATTATTTCGCAGCTTTATTGGGTCTAATATTCACAGAGCGCACGAGGCGCCATTTGCTTTTCACATCTTGTTCACCAAAAGAAGGAGGGGAAAGGGAATCAAGGAATAAGGGAACAGAGAGAAAGTAAAGAGACCAGGCAGCCGGGCTGTCAAAATTCTCATTTTGGCGCTGCTTGAAGCGTTGCCACCTGGCCGACTATCGAAAGCCCAAGGTTCTCGGCCGCTTTCGTTACATTACCCCCCTCTCAGACTCGAGTCTCCTGGCCGAGTACGGCTGGACTTGGCCTCGGTATGCGGCCAATCGGTTGACATGGACGGTCCTGGTGGCACGCTTCCCTGGTAGTCGTATCTCGTATACTAGGACGGCGGGTCCAATCCAATCAGACTGCAGCTTTGGGCATCGGCCCACTCTTCGTGTAGGGGAGTAGAGCCAAACCTCTTCTCCATCGGCGAATTCAACTGGATGCGATCGAAGGTCGTAGCGTAACTTGTTAACGTTAGCGGCTGCCATCAAGTTTCGTCGTCCAATTGTTCCACGTAGGCGGGATAACTATACGGATGAGGGGATGGTCGTCCTACAGCAGTTCGCTCGGTAGCCGAAGTTCCCGTCCCAGCATCAGTAACGACGGTGAAAACCCAGTTGCCTCATGCGGAGCAGAGCGATAGGCCCAGAGAGCTTCCAGCCATTTGGTGAAGTAGCACTTCACCACAGCGATGTAGCGATTCCCATTAGTGGCAGAGGACCGAGTATGTCGATCGCAAGTCGTTCAAATGAAGCACCTAGGACGCGGAGTTGTAGTTGGCCCACTGTACGGCGAGTAGGTCCTTTTCTGGCATTGCATTCTGTACAGCGTGCGCACCAAAGGGCTACGTCAGCAGTCTGTACGATCCAAAAGTAACGTTGCTTGAGCTTGGCGACTGTCTTCTTGATCCCGAAGTGTCCGCCGGTGGTAGAGTTGTGAGCGCTGCGCAGAGCTTCTTCCTGAAGAAAGCGAGGTACTACCAAGGCTTCGCCCGCTGTTTTGGTTTTAATCATTAGAAGACCCCTTTCCATGAAAAGGTGTTCGAACCAGTGCCAATACGCTTCTGTCTCGGGGCTCTCACTCCATGTTGTGGGTTTAGTTGGTCGTTCTCCTGTTTTTAACCACTGCGGAATCAACGACAAAGTGGGATCTTTTTACTGGCTGATAGCAACGTTGACGGGTAGGGCCTGAACAAAATCCCTTGACCATCGTGACCAGTGTGGATCTCCAGGTAGGTCCGGAGAATGGCCGACGTTCGAAGGTCGCTGGCGCGTTGGTCAGACCAAACGGCATAACGGTTAATTCAAAAGGACCGGCATCACACGTAAAAGCGGTCTTAGCTCTTGAGGCATTGTCCACTTCCCCCTGCCAGTAACAGCTCCGAAGGTCCATTGTGGAGAACCAACAGGCGCCGTGCATTGTGGTTAAGATGTCATCCATCCTTGGTAGGGGATAAGAATCCTTGATGGTGATATCGTTTAGACGTCGATAATCCACACAGAACCGGGTGGAATCATCCTTTTTCTTTACTAAAACGACCGGTGAGGCCCACGGGCTCGTGGACGGGAGAATTATGCCTCTTCGCCTCATGTCGGTCACCAGTTCTTCCACTTCGGCCTTCCTCGCCAGTGCAAGACGACGCACTGGTTGCTTGATATGCCCGGAGTCGTCATCGCTTCGGGCAAACACTCGCTGGAAGCGGTTTATCAAGGCCGTCCACTTGGTGCGAAGAGGGGGTGGCAACTCGGGGGGCACTTCCCCATTGTGGGAAGTTGCTTCATCATTTCCGTCTTGATCCTGAGTGGTTTCCAGAACCTCTACTGCTTCCACTTGTCCCACAATTGTTTGCGCAGGGAGAAGATACGTGTGCGCGCTGAGACTCACTAGATTCAGTGTGCTGGTGTTGGTCGTGGTGTCCAGCTGAATTCTTCCTAGTAAAATTTTTGGGGGCAATTGGGAGTGAGCTCCACGTTCTAACAGGGAGGCGGGCAGCTGCTCCTCCGACATGCATTGAACTGTTAAGTGGGTGTCGCTATATGGCAGGATGCTACTGGGCGCGGTCGAATAAAGTAGATTTCCCTGTTCCGTAGTCGGGGCATATAGCGGCAAGGATCCCCACGGAAACCGTAACTGAATATCTTTCAAGTCTACGGTTGCCTTATTTGCAGCAGAAAGTCCATGCCTAACAGGCGGCGATTCGTGCGGTTGCCACAAATTTCTCGGCTGATGGTCCCTGCAGAGTCACTCGGCAAGGTGCACTGGATAGTCGCTTTGGCGTATCCCGCTCGTTTAGGAGGGATACGGCGGCACCAGTGTCGACTATCAGCCGTGTAGGATGTTTCTGTAAGAAGATCAAACAATGTAAGTGTTGGCCTCCAACGGCACAACAGGTATACGTAGCTTCGGCGGGCATAGACTGGCTCCCGCGATGGTCATATTGTACAGGGTTTGGAGTTGTCCGTTTCGCCGCGGTTGACGGCATTAGTGGCATCTTTCCGGATGGTGTTCAGGGGGTGTTCAGCAAACAATCGGCCCAAGACGGTGTCCACGGGGTGTGCGTTCAGTTCCTCTCCTTCTGCAAGCGGAGGCGTTAGTTTCCCATAGGGCTCGGCGGCGACGGCATCTCGGATGGAACCGGTTTCTATTGGAGCGGGCGGCGGTTTGTAGGCGATCTCGCCGGACGGCGGCTCCGGGGCAAGCTGCAAACTCGTTGGTCTCTATTTCTCTATTTCATGAGATTGAGCGGCACTTTCTTTGGGCGGCGGCAGTAAGGGAAAGGGGGCCACGATGGCTTCGACTCCACTTGGAGGAGCATTTAGTCGGGCGCCGGGTTGCTTGGTTGCAACGGCTGCGAGCGGACTGCCTGCGTTTCGTCGTAAGGTGGGCCCGTTCTGGCAGCTACTTGGCGGGGAGGTCTCGACTGTTGGGAACCCGTCGGTCTGCGTGCTGTGCGGGTATTCCGGTTCGCTGTAAGCTCGGAGTCCGTGGACTGCGCGGCTCTCTCTTCGGGCGACGGCTCTTGGGGCAAGGGGGCCACGAAGGCTTCAACTCCATTTGGAGGAGCATTAAGTCGGGTGCCGGGTTGCTCGGTAGGCGGTGGCAACGAGTGGAGGTGCGGCGGGGCGTTACAGGTGTTGGAAGTGGATTCAGTAACCCGGGCAGGTGCAGTGAGTGATTGAGGGTGAGCCTGAGACGTACGGTGGTAGTTGAACCGCCGTTGGGCAATGGGGGTGGGGGGGGGGGGGGGTTAGAGCGGCGCACTGGGGCCAACGGTGTTGACGGTAAACCTCCGCCCCGAGAGGCTGACGGTAGCTAGTTTCCCGGTAGTGGCGCGCAGTTAGTTGAAAACACCGGTCGTCTCGGGCTCTAGCTCGCTGATCCTCCCGTTCTCCTTCCGGAAGAGGCTAGGCGATCTTCTACGGTTTCGGCAGCAAAGTTCATTACTGCGGCGGCTGGACGTCGTCGGCACTGAGCTTCAATGCGGCAGGACATATCGAGGGCATCTGTTAGAAAGCGCGGGTGGCTGCTAATAATAGGGACTTGGTATCCCGTCTCGCGTGTACCGTCCATAAAACCCTGCACGATGATGCTGTTGTAGGTGGCGGTTGGTAACTCCCCAAATACAGCTGTGCCCAGGCGTTCCAGCTCCAGGGAAAAATTCTCGAAAAACTCTCGTGGTCCCTGCATGGGATTGTGGGATTATATTCCTTTATTATTTAACACTTATATATAGACTAACATAAAGTAGTACAGACAACAAGAGTAGGGGCTGTGATTGTGCGGTATTATTGCAAGGTATTGCTTCGCGCAACTGTAGCCACCTAGGCTGAAGTTTCTCTCCTCTCCCTCTCGATGCGACGCAGCGTTCGCAGTACACACGCTGCGTAGGCTGCCGTCGCTTCCCAATTCTCCTCACTCAACAGCATGAGGGGCACAAAAGTTTCAGGCTGAACTCTTACCCCGGTGGTCTCCTCTAGCCTTTGGCGATCGTAGCCAAAACGACGACATTCGAAGAGGACGTGATGAGCGTCTTCGACAATCCCACTGCCGCACTCTGGGCAACCTTCCTCAGTGTCGTGTCCGAAGCGCTTAAGATAGCTCCGGTAGCAACCGTGTCCACTCAACGCCTGCGTGAGGTAGAAGTCGACCTGACCGTGCTTCCTGTTTACCCATGGCTCTATGTTGGGGATGAGCTGGTGGGTCCAGCGTCCCTTGCTGGAGCTGTCCCAGGCCACCTGCCAGTTGTCGACGCTCTGCATCCTGACACACCTCTTCACCTCCGCCTTGGATATTTCTCCTTGGCCTCCCGTCCTGAAAGCGCTCGCTATTCTGACAGCACACAGTCGATACGTCGTGTTGACGCCTCGCATATAGCTGCCAACAGCCGTGGCCTTGGCCCATACCGGAGCAGCGTACAGCAGCTGCGACTTGACTATGGTCGCGAGGAGCCTGCGTCTGTCCTGCTTTGGTCCCCTGGTATTCAGCAGGATCCTGCAGAGAGATCCCGTGGTCTCGCTTGCCTTCTTGTTAACGAACCTTAAGTGCTCCCGATAGGATAGGCGGGTGTCCAGCATGACATGAGATCGTCGTCCCTCCGATCTGAATCTGCGCCGACTCTACTGCTTTCCTGCTTGATATCAGCACCGCTTCTGTTTTGTGTGAGGCCAGCTCTAGGCCTGCCACTGAGAGCCACTCCTCCACTGCTCGAATTGCGCAGTTTGCAGCTGCTTCCACGGCGGCAACTTCCTTGGCCACCACAACCAGAGCCACGTCGTCTGCGAAGCCAACTATCTCAGTGCTGCTCGACAGTGGAAGCTTCAGAACTCCGTCATACATCGTGTTCCAAAGCAGTGGGCCCAGTACCGAACCCTGAGAGACTCCGGCTGTCACTTCGTATGTCCTGGGGCCCGCCGAGGTTTCTAGGACCAGCTCCCTCTTGCTGAGGTAGCTGTGCACTACATTCAGCCGGTACTCGGGTATGTTGAAGGACCCTAGTGGCCAGTGTCCTCCCCCAATCGGCCGAGTTAAAAGCGTTCCGAATGTCAAGCGTGACCACTAGACAGTATTTCTTCGTCCCGCCTTTCCATCTGGTACCAGCGATGGCTTTAGCGGTAATGCTTGTGACCCTCTCTATAGCGTCCAGGGTCGATTTCCCTTTCCGGAAGCCGTATTGATTGGACGAAAGTCCCCCGGCACCTTCCATTGCTGCATTCAGTCTCGTAGCTATGACCCTTTCAAAGACCTTGCCTATGGTGTCCAGCAGGCAGATGGGTCTATATCAAGACGCTTCACCCGCTGGTTTCCCTGGCTTCGCTAAGAGCAGGAGCTTTTGGCGTTTCCACCTGACGGGGAAGGTCCCTTCCAGCAGACACCTGTTGTAGAGCGATGCTACCGCATCCGGATGGAGGGTTAGCAGCCGGTGTGCGTACTGATTGTAAAGTATTCGCGTATGGCGGCTGTCAGGGAGTTGTATGAGCTGAGAGTGGCTTCTGGTAGGGTAGCGTGAAAGCGCTGAGCTCGCCCACGCAGACTCGTATACAACTTTCTGTACTTCTTCCTCTCTGACCAGTGGTATTCTTCGGCCATGTCGTCAAGTAAGCGTTGAAATTCGGGCCAGGGACGTGTTCCATCGGAGGTGAGGGGCGGCTCTGTATCCGACACCTCCAGAATTCCCCATTGTGAGGTTATGTCTTTGACTGGACGATGGACAGCCATCGATGCGGTCCCTGGGATGCCGTCCATTCTCCGTGGAAACACCTGCTGCGACTGTCCTGAACCGGCATTGGCCATTATAGCTAAGCACGGGGGGCTGACCATGCCCAGCACGGTCCTCTCGAACGTCGCCCACATTTGTTCGAACTTCTGCTCGAACTTGAGGTTGAGCGACTGATCCAGCGCATCCAATTTTTGTTTGATCAGGCGGAATGAGTGGTTAATGGCGCGGCCCACTGCATCCAGCGTGGCAGCTCCATCCTGCGGATCTTCTAAACTACACCCTGCTGGCGATGCCTGACGGCGGTGGCGGGCAGAATTCTTAGGCATTTTGACGCGGGTCAGGGTTCTCGCAAACCCTTGTGACCCCACACCTGACACCAATGTAACGATTTTGCCGCCGTGGAAGGGATCTTGTCACGGAAAGCCGAGCGGAACTTCTTTTTAGATCGGTGCGCGGTCACGATCCCGTCAATGCCCACTTCCTCGTCTAAGCTCAACCAAAAACACACGCGTAGTTCTTCATTATTTCGCAGCTTTATTTGATCTAATATTCACAGAGCGCACGAGGCGCCATGTGCTTTTCGGATCTTTTTCACCAGAAGAAGGAAGGGAAAGGGAATCAAGGAATAAGGGAACAGAGAGAAAATAAAGAGACCAGGCAGCCGATGTGCATAAAGTTAGCAGTGCAACTTTTGATTTTCAAAAATTTTTTTTTCCTATAATTTGCCGTTAATTATCCGTAAATTATTCGTGAAAGAAAAAAATTTGCCGCTCAATTATTTTAAAAGTTATTGGATGCTCTGCTAACTTGATATCAAGTTAGCAGTGCACTTTCTCAATCTTTGACTTTTCCAACATTTTTTTTCCAGAAATTTGCCGTTAATTATCCGTAAATTATTCGTGAAAAAATCAAATTTGTCGCTCTTCTCTAAATATTTTTTTTTGTAAATAATGTTATTGCTCTGCTAACTTGATATCAAGTTAGCAGTGCACTTTCTCAATCTTTGACTTTTCCAACATTTTTTATTTCCAGAAATTTGCCGTTAATTATCCGTAAATTATTAGTGAAAAAATCAAATTTGTCGCTCTTCTCTAAATATTTTTTTTTGTAAATAATGTTATTGCTCTGCTAACTTGATATCAAGTTAGCAGTGCACTTTCTCAATCTTTGACTTTTCCAACATTTTTTTTTCCAGAAATTTGCCGTTAATTATCCGTAAATTATTCGTGAAAAAATCAAATTTGTCGCTCTTCTCTAAATATTTTTTTTTGTAAATAATGTTATTGCTCTGTTAACGTGATATCAAGTTAGCAGTGCACTTTCTCAATCTTTGACTTTTCCAACATTTTTTTTCCAGAAATTTGCCGTTAATTATCCGTAAATTATTCGTGAAAAAATTAAATTTGTCGCTCTTCTCTAAATATTTTTTTTTGTAAATAATGTTATTGCTCTGTTAACGTGATATCAAGTTAGCAGTGCACTTTCTCAATCCTCGACTTTTCCAACATTTTTTTTTTCAGAATTTAGTTTTAGAGTTTATTTATATGTAAAATATTCGTAAAAAAACAGTTTGTTTTTATATATTTATTTCAGTTTATTATATAGTTACAACGAATTATAACAGTTAGTAACATAAGACCTTAATCTAATTATAAATTAAAAAAGCTTTAAAGTTTTGCATATATAAGCAATTCTGGCTTGACCATATTATTTTTGGGACTATAAGGCTTTTTTTGTAAATCGTCATAAACTGTCCAATGTGCGTTCCTTCGTGCAAAAGCCTTATAATGACAAACAGTGTCGGTTACTTTCGTTGTAACTGATGGCCCTACAAAATCCACAAACCCTACCAATTCATACATTGCATCACATTTGGGACTTTTAAAAGTAGTAGGTAATGCTGAAATGTCCAGGGGATAGTCTATATCCACGCCGATCAGCACAATGTTTCCTAAAAATAGAAAAAACATTTTATATTTATATTTTGTAAATAAAATTATTTATATTACCAATCTCATGAACGCTGTTTGTGTTGACATTACCGCAGGAATTCTCTTGACATTTGGTCCCATCAAGGACGACATGATCTTGGATAACAACAGAAAGATTTCCTACTAACTCTTTGGATGTAATGGTAATTGTGGGGAACTCAGTTATTCTAGGACTGCAGCCAGACGGACAAATTGATATTTCAGTAAAGGATGGAGTTGCCTTAAATATGAAATTGGCCAGAGTAACTACATTGCAAGTGCAATCAATATTTTCAATATGACCCCGTTTCGGTTCTTTTTTAAAAAATGCTAACATAGTTTCTGCTCTCTTTTTATATGTCATTGAATCTATTTGATGGTCAAAGACATGCATGACAACATTAAACATTTTATTATCATGCCTTTCGCTTGCTAGGTATTCTTTGATTTTTTCAGAGTCCGATACTCCAGCGATGAGCAATTGGAAAATGCTATCAAATGGACATGTGTTGTTAAGCGAGAACTTTGAATTTCCTATTGTGACGAGACCTAAAGAAGAGTTGGATCCATTTTTAAGGACAGGCAAAGGGCAGCACTTAGAACTGAAGAGATCATTTATGTTTCCATGTTCGTCGTTTAAATAAAGAGCGCGTTTTCTTTTATACGTTTTTTGTCCCAAACCTCTCCAGTTTTCAATTGCGTTTAACGCAACTCTTGGTGAATTTACCGAGCTGTCAAAACATTCTTGGCAAACAATAATTTCCTTGCCGTCTTCCTCCAAAAACTTTCCGAACTGAACCTCTTTTTGACACAGGTAGCATGTTCCAGATGGGGATTGGAAATTTGGATCAGATGTGACGCTCTTACTGTTGATGTAATCCTCTTGATTCATATTTTCGGAACTAGTGATACTTTCATGTACTTCATTCTCGATTTCCGAATAATTTGTTTTTTTTTTCTTTTAGGGAGCAGTCAATAAGCTTTGTACTTCCGTTAAAGTACTTTATAAGCTTTTCTACACCAAGGTCAATTCTGCATCTAGATTGCAGAACTCTATTTTTAATAGAATTGAATTCGACTTCCACTGGTGCGCTGCTCGCTGGTATCCTACCATATCCAAAACGCGGTTGAACAATGGAAGACCACATAGGAATAGTTCTAATATGTCTTAAAAGGCGCTTTGAAAGTGTTAGGCACTCTCGAGGGTTCAGATCGTCGCCTTCCTCATTTCGAAGAATATTATCGACTTCTTCTTTAAGGGAAGCAGCCCAATGCGCAAGGTATCCGTTTTTTGAATCTGAAATGTTATTCTCAAAACTATTTTGATAAAACTCTGGAGCTGTGGAATATATATACACATTAATGTTTAATTATTTGATAAGCTATATAATTAATTTACCTGTTTCGTTTCTGTTTCAGTGGCGTCCAAGATGCATTCAACTTCTTTTTGAATTGGTGATGGATCCTTGGCACGGCTTTCAATTAGTTTTACCGATTCCTTCAGAATTGTTGCTCCTTCTCCGCCTTTTTTTGACAATGATATTATAAGCAGAGCTTTTATAATAGTTCCAGCTTCTTTTGGATTGGTACACATAATAAGCTGGCCGATTCCAATCAAATAGAACCGTTTTACTGTTTTTTTCTCATTTTTTAAGAAATCAGCCCAGTTCTTTAAGTAGTGGGCAACGTCGATCCGAATGTACGACCTGGGTAAATTTTCCGACATACAGGCTTCAGCGTACCCTTCTATTGTATCGCACGTAGCAAATGCAAGGCAGGAAGCTGATAGCAAAGCCCTGGACGAGTCGCATACCTGAAAGGAATTTGTAATTATTTTAATGCTTTACTTCAAAATGATTGTTCATTTTTGTTAATTACCACTTCTTTTGGATACTGCGCTCCCGATTGAATCCAGCTTAAGAGCCAAGATAGTATTGTCACTGTATCTTGCTTTTCTGTTATCATTGATGATACCACAAACTGTCCAAAAGAACCGTGTATAACGGCAATGTGCAGAAATATATGTTGCGATTTTTGTCCGTCTACATGCATATACTCCACAAATCTACCTCCAGATGCATCAATGCACAGTCTACTCGTTTTTCTCAACTTGTTGTAGACGCGAATCTGGTGTGGAGACCAAAAATGAACTTTAACGGGATCCTTTCCAATTTCACGAATTGCTTCTTCACCGCTTGGACTTCGTTTAAGATCCGAAATGGCGTCTAGTGGATCGGATTTTCGGTGCATCCTTTTAGAGGCTTCATGTTTTGCAGTCCTGCAAACCGAGGCCTTGTATAGGTGTGGGGGCTCGACAGTATCATTCTCTCCCAGCATGTTGTCAGCATTTCTTGCTCTGTAAAACAGAGTGGATTCCGTTTCTAAAGTTGAAACCACTTGCTGTCGAGTTTCTCCGCGAAGCTGTCGCTTTCCACATGCCTTATCACCTTGACTCGCTGAGCAGACGACTTTCAGGACTCTGTCACTTTCAAGCTGTGGCAATATTTCAGCTTTCAGTCTACTGCCACATTTGCAATGTCCTACAATTATTAAAAAGTAGTTATATTAAATTTAACTTTGGAATCCAAAGGAACAGGTCAAAAATAAAATGTTATTCACTCACCTTAAAAATTGCCTGATTGTTTGTCAGAGCTTATAAAATGGTTTTGAAAATGGTACCCGTGGGACAGTCGAAATTCGTCGTAGATTCGCTTGGAAAATAGTTCTGTCCATTTTTTTGGTTGAAGGATATTTATAATCCTTTGGTAAACTCCGCCGTTTTTAGTTTTACAATTTCGGACGGTCTGGATAATCAAGTGGTCGAATTCCGTTTTTTCAAAGGACAGAACAAATTTAAATTCTTTTTCATGCTCTGCCGACTGTTCAGACTCGACTTCAGAGTCATTGTTATTGAAATCCTCTTGGTCTAAATCACGTGGTGGCTCCTTACCAATTAAGAGTGCTTTCAAGCCAAATCGATTGTTAACCACGTAGGAATATAAAGTGTCCGATTTGATTTTATTATTAAGATCTTTGGAAATTTCCTTCCACACCGGATTTGAAGCAGAAACAATATTAAAATCGGTGGAAATTATTTCTTCCTTTCTATTTAATATTGTGCTAACAACCAAGTCGCTGCCGACTGCCGGTGGTCGACCTGCTGGCATTTTGATCAAGCAAACAAGTTGTTCCACGAATATCACTCTATGTTACGTTTAAACTTTTTTTTATATTTCTTGCACTTTGCACCAAAAATATATTATATTTTATATTTTTAAACTTAATTTTAATATCTCTCGCGACAAAATGGATATTATGATAATATATATATATGGGAATAATATTAAACAGTATTAAAAACTCTTTAAAATGACTAGTTCTTATATTTTTATTAATAATATATGTAAATAATATAAATAAATTTTTAGGGTATACTTGCGTTTTCTCAGGTAAATTCCTTGTATGGCACTACACCGTAACAAAACCGCAATTATGACGTGCCACGAAAATCTCAAGTTAGTTTATAAGAGTAAAACAGAAAAGACAAAAATTGATTTTCAAATGAGATTAGAAAAAATTTAAAAGAGAAAGTAATGTTGTAAAAACTTGAAAAAAAAAACTAAAAATGACTTTTAAAAATTCTCAATAAAATTTAAAAAATGTTCAGGTTTTTAAAACTTTAAACAAAATTCACAAGCAAGTAACCGCACAGATTAAATATAAAAAAAAAACAACAAAATTTATTTTAAAATTTAAATTCAACAAGCTTGAAAAAATAGTAAGTCTTTAAAAAGACTCTAAACCAATTTTACAAGAATGCGCAATATAAATCACAACGCCACTTCACTTTATGTCCTTGTGAAACCTTGTGAATAGTCACAACACTTAATGCACTTATGCACCAACACTTAGAACACTACACAAAATTTTGCAAGTCTTAAAAAAGACTGTCAGCAAAATTCACAAGGATGAACAAAACACAAAGACACAGACTATCGTGCAATGCCTCTTCGCTTTAATTCACGGTTCACAATTATACTGGTACACTGTAATCGTTTTTAAATAGCGCGCACAACTTTTCACTTCACTTTTCACAAAAAAATAGACTAATCGTGCGTTTGGGTGTGGTTTTTTATACCTAATATGAGATTCGAGGAGGAAAGCGATTTTTCAAATTGCGACAAGTGTTTCAGGTTTAAAATTGGAGCAGGTTGCGGAAATACCTGCTACAAATAATGGTTAACCCTTCACACAGGTACCAACATATTTAAACCTTTGAGACTGGCGAGCCATTCATATTTATAAATGTATCTACCTGCTAAAAATGTTGATGTTTGAATTACCTGATTTAGATTTGCATAACCTCTTGGACGACTCTCATGTCGTAACTTAATCATGTAATTAACGGATAATTACCGGCAAATTTTGCAAACAATTTTTTAGAAAAGTCGAAGATTGGGTGGTGTGATCTGTTAACTTGATATCAAGTTACAGAGCAATAACATTATTTACAAAAAAAAAATATTTAGAGAAGAGCGACAAATTTGATTTTTTCACGAATAATTTACGGATAATTAACGGCAAATTTCTGGAAAAAAAAATGTTGGAAAAGTCAAAGATTGAGAAAGTGCACTGCTAACTTGATATCAAGTTAGCAGAGCATCCAATAACTTTTAAAATAATTGGGCGGCAAATTTTTTTCTTTCACGAATAATTTACGGATAATTAACGGCAAATTATAGGAAAAAAAAATTTTTGAAAATCAAAAGTTGCACTGCTAACTTTATGCACATAGGCAGCCGGGTTGTCAAAAGTCTCATTTTGGCGCTGCTTGAAGCGTTTCCACCTGGCCGACTATCGAAAGCCCAAGGTTGTCGGCGGCTTTCGTTACAATATTTATTTAAATATCATAACAGTAACAGTTTTAAGATATTGCGCTTTTATTGAACAAATTAAAATTTATTTACTAGGATATATACCGCTTTAGAAAGGATATAGGAGCATTGGCACGCGCGAACAGCGAAGATGAAGCATACGAAATCGGTTAAAATCGGTATGTTCGACAGTTTTCTGAGAGAAGGAGGTTTTGCGTGATTAGTTAAATATTTTGTGGCAAGTGATATTGTACATAAATTAAAGTCAGGTAAGTGCTACCTTATATGTAAGATATTGTGATAGGCAACTTTAATTTGCACCAAAATGCCTTAAGCTGATTATTTCCGATAGTCTGGTCATTAACTACAATCTGAACGGAAGCAGCGGGAAAAAATCTTTAAAAGCACGCAAAGATTTCTATGCCGTGCCTAATGGTCAGTACGCAATTATATGAATATTAAATACAATTTTTTTTTAATATTTTCAGGAGCATTGATCCTTTATTCCGAAGATGCAGACAAGTACCTAAGAAATGCTTTGCTGAATATTAAAAATAATGTTGGGGACTAGCCCCAAAGAATTTGTAAACACATAATATAAATAATTATAATTTCAAAGCTCGCGCTCTTGTAGCTGTTAAGCTACAAATGCTATTGTAATCAGCTGCTCCAAGGCGCTGCCAGCTTAGATAAATTATACTGGAAAACTTAAGGCGTTGCCAACTTAGATAAATTATACTGGAAAACTTAAGGCGTTGCCAACCTAGATGTATTGTACTGGAAAAAACACACACACACAGACACTTGAAGTTAGAGAGTGAAAAAAGCCGGCAGCAACTTTGTAACGCGAATTATAAATTAATAAATCACCCCCAATCTCTTTAAAACCGATCATAAAAGTGCTTTTGATCATACATTTTTGGCGCCCAACGTGGGGCAGTGATTAATAAATCAATTAATTAGCAATTGTTGAAACGCACGTCTACATACATATGTGTGTTCACATACACCATATAGAACTGGAGCACGTGTTTGATCAACTTTCGGCTGTCCGCGCTATATCACAACACATTCGCAATCGTCGTACGAGTGTGCAGCTTATGCCACTCATCCCAACCATCATAACAATCGTCGTTACACTCCATCAATATCGTCGCCGCCGGCTCAACGCCCCGGAACCAGCTAAGGCTATGGCATCATCGGCCAACCCCGCCTTCAAACCCGGCATCAATATCGCCTAATCGTTGCAAGGAACGCTTTTCGAAGGGTTGCGCCACGCGCGTCAAACCTAACCTCGCTTCCTAACCTCAACGTCGCTTCTACACATTCGTCCATCGATATCTACATTCTACAGTAGATCTACACACATTAACAAGTCTGTATACACATCTACAACTTTACTCGCAAGACATTCAGAAAAATTATTTAGTCAACCTGCACAACCCTAATTGTGAATCTTTATTTCCATCCTTAATATCAATTTCGTCAACAATCGACTAAGTCTACCTTGACTCAATAATTTCAAAATGTCTGATATAGAACAATTAAAATCCAAGCGTTCCAATACCCGCAGGAGTATGGCACGTATCAAAACAATTGTGGATCCAATGCAACAACGCTCCGCTGCGGATTTAACTTGTCGTCTGTAAATACTCGAAGCCTATTTCAAGCAGGCGCTAACGTTGCAATCCATTACCGATATTTGAAGGCAAGTACTCTGAATATCAAAACTTTATATCATCGTTCATCCCAACCCTTGTATTTATCGATAATATATCCACTCTCTTTTCTCTACCTGGTGTCTCCAAACCAAATGGGAAACAATTACGTAGTCTTATCGACAATGCTTCTGCTCTTTATAATTCCTGCTTGTCCTTGGGAACCGAGTCAGATATCGCTGAATTAATGCTAATTTCGATCATCACTAGACCAGGAAACTAATCGAAAGTGGAATGAATCCTTGAATTACATCACGTTACCCACTTGGGACAATTTCGTTAAACTTATCGAACGCCATTGTCAGTATCTAGAATCTAGCCACCCATCACCCGAACCGCAACTAATCAACTTGAGCAACCAGAGGCCACGCCCACAGAGGCATCAACCTAACTTATCCTTCAGCTGTACAGCTCAAAACTGTCTCATGTGCTCAAGTGCGGACCACAAAATACTTCGGTGCCCACAGTTTACTAATCTCCCGTTCGAGTATCGTTTCAGTCACGCTAAAAGATTAGGGCTGTGTCTAAACTGTCTTAGCAAGGGCCATCAAGTATCCAATTGTCCGTCGTTACCAAGATGTCGAACGTGTTCGCGTACACATCATACTTTACTGTATTGGGAATCATCCGGTAATGCTTTAACAGTCGCTGCAGCTTCGTGGCCTAATCCGACGTACACTCAGGAGGCAGTAACGCATACGCATCAGCAACACGACCACGATTATGTCATTCTAGCGACTGCGTTAGTCCTGGTCAAGGACGCCAGCGGCTGCTACAGATTAGGACGAGCAACTTTATTACTGATGAGTTTGCATAAACCCTTCGTATACCACGAACAAAGGAAATCATTGAAATTCGCAGCATTGGTGATTCACGTACCCAGGTTAAGCATCGTACTACAACTAGTATCAAGTCCCGCTTCAACGACTTTGAACTTACTCTGTGGCGTTTGCCACAGAACACATCCCTTGCCGATAAATATTTCAACAAATCTCGTCGTGTTGACTTACTCCTTGGTACAAAGAACTTTTTTGAGATTTTGTCGGCTGGGCAAATCAATCTTAGCCTCAATTTACCTGTACTACAGAAATCGTTGGGTAGTATCTGGCCGATGCTATAATTCGTCTCCTCCTCATCAATTGTCATATACTCAATCAATTATCCAATCAGAAGACCAAATTAATCAAATTAAGCAACTTTATTACTGATGAGTTTGCATAAACCCTTCGTATACGACGAACAAAGGAAATCATTGAAATTCGCAGCATTGGTAATTCACGTATCCAGGTTAACCATCGTACTACAACTAGTATCAAGTCCCGCTTCAACGACTTTGAACTTACTCTGTGGCGTTTGCCACAGAACACATCCCTTGCCGATAAATATTTCAACAAATCTCGTCGTGTTGACTTACTCCTTGGTACAAAGAACTTTTTTGAGATTTTGTCGGCTGGGCAAATCAATCTTAGCCTCAATTTACCTGTACTACAGAAAACGTTGGGTAGTATCTGGCCGATGCTGTAATTCGTCTCCTCCTCATCAATTGTCATATACTCAATCAATTATCCAATCAGAAGACCAAATTAATCAAAATCTCAGTAAACTGTGGAAAATTGAAGAAGTTACAAGTTATACTGAGATTTACACATTCGAGCAGAGAAGATGCGAAGAGTTATTCTTAACCACAGTTCGTCGCGACATTGAAGGTCGTGTTATTGTTCGTCTCCCTTTCAAGGACGATTGTAGTCTGTTAGGAGAATCAATTGATATAGCTACAAACCGATTTCGAGCCCTAGAGCGGCGATTACATCGAACACCCGACATTAGGAAACAATATATTGAATTTATGCAAGAGTTTCAAGATTTGGGTCACATGAGCATGGTTGATCAACCCAACCTCGACCAAGTTCACTTCTACATACCGCATCATTGCGTATTTAAACCAAATAGCACGTCAAGAAAACTTAGAGTAGTATTTGACGCTTCGTGTCATACTAGTTCGCAAAAATCTCTAAACGATCTGTTATTAGTCGGTCCAACAATACAAGCAGAGCTCTATAGACTTCTTCTTCAATTTCGTATACACCGTTACGCCATTACTGCCGATGTAGTAAAAATGTTTCGGCAAATCCTCTTAGACAAGAAGGATCGGAGGTTTCAATACGTTCTCTGGAGAGAGACACCGTTTTGAGCCACTTCGTACCTTTGAGCTTAATACTGTAACTTATGGGACAGCATCGGCACCATTCCTTGCCATTCGCAGTGTGACATACCTGGATACTCGGATCAATTCAAGGTCGGTGCACAAGCCATAAAATCTACCGTGGAATCGTTAGTCCAGATCAAAGGTGAAGTCTCAACAATTCTCAACAAGGGCCACTTCCACTTGGGAAAATGGCATTCTAACCACAAGGACTTCATCGACGATAGCACTCAAAAAAAATCTAAAGACGAATCAGTAACTAGCGCCCTGGGCTTGAAGTGGGACCAACGAAGCGACGTATTCCTTTTCTCGGTTCTTCCTCACAAAACCTCGGAGACACTTTCCAAACGCTCTATCTTGTCGGTTGCGTCTTCATTGTTTGACCCATTAGGATTAGTAACGCCTGTCATAATAGTCGCAAAAATTATTCTCCAAGAGCTATGGATCTTAAAGGTTCATTGGGACGAATCAGTTCCCCAGAACATACACTTAGCGTGGCTATCGTTTCTCTCGTCAATGTCTTCCCTACAATCGCTTAGAATTCCTCGCAATTGTCTAAATCCGGATATAATCAGTCTGCAGCTTCATGAATTTTGTGATGCTTCAATCAGAGCCTATGGCTGTTGCATATATGCACGCGTCCTCAGTTCAGATGGTACAATTAAAGTACAGTTAGTCACATCTAAATCTCGAGTAGCGCCAACCAGGAAATTGTCGATTCCCAAGTTGGAATTGTGCAGTGCACATTTATTGTCTACAATAAGGTTATTAGTTCTTTCGCAAACAAAAACCCAACTAAATATTTATGGTGCGATTCACAAATTGTATTACACTGGATCCGTCAACATTCAGCCACATTATCGACGTTTGTAGGCAATCGCGTGTCGGAGGTTCAAGAGGAAACAACCGCTTGCCGTTGGAGGCATGTTCCTACGCACCTTAACCCTCTCGAGAGGCTGTACGCTAAAGGAGCTAAAGGAGTCCAGATGGTTCGACGGACCTGAATTTCTACAGTTAGATCAAACTCAGTGGCCAGCAGACAAACGAGAGGAGCCGGGTGTGGAAATTGTAAACATGGAATCCCGGAAAACAGCATTCGCAATATCAACCATCTCAAACCAACTTCTGGAAGGAGGCGTCTACAAGATTAGCTCCCACACCTGTTGCTTATCAGAAGTCGCTTGGATACTTCGATTTGCCGATTCTTCTAGACAGCGTAAAATAGCCAACAGCTTATTACCGGCCGCAGATGAACTTCGACGCGCGATGCATTGTATTGTTTGGAATTTACAAACGAAGTACTTCAACGAGGAATTTAACCTGCTGCAAAGGAGCAAGCCTATTCGAAGCAATCTCAAAAATCTTGGCCTTTTCCTTCAAAGGTGCGATAACTTTGAGCTGATCAAGGTAGGAGGACGTTTAGAAAACGCTGATGTTCCTGACAGCCAAAAACATCAAATCTTGTTGCCAAACAACGATCACTTTGTAGACCAATACATGCGGTACGTTCATCTAAAAAACTTCCATGCTGGTCCAAAAACGCCTGTGGCCCTAAGCAGATTACCGCTGTGGATCGTCAACGCCAGAAATGTTGCTTGCCGAATCGTACGTTCGTGCGTACACTGTGTACGATATCGCCCGGTTTTACTCAACCAAATCATGGGTCAACTTCCCAAGGATCGGCTTATCCCCGCGAGACCATTCTCAAAATGCGGAATTGATTTTTGCGGCCCAGTAAACATTTACATGCGAACTCGCGGCCAGCCACCTAGCCAGTGTTGGGAAAGGTACTGTGTTTTTTACCTAGGTAAGGCTAAAGGTATTGGTCAAAAATAAATACCTAGGTAAGGTAAAGGTACTTCAATTTCCCAGTACCTAGGTAAAGGTAAAAGGATTATAATTTTATAAAAGGTTTATAAAAGGTTTATAATTTTTTTGTTTTATTCAATGTAATCATTTAAACTTAAAATAAGACTAGTTTTCAGTTTTTAGTCGTCTTAATCAAACAATATCTTTTCATTTCATTTAAATTATAAATGTTATAATTTTGTGTATATATTTTTAAAACACGCGGCATGAATTATTGTATGCACGTATCACTTCATTAATGTATTTATGAAACCCTCATGTACATATTTGGCGCGCAAAAATTCCGTATGTAGAAACATTGACTATCTATTGTGCATATGTATGTTTACGTACATACGGCATTTTTGCGCGCCAAATATACTTTGGTTTCATAAATAAATTGATGTAGTGATGGGAACATACATACGTGCACAAAATTATATAAAATTAAACTGCGATTAGTTTTAACTTCACAAAACAAACAATAGAACTGCTGAATTCCAATGAATTTTAATGCTGCGTTCCGACTATTACAATTTCGAAACGAAACGATACTACAGTGTCGCAGTCAGATTTGGCTATTTTAAATCAGAGCAATGTTTAATACCTAAGTAAGTACCTTAATAATTCCAAAGGTATATAAAAATCTGTAGCTAGGTAAGGTAAAAGGTACTCAATTATTTCTATACCTAGGTAAGGTAAAAGGTATCACTAAATTGTACCTAGGTACGTACCTAGGTAAAAGTATCTAGGTATGTCCCAACACTGCACCTAGCAAGGCGTATATAGCTGTGTTCGTTTGCTTTGTTGTCAAGGCCATACACATCGAGTTAGTCTCAAGCCTGACAACGGACTCATTCCTCGGCGGTCTCAAACGTTTCATAGCTCGGCTAGGACGTCCTTCGGATGTCTTCTGTGACAACGCAACTAACTTCACAGGAGCAAACAACAAGTTAGAAGAACTTAGAGCGTTGGCGGCGAGTCTGTGCCATCAAGGATCAAATCTAGCGTCGCTGGTCGCTGGAATATATTCAAGAACTGCAACATAGAAGCAATTGGACTCAGGCGTCGCCCAATGTTTCCGTGGGTGACATGGTAATAGTACATGAAGACAACGTGCCACCACAACGATGGAATCTAGGCCGAATCATCGCAGCCATACCGGGAGGAGATGACAGGGTGCGCGTTGCCAATATTCTTACAACCAAGGGAGTTTGCCGACGACCCATATACAAGCTTGCCCTATTGCCGGTTTCTTGAAAGTCAAGAATTACTTTCAATGGGGCCGGGATGTTGGGGACTAGCCCCAAAGAATTTGTAAACACATAATGTAAATAATTTTAATTTCAAAGCTCGCGCTCTTATAGCTGTTAAGCTACAAATGTTATTGTAATCAGCTGCTCCAAGGCGCTGCCAACTTAGATAAATTATACTGGAAAACTTAAGGCGTTGCCAACTTAGATAAATTGTACTGGAAAACTTAAGGCGTTGCCAACCTAGATGTATTGTACTGGAAAAAACACACACAGACACTTGAAGTTAGAGAGTGAAAAAAGCCGGCAGCAACTTTGTAACGCGAATTATAAATTAATAAATCACCCCCAATCTCTTTAAAACCGATCATAAAAGTGCTTTTTGATCATACAAATAAGTTAGTTAAAAAAAACTTAAAAATTATAATAATAATAATTTCAATAACTTAAATAACTCAATTTAAAAGTCACTCGTGAAATCATGCGTGACATGTCACAGAGTGGTGACGTCTTATATGACAAATTCGTAGAAGGCACTGGTGATATCAACGGTGGCTTCGAAGAAATTGTCATTTGAGCTGTCACTATGGTACGGGGTAGGACATCTCGAACAAATGTCCCTATGGAAAGTCACGAGTGCGTCACGAGGGCCAAATGACATAAAAACTGATTTCTGGAACTGAAGGTTAAATACATCTCTCCTCGGTCGCTGATCCTCGCCTCCGTTCCGAATTTTGAATTTCCGCGCCATCTCCCGTGGAAATTCACTGCTTCCATTTCCTCCGTCTGGCAACTCCGCTCCAATTCACAATCGCGTTACTCGATCGTGGTGAGCAGCGTTGCCACTTCCAAGTCGTCGATTCCATATGATCGTGCTTTAGCGTTGTCATTTTCATTCCCGTCCATCTCGAATTTCCATTGTTTACAAATGCGCACAGGTTAGTGAAATTCGGCAATTCTTTGTCCCTTTGTAAACCAGCTTTTCCTTGCAATTGCAGCTTCCCGATGCCCCTTGCTGAATCCACTCCGACACGCACTTGTAGCTGTAGCGCTGTAGCTACTGCAAGTGGTGCAGCACGTTACCGGTTGCCGTTGTGGTGATCTGTGCCACTGTACGTCCCGCTGCTGTTGATCGCTGTTGCCGTGGTTGCCTCGTAGTCGGCGGTGTGTACCGCATTCACCCTTGCCGTCGACTGCGGTCATGGTGTCTGCGGTTGCTGCTGTGCTCTCCAGTCTTCGCGCTCCAGCGGCGGAACCTCTGCCTGTGCGCCTGCTCCGGGTTACGATACGTCGTATCGTCTTCCCCCTTCCTTCGAAGAAGTTCGTCCTCGGGTCTGCCGCTCTGCATCGCCTTGGCCTCTTTCTTGCACTCTTGGTCCGAACAATCACGCTTGGGCTCCACTTGTAACGAACTGTTGGATCGCTACGTAAACGCCGCGACTAGCTCAGAGACATTGTGTGTTCGTCCCACCAAATTTGTATTCCGTGACTCCCCGACCCTCCTCGACGGCGGCGCTCTCAGAGGCAAATGGATGCATGGTTTGATTCGATGTTAACATTTTTTACAAGATACACCCTTTATCTTTAAAACCCTATACTTAACGAAATACTTACCTATATCCATACCGTGACAACTCTAGGCCATTTTTACCAAATCCGATTGGAATTTAGAACAAGGCCGGCGGATTTGCATTAATTGTCAAGGCTAGAATTTACCGGTTTTTAAGGTGCAACCACAAAATAACTATTAATAAGTCATATTTGCAAATAATTTCGATTCCGATGATGCAATTAGGAACATAAAACATCAAGGAATAGCATAAAAATATTATTGACTTATAAAGCCGAACTCAAAGAATTGCTTTTAAAAGCACAGTCTCAAACCTTGTTCACGTGACCTCTGGTGTTCCGCAAGGGAGCCACCTTGGACCCTTACTGTTTGGAATTTTCATTAATGACTTGCCCCAAGTTGTTCTCTCTGCTCATGTTATGATGTATGCTGACGACGTAAAACTCTGTTTGCCGTTATCGAATCCCGATTCCCAGGCACTTTTGCAAGCTGATCTGAACAATCTGAATTCATGGTGCATCCAAAATTTGTTGTTTTTGAACAATTCTAAATGTAACTTTATGTCCTTTTATCGGAAGAAGCTTCTCCTAACTACATATTCTATTGGGTCGAATGAACTTGAACGCATAAATTCCGTTACAGACCTTGGAGTGTTATTCAACCACAACTTAAATTTCTCTAATCACATTGGTATCATAGTTAGTAAAGCAAAAGGCGTTTTTGCCTTTGTTAAGCGTTGGTCGAAGGAATTTGAGGACCCCTACACCACAAAACATTTATACATTTCCTTGGTTCGTCCAATTCTTGAATACTGCTCGTGTGTTTGGTCACCCCAATATACCATTTATCAGGACCTTATCGAGTCGGTACAGAAACAGTTCCTTTTGTTTGCTCTACGTGGTTTAAACTGGGAAACACATCGACACCTGCCATCGTACGTGGATAGACTACGTCTACTTAACCTGCCCTCCCTCAAGGATCGTCGAACGTGCCATGGTGTTATGTTCCTGCACAAATTAATTACTGGACTTGTAAATTCAAGCTACCTTCTTGGTCAAATTCGTTTCTTCATTCCTGTAAGGTCTACTCGACACTTTCGACCAATTGCCCTCGATATTTGTAAAACTAACTTTGAGTTACATGATCCATTTCGCGTTTTATGTTCGCAATATAATGAACTGTATTTTTTGATATTCTCGGAATGCTCTGTTAATTTAATTGTAACAAACATCCTAACTTACCTGTCCCTGCCCCCTTCCACTTGATGTGAGTAGGGTACTATGTTTATGTTGGCAGATATTTGCTAACTTTAAATAAATAAATAAATAAAAAAAAAAAAGCTATCGCGAAGTATATTTAAAGAATTAATTTTTATAGTGCCGAATTTAAAACCGCCTGTCATATGCTTGGCGGAAAGTTTCCGTGTGAATTTTTCGGAAGTTAACAGAGTAACAACAGAGGGAAATTAGATTCCGAGCAGTTCTTTCGGAAGTGAGTCTTGGAACAGGTCTGGGAAATTCGAATCCGTGTGAAACTTTCGGAAGTGAAAACTAGAACAGGGCCGATTGTGTTTTTATTTTGGATCATAATGCTTTACTATATATTAATATTCTCTAATATATACTAATATTCTAGCATACAATTTTAATTAAAATAAAGAGGCAAGCGTGAACATACTGCGCTCGTTGAAAGGACGGTCATATTTTCAAGGTACAGGTGAAATAGGGGCGACGACTGATGATCATAATGCTTTACTATATATTAATATTCTCTAATATATACTAATATTCTAGCATACAATTTTAATTAAAATAAAGAGGCAAGCGTGAACATACTGCGCTCGTTGAAAGGACGGTCATATTTTCAAGGTACAGGTGAAATAGGGGCGCAACTTTACGAATTGGACGACGACTGATGATGATGCCGTCTTAATATCGGCTAATCGGACTCTTCCGTTCGCTCCAGAGCACACTGGTCCCAATGCCCAATATTTTTGCAAAAGAAGAATATACGTTGCATTTAAAAATACGTTGCAAATTAAAAATTTTCAGCCCTGCTAAATTCGGTGGCCCTGAAAGTCAGATGTTCGGGCATCAGAAACGTTGACTTTTTGGCGCGCTAAATAATAGCACATTTTAAACTAAGATTGCAAAAGTTCTACCTAACATTTTAAAACAAAGTAAAATGGAAAGTATTAGTGGAGGTATGTAATATTTAAGTGTTTAATGCACTATTTGTTTAATGTTATGTGTCTTTGTGTATATGTGCTTTTGTAAAGTTGTATATTAAACAATTTTAATCGAACATTCTTTGTGTTTCGTGGAATAAAAGTAGGTTGGATTGTGCCGGATTATAAAAACTATAAACGCAGTTTTGTTCTTGAATTTATTTACAATACGATGACATAAACCTTTTTTGCTCGTTTTTGCTCGATTTTAAAAAAAAAAACTTTTTGCTAGACATCATATGTAGACTTAAGTTAGGCAGAAATGCTAGAGTAACTTTGTGTTGCAGCATCGATTTGGAAACTTAAAGCAAAACATAGAGGATCCTTTGAAAAAGAGGATTAAGAACTTTGTTGCTTATGTTGATGCTGGAATAAAAAAATGCTCTCGGAGGCGCAGAAATAAAGTTTTCTTGCATTATGTTTTCAAGCGAAATTTAATTGAGGAGATATTTACTAAAGTTATTTTATATATATTTAAAATTTATTGGATATATTGGACCAATTTTCCTGGATATTTTGTAAATTTTTGTCACAGGGTGCATTGGTTTCAATAGGGCGGAAAGGAAGGCGTGGCCCGATCGGCACAAAATTTGGTCCAGATTTTGCATATATAATAACTATATAGTGTACCAAGTTTCAAGTCCTTCATATTCAATTCAAGTAGCTTCATATTTCTAGTTTATGCAAGAATATTGAGCTTTGGGACCAGTGTGCAGAGCACGTATTAGTAACACGGTGGAGCGTTGTCTTCATGGATCATGACCAGCTGCCAAGATACTTCGCCTTTGGAAAAAGCCACTTGCTGCGGGCCTGCAAGTTGTGTAAATAATCGTATCGCCAAAGCTCCCAGAATTGATACTAGATGTGGGTGACCCGTTGCCATCGTGTCAAGTGCGATAGGATGCACTCCTCTAAACTTGGCTCGGGAAGTGCTTTTAAAGACGTTCTGACCAAAAAATGCGATGGATTGAGGGCTTCTCCATCGTTTGGATCTTCTGAAAGAGGCATGAAAAGTGAAAAGTGACCAGTGTTTTTTACAAACTTTACCGCCACCTCCCACAAGCTGCCAAAATGTGGTGCGCGGGATAGAATAAAGCTAAATTCTACGCCATTGGATGAGGTGAATCTTTGTAGGTCCTTTAACGCTTGAATTTTGAATTCCTCTAGTTGAGAGCGGGTTCCAACAAAGTTGGTTGCGTTGTCGCAGAATATGCGACTTGGCAAACTTCTCCGCCCGATGAAGCGCTTTAAACAGAGAATAAAAGTATTAGTTGAAAGATTGGTTAATAGGTTAAGAATTACCACAACAGAAGAGAGGATTATACCTAAAAGAAAAAGATAGCAACAGAAGCAGAAAAAGGACTAAATAATAATCGTGAGGAGGATATGAAAAAGATGTCAAGATTGTTGCGAAGTTGCGAAAAATCAGCGGCATAAAAAAAGGCGGCAGTTGGAAAAAAATCAGTAAAAACAAAGATGAAAAACAGCAGCAGAATTTGATTGATGTATTTTAATTTATAATCTAATATTGGAATAAAACCGAGTCGAGTAAAGCACCGTGTCTTACATTTATATTTTGTATGGAGCCTTTTCGCGAATACCAAAAATGGACCACACAGGCCGACTCCAGAGACAGCAAAGGGTTTTGTGAGTGACAACCGGTCAGCAGGAAATGGCCCCATGACCTGGTCCAGCAAACGAGGCTTATAGTAATAACAGTTGCGAACCACTTGGCTAACCAGTTGACGAGAATTAACTAATCATACTTGGAGACGTAAGATTCCGATTAAAGCCTTGGGCCCTGCGTGGATATTAGTTTGGTGAAAAAATTCAACGAGTTTATATGTGAATGCGTATTCTTTTGGCAGTAAAGGTGGGTACTTGGCTTCGACTTGTATTTTCGCATTTTCTAGACGCCCGCCAAAACGAATGAGTGTCACCGTGCAAGTTCCGATAGCTGATTCCGACAAAAAGGGTGTGAGCCCTTGAAGATCTGCGCTGAGGACTTTGCCCTTCCTAAAACAATATTTTTCCTTCCAATACTTTTGATGCTGAATAAGTATAACAACAAACAGAAAAGAGTGCTGCAATTCAGTTGCTGGCATTTTAGCCGCTTACGGCATGCAGAGGTTGTAGCTTGGAGAAATCTTGTTAAACGCCCGCAAAACGTAGGTTGTGTCTCGAAGAACACGATGAAGAGAATACGAAGAGACTCGATTCAGAATTTGATCAAGATTGTTTCCTTTAGATCCGGTGCATTTAAATGATGACATTTTCCGTTTTTTTAGATCCGCATCTATGGTTTCGATGTTGTCAAACGACTGCGGCCAAAGATGTTCTTCCGACTTAAGAAAGGTTGGTCCTGTAAACCAACTTGTATTTTAAAGTTCGCTGGCCTTGCATCCACGAGATTTGATGTCAGCCAGGTTTTCTTTTCCTGGCACATGACTCCAAGAAATGTTCGATGAATTAGTTTGAATTCCTGAGATTCGATTAGCTACAAAGCAATTCAGGCAGGACCACTGAAACGAAAGAAGGCACACCGCATCTTAAAACGTCTGGCCACCAACCCCATAAGAGAGGATCAGACTTCCAAGGAGGACTACCAAAAGATCCAGGAGGACATAGCCTGGGGAAAGCCAGTAATTCCAGACTTCGACCCCGCAAAGGTACCAAGCGACAGCAACAAGCGGGAGAGGTCGATCGAAGTGGCTCAACCAGCGAGCAAAAAGGCCAAGACAACCAGCCGCGGCACGTGGTCTAGATCCTTTGCCGAAGTGGTGAAGGATCGAAAGATCATCGGCGTCATCGACCAGAACGATGAAGGCGGCAGGATCCCAAGGAACCAGTGGGGTCAGGTTAGGCGGGCACTTGCGACGGTGGCCTTGAAAGTGCTGGACGAAAACCCAGGACCACCACCTGACTGCACAGATGCAGGGTGGTACCAGGGCAACGTAAGGTTGATCGCCTGTGAGGACGAGAGATCGGCAGCGCTCTACAAGGCTGCCATTACCAAAGTTGGCGAGGTCTACCCCGGGGCCAAGCTAGCCGTCTGCGAGGCAGCGGATATCCCGTCCAGACCAAGGGCGAGGGTGTGGTTGCCGTCTGAACCCTCTGAGCCAGAGGGTATTCTTAGCCTCTTGACAAGGTTCAACCCCAAGCTCCCAACAGAAGGTTGGAAGGTGGTGAAGGTTGAGAAGACTGAACGCGTCACCATGAACGTGGTGATTCTCCTCAACCAGGCATGCCAGGAACCCTTGGCAGCATCACAGAACCGTGTCAACTACGGTTTCGACAAGGCGACACTCCGCATATACGACACGGACAAACTAGCGGCAGACAATCTGGCTGCATGTGCGTCCTACGAACCCCCAAGCGACGACGAGATGGAGCACGAGGAGACACTCCACACAGGGTACGTGTCGACCGATTCGGACCTCACAGAGACTCTGAAGCAGTTGAGCACCCGCAGTGTGCTCCAGGACATTGTGGAGGAAGTAGAGGGTACCCAGCCCGAGCCCAACCCGCAAAATGGTGCAGTATCTACAGATTAATCTGCACCACAGCAAGGCAGCATCTGCTGCCCTCCTCACCCGCCTGGCAACGGGCAAAATAGACATAGTCCTCATCCAAGAGCCATGGATTGTTGCTGACAACATCTGTGGCTTATCAACCCCCACATACAAGCTTTTTCACATTAAGGGTAAGGGTAAACATAGGACCTGCATTCTGGCTCAAACATCATAACACAACAACTCATACAAACACACTCCTCTAAGGAACTCATCCTGGGTGAAGACGCCAACTCACACCACACACAATGGGGAAGTACAAATACGAATGAAAGGGGTGAGTTACTTTATGACTATCCCCTTCAATCCAAATTATTCATCTGCAACAAAGGTAATGACCCTACTTTCATCACTAGAAATAGGAGGGAAGTCTTAGACATTACCCTGATATCCGACACCCTACTCAACCATCTTGAAGAGTGGAAAGTGGGAGCCGAACACTCCTTCTCCGACCACCGATATGTAGAATTTACAATATCTCTAGAATGCCCTCCCCCCGAGAGCATAAGAAATCTAAGACGCACTAACTGGGGGTACTACAAAAAACTCCTCGATAGAAACCTAAATACTCCACCGACTCGCGTACTCGACAGTCATGAACTAGAAAACCTAGTCAATACTTTCACTGACATCTGTGGTGAGGCCATTAAAAAGGCCTGCCCAAGCAGAACAGTCAAAACAAAACACAAACCGCCTTGGTGGAACACTACCCTAGCGGCCCTTAAAAGCGATTGCAGAAGTCATTTTAATAGAGCTAAATATAGCAACAGCGAGGCTTCCTGGAACACGTACCATACGAAGCTAAGCCATTACAAAAAGGAAATTAGAGCATCAAAGCGAAGAGAATGGGCCAACTTCTGCAGTAGCATAGAATCTACAGCGGAAGCGTCCAGGCCCAGAAGAATCTTAGCAAAATCTCCAGTAACCGTTGGATACCTAAAAACCAATGAAGACACCTGGACGGGAAACAGCCAGGAAACTTTAGAACTCCTGCTAGACACCCACTTCCCTAATAACACGCAAGCAGTAGAGGACCTCCATTTAGTGGAGAGCCTCGACGAGCAGAGCATAGACAACATTTCAAACCCTGAACGCATCAAATGGGCGATTAACTCTTTTAAGCCGTTCAAATCACCTGGCCCTGACGGCTTTTTCCCTGCACAACTTCAACGGACAATAGATACTACCCTTCCATGGCTGACGGTCATATTCCACGGCTGTCTGGCACTGAATCACATACCATCCAGATGGCTGGATATTAAAGTAATATTTATACCAAAGGCCGGCAAGCCCTCTCACACCTCTCCAAAGGACTTCCGTCCAATAAGCCTCTCCTCCTTCTTGTTAAAGACCCTGGAAAGGCTAATTGACACACACATCAGACTAACTACCAACCCTAGTTTACTCTCAAATGCACAACATGCGTACCGTAAAGGCAGATCAACAGATACTGCCCTTCACTCCCTAGTATCTTATATAGAGAGAGGGTTCCATAACAAGGAATACTCCCTGGCAGCCTTCCTAGACATAGAAGGCGCTTTCAACAATGTCACCCCAACGGCTATCACTGGCGCTATGACGGAACTAGGCATTGAGCGTCCTATAGTGGGACTCATTCACACCATACTCACCAGTAGGGTAGTGTACTCCACTATGGGATCAGCACAATCGACTAGGAACGTTAGTAGAGGAACACCGCAAGGCGCTGTACTTTCCCCTCTGCTATGGGTTATAGTTGTTAATAACCTTCTATCACTTCTAGAGGAAGCGGGAACAAAAGTGGTGGCCTATGCGGACGACGTGGTTATCCTAATGCAAGGAAAATTTCCTCAAACGCTATGCAACCTGATGGAGACAGCCCTATCCTCACTCTCAAGGTGGACAGCGCGCTGCGGACTGGGTGTCAACCCAGAAAAGACAGAATTAGTTCTATTTACAAGGAAGTATAAGATACCAAGTCTAACTCTCCCAAAACTACTCCAAACTCGCCTTACTCTTAGCAACCAAGCAAAGTATTTAGGCGTCATCCTAGACAAGAAACTCCTCTGGGCAGAGAACATCGCGGACCGCACACGCAAAGCGGCCATAGCACTCTTTGCTTGTAAAAAAGCTATAGGGAGAAAGTGGGGCTTCTCTCCCGTAATAGTTCACTGGCTATACACTGCAATAGTCAGACCCATTCTCCTCTATGGAATCATCGTCTGGTGGCACTCCCTAGAAAAGAATTGCAACCTGAAGAATCTGCACAAGATCCAAAGAAGCGCAGAACTCTGCATAAGTGGGGCGCTTCGCACAACCGCCACTGAAGCATTGAATACAATTCTTGACCTAGAACCTCTAGACCTGCTTGCCAAAAGCTGGGCATCAGCAACGGCGCTGAGGCTCCGCGAAGCGTCGGCCTGGTCAACAGGCTCATCAGGTCACTCCCGTATACTTACAAACCAGCGTTATATACCACACAGAACAGACTACACCCACAGTCAACTTCGAAAAAACTTATAAGGTTCTCATACCCACCCGCTCAGAATGGGACCACCTCCCTCACCAGATCGAGAACGCCTTCAATATATACACGGATGGCTCCAAGCTTAACTTGCAAACAGGAGGGGGAGTTTTCTCGCCTGAACTAGACATAAAAGTCTCCTTTCGACTACCAGATCACTGTAGTGTCTTCCAAGCGGAAGTGATGGCAATCCAGGAAGCCATGTCTTACCTGGATACAACAAAACACTGCAATACAGACATCTTCATCTTTTCGGACAGTCAAGCAGCCCTCAGGGCCCTCGACTCCTACTCAACTAACTCACTTACTATCTCTGAATGCCGCAAATCTCTGAACGAGATGGCCACTCATCTCAGAATCAGCCTCATTTGGGTGCCTGGACACCGTAACATTGAAGGCAACTGCATAGCGGACGAACTAGCAAGACAAGGGACAACCACCGACATCCTTCGCGATAAGGACACGGTGGGCATGCCCATAGCTACCTGCAAGCTTCTCCTCAAGCAAAGATTGTACACCCTCTCCAACAACCGTTGGAACACGATCTCAACATGCCACACCTCCAGGCTTACCTGGGGTAACTATAATCCGAAAAGAACCAAAACCCTCTGACAATGTAACAGGGCAGACATTTCCACCTTAATTAATGCCCTCACGGGCCACTGTCTTTTAGGGACACACGCGCGCAGGCTAGGACTCAGCAGCTACGACTACTGTCGCAGCTGTAAACAGATAGAAGAAGAGGAGAACATTGAACACCTCCTGTGCTTCTGCCCAGCACACAAACGTTTTCAAACACTAGGAAGCTACACGCTTCCAAACCTTGCAGCCATACAAGGCACCAGCATACCCAAACTCCTTTGTTTTCTGAAAAGAACCAACTGGTTCGAGAAACCCAATTACCCATGAGCTAGGGAAATGGATCTTTTCTGAGATCACATGGTATCACAAGGGGCCCATGGCGGCCTAAGTGAGGGGATTAGTTTATAATCCCCAACCATGCTCACCTAACCTAACCTAACCTAAGCAATTGTGTAATACAAAGTGTAATACGATTTCGGGTCTGTCCAGAAAACAACCTTTTGTATGCTGTTGAACTTATGTTTTATTTTGTTCCACGTATCGCAATAAAAAAAAATGCAGCACATAACTCTAATCGTGGAAGGGAAAGGACTTTAATTGGGACGTCTTCATTTGTTAAGTTACTATTTCGAACTGATTTCTTTATTAATTATTACGTAGCTAACATGAGAATCTTATGTTACTCTTATCTAAAGACCCACGCAGATATACCTGCTTATTTTTGGGTAAAAATGAATAGAGCGACCCGAAATAAGGTCATCCCATATTCGGGTTACAATTTATGACCTCATTTTAAAATACGGTTCACACAATCATGTTTGAACATTCTGCCAAGGGCCAGCAAGATAAGGTTTGTCGATAAATTGATTTATAAGGTATATGATGTGATATATGTATATTTTATTTAATTTCATTTAATTTCATTTATTTATTAATATACATTCTGGAAAATAGCAAAAATAATACCAATTCCCAAATCAGCTACAGAGTATCCACCTATTGCTATCCTGCCTTTTTTGTCAAAAGTTCTTGAGAGGTTAATTGCTAACCAAATCGTGAGTTTTATGGATGCACACAATGTCTTTTAAAAAAAAAACAGTCCGGTTTCCGGAAGAACAAATGGATAGTGGCAAGATTACTTTATTGACGCTTTTAGATTTCAGTAAGGCTTTTGACACAGTAAACCACGAAATATTATTAACTAAACTAAGTCGTCTTTATATGTTTTCAACCTCTGCAACAAGTTTTATGAAATCATACTTATCTCAAAGATCACAGCTAGTAGCTACACAAGCCTCTAAATCATCTATTCTGTCCGTAAAACGTGGTGTACCGCAGGGGTCCATTCTTGGTCCCCTTTTGTTCAGTCTATATGTTAATGATTTGCCAAATATTCTATCAAAATGTGACATGCATATGTATGCCGACGACGTCCAACTATATGTAAGCTGTCCTGTTAGCCAAATTAAAGAATGTGTTCGTGTCTGTAACACTGAATTAGACAGGGTTTGTAAATGGGAAGAGCGCAATGGATTATCCTTGAACCCCCTGAACTCAAAATGCATAGTAACATTTAACCGATTTTTTAACACAGATCATCTGGAAAAACTTTGCTTGAATGGTCAACAAATAAACTATGTAGATCGAGCGAGCAACTTGGGGTTTACAATAAATTCCACTCTTTCCTGGAGTAATCATGTAAATTGTACGGTTGGGAAAATGTATGGGATACTTAGACAACTAAACGACACGAAAACCTTTTTACCAATAAATTTAAAAATGCTCGTTGCGAAAACCAAGCTGACACCATTACTATTTTATGGAGTCGAAGTCTTCGGAAATTGTGACGCTACTAGCCAGAATAAACTCCTTGTAGCTTTCAACAATGTAGCGAGATCTATATTTAATCGCAGGCGCAGAGATCGAATCTCTGACGCAACTTATAACATTTTTGACATGCCGCTCAAAGCTTGGATCAAGTTCAAAACACTAATACTGCTGCACAAAATTATAACAACTGCCGAGCCAAAATATCTTTTTAGCAAGCTAAAATTCAGCGCTTCCAATAGAACAAATAACCTAATTTGTCAAGTCGTAAAACACTCCTATGCCGAGAAACACTTTTTTATCTGTGCTGTACGTTCTTGGAATAAACTACCACATCCAATAAAAACCATTAAATCTGCCACGCAATTCAAAGCAAAATTATACACACATTTTTCAAACTAGTAATTAATTTTAAAAAACTTTAGTCTTTAAGAAATCAATGTTTGTAATGTCATCATTTATTTATGTTCATGAATCTGACAAATTGTGACTAGCGCTTTAATTTATAAGTATTTTTCTGCACTTGTAGCGTTAGGAAGAAATAAAACCAAAATTAAATTATAAATTATAAACTATATGATCAAATATTTGAAGGGCTTCATATTTTAATGATCTTGTGAATGGTTTTGGATTTTATTACCCAATTATACAGTAAATCTTTTATTTTGACATGATTTCTTTCGTTCTTTGATCGTTTATTTTTAAAACATTTGATCGGAAATATTTTAATTTTTCTTTGCCTAAATCGATATAAATTGCGCATTATTATCTTAATTAAGATTCCTTTTCCCCTATATGTAATGGGTTTATATAATTGCTCATCAATGTAGACCTAACATCTTTTCTCATTTTTTGGATAAGCACAGAACATTCTGAATTACCATTTATTATATTACTTTGCCAAGATTCCCCCACGTCTGGGTTTTGTATAAAAATATTCACTTCTGTATTAAGTGCAGATTTTATTGCTATGTCGTGAATACCTCCAAAGTGAGGTCCTTCCGACGTTTTTAATTTCATTTGGAATCACGGAATCATCAAAAAACTTTTCCTTTTTTAGTGGAAACGATACGATTTCCAAATCTATTGCGTTCAATTTTACACTCTTATCTTTATTTATGGCTTCCTTATCCCGCAATACAGAATCTATTTTACTCGATTCTTCACAATTTTCTTCCTTTATGGATTCATCATTCCATAATGCAGAATCTGTTTTATTTGGGGTTATGGGTTCACAATCCCACAACACAGAATCTATTTTAATTGATTCTTTACTATTTTCTTCCTTTATGGATTCATCATACCGTAAGAGAAAATCTATTTGATGTGAATCTAGTTTAGCTATGAAAGAACGAAAATCCTCTCTAGCAGGATACAGGACAGGATACTCAGCATCATTTCTTTTATCGCCGGTTGAAATAACACCTAACTTCTTCTATTGCATCTGTTCAGTCGCAGCAATAGTTATAAGTCAGCGCTCTGAAGTATCACATATCGGGTCAAGCCGTCAGCAACATTATCAATGACTCACTTATTTGCACAAGTTTCTTCTGCTGAATTATAACTGGCATTGCTCCCATTGCCAATAATGCATAATAACCGACACTTTGCTTTATACCTATTTTGTTAGCCTATGCACTTTTTACCTATAAATACCGTTAAGTTTATGCAATAAAATCAGTAACAATTTTGACTCCTACAATCAAGTTTTACTCAATTTGCATTCAACAGAGGCTGTCCCACTAGTCTTCAGATCCTCATATGCAATCCTTGTCCAACTGGTTCAAGTTCTAGTTGCGACGACTTTGGGCAGACAGTTTCTGTACTGTATGCCAAGCATCTAAGCCAAGCAATAAACATTTTGGTGACCCCGACCTTGAACACAACTTTGGAGATATCTTCCATACAAGTCCTTTTGCCCAAGTCGCCAACAAGGCGACAGATTAAGGACACCTGAGCAAAGTCGACTCAGGAAGTTGAAAGACTGGTCAACAAGGCGACCAGCTCCGTCAACGATTTAATAAAATCGTTTCTGTGATCCCGGTAAACGGATTTAGATCATCCAATTACGGACACATTCTCGAAGTTGTCAACAGGCGACATTTTTAACCAGAATCAAACATTCTTAGAATACGAGAACTCAGCCCCACAGTTGCTGTCATCAAATTCACCCAAATCATTCATAAGTGTTAAAAGCTTCTTTGATCAATTCGATTGCGAATAGGAGCGTATCCAGCTATACAAGCAAATAAAACACTCTGTAATAAATATGAGTGACATGGATGAGCAAGCAGTCACAGAAGCACTAGACGTGCAAGAGGAGATCAGTCAAGAAATCTCAAAATTTATCATCAACTTCAAGAAAGGTTCATCGGAGAGGAAATCAAGTCCGAACTATTGTGAAAACAGACTAACCATACTCGATGACGCTTGGAGTCGATTCACAAAGAATGATCTCAAGATTCCTCAGAAGTATAGAACTACAGTATACATGAAGTTCTACAACGACTGTCGTGAGTCATACGACAAATATCGAGCTATCATACGGGACGGCATGGGACAATCAACAAGCCAAGACGAGGTGAATCCAGACTCAACTGTTAACCCTGCAAGCATTCAGCAGCCCACGATAGAGTCAAAGAAACTAATATCAGCATGTCGTCGACAAAAGGCAATATCAGATTCTATTAAGCGGGATCTACTCAAATGGACTCAGTTTTTTGATTTATTCAAATGCATGGTCCATGATACTAACATGCCGACGGTACGGAAAATGTGGTACCTAAAAACCACCGTAACTGGAGAGGCTGAAAGATTGATAAGACACATCTGTTCGTTATCAATGTTGCTCAACATGACCAACGTTCGTACTCTACGTTGCTCAACATGATCAACGACCAACAACTCTAGCAGTAGTACAATTGGTAACAGTACCAGGCGTTCAGTTGCACCCACGGCAGATATTATAATATTTGTTGATCGGCACATTCTATATAGTCAATGTCAACGGTTGACTCGATGTCTCACTGACCCGCCAAGCGGTCAGCACATTCTGCAGTGTCAGCCGATCCAACTACGCTAACCACTGCCATAGTCAAAACATACTGACATACTCCAGAATACAACCCATTCCACTATTCTTTACACTTAACTTCCTCATCTCCAAGTAGTATATAACCATGTACCAAGTTCACAATAAATCAGTTATCAACAAGCCACGCTTGGGATCAAACATTGGTGATCCCGACGTGATCCTTGCATATCCAAGGATCACACTCACAGGGAATCAACTAACTAACCGCGACCAGGTCTAACAGGATCTGTGGCAACAGCTTCGTGATCTGGACACCGAGATTAGAGAAATGGCACGCACACGAGAAGCCGCAAAAACACTACCACCAGCACCAAAGGAGCTGGACGCATCAATAAGCAAGGCAATCTGACTATTGCAATTACGATGTACCGAAATGGAATCATCCCTCAACCTAGCATCCCATGCTACTACCATCACACCCGCACTACAGCGCCACATCGATGCGCAATAGGCATTGGTGAGACAGGCTCATGATGTGATAGAAGTAATACCAGGCGCTTCAGACATCTCCGCTACAGAATTGTGTCAAGTACAGTCACTTTATGAAGAGTACGAGACAACGCTGTTACGCAAAGAAGACTCGCCACTAAAGCTAAGGAAAGATTAACATGCTTATCGGAGCAGAGCACCACTATTCATTGCTGCTGCCAAACCAGACTATACTAAAGGCAGGAGGACCAGTTCTTCAGAATACAAAACTTGGATAGATCATTGCCGGAAGAATCTCCTCGGATCACGATTCAGCGGCGGTTTGTGCCGCCGCAGCTACAGACGAAGAAGTCGACACACTATTGGAACGATTCTGGACTCTAGAAAATCTTGAAACCGAGGAAAGGCATCGATCGCCAATAGAGGCTCATTGCGAAATGCACTTCGTAGGAAACTTGCATGGGATTGCAAATTTGTTGTTAAACTCCCATTTTCTGAACAGTCATCAGCCCTGGGGGCATCACAGAAAACAGACACGAATAGATTTCTGGCTTTGGAAAGAAAAACGTCACCTGAAGTCTGGAAAGGCTACGTGGAATTCATGGATGAATACGAAGCACTCGGACACATGAAAAAAGTGCACCAAACAGATATACCCGCTAATCACTACTTCATTCCACACCATTGTGTGCTAAAGCCGGAAAGCAGTTCAACAAAGTTGATGGTAGTATTCGACGCTTCATGCAAAACCACCAGCAACAAGTCTTTGAACGACATACTCTATGCTGGACCCACTGTGCAAAGCGAGCTATTTGCAATTCTATTACGCTTCTGTACTCATAAATACGTATTTACAGCGGACATAGAGAAAATGTATCGGCAGGTGTGGATACACCCTGACGATCAGTATCATCAACTAGTCGTCTGGAGAAAGAATCCATCAGATGATCTTAAATATTACCGGCTCAAAACCGTCACATACGGTACAACGTCAGCCCCATTCCTAGCAACAAAATGCTTAGATTACTTGTCCGAGAAGGCAAAGGATCAATTCCCGCTTGGATCGTCTGTTCTAAAGCACGATTTCTACGTAGATGACTGTCTCACTGGAGCAAACAGCGTTGCGGAAGCAGTCCAAATTCAAAAGGAATTAAATAAAATATCTTTACCATCCGAAAATGGTGATCATATAATGGGCAAATTCTAACAGACGTTCTCGAAGCAGACACCATCAAAACCGTCAAGCTAGACGAAACATTGAAACACTACAGTGTCAAGACGTTGGGTTTGGTATGGATGCCACTGGATGCCCACTGTGTGGGCGATCCCAGAAAAGCGAGGCGTCAATCATCACCAAACGAGTGGTAAGTTCCGAGTCAGCACAAATTTTTGACCCACTTGGACTATTTTCCCCCGTGGTAGTAAAGGCAAAAATATTTATGCAAACGCTTTGGGCACTGAACCTGAGTTGGGACGATGAGCTCCCTCAAGAGCTTCAAAATAAGTGGAAGAACTATCGATCGGATCTGCCAGCATTAAACAGTAGGCAAATTCCTAAGCATATCTATAATGGAAAGGTTCCAGTCCATCAAGAAGTACACATATTTGTGGATGCATCAGAGCGTGCATACGGAGCAGCAGTGTATATGAGAGCTACCTAGAAAAACAATCAAATTTCGGTAGGACTTCTTTGCTCCAAGTCACGAGTGGCTCCATCCGCGAAAGAAACTTTGCCCCGCCTTGAACTATGTGCTGCGCTGTTGAGCGCGGAACTAACACACAGAGTAAGAAAGGATTTGCGATTACAGATCGAAAGGGCTTCTGGATACTTCTGGACTGACTCAACTGTAGTTTTGTCCTGGATAAACGCATCGTCGGCCGCATACCACACGTTCGTCTCGAATCGTATAGCAAAAATCCAAGCTGTCAAAGAACCATCTCAATGGCGACACGTTTCCTCGGCAAACAATCCAGTAGATGTGCTATCAAGAGGAATTGCAGCCAGCAAATTATCAAAACATACCCTCTGGCTGTATGGACGACTTTTTCTACACGGTTCAAGTGAAAAATGGATCAAGATGCCCGTAATCGGTCCAAGTGATCTTGAACGGCGAACAAAACAAGTGAGTCTCTATAATTGCAACCATAGCAATAGTTTTCAAAAACTACAAAGAATTGTGGCATATATGATGCGTTTCTGTTACAAAAGAAACAGATGAAGTACAACCACCCTATGCATTGGTGAACTAACTCACGCTCGTAATATCATACTGCGCACCATTTAGAAAATTTCTTTCGCATGTGAGTACAAGCAACTTGTTGCCCACAAGGCCGTGGACAAAAAGAGCGCTCTCGTCTTTCTATCTCCCATGATCGGCAAGGATAGCCTCCCGTATATCGCAAAGCATCAAATCTTGCTTACTTACAATGATCCAATAGTAAGAATGCTGTTGCGAGAAATGCATGAAGAGAACATGCATTGCGATGCGCAGGCGTTAAGAGCCATTGCCAACAATGGCGAGAAGCATTATACACTGTGGTGTCAAGTGTTCAAAGGCACGGCCCAAACTAATGCAACAAATAATGGGCAATCTGCCAGTCGATCGAGTAACACAAGCTCAACCATTCTTTAAGTCTGGTGTTGATTACTGCGGGCCAATTTGGATTCACCATAAACTCCGTGGAAAGAGACCAGACAAGGCGTATATTGCAGTTTTCTGCTGTTTCGCTACGAAGGCAGTATATCTAGAGTTGGTAAGCGACCTAACAACAGATGCATTCTTAGGTGCTCTTCAACGGTTCTTGAGTCGACGTGGAATCCACTGCGATAATGCAACCAACTTCGTCGGCGCCAACAATAAACTAAAGGCCTTAGAAGAAGCGATCTTCAAGGATAAGGCACAAGCCCAGATCATCCACCATTCCAATCAGAGACAGGTGGATTTTAAGTTCATACCGCCCCGAGCTCTAACGTTCGGCGGGCTGTGGGAAGCTGCAGTAAAATCTGCGAAACGGTTACAAGTATCAGTCACAGCCACCGCATCATTGGCATTTGAGGAGCTCAACACTGTAATAGTGGAAGTCGAAGCAATTTTTAAATTTCGACCTATTACACCCATGTCGTCCGATCCTAAGGATGTGTCTGCATTAATACCAGGCCTCTAACGGCCCCACCCAATGTAAATCTCTCCCCAACCAACAAAACACAAAGATGGGAATTAGTGTCCAGATTTAAGCACGCATTCTGGAAGCAGTGGTCAATGGAATACCTTCAAAAGCTTCAAATGCGCAACAAATATAAGACTATGTCGCAGAACGTCAAAGAAGGGCTACTTGTATTAATTAAAGAAGATAACCTGCCGGTTATGAGTTGGCCGATGGGAAAAATAGTAAAGACATATCCTGGCAAAGATAATTACGTACGTGTAGTAGACGTAAAAACTGCGTCTGGCGTATTTCAGCGACCAATCACGCGGCTTGCGCCGCTTCTAAAATAAGCAGTATCGACAAAGCGGTCTAACATTTCCATCGAAGGAGCAATAGTTTCAGAAGGGGTCCCAAAAAGAAAGAAAGTAAAAATTTGCAGTTTTACCGACGTTACTAGCAATGCTACTTATTCTTCCGCTCGCAGTGGGACAGCCAACAAATGTAACTCAGTTCGCCAATCAGCCCGGAATATTCTATGAACGACTCGACACTGCAAGAACGGCAGTTTCGGAATGGACCATCATTGCGTATTATGATTTGAAACCATATTGGAGCGATATGAATATATTGTCCCACTGGGATTAAGGAGCTCAGGCACAAGTGTTCTGAGCTGCATAACGAAAACGCATGCAACTCTATATTTGAGCATTTTCAACATGTATATGACGAGCTACAAGAAGGAAGTATCTCATCAACCATTCCCGACAGCGAAGATCACCACTTGATATAGTAGGTAACGTGGCTAACTCACTATTTGGTGTACTGGACGCCAGGTACGCAGACGACATGGCCAAGGACATAAATGAAGTGAAATCTAGAGAAGACGTGTTGATGATGATACTGAAAAACCAAACGTCGATCTTGGATTCTACAATAAAAGTAGTCAGGAAAAGCAAATCATCCACTGATAACCGCATCAGAAATTTGGAGCATCAACTAGCAACCCTCAACAAGCAACGAGGCAGATATAAAGGCGATCACTTACAGCAAGCATTCGTAATCTTAACTGCCCAGCTAACTCTGCTGGCAACTGGAATGCAGCGGATGCAAGCGGAAATCGCTAGCGTTCTTACCGACGTTCGTCATCGAACCATCAGTCCCATGCTGGTAACTCCTAGGCAGCTAAGAGACCAATTAGACAAAATTCGGGATCATCTACTTCCGGGTCAGATGTTGCCGGTCTCATCAGAAAATGTAATGGAACTCTAAAAAATCATGCGCGCTGAGGGAACCACAACTACAGATCATGTTATATTCAAAATAACAGTGCCTCTGGTGGCGACAGCACAGCAGGAAGTCTTCAGTATCATTCCCATCCCGACGTGGAAATCTGGAGGCTGGAATCGATTCGACATTAAGTCACCTATCATAGATGTAAATTCCCACAGAGATCAATTCATGGGTCTTACTGAGGATGAGTTCAAGCAATGTCTAGTATTATCCAACAACGAACACATTTGCTTTAACCATCAAGCCGCATTCAACGCTGAAAATCGGTGTGAGTTTCAGCTATTCAACAACAAATCTGAAACACTCTGTGAGATTATTAAGTCGAAAGCAGAGTTTATTTGGTTAAGAACGCATCAACGAAACAGATGGATGTTTGCGACCCACAACCAAATAGAACTTCAAGCTGTATGCAAGGGAATGCCATCCACCATTCACCTTATTGGATCGGGCTTATTATCTCTGTCCTCAGGCTGCACCGCACGAAACGTGAACATTAGCATTAGCACATTCAGCACGATGATCACCGAATCACATTTAGCGTATATTCGTTTTGGCAATATAACAACGCCCTATGTGGAAGATACATCAGAGTCAGCCCGAGAGACTGCAACCCAACCATCTGAATCAGACGAACTGGATCGTCTACAACAAAGGCTGGCTAAGCTAAAGGATACAGCATGGTCAAATCAATTTACCACTGTGCAGCATCATTAAGTAGCCACGTATGCTGCCTTAGCAATATCAACGATATTGATCATTGGTTGAACACTTGTTCAACGGCCGGGAGAATGTTCAGTCGCAGCAATAGTTATAAGTCAGCGCTCTGAGGTATCATATATCGGGTCAAGCCGTCAGCAACATTATCAATGACCCACTTATTGGCAATAGCTTCTTCTGCTGAATTATAACTGGCATTGCTCCCATTGCCAATAATGCATAATAACCGACACTTTGCTTTATACCTATTCTGTTAGCCTAAGCACTTTTTACCTATAAATACCGTTAAGTTTATACAATAAAATCAGTAACAATTTTGACTCCTACAATCAAGGTTTACTCATTTTGCATTCAACAGAGGCTGTCGCTCTAGTCTTCAGATCCTCATATGCAATCCTTAGTCCAACTGGTTCAAGTTCTATTTGCGACGACTTTAGGCAGACAGTTTATGTACTGTATGCCAGGCATATAAGCCAAGCAATAAACATTATATAATATTAGAATATTAGACAAGAATGATAAAAACTTACTTAGCAGTGCAAGGATAACATCCTTCTGGGCTGTAGGACAACATGATCTCATATGAAATTATATTGTTTATGCACCGTACAAGGTCAGCTTAACCTAAAAATATTACAATTAAAACATACATATTCGAAAAATGAAAAGCTATAATAATTTAGACAAGATACCCAAAATACCATTGATTATTACTTACCTAAAAATGTATTCTTCATTAATAGCACTTTTGTTTGAGCTCGAAAATAACTTATTACAGTAAGAAAGCAATTGAAAAACGCGGAAAAACGGCGCCTGCCTACTGAGCGAGGAAAAGAAACATCAGCAATTTCCATCTATCTTGTTGTTCTCTTCCCTTTGTCACGATCGCGCTTGAATAATTTGTAGAGAAAGATTGAGAGAGAAAAATTTGGGAGAGTGTCGTCTCTGGCACCGTTTCGGTCCGTCGGTGACACTGTCGGCCTAGTGACGATGTTGTGATGCCTTTTTACGAAAATTCATCCCCTGTTCAGCACCTTAATTTCGTAAAGAGAGAGATTGAGAGAGAGGGGGTTGGTGAGAGTCGATTCTGACGAGGCTCTGCCGGCGTCGCAGTCGACTCATTGCTATTTTAGCGCTCGGCCTGAATTCGGGAACTGCAGGGTAGGTCCCGTCGGTAGTCAACTGTTACCTACACTGATAGTACGTGCGAGTGAAAGGGAAATATCGCCCAAGCACGTCAACAGACTAAAAGCATCAGGCAGCCGACGGGACTACTCATATAATTGTATTCGGGAAAAAATACCGTTTGCGATTACTTTTTTAGTCAACCGGTCTTTTAATAAGTCTCCCTGTGCGAGCGACATTCCTATCGCTCATTGAACGATGTTCGATAACAGTGCCTCCCACAAACAGCTCAACGTGAAGGGCTAAACAGAAAACCAAAACGAAGTGTGCTGCGCAGAGAGAGAACGAGGCGACATGCTATTTTTCGGTTGTTCTCGGGAGCAGACCGTATGGAAAAAAACGGTCAACTGTTATTTGCATGCTTTGATTTTAATAACGAATTCTGGCCAATTTGTTTAATGTGTGACACTTCTTTCATGGAAATAGACTCGATTGGTAATTCCTTTGGGCCGCACCCCTGCCGGTCTTCACAGACTGGAACTGATCCCATTTTTGCAGTCAGCTTTGTGCTGCCCCGATTGTTTTCACCTCTATTTGTTTTTGATCTAGTACTGACGCTCTGTAACTTACCACAACCGATAAATGATTTTAGTTAGATGTTTGTAACACATTGAAGGAGACGTTTCTATTTTAAATGTGTACTAGGGAAATTAAGAAAATACATTTCTTGTTGTCCAAAAAGTATGAATTTTTATTATTTGAAATTTTTTTCGCGGGTTGGAAGTCTTCTTTATCCTATTAAATAAACTCAACTATCCGAAATTGTCCATCTTATAACCAACTTAATTTACCCGAAGAAACATTTTTGTTCCTTTTTATCACTTCCAAGATACATAATTTTTTACGCAGAATTTAAAAAACCCTATTTATTGGGGGTGTCACAAAAATCCTTTTTTAACCGAATTTCCCAAAAAGCAAATCCCCAGTATTTTGCCGGACGTTTTGATAAAATTAACCAACTTACAAATGTTTCTCAAAAATATAACTTTATTTAAGACAAATCTAGTGAATTTTATAAACTATCTGCATACTAAAATTTTTATATTTACTTCGGGTTATATTTAAAAATATGCTTTTTATAACACCTCTCGAAAAAATTAGCTAAAAAGAAACCGTCGACAAACCGTCCAACCTGACAGTGGTATAAACAAGCTCGAAATTTAAAATATCGAATTTCGGAGTAGTTATCGAAATGTTGTGTTAACGAATTATTTATTTAAAGGTACTTAGAATTGTAGTTAAGAAAGATAAGAAAATAAGAAAGAAGAAGACAAAATGAAAGTAAAAGTAAACAATTTTTGTTTATTATTAATTTAAACTAATAAACGTTGATAATGTACAAGAGTAAACGTATTGCAGCAGCACTAGATGCCATATTCTTGCGATTCATTCGCGAAAATATCGACATTGCGAAAGGATTTACTAAGGGAGGCCACGTTCTTGTGACCACTGCTCAGGAGGACCTGGCCAACGAGTTAAATTTTACATGGACTACCATGCAAAACCGCTTGTTAGGATCTCCTCTGCATCCTAGCCTCTCGCAGTTCATGCCTTCGCAAGTACTCTAGAGCAGATGGCATTTCGGTTCGCTTTTAAAATTCTTGCTAACTTACAAATGTAAATAAACCAACGCAGCCGCGGCAAACCGCTGTTCAGGGCTGCAATGTTTTCATTATACCCTTGCAGAGGGTAGTATACAAGGAACGAGGTAGATATCAAGGCGACCATTTACAGAAAGCATTTGTGATCTTAACTGCCCAGCTAACGCTGTTGGCTACTGGAATGCAGCGGATGCAAGCGGAAATTGCCAGCGTTCTTACCGAGGTTCGTCATCGAACCATCAGTCCCATGCCGGTAACCCTTTTAGCAGCTAAGAGACCAATTAGACAAAGTTCGGGATCATCTACTTCCGGATCAGATGTTGCCGGTCTCGTCGGAAAATGTAATGGAACTCTATAAAATCATGCGCGCCGAGGGATCTACAACTACAGATCATGTTATATTCAAAATGACAGTGCCTCTGGTATGAACAGCACAGCAGGAAGACTTCAGCATCATCCCCATCCCGACGTGGCACTCAGGAGGCTGAAATCGTTATGACATTAAGACACCTATCATCGCAGTAAATTCCCATAGAGATCAATTCTTTGGTCTTACTGAGGATGAGTTCGAGCAATGTCTAGTACTATCCAACAATGAACACATTTGCTTTAACCATCAAACCGCATTCGACGCCGCAGTTGAAGATGCTGTCGCTAAAGACGCCGCAGTTGTAGATGCTGCCGCAGTAGACGCTTCAGCTGTCGATGCAGTAGTCGCCGGTTTTGTGTTTGCAGCTGCTGTAGTCTCTGCTACAGTATTTGCTGCTGCCTTAGATTCGGCAGTTTGAGATGCGTCGGTTGTTGCATACGGCAGTTGTAAATGCTGCCCTAGCTCCAATTTATTAAATTCAAAACTTTTTTTACCGCACAAAAAATGTATTATTTTTGTTGGATATTACCGGATTTTGTCGATTAGCACTTTGATTACCGCACTAAATACCGATGACCGTATCGCTGATGCTTAGGCCTCAAGCATGCCCTACCCCACTTTGTTCTTAAATAGGTATTTGGTAGCAACCTTAAGCCATATTTTAAGCTTATATAAGGCGCTTTGATTTAAAACAAATAAGATTCTTTTGTATCTTTTTGCTTGTTATTTACTATTCTCTGTTCCTTACCACGGGTGGGGGTAACAAAAGATTTTATTTCGCTACCTTAGATTTTTTAAGGTGGTGGTTTATTACTCTTTGCCTCCCAAGCGTGGCTTGTAGATCAAAAAAAAAAAACCGTTGACATTGACTATGTAGAATATGCTGATCAGCACTTATTATCTGCCGTGGGTGCAACTGGACGCCTGGTACTGTTACCAAACTGTAGTACTGCTTGATTTGTTGGTCGTTGGTCAAGTTGAGCAACATTGAGCAACATTGAGACCAAACAATGAGAATCTTATTTTACCCACGCAGACATACCTGCTTATTTTTAAGGACAAAATGAATAGAGCGACACGGAATAAGGACATTCCATATTCGGGTTACAAGTTATGACCTCATTGTAAAATACGGTTTACACAAATATGTCTATTAAACGTGTTCATGTTTAAACACTTTGACTTTGCTATGAGTAAATGCGAATTATACAACAACCGTATGCCCTCTGTGAAGCATGTGGGGATCTATGTACTTTGCAGTCATTCTTCGGGGAAAAACCCACATATCAGGTTATGACGATTTGGTTTAAATTGTGCAGGTCAGGATAAATATATTGCCAAAGATCTGTCAATTCTTGAGTCCTTGTTTCATCCCAATCAAAATGAATCATCCACCGATCCTACACAAATATTTTGCATGTTATAACTATAGGCCGTAACAAGCCCAGTATCTCATACAAGCGTGCAATAATAGAGAGAGTGTTCCTTTTCGTCATAGCGTTAGTTTCTGGCAAATTGAACCGAAAGCAAAATTCTTTTTGGTTATCTCTAGTTAGGTAGAAGACAAAATTCCAGTAACTTGATCAATCTTCAATGCTGTCAGCTCCTGTAAGCGGATCATCGACATACATACAAAAGAGGTCATCTGTCGGTCCAACCATTAAAATATTATTTATTGATACTCCTTTGCAGATGCGTCAAAAACTACGCGCAAGTTTGTTGTTGAACTGTCTGGACGCAGTACAGCGTGATGCGGAATTACATAATGAAGTTGATTTAAGTCAAAACTATTCAAAGGTTGCATGTGCTCGATTTGATTTACGAGAAAAACTACTTGTGTGGAGCAAAGAGGTTACTCGTTTGTTTGTTCTACATTTAGTTGTTTTCTGTAGAATTACATTTTACACAACTGTTTCTAGCCGCTAGAAAAGCCTTTTTGTGGGGGTGATTAAGTTTTTCCGGACGCTTTTCAAACTGCTTGATTTCCTGGCCTGGCTTTGCGCTGCATTCTAGGAACTGACAATGTCTGCCTAATAAGTTGTAGAAATTATCCCAAGTTTGAAACTGCTCATAGATCTGATCTCGACCATGAGCATGTTTTGAATCTGAATCGACCTTTTGCAAGACGAGCTGAATTAAAATGGATTCAAAGGCATTTTGTTCGGTGTCAAGTGAGAGAAGAAAACCACGCAACGCTGCAGCTGTATCTAAAATTACTTGAAGGGAAGAAGGATCAGATTTTCTCGTTTGAGAAATGGTAAAAAGGCTAAATACCTGTTCGAGTAATATCAACACTTTTTTATCGTATCGTTCCTTAAGGCACTCCATTGCCTTTTTGTACATTTTTCCCGATACTTGAAATGCAGCCACTATACTTAATGCAGGACCAGAAAGACGCCATCTTCCGACCACGAAAGTCCATCACCATGAAGATCTACAAGAATATCATCACCGGCGACGACATATTCGCCGACACCTACAAGATGAACCTGGTGGATGACGTGATCTACGTGGTTATAACGAACTGATTTTTACGGTTTGCTCGGTACGAAGATAGTGCGGCTAGCTCATTAGATTGTGTGTTCGTCCCACCAAATATTTATAAACGTGACCGCCCTGTTAACAGTAACAACACTTCAAAATTCGGTTTAAAAGGCGCTTATTAACGGCTCTGGTTTACAACATTGTAATCATTTGATTATATGAGTCTCGTGCTGGTAATGCTCCTGCGACGCCGCTCGTTAATTCCTCGCTGCTGGTGGTCCTGGCCGCTCAGGGTACTTTCGTAGACTAGATTGTGGAGTTCAATCGTTGTGTTTAGGGAAGCGTCACCGTTCTAAGACTAGGATGAACAGGCACCACGCTTGCAAGACTATCGACCTGTCGGCCGCAGCGTCCTGTACCTTGCTTGTCCCGGTCGGTCCTGCTAGACGCTCACTCAGTTTCTTTTGACTCTCCGGTAGTACGGCCAGATTACGCAAGGAGTCCCTGTAGCAAACGCTCAGAGAAAGACGAACGTTCCGCCCTTACCTTCCCTCCTGGCTGTTGCGACCGTATCTGAAGCTTGGCTCTCGGCGCGGTCCCTGGATGCTTGTCCACGTCGACGTCCTGCGCGTCCTATGTCCTGCTCTTCTGATTGGTATTACGGCTGGACCAGTCGGTATTACAGCCAAATTAGACGAACGCAGTTAGACTAATCGGTATTACAGCCAATGCAGCCGGACTAGTCGGTATTACAGCCAACGTAGCCAGACTAATCGGTATTACAGACAATAAACTCGGTATTACAGCCAACGTTGCCAGACTAATCGGTATTACAGACAATAAAGTCGGTGACTTAGCAGTGCGTTGCCTCTAAGGACCTAACCTACCTGTGTATTAAATCGGTGAATTGCTTTGTCCCAAACGTCTTGACGGAGCGATCTTGCTTATGGTTTTCACGGTTGTATATCCATTACTTTGACTTTGACTAGACGTTGCTCACTCGCGATTTGATGCTTTATGACTGGTCCCGACTCCAGCGCTTATAAAGGCCTCCGGGTCCTGTTAGTCCTCGGCCTCTCCTTTTCTTCTCTCCAATTCAGGGTCCAAAGTCAGCGGTTTTACCGTTCGACCTTTCTCCCTCTGCGCACTACACCAAAATCCGTGGTTTTACCGTTCGACCTTTCGCTTTCTGCGCACGGCAACACACTAAAGTCCAAAGTGCGACGTTGCACCGTTCATCACTTGCTCTCTCTCTTGTGTCTCGCTCAGACTAGTGTCGTCTCGCTCTGACGCCTCTCTCCGCTCCGTCTCTCGCAATTTCTCCAAACTCTCTTTGGGTTCGAACTCTCCCAACTCACTCGCTACTTGTCTCCTCTCTCTCTTTAACGGCTTTTTCCAAACTCTCTTTTTCTGCGTTGCCGTTACTATGCGAATTAGTTGCGTAATTAGCAACTGGCAGGTCCCCATGCAGTTATTTCTGGGTTTATTTGTGCGGAGTAATTTAGCTCCTCACATGCCCTCCTTTCTTCGGATAACGAAAGTAAGCTCGATCCTCCTCTGCGGCTGTTTCCCTTTGTATTGTTATGTCGTACTTTTCGAGCGGGTTCGTCGCAGGCTATTCAACGCCTCTCCCAGGGAGAGGAACAACCCAAGATTATATTTACCCAGCAGACAAAACAAAAAACGCAATTTCAAAAACGGCATAATTTTGGACTGGACTGTACTGCTAAATTTGTAGTCCTTGGAGACCCTCCCAATCATGTGTGCATCCTTGGACACATCTCCCAAATTTAAGTTGTGGGGCGTGCTACCTCGCCTCACTAATCTCATCCCCCAACACGAATGTCAATGTATTTTAAAAAGTTTCTCCTAAATTCTAACATTTAGACACCCTACATCAAAAAATCAAAAGAGTTTTGGCGAAGGAAAAAAGAAGTATTCAACGATCATTAAGAACGATAGAAGCGATTGAGCAAAACGTGCGAATTAACAAAGAAGGAACGACGCGATCAAATTATTAAAAAATCGAAGTTAATCCGAGAAAGACGAAGTAGAACGACGTGCGAATTAAGAAAGTTAGCGACGACGTGATCAAATTATCAAAAAACGCAGTTTAAAACCGTTTAAGTTCATTTATATACCTAAAACTAAAATCAGAATTACTTATCATTAATTTCATTTCAATAAAAATATTATTATACCCTTGCAGAGGGTATTATGATTTCAGTCAGAAGTTTGCAACGCAGTGAAGGAGACGTTTCCGACCCCATAAAGTATATATATTCTTGATCAGCATCACTAGACGAGTCGATCTAGCCATGTCCGTCTGTCCGTCTGTCCGTCTGTCCGTCTGTCCGTCCGTCTGTCCGTCTGTCCGTCCGTCTGTCCGTCCGTCTGTCCGTCCGTCTGTCCGTCCGTCTGTCCGTCCGTCTATCCGTCCGTCTGTCCGTCCGTCTGTCCGTCCGTTTCTACGCAAACTAGTCTCTCAGTTTTCAAGCTATCGGGATAAAACTTTCCCAAAAGTCTTCTTTCTATTGCATTAAAGCTTGGCTCTCGGCGCGGTCCCTGGATGCTTGTCCACGTCGACGTCCTGCGCGTCCTATGTCCTGCTCTTCTGATTGGTATTACGGCTGGACCAGTCGGTATTACAGCCAAATTAGACGAACGCAGTTAGACTAATCGGTATTACAGCCAATGCAGCCGGACTAGTCGGTATTACAGCCAACGTAGCCAGACTAATCGGTATTACAGACAATAAACTCGGTATTACAGCCAACGTTGCCAGACTAATCGGTATTACAGACAATAAAGTCGGTGTTACAGCCAGCCTTGACGTTCTGCTGACTTAGCAGTGCGTTGCCTCTAAGGACCTAACCTACCTGTGTATTAAATCGGTGAATTGCTTTGTCCCAAACGTCTTGACGGAGCGATCTTGCTTATGGTTTTCACGGTTGTATATCCATTACTTTGACTTTGACTAGACGTTGCTCACTCGCGATTTGATGCTTTATGACTGGTCCCGACTCCAGCGCTTATAAAGGCCTCCGGGTCCTGTTAGTCCTCGGCCTCTCCTTTTCTTCTCTCCAATTCAGGGTCCAAAGTCAGCGGTTTTACCGTTCGACCTTTCTCCCTCTGCGCACTACACCAAAATCCGTGGTTTTACCGTTCGACCTTTCGCTTTCTGCGCACGGCAACACACTAAAGTCCAAAGTGCGACGTTGCACCGTTCATCACTTGCTCTCTCTCTTGTGTCTCGCTCAGACTAGTGTCGTCTCGCTCTGACGCCTCTCTCCGCTCCGTCTCTCGCAATTTCTCCAAACTCTCTTTGGGTTCGAACTCTCCCAACTCTCTCGCTACTTGTCTCCTCTCTCTCTTTAACGGCTTTTTCCAAACTCTCTTTTTCTGCGTTGCCGTTACTATGCGAATTAGTTGCGTAATTAGCAACTGGCAGGTCCCCATGCAGTTATTTCTGGGTTTATTTGTGCGGAGTAATTTAGCTCCTCACATGCCCTCCTTTCTTCGGATAACGAAAGTAAGCTCGATCCTCCTCTGCGGCTGTTTCCCTTTGTATTGTTATGTCGTACTTTTCGAGCGGGTTCGTCGCAGGCTATTCAACGCCTCTCCCAGGGAGAGGAACAACCCAAGATTATATTTACCCAGCAGACAAAACAAAAAACGCAATTTCAAAAACGGCATAATTTTGGACTGGACTGTACTGCTAAATTTGTAGTCCTTGGAGACCCTCCCAATCATGTGTGCATCCTTGGACACATCTCCCAAATTTAAGTTGTGGGGCGTGCTACCTCGCCTCACTAATCTCATCCCCCAACACGAATGTCAATGTATTTTAAAAAGTTTCTCCTAAATTCTAACATTTAGACACCCTACATCAAAAAATCAAAAGAGTTTTGGCGAAGGAAAAAAGAAGTATTCAACGATCATTAAGAACGATAGAAGCGATTGACCAAAACGTGCGAATTAACAAAGAAGGAACGACGCGATCAAATTATTAAAAAATCGAAGTTAATCCGAGAAAGACGAAGTAGAACGACGTGCGAATTAAGAAAGTTAGCGACGACGTGATCAAATTATCAAAAAACGCAGTTTAAAACCGTTTAAGTTCATTTATATACCTAAAACTAAAATCAGAATTACTTATCATTAATTTCATTTCAATAAAAATATTATTATACCCTTGCAGAGGGTATTATGATTTCAGTCAGAAGTTTGCAACGCAGTGAAGGAGACGTTTCCGACCCCATAAAGTATATATATTCTTGATCAGCATCACTAGACGAGTCGATCTAGCCATGTCCGTCTGTCCGTCTGTCCGTCTGTCCGTCTGTCCGTCCGTCTGTCCGTCCGTCTGTCCGTCCGTCTGTCCGTCCGTCTGTCCGTCCGTCTGTCCGTCCGTCTATCCGTCCGTCTGTCCGTCCGTCTGTCCGTCCGTTTCTACGCAAACTAGTCTCTCAGTTTTCAAGCTATCGGGATAAAACTTTCCCAAAAGTCTTCTTTCTATTGCATTAAAGCTTGGCTCTCGGCGCGGTCCCTGGATGCTTGTCCACGTCGACGTCCTGCGCGTCCTATGTCCTGCTCTTCTGATTGGTATTACGGCTGGACCAGTCGGTATTACAGCCAAATTAGACGAACGCAGTTAGACTAATCGGTATTACAGCCAATGCAGCCGGACTAGTCGGTATTACAGCCAACGTAGCCAGACTAATCGGTATTACAGACAATAAACTCGGTATTACAGCCAACGTTGCCAGACTAATCGGTATTACAGACAATAAAGTCGGTGTTACAGCCAGCCTTGACGTTCTGCTGACTTAGCAGTGCGTTGCCTCTAAGGACCTAACCTACCTGTGTATTAAATCGGTGAATTGCTTTGTCCCAAACGTCTTGACGGAGCGATCTTGCTTATGGTTTTCACGGTTGTATATCCATTACTTTGACTTTGACTAGACGTTGCTCACTCGCGATTTGATGCTTTATGACTGGTCCCGACTCCAGCGCTTATAAAGGCCTCCGGGTCCTGTTAGTCCTCGGCCTCTCCTTTTCTTCTCTCCAATTCAGGGTCCAAAGTCAGCGGTTTTACCGTTCGACCTTTCTCCCTCTGCGCACTACACCAAAATCCGTGGTTTTACCGTTCGACCTTTCGCTTTCTGCGCACGGCAACACACTAAAGTCCAAAGTGCGACGTTGCACCGTTCATCACTTGCTCTCTCTCTTGTGTCTCGCTCAGACTAGTGTCGTCTCGCTCTGACGCCTCTCTCCGCTCCGTCTCTCGCAATTTCTCCAAACTCTCTTTGGGTTCGAACTCTCCCAACTCACTCGCTACTTGTCTCCTCTCTCTCTTTAACGGCTTTTTCCAAACTCTCTTTTTCTGCGTTGCCGTTACTATGCGAATTAGTTGCGTAATTAGCAACTGGCAGGTCCCCATGCAGTTATTTCTGGGTTTATTTGTGCGGAGTAATTTAGCTCCTCACATGCCCTCCTTTCTTCGGATAACGAAAGTAAGCTCGATCCTCCTCTGCGGCTGTTTCCCTTTGTATTGTTATGTCGTACTTTTCGAGCGGGTTCGTCGCAGGCTATTCAACGCCTCTCCCAGGGAGAGGAACAACCCAAGATTATATTTACCCAGCAGACAAAACAAAAAACGCAATTTCAAAAACGGCATAATTTTGGACTGGACTGTACTGCTAAATTTGTAGTCCTTGGAGACCCTCCCAATCATGTGTGCATCCTTGGACACATCTCCCAAATTTCAGTTGTGGGGCGTGCTACCTCGCCTCACTAATCTCATCGCCCAACACGAATGTCAATGTATTTTAAAAAGTTTCTCCTAAATTCTAACATTTAGACACCCTACATCAAAAAATCAAAAGAGTTTTGGCGAAGGAAAAAAGAAGTATTCAACGATCATTAAGAACGATAGAAGCGATTGAGCAAAACGTGCGAATTAACAAAGAAGGAACGACGCGATCAAATTATTAAAAAATCGAAGTTAATCCGAGAAAGACGAAGTAGAACGACGTGCGAATTAAGAAAGTTAGCGACGACGTGATCAAATTATCAAAAAACGCAGTTTAAAACCGTTTAAGTTCATTTATATACCTAAAACTAAAATCAGAATTACTTATCATTAATTTCATTTCAATAAAACTATTATTATACCCTTGCAGAGGGTATTATGATTTCAGTCAGAAGTTTGCAACGCAGTGAAGGAGACGTTTCCGACCCCATAAAGTATATATATTCTTGATCAGCATCACTAGACGAGTCGATCTAGCCATGTCCGTCTGTCCGTCTGTCCGTCCGTCTGTCCGTCCGTCTGTCCGTCCGTCTGTCCGTCCGTCCGTCTGTCCGTCCGTTTCTACGCAAACTAGTCTCTCAGTTTTCAAGCTATCGGGATAAAACTTTCCCAAAAGGCTTCTTTCTATTGCAGGTAGTATATAAGTCGGAACGAGCCGGATCGGAAAATTATATCATATAGCTCTCATAGGAACAATCGGGAAAAAAATGTAAAAAAATGATCCTACAACATCCTACTTTTGGAATCGTCATTTTTTATCTAATTCTGAATTTCGAATAAAATTTTTTCAAAATCGGACGACTATATCATATAGCTGCCATAGAAACGATCGGAAAATTAATGGGAATATAATAGGAAATAAATTACTGCTTCGTTGGTTTTTATTGTATTCTCTTCTACTCTAGGATATAACTCTTTTTAAATATTTTCGAATTTCAATTTTAATTTTATCAAAATCGAACTACTATATCCTATAGCTGCCATTGAAACGAACGCAAAATTAATGAGAAATAATAGGAAAATTAACATTTTTGCGATTTGTAAATTAATAGGAATTATCTGCAAGGGTATATAAGCTTCGGCTGGCCGAAGCTAGCTTCCTTTCTTGTCTTATTATAATAAAACACAAAAACTTAAAAACTTCTAATTTAAAAAGGAAAACCAATCCCACAAATATGGGGGCTCAACCTACGTGAAAAGTGTTAAGTAAATCGACGAAAAAGTGTGCTAGAACCAAAGATTTACAACGACGAAGACTGTGGAAACAGAAAGAAAAGCTTGCAAAAACGACGTACGAAAACGACGCCACAAATACCACGACAATCTGCACTATACATATGCTTATTACGACGCATAAGTGTATTTAAACGACGAGTACAGACCGTGAGTGTGAACGGCGGATACGAGTAGAAGGAAATTATTTTGATTTTGATTCGTTTTTGCTGGCGTTGAGATCTGAAAAAAAGAAGAATGTAGACCTTTTACACAAATTTGTGTACGAATACGACGGTGATCTGCATAACCGAAAACGACTACGTGGTTTCGAAGGCTTTGATTTTGTGAAAAGTGATGAGCTCTTCAACCAGAAAGTGTCTTACGTCGCGCAAAATTTGTCAACCAACGACCTCGCCATAATTTGCAACATTTTGGGCTTGCAACACCGCAAAAATTTTCTGATGCCGAAATTTGCGTGTGGGAAAACTACTAGAAGATGCTGATAAAGAGGATTCCGATAACGATGAAATAGACGAACAAGAGGAGAATAACGAAGACAACGACGAGAAAAGTTCAAACGATAAAGACGACGAGTTTCGTTCTGCACGCAGCAACGCAGAAAAGCAGGCAAAGAGGAGCAACAAAAACGCAAAGGCTGGCACAGTGGCGTCCAAGAATAACGATTCCGCTTCGGTACAAAGTTTCGGCGTGAATTCGCCGCGATTTTCCGTAAACTTTCGCGATGTAGAAGATTCTATTCGACCATTCAGTGGAGATGATACACTTGCAGTTGAGGTTTGGGTTTCCGATTTCGAGGACATGGCTTCCATTATGTATTGGGATGACCTGCAAAAATTCATTTTCGCGAAACGTTCTCTTAAAGGCCTCGCTAAAATGTACGTTATGAGTGAGCGTGGTATCAGAAGTTGGCAAATGTTGAAAGTCGCATTGATCAAAGAGTTCAAAGCCGAAGTGAATGGTGCTCATTTACATAAGTTGCTATCCGAAAGGAAGATCAAAAACAATGAAAGTGTTCAAGAATATCTTCTTAAAATGAAAGAAATGGCTTCTCGTGGAAGTGTAGACAACAGTGCACTTATGCAATACGTGATTAATGGCATCAATGATTTGAGCGTCAACAAATCGATTTTGCACAACTCTAAAGACTTGAAAGAGTTCAAGGAAAAGTTAAAGTGCTACGAGAAAATTCGTGAAAAATCCGGAAAGCCTAAGTATCAAGAAGACAAGTCGAAATACGCGATTGGCAAAGACAGTGCAGGCCAAAAAGACGTGTCCGTGCAAAGAAAGGTGAATTGCTACAACTGTGGTGCAAGTGGCCATACATCAAATCAGTGCCCTAATCGAAGCAACGGTCGAAAGTGCTTTAATTGCAATAATTATGGACACATTTCTAAAGACTGCCCCACAGGGAAAATTGAAACGGTTGAAACTCCGAAAAATACGCGCAAAGTATCAGATGATAAACTATCGATGTGTAAAGAAATACGTATAAAGAACAACAAGTACACAGCTCTTATTGACACAGGCAGAAAATACAACATAATGAGTGAAACAACGTACGTAAGCTTGAATAAGCCTAAATTGAGTGCTGTGAACATTTTTCTTGTCGGTTTCGGAAACAACAACAGGGTGAAACCATTCGGTTCGTTTAAAGAGGAATTCGAAGTTGACGATCAAGTCTTTGAAGAGAATTTTCTAGTTGTTTCTTCTGACTTTTTGGACGTACAAGTTGTGTTAGGCGCAGAATTTTGCAACAACGCTGAAATTCTAATAAATCGTGACGGAATTAAAATACAAAGCCGAGAAAACCATGACTCCGAAAATGAATTAAGTTCGCTAATGAAAATTTACGTCGAAAGTGCCGAAAATTTTAACATAAACATTGACGAGAGTGCAAGCACTAAAGCAAAACGCGAAGTTTACGAACTGATCAAGAAATATAAGCCGACGAGTACAAAAACAACAAACGATGCGATGCGTATTGTGTTAAAAGACGATACCCCCGTACACTTTATTATTGACGATTATTGATTATTGATTATTGACGATCAAATCGAGCAGTGGCTCAAGGACGGAATCATCGAGCACTCTGAGTCCGAGTACAGCAGTCCGGTCGTACTGGTCAAGAAGCGCGACAACACAACTAGACTCTGCATTGACTACAGAAGGATTAACAAGGTAATAGTACGAGATATGCTTCCCCTTCCCTTGATCGAAGACCAATTGGACCGTCTGCAAGATGCTCACGTATTCAGCACGCTGGACCTCAAAAACGGATTTTTCCACGTAAACGTCGATGTCGAAAGCCGCAAGTTCACGTCCTTTGTAACCCACAATGGCCAGTATCAGTCCCTTTTGGACTTACGAATTCTCCAGGCGTATTTCAAAGGCACGTTAACGCCATTTTCCGAGACTTGACCCGATCTGGTATCGCGATTCCCTATGTCGACGATATCATTGTCCCAGCTACAGACGAAGGCGAAGCAGTCGCCAATCTCAAGACAGTCATCAAGCGCTGTGAAGACTACGGTTTGGTGATCAACCTAAAGAAATGCTGTTTCCTCAAAAAGAAAATCGAGTTCCTAGGTCATAGCATTGAAAACCAAAAGATTTGTATCTCAGATGAAAAGACGAAGGCTGTGACGAAGTTTCCCTTGCCGACAAACCAGAATCAACTACAAAGCATCCTGGGTCTGGTTGTATACATCCGGAAATTTATCCTGAACTTTTCAATCATAGCCAAACCTTTGACCGACCTAATGAAGCACGACGCCAAGTTTGTTTTCTCCGACAGGGAGATAGATGCTTTTAACATGTTGAAGACTCTGATTACCCAGAAGCCAGTTCTCAAGATTTTTCATCCTCAGCACGAAACAGAGCTTCATACAGAGGCATCGATTGATGGATTCGGAGCAGTTCTGCTTCAAAAGTCGCCCAATGACAACCAGATACACCCGGTGTACTACATGAGTAAGAAAACGACAGACGCAGGAAGAAAGTTTTCCAGTTACGAGTTAGAAATCCTGGCAGTGGTAGAAGCATTTCGAAAATTCCGAGCTTACCTATTAGGTATGCATTTCAAGTTGGTCAGCGATTGTAATGCTTTTACAAAGACGATGGAAAAGAGAGAAATCTATACTCGAGTCGCACGTTGGATCCTTGCACTTCAGGAGTTTGACTTAGAAGTTGAACACAGGTACACGCATTCGTCATGCAGATGCTTTGAGCGGTTACCCTGTAATGATGATCTCCGTTGAAAGCTTGCACAGCAAATTGAAGAGTGTTCAATCACAGGACGAGGAATTAAAAGCTATAATTGACATCCTTGCTGAGAAAGCTACCCACAACAATTTATTCATGAGATCTGGTCTGCTGTACAAATTGGTGAACGACGATGAACTGATAGTTGTACCACCAATCCTCCAACGCGAAATCATTCGACAGGCCCATGAAAAAGGACATTTTTCAGTAAAGAAGACAAAGAAAATTATCGGAAAGGAATATTACATTCCAAAACTTGAAGACAAGATTCAACGACAAATCAAATGTTGCATTCCATGTATTGTGCTAAACCGTAAACTTGGGAAAAAGGAAGGATAGTTGCACCCATTGCCGAAGGAAGCGGAGCCGCTTCAAACATTCCACATCGATTTTTTGAGACCTCTCGAATCGACTCACAAGGCATACAAGCACATTCTTGCTGTCATCGACGGGTTTACTAAATTTTGTTGGCTGTATCCCACAAAATCAACATCTTCCAAGGACGTCATCACCAGAAGCTCAGAGCGCAATATTTGGCAATCCTGTACAAATAATATCCGATCGAGGCACAGCGTTCACTTCAGACGACTTCAAAAAGTATTGTGAGAACGTGGGTATTGAACTTCATTCAGTTACCACAGGAGTTCCAAGAGCAAACGGGCAAGTTGAACGCCTCAACGCCACAATTGTATCCGTGCTCTCTAAACTGTCTATAGATGATCCCAGCAAGTGGTATAAGTTTGTGAACCAGGCTCAGCAAACAATCAATTCGACCTACTGCAGAAGTACACATACAACTCCATTCGAGCTACTTGTAGGAATCAAGATGCGCACTAAAACTGACATCAAGCTGAAAGAAATGATCGAGCATGAGCTAATTCAAATGTTCCAGTACAATCGAGACGAGATCCGCAAAGCTGCCAAGCAACAGATCCTTGTCATGCAAAACGAGAACAAGCACTCGTATAATCTCAGACGTAGTCCAGCAGCAACATACAAAGTCGGCGATATTTTCGCTATCAAACGCACTCAGCTTGGTGGTGGGCTTAAGTTGAAACCTAAGTACTTGGGTCCCTACCGCGCAACCAAAGTCAAGCCTAAGGACACTTACGATGTGGTAAAAGAATCTTTATCTTCTGACGGGCCACGATGCACTACCTCTTGCGCCGAATATATGAAGCCATGGATGCAAGTATCCTCTGACGACGACGACGCTACATTCGGGACGAATGTTTAGAAGGATGGCCGAGTTGTGGGAATAGGTCTGGCAGCCCCGTTCAGACCAACCCATCTCTAATCAGCTGAAATCAAGAGAGTTTTGGCGAAGGAAAAAAGAAGTATTCAAAGATCATTAAGAACGAGAGAGGCGATTGAGCAAAACGTGCGAATTAACAAAGTTAATACGAGAAAGACGAAGTAGAACGACGTGCGAATTAAGAAAGTTAACGACGACGTGATCAAATTATCAAAAAACGCAGTTTAAAACCGTTTAAGATTTAAATACCTAAAACTAAAATCAGAATTACTTATCATTAATTTCATTTCAATAAAACTATTATCTTATTATAATAAAACACAAATAGTGGGACTTCTAATTTAAAAAGGAAAACCAATCCCACATATATGAATATAAGTAAATAAATATTTATAGGGCGGGTAAAAATACGTACCACTCATCATCCATTCTAAAAGAATTCAAATCATTTTATCCGTTTAAATTTGATAGAACGAATTTGGCAGGGCAAGTAATACTACGTTTCAGAATGATAACAGAATATGTAAACAGACATAAAATAAGAAAAATTCCATTTCAAAAATTCCTACTGAGGTGTAAAGAGGCCTTTAGAAACACCTGATAAAATTTGTACTATTTGGATACCAGAACGGATTATCTAATGGATGCAATTCTAAGTCAAAGTGTGTAGCCAACCCATTAAGGGCCGGTTTCTCGAGCCCCTGTCAAAGTCCCTGATAGCTATCTGTTCGAAAAACTTAAATACCAGATAAACTGTTCGTAAAAGCAAATCCGCTTTCTCGACTGCTTTAATTTATCTGAACGAGAAACAATTACAGAGTGCTGTTAACGCACAGAATTGTGCTGTGAAGCGCAAAAAATGGCATGCTTCGATTATTTCATCAGCTGTTTGGGTATAATTTAAAGGAAAATTCAGTTGTGATTTCGTTTCTTCTTCATAGTTGGCTTTGGGAAATCAGCTGTCATTCTATCGAGTCGAAAACGCTTAAGAGGGACTCCGAGTCCCTGTCAAAGTTAGCTCTCACATTTATGCTCGAGAAAGCCAAAATGCCTTAGCAGGGACTTTATCTGTTCGAGAAATGTTAGCCGGCACTTGAGAAACCGGCCCTTAATGCATAAAAAATTTTTCTTTTGATTTTAAAAAAATTTTGGATTGTGGTTCAAGGGGAGAGCAGGGAAAAACTTTCAGTCGTCACATTTGCATGTGCGTACATGCATGCAATGACATACACACCCATCGATAAATTGGCATGTACATAAGTATGTAATGAATAAATTAGGATAAAATAACGGATCACCCAATGCATGCCATTCTATGTCAAATATTTTGCAAAAATTTAAATTATGTTTAAGACGAGGGGCGCACGAAGAAAATTATTGGCAAATTTCGTCTCCAAAATTAAACCTACTGTTTTCACCCAAAAGATTTGGAGCTTTAGGTGCTTTTTTTAAGTTTCCTCGTTTCCGGAAATATTTAACTCGAGCTGTTGATCCCCAGCCGACATTGGGGAACTTCTTTTTTTACCTACCGATCCTGCGAGCGGATCCGTTTTTCGCTTAAAGCATTTTGGCCGTAGGAAAAACTGGTGCTAGGGTGGGCTAAGACGAGGAAATAGTGAAAACAGCATTAAGGTGCTAAAAAAGTGTGCTAAGGGTTAGAATAAAATAGGTGGGGTTAAGGTGAGGTAATATTAGGGTTAATGCGGTGTTAAGGTAAGGTATGTTATGGTTAGAAGGATTAGAATATTAGTGCGTTTTAGGTGGGTTTACTGTTTAGCTAAGGTTAGGCGGGATTTTACTCTGATACTAATTTGAATATATGTACAAATCAGCAACAAATGCTTTGCTAATAGTAGCGGACAACGTCGCTTCGGGTATTGCTAGTAAGTAAATAAATATTTATAGGGCGGGTATTAGAACCGGTATCTTTAGGAATCTATTTAGGTTTAAATAGATAAATAAGTTAAATAAATACGGTTTTTAATTAAATATGAATTTAAATAAACTAATTTGGGCGGGTTACATAGTAGATTAATTAAGTTTATTTAATTGTGTTTGCGGAGATTTTGCAGCTAGCAGTTTTTTGTTTTCTTTTTAATATTTCAATTTCAATAACACAAAACACAATAAAGAAAAACAAAACAGTACCAATAGACCCAACAATGACCTACCGACTCACCAACAATGACCCACCGACTCATCTAGCGTCGCACCAACTCACCCACAACAGCGTATTCTGCAGGCACAGCGAAGTTGGGCAGCACATTCTGCAGGCACAGCAGAGGTTCGGCTACTATAGTGCACTACCTACATTTACTAAGTGGTACGGCGAGAATGCTGACAACAACTTGTCGCAATACAACTCATTCCACTATTCTCTATACGAAGCTTCCGCCTGATCTAAGTAGTATATAAGCATGTACCAACAACCGAATAAATCAGTTATCTACCCAACTTATATCACCGCGTCTTTTACTCATTTTTTCCCGGGATCATACTCGCGTCAAAACGTTAAGTGAGCTACAAGTGCAAGTTTGTGTATTGTACAACGCATATCCCAAGGGCCTAGATGCTCACACAACATATGTACATTGATACACCAACCAAAGCACAGTGGTTGCGCCCATAGGCCAAAATTCAAAAAATCGTCAGTACCAAAAGTTATTGATTAGGCTCAGATGACACATTCAATTTTTAGCGTCAATTTATTGTGACAATTTTTCATTTGTGTGAGTCTAAAGAAGTGCAGGCGGGTCAGGATTAATATGATATCGCGCCTTTAGTATTGGTGTTAGTGGTAGAGCAGTCAAAAATATTTGATTCTTTCTCGCGCTCGATTAAAGTCCCATTAAAGAAAAATTGCTACAATAAATTGACGTTAAAAATTGAATTCGTCATCTGAGCCTTAGTAAACAAATTGTCTAAAAAATGACCGAGCTTCTTAATGGCAAACCGGAATTTTCTGGAAATCTAACGGGACTTTCCAAAAATAAAAAGCAAAGTGTGACCACGTGTTTAATTTTGCAGCGCAGCGGCGTTACGTTTACATTTCGTCAAAACAAAGTTGCATTTCAAAGTGGTCAAACGTTCGCAAGAGAGGTCCGAATTAGTTTATTTAAAATGAACCTTAAACTTCAGGTATTTACTTTCACAGGTTCTTTTTGTGAAATTAATCTGCTTGGTTTGTTATTTGTTGTGTATGTTGGATTATTAATAATAATAATAAATAATAATAATAATAATAATTTTTTGTACTGGCGATTTTTTGAATTTTGGCCTATGGGCGCAAGCACTGTGCAGCGGCTCGAAAATCTTTTCTTTACAGGTTCAGATCAACAAATAGCTTTCCTATTGCATGCTGTGCTCCGCCCGATGTTGAAGAGAAAATTGTTTCAAAACGTTTTTGCTGCACGTATTAACTTTCAACGTCGTAGAACATCAGTTGCAGCAATTAACGAGGACGGAAGCTAACTTTGGCAAGCCGAAGTTTTAATACCCTTGCAGATTTCACGAATGAAAACTTGACTAGAATAGCAACATGAATTAATAAACAACAAAATATTCTACACCCACAAAAAAAAACGACTGAAATCGCCCTTGGTTTTAGAAAATCGCCTATGAATTTGCTTTAATGGCGATTTTGTCTCTATTAAAGAAAGTAGGTTTTTAAAATCAAAGACGTTTTTTCTAAAAATCAAAAAAAAAATAGACTGCAATTTAGAAGTTTTATTGCTAGAAAGTAAAAAAATATTTCTTAGAATTTAGAAATAAAGGTTTTTTAAAAAATATAAATACGGTTTTTTTTAGATATAGACAAATATTTTTTAAATAACAAAAAAAAAATTTTTTAATTCAGAAAATACAAAAATCTATTTTCGGGCTTCGGAATTATAGCCGGTTCTTTCTGTGACGCCACGGCCCTTGTGTTGTTTTTTTTTTTCGTTCTTGTTTGTCACCTTATTTGAATTTCCTTTAATTAAGCACATGGGTGGTTTCAAATTGGAACTGTAATAATAACTGAAATGAGTATACAAATTACAAATTATAAATATAAAAAACCTTACTATTTTGAGAAAAACATCTTGGTCGCCGCACGCGGGAATCGAACTGCTAACCGCTTGCCTCACAGTTTGCAGTCAAGCACTCTACTAGCTGCGCCACGGAAGGATCACGTGAGGCGCTATACAAAGTCTATTCACATTTTGTTCTCCTATTTTTACTCAAATTGATCTGGCTCTCTTTTGGTTATTCCTTTTAGTTGTTCATTTAATCTTGTTCTTAAATATTTATTGATTAATATTAATATTTATATATTTATTGTGGTTCAATAGTAACAGTAATTAAATATTTCAAATTTGAAAAACTTAAACATCATTTTTATCAAAATATAATTATTCATGAGCTAAAAAAAAATGGAATACATTTTTTTTTTGTTAATATGTAAAAATTAGTGTTAAAAAAAAAAAAACAAAATGACACCATGAGATTTTCGTCTCGACGTGGGCTTGAACTCACACTTGCAGCCGCAAGCTTGAATAACATATGCATGCACGCACGCGTAAGACCCCTAGGCTACCAATCCTGAAAATTTTCTTCGATTAATAGCGATCTTTTTTTAGGCTAAAAAAAAATTTTCTAAAAAGGGTATGGGAAGGGAAATTGATCAAATACGGTTAAATTTTTTATTTTCTAGAAAAATATTTCTTAATATCAAACATTTTTTTCTAAGTCTTAGAAAATTTTTCAAACATTTTTTCTGTTTTTATGTCTATGATGTAGAAATATTTATAATTTTAATAGCAATTTTTTTTTATTTTTAGAAAAGTTCAGTCTTTTTTTTCTAAAATCAATGGCGATTTTAACCCTCAAATAAAGAAAGGAAGATTAGAAAAATAAACCTTATAATTGAGAAAAAAAAATTGATTAATTTTTTGAGTGCACTTAGTTAATTTTTTCCGCACCGATTATGCGATCGGATCCGTTTTTGGTTTTAAGTAGGGGAGTGTAGGGTAAGGTGACGAACGATTCGATTTTTTAATGTAATTTTCCCAAAAATCAATATTTTTCAAAAGTGTAAAAGCAAAAAGTTGCTTACATCCACTGAGCATCTTTCTGTGAAAGTACAATTAGAAATTCAAACGCAGCTAAATCCTACAGCGTTTGGTGTGAACCATTCTTTTTTTTGCACTTTTAAAAATTGTAGGGTAATGTGACGAACGATTTGTTTTTTAATGTAACTTTACCAAAAATCAATATTTTTTAAAAGTGTAAAATCAGAATGTTGCTTACATCTTCTGAGCATATTTTTGTAAAAGTTCAATTCGAAAATCCATCGCAGTTAGATCCCACAGCTTTTGGCGTGAGCCATCCTATCCAACTGACGGCAGGACTAAAATCAATACAAAACTACAATAAAACTGCAACATTTAATGTTATCAGGTAATATTAGAGTTTTTTACTCAAAATCAACAATAACAATTAAAATTTGTGAATAAAAAATATTTGTCACCATACAATATAAAAGGTTCGTCACGATACCCTACAAGGTACACTTGGAGCAAAAACGGTGTCACTCTCAAACGGCGCAAACATAAAAAACGCTTAGTACCAAAAACTGTTGATTAAGATCTCATTTGTACGAGCATATATTTTTCTGATTTTATTTTTCACTCATCTTCGCTCTGGCACTGCTGAAACACAAATAAATTGAATAGGTTTGCTAGTTTGTGCACCACCTTTTTAGAAAAAATTACCACACGAACAAATTACGGGACTTCTTAATAATATTACTGTAAAAACATTGTCGACACGATGAGAGGAGACGACTACATTTATTTGGAATTTTTAACGTGACGTCATATGTGAGATTCGACGAGTTCGTCACATTACCCTACTCGTCAAATTACCCTACATAGCTCCACAGCTCCATATACAATCAGTTAGGGTTTTTTTGACTTACGGTTGATTTTTTTTGTAAGATTGCGGGGGTTGCGGGGTTACTCGTAGAGTAAAAGGGTATATTGTATTCGTGCAAAAGTATGTAACAGCAAAAAGAAAGCGTTTCCGAACCCATAAAGTATAAAAACGATTTTTAAATGTGTCTGGCGCCCACATTTTTAAGATTTCGGAAAAGTAGTAGTTAGCAGCCTTTCTTTTTAAATGCACTACTTTCAAATACTTCCTATTCGGGAACACTTCATCAGAGAGATTTCTAGGCCATAAAAGGTTATTAAAGAAAAAACCTGGAACTTTAGTGTGGAAGTGTTTATTAAAACTATTTAAATTTAAAAAAATTCTACATTTTTTTATAGGAACTTATTTAAACAATATATTAATTTTATGGGAACTCATTAAAGAGTAATTACTTTGATTGAAAATATGAGAAAAGCACCCTTGTTTTTTATAGCAAAACCGGAAACTTTGAAATTAAATTACAAAAGAACCATGGTCGACCGCCAAGTTCTTTTTGTACGTAAATTCTTAAGAAATCGCGGTCCATCTAGGATAACTTTTTCGCGAATTTCGGGGGTGAGTCCGCTAATGTATAGTATTACCGGGGTTATTTATTGTCATTAAAATTAAAAATATTATTGTGAACTTAAAAGAGCATTCTGCCTCGATAGGAAATAATATGGGCATGGCTCAGGGGTCAAGGGCTAGGCTCTGATACTATTTTGTGCTCGGGGGTACCAGGTTCAAGTCCCGCTGACACCACAACTTATTTTTTTTAGTGATTAGTAAAATCTTACAACTTTTTTAATACAATATTATTCTTAGAAATGTTAAGGAAGTGTTAAATACGCTTCTTAAAAACTTTTTAATTGCTCTGCCTCAGACGGTTTTCGAACCGGGGTCCTCTCGCATCAGAGGTAGATGCCTTACCCATTGATCCATCGCACCATGTTACGCGCGAGTGGATAAGTTCAACTTAAATGTTACGTTAACACGATCCATAACACATATAACTTTTTAAAACTAAAAATGCTACTTTTCACTTATACATTTTATGGAAATTTAATTTAATATTATTTGAATCTTGACTTTCAAAATAATTGTGTCAAATAAACTTTTTATTCAAAATAAATGGTTTAAATTCCGGATAAATTGCGAAAATATTTAATTGGATCAGAAAAAACATTGATTATACTATGTATATAACTTACTATTTATAATAATAAAAACTAATATTGCGACTTTGGTTTTTAACATCAGTATTATCGTTTTAAATATATTTGAACGAAGGTTTAAATATGCTTTTTATTAAAATCAATGATTTATTTATTTGATTTAACTATGAAAAGTAGTAAATGAAATCAACTAAAAAAATATTTGATTTCACTAGCGTTTTTTTTACCAGTGCAGATTTGTTGAAATGCATATACTTTGTGGACAAGAGTAAAAATAACGTTATTTTTGACTTTTATATAAATATCACAGTAGTCTTTTTAAAATAAAAATCTCAAATAATGATTATTTACGGTCCCTGGTTTGTAGACAATTTTGGATATTATTTTTTTCGCTCATTTTTATGTTATCATTTTCTATAGGCGCTTCTTGTAACTGCGAATTTTCACAATTGTATGTACATCTTTGTTTTTTTTTCTACATTTCATTTATTAGAAGATATTTGTAAATTTTTGTTTTTTGTACTGAAATTAAAATCTGAATGATTTTGTTTTTTATGATTTAAATACATTGAAAGAACTAGAGAACCCCATTTGTTTATATTTCGAAAAGCTTGTGGAGAGGGGGAGAGTTACACTTTCACAAATTTATACTTGGATGCTAATAATGAAATTTTAGCACTGTAACTTCACTGGAAGTATCTTTGCGCACCATCGCCATATAAGCCATACTACCCTGCAGGAAACGGAATCAGTTTTGGACCAGTAAAATACTAGTTGGCTCAGGAAAGTTAACTAGTTCAAGTTATGTCCATTTCCTTGTAGCGAAGTGGTCCATTTTTCATTGTCGTCGGAAACAACTAGTCCATTTGCTACTAGTTTTGCACTAGTGACTGTTAACCAATTTACGGTAACAGCTGTTAAACTACACTAAAAAAATATTTTCACGAAAAAATTGGATTTTGGATTGGATTTCACTAGTACTTGACGATGTCTAACTTGACGCTCTCCTAATTAAGTATCCAATTAATAGGCGCGGTCCTTAGAGAATTTCTGATAATTATTATGTAATCAAATACAGTAAATGATAATTAAATGGAATTCAAACAAACTTACTTTTTTTGAGGCAAGTCGCCCTCTCTAAGACTTGAACCCGGGACCTTTGGATTTGTAGACACACTAACTGATTGAGCCATACACGCATCACATTTTGTAATGCCCTAACAAGGTTTATGAATTTTAGTGTGACATAATTCAAAAACAGAGATTTTTCATATTTATATTGCCGTGGACAGATTAAACAAAGTTTAAAATAAAACTAAAGCATCACCTAGCAAACGAAAAACAAAAAAAAATGTACAGAGACTGGGGATTGAACCGAGGACCTCGAGTGTTTGATTTGTTTAGTGTTAAATTTCCCAGGACATTTACACTCTAGGCTTTATTTTTGGATCATACGTGTTTCATTTGCAACTAGTTAAATTCCAGTTGCCTTTTAACTAGACCCTAACATGTATTTGTTCTACCAGTTAAATATTTTTAAGGTTTTTTTTGGTCAGAAAGGTACTAGTCCGAGACAAGTTTCTTTTTTACTAGTTTTGTATTAATCATTATTTCGACTAGCACAAATTTTCTAGACCCTGTGTAGTCCGAATGCATTCAGACAAATTCCGGTTGCTTTATATGAGTTGTATAACTAGTTGTTTTTCAGACTAGTTCGCATTTTTCCTGCAGGGTAACTACTATAGGATAGAGTGTTCCGATGTGCCAATTTTTTTACTCCATGTTCTCAATATTTTTTTAGATTTTTGAGGAAAATTTCATAACGATATCTCAACGGAGCCGCGGCTCCATACAAGCCCAACCAGTGTGCGCTGTGGGGCTGTCCATATATTACGTTTTTGGTGATTTTTGCCCCCCTCCCCCCCTAGTGATCAAAAGTAATCATTCAATAAACACCCCCCCCCCATGATTACGTAATCCTAAGAATAACATTTTTTTTGTTTTAATCTGTGGATTCAAACGGAGATGCAACCCAATATTTAATATTGTTTATAACTGATGAAATACTCTTCGTCAAGCCATTTCAGGTCTTCGCGTCCTTCGTGTGATTGAACCACTAAACTTTCTCTTTTTCGCCGCCCAGCCAATACAAAAATTTTTTCTCTGCTTTCCTATCTAAGTTTGTAGATATAAATAAAGGAAACAAGTTTTTAAATAAATTCTTTAAATAAAAAATTAATATAAAATGATTACGTAATCATTGTGCAAGACCCCCCCTCCCCGTGTAATCAAACAAAAAAATTTCAAAGCCCCCCCCCCCCCCCTAGGTGATTGCGTAATATATGGACAGCCCCTGTGTAAACAAATAAATAAAAATATAACGTATAACACAAACCTTCTGCTTCAATACTTCAGTAAGAAAACAAGGCTCAGTAATTTTTTCGTTAAAGAGCACGAGAGCCCTCTCCATAAAAAAAGCCCATTTCTAAAGTAAAATTGGGGCCTCCGTATAACGATGCTTAAAGTCAATGTCGATCCTAAAATATGAGATATTTATGCAAAATATACAAACAAAAATATTTTATATTACCAGGTTGAATCCCAAAGAGTGCGAGAACGGTGGCCAATTTCGTATAATTAACACTGTGTTACTATTCTCGCAGCTTGCTATTTTGTGCCTACACCCAAAAAAAAAATGGACTGAAATCGCCCTTGGTTTTAGAAAATCGCCTATGAATTTGCTTTACTGGCGATTTTGTCTATATTAAAGAAAGTAGGTTTTTAAAATCAAAGACTTTTTTCTAAAAATAAAAAAAAAATAGACTGCAATTTAGAAATATTTTGCTAGAAAGTAAAAAAAATTTTCTTAGAATTTAGAAATAAAGGTTTTCTAAAAAATAGAAATACGGTTTTTTTTAGATATAGACAAATATTTTTTAAATAACAAAAAAAAATTTTTTAAATTCAGAAAATACAAAAATCTATTTTCGGGCTTCGGAATTATACCCGGTTCTTTCTGTGACGCCACGGCCCTTGTGTTGTTTTTTTTTTTCGTTCTTGTTTGTCACCTTATTTGAATTTCCTTTAATTAAGCACATGGGTGGTTTCAAATTGGAACTGTAATAATAACTGAAATGAGTATACAAATTACAAATTATAAATATAAAAAACCTTACTATTTTGAGAAAAACATCTTGGTCGCCGCACGCGGGAATCGAACTGCTAACCGCCTCACAGTTTGCAGTCAAGCACTCTACTAGCTGCGCCACGGAAGCATCACGTGAGGTGCTGTACAAAGTCTATTCGCATTTTGTTCTCCTATTTTTACTCAAATTGATCTGGCTCTCTTCTGGTTATTCCTTTTAGTTGTTCATTTAATTTTGCTTTTAAATATTTATTGATTAATATTAATATTTATATATTTATTATGGTTCAATAGTAACAGTAATTAAATATTTCAAATTTGAAAAACTTAAACATCATTTTTATCAAAATATAATTATTCATGAGCTAAAAAAAAATGGAATACATTTTTTTTTGTTAATATGTAAAAATTAGTGTTAAAAAAAAAAACAAAATGACACCATGAGATTTTCGTCTCGACGTGGGCTTGAACTCACACTTGCAGCCGCAAGCTTGAATAACATATGCATGCACGCACGCGTAAGACCCCTAGCTACCAATCCCGGAAATTTTCTTCGATTAATAGCGATTTTTTCTTGAGCTAAAAAAAATTTTCTAAAAAGTGTATAAGAAGAAAAATTGATCGAATACGGTTAAATTTTTTATTTTCTAGAAAAATATTTCTTAAAATCACACATTTTTTCTAAATTTTAGAAAAATCTTCAAACATTTTTTCTGTTTTTAGAAACACAATATTTCTATTATGTAGAAATATTTATAATTTCAATGGCAATTTTTTTATACCCGTTACTCGTAGAGTAAAAGGGTATAATAGATTCGTGCAAAAGTATGTTACAGCTAGAAGGAAGCGTTTCCGACCCCATAAAGTATATATATTCTTGATCAGGGTCACTAGCCGAGTCGATCTAGCCATGTCCGTCTGTCCGTCTGTCTGTCTGTCCGTCTGTATGAACGCTGAGATCTCAGAAACTACAAAAGCTAGAAGGTTGAGATTTCCCACACATATTCTTTGGCTTCCTACGCAGCGCATGTTTATTTTAGCCGAGCGCCACGCCCCCTCTAACGCCCACAATCGCCCACTAACGATTTTAAAATGGGACCTGCGCCCACATCTTTAAAGATTTCCGAGAAGTATAAATGCAATTTTGTTGTGTATATTTATACCTATCGAAATGTAGAATCGGACCATTCATTAAAAAGTTATACGCAATCAAAAATTATATATCTATCTCCCTCGCACTCCCTTTAGCTGAGTTACGATTATTAGTCGGGACACCAACCCGACACAGCGTTCGCACTCCCTTTAGCTGAGTGACGGGTATTAGAAAGTCGGGACAACAACCCGACTATAGCGTTCTCTCTTGTTTATTTTTAGAAAAGTTCAGTCTTTTTTTCTAAAATCAATGGCGATTTTAACCCCCAAATAAAGAAAGGAAGATTAGAAAAATAAACCTTATAATTGAGAAAAAAAATTGATTGTTCTGTATTTGAGAAAAATTTTTCTAAAAAAACTCGTTCAATAGAAAATTTTTTTTAAGATTAGAAAATTTTTCTGAAGATTTGAAAATTTTTCCTTTTTATAGAATATTTTTTCAAAGCACAAATAATTTTTTGAGTGTATAATTAAACAAAAATACAAATTTAAAATTTTTCACCCTTGTGTGCCTATGGGAGCTAAATGATATAGACGTCTGATCGTGACGCGCTTTTACCCTAATCAAGGTATGCATAAAATAATACGATTTGGAAAGTTTCATGTCAATAGCTTATAATCAGCGCGAAATATCCTGAAAAACTTACAATTTTTACCGATTTCACGCTATTGTTCTTATGGGAGCTATAAGATATAGACGTCCGATCGGCACGCGCTTTTACCCTAATCAAGGTATGCATAAAATAATAAGATTTGGAAAGTTTCATGTCAATAGCTTATAATCTGCGCAAAATATCCTGAAAAACGTACAATTTTTACCGATTTCACGCTATTGTTCCTATGGGAGCTATAAGATATAGACGTCGATCGGCACGCGCTTTTACCCTGATCAAGGTATGCGTAAAAGAATAAGATTCATGTCAAAAGCTCTTACACTGAGCGAAATATCTTCATTTTGTGAAAGCTATATCCGATTGTTCCTATGGGAGCTATAGGATATAGACGTCCGATCGGGTCGGTTTTTAAACTTGATCTGCGTACATGTTTTAGGATGACTGTGAGAGTTTTAAGTCGCTAGCTTTTAAGCTGAGCTCGCAAACGGTATTGAAACAGACATACAGACGGACAGACGGACATGGCTATATCGACTCCCCTACTGATCTTGATCAAGAATACATATATATATTTTATGGGGTGGGAAACGTCTTCTTTACTTCATTACAAACTTCTGACCAAAACTATAATACCTTCTGCAAGGGTATAAAAAGTGCTTTGTATAACAGGGGTGAGACCTTGCAACCCATCATCATTGCTGTGCGGCGTACTTTAAGTAGTTCAACATTTTATGTATATTTGATAACATTCAGTATAAGTTTCCGTCGTTCCTTTTGCAAATATTCTGTAAAAATAAAAGAAAATTTGCAATCGAAAATCAAATCTTTTTCATTGGCAGACTATTTTTAGGGTGCTGTAATATTTTTAATAGTGATCGTACTATATTTCTGGGAAAGTACTATTTTAATGGTAAAATACCATTTTCATAGTAAAATTACTATTTTCTTGTAACGTAACTATAAAAAATAGTAAGTTAACCACAATTTATGGTTGGGGCTAATTGTATCCTTTTTTACAGTTGCATAACTATTTTTTATAGTAACCCTTACGTTTACAAATTACTTAAGAGTAACAATTTACTTAATATAATTGACAGTTTTTATGTTTGGGGCCTGTTTGACCCCATAAAGTATATATATTCTTGATCAGGGTCACTAGCCGAGTCGATCTAGCCATGTCCGTCTTTCCGTCTGTATGAACGCTGATCTCGGAAACTACAAAAGCTAGAACGTTGAGATTTTCCACATATATTCTTGGGTCTCCTACGCAGCGCCAGTTTATTTCAGCCGAGCGCCACGCCCCCTCTAACGCCCACAATAGCCCACTAACGGTTTTAAAATGAGTCTGGCGCCCACACCTTTAAAGATTTCCGAGAAGTATAAATGCAATTTTGTTGTGAATATTTATACCTATCGAAATGTAGAAGACATTTTTCAAATCGGACCAATCATTAAAAAGTTATACGCAATCAAAAAAATGTTATATATCCATCTCCCTCGCACTCCCTTTAGCCGAGATAGTAGATAGTCGGGACACGAACCCGACTATAGCATTCTCTCTTGTTTTCATATGGGCACTTCCACCAAAAAGTCCACCAAGCCAAAAACCTTGAAACTTGAATAAAACAAAATTCCACATGATTTTGCCCCGATATTAGTTTTTAAATAGTTTGATCCTGAGCTAAACTTAAAATTCGGAGTATAGTTTGATAATTTTTATGACAAAGCCCACCAATATACGCAATAGTTAGTTTTTGGCTATTTTTTTGTTATTTTTTGAACCTGTCTTCGGTTATTAATTTATCCTATAGGAATGCTAATATGTGACAATTTTCTGTACTGAATGCTTCATTTACATGTTAAACTATTAAATTAAAAGCAAAACAGCCAGCAATTGCGGGATAATAGTAAAGAAATCCCCTTTAAGCGGTGAGAAAATATGTCCCGAGCGACATGCCCCGAGCGAATGTGTTTTAAACTGCATAAAAAACAAACTGCAAGCAATTTTTCACATTTCACAGCCACATAATTGGAAAGCATTCTAAAAAAAAATCGCATTCAAATATTCCATCAGAGTTCGCTAAGATCTGGTGTTGAATGAACTTTCCCAAATCCACTTCTGTATTGGTCACGAGCGAATAAGGCAGTTTTTTAACGATATCTTGAAAACTAAAAGTGGTACAAAATCAAGATTTTTACACAAAATATAACTTATATATTGAAAAGAAAAGCTCATTATTAGAATTAAAATCAATTTATTTCCAATTTTTATACCCTTGTAGAGGGTATTATAATTTCAGTCAGATGTTTGCAACGCAGTGAAGGAGACGTTTCCGACCAAATAAAGTATATATATTCTTGATCAGCACCAATAGTCGAGTCTATCTAGCCATGTCCGTCTGTCCGTCTGTCCGTTTCTATGCGAACTAGTCTCTCAGTTTTAAAGCTATCGCGATGAAACTTTCCCGAAAGTCTTCTTTCTATTGCACGTACACTCAGAAAAAAAAATTTCCTTAATTTAAGTCCATTGACCTTGATTTAAGGAATAATGGCTTTAAAATGGCTAAATAAGGCTATACATGGACTTAAAAATTTTTATCCCATATACATTTTAAGTCTACATGGACTAAAAATGGACCTAAGTCCATGTAACAGTCCATATGGCCTTAAGTCCAAAATTAGTCCATGTAGACTTAAAATGTATATGGGATGAAAACTTTTAAGTCCATGAATAGCCTTATTTAGCCATTTTTAGTCCATCGTTCCTTAATTTAAGGAACGTGGACTTAAATCAAGGTAATTTTTTTTTCTGGGTGTAGTACATATGTCGGAGCGAGCCGGATCGGACCACTATATCTTAAGGCTCCCTTAGGAATATTCAAACATATATAAGAAAATTCATTGTTACTTTGTAGGAAGTAGGCGTTTTAATTCTTGACTACTTATGCACGTAATACATATGTCGGAGCGAGCCGGATCGGACCACTATATCTTAAGGCTCCCATTCAAACATATATAAGAAAATTCATTGTTATTTTGTAGGAAGTAGGCGTTTTAATTCTTGACTACTTAAAAACAAAATTCAAAAATAGAAACGCTGAATCTGGAATCCCTGGAACTGCACCGAGTGAGTATTACTTTATCTGCAAGGGTATATAAGCTTCGGCTGGCCGAAGGTAGCTTCCTTTCTTGTTTTTACTTTAAAGGTGTGCAAATGTCCCGAGCGAAAATATGGTTTGGCACCGAAAGCCGAGTCCTTACACACAAAAAAAAAACTTGGTAAAATCAACTGTAATAATTGTCAAACAGGCCCCAGCCAGCAAAATTGTCAATTCTACTAAGTAAATAGTCATTTCACAACAACAAAATACACACAATTAGGAAAGACACAAACCCAAACCAAAAACAAAATACACGTAACTATTTTAATAGTTACGTAACTATCTTTGTTGGTCAATTTTACCAAGCAATTTTTTTTGTGTGTATAGTCATATCCGTCTGCCCGTTTCTATTCGAACTAGTCTCTCAGCGATTAAACTTTCCCAAAAGTCTTCTTTCTATTGCAGGTAGTACATATGTACATATACCGAATAAAAGAAATATAATAGAAAAAACATTGTAACTTTGTAGGAAGTAGGCGTTATTTTAAATGCGAGGGTATGTAAACTCCGGGGTGCCGAAGTTAACATTCTTTCATGTTTTATAGTTACGTACACACAAAAAAAATTGCTTGGTAAAATTGACCAACAAAGATAGTTACGTAACTATTAAAATAGTTACGTGTATTTTGTTTTTGCTTTGGGTGTGTGTCTTTTCTAATTGTGTGTATTTTGTTGTTGTGAAATAACTATTTACTCAGTAGAATTGACAATTTTGCTGGTTGGGGCCTGTTTGACAATTATTACAGTTGATTTTACCAAGTTTTTTTTTTGTGTGTAACTATCCGTACACAAAAAAAAATTTGCTTGGTAAAATTGACCAACAAAGATAGTTACGTAACTATTAAAATAGTTACGTGTATTTTGTTTTTGCTTTGGGTTTGTGTCTTTGCTAATGGTGTGTATTTTGTTGTTGTGAAATGACTATTTACTTAGTAGAATTGACAATTTTGCTGGTTGGGGCCTGTTTGACAATTATTACAGTTGATTTTACCAAGTTTTTTTTTTGTGTGTATAGGTCAATTTTTCTAATATAATTTTTGTGTGAGTACAGATTCGGTAACTCCTACGGTTTTGATGGGTTCGACCCCAAATCCGTCGCCGGTTTCTGAATATGTGAAAATTTGGGAGACAATATTTTATAATTTGAAAGTTTTTTATTATCGCATTTTATCTGCCATTTGGTCATTCGCTTATGAAAACTCACGTGTTAGATACCGAAAAAAAATTACCCTCGATGGACCCCGATTTCTTAAAAATTTACGTGCAGAAGTTAATCGGCGTAAAAAGATGGTTATCTTTTAATTGATTTGCATAATAATAAAGTAACACTTTTTTAGATTTTGTGGTTTTTATCAAAACATAATTCTTGAAACCAACAAAGCTAATTTTTTTATGTATATCTCAAAATATGACCTTGACCCATTTGTATCTAAAAAGATAAAAGATTTAATAATAAAAACTGTAAATATTTTAACATTTTCAAGAGTTTAAATTTTTTTAGAACGAAAATAATATAACACAGCTAAAAACATAATGTGTAACAATAAGTGAACGGAACTCAGTTATCTTCCGCTTACGTATAAAAGTTTACGTTAACTTTTCAGCAAATGCAGAACCATTTCGTTTCTTCGGTTTTTAAGAGTGCGGGTCTGCTTTGTTTAATTGTGTGATAATATGGGCTTAGCTAGCATTTGTAGCGAAAGTAAAAACAATTCAATCTGATGCCGTCCTAAAATGTTTGCATTGGGGGTTGGAATACCAACTTTATTCCCATTGGTTGCCTTCCGTTTCGGCTCAAAATCTCAACGCGTACATGGAAATTGAACGACAATAAAAGCTATAGCCGTCTCTTTCCGGATAATTGGAATTCCCATAAGTATAGTGTGCGAATGAAACGAAACCTACATCGTGAAACGAAGATAGAAGCAGGGTTTAAAACGAGCTGCAATGACCTTACGGAAAGCATGATTTCGGAACAGCCCTCTTTTTTTGTGTAGCTGGTATTGGCTGGATGAAGTAAAATGAATAAGCAATATTTCATGTTTGTTTTGTTCAACTAAGTATGTAGCCAGTACCAAACACAGCACAAAGTCATCGTTAATAGGAAAAACTTATTCGAGGGCTATCCAGAAGCCATCTGAGGAGTACTCGTCAGTACTGTTCAGACCTCTTATTTCATTTGACGGAATCGTGTCGAGTGGATATTCATAATAAATTCACTGACGTGGGCTTATATGTGTTGAAATTTACATACATACTTATATTGTGCTAAAGAAACAAGAATCAGATGTTACATATTCTAAGTGAATTTCGTCTTCAAATCGTCTTTTAATAAATCGATCTCAATAAATACACTTTCTATTGAGATTCATAAATTTTTATATATGGATATATAAACAAATGTACAACATTAAGTGAGTTGAATTTAATATGTTAATATGTGGTGCGCTATAGACTGTTCTGACAAAAATTTTATCTACGCTTTACTTTGGATAATTCTGAATATGTGTCCTAACAAAGCAGTATTATAATTATTATTTTATATTATTATTTTAAATTACAAACCATTTTCAACTTTTTCAGCCGAAGAAAAAACTAAAAGGCTTTTTAAATAATTTAAATATACACACAAACAAATCGATTGGTAAATCTAACCAATATAATAGTAAAACTGTCCCCAACCACAGAATTGCCACTTTTACCAATTAAATTTTGTTGTGTCTATAGACATAGTGACGGATCCAGGATTTGATTACACAGGTACACAGCCAAAAATTTCCACACACCATTTCTAATTTTCCATGATAATAGGGTGCTCCTGAGTAAAAGTCCCATTAACACAAAAAATTTGCTTGGTAAAATTGACCAACAAAGATAGTTACGTAACTATTAAAATAGTTACGTGTATTTTGTTTTTGCTTTGGGTGTGTGACATTGCTAATTGTGTGTATTTTGTTGTTGTGGAATAACTATTTACTTAGTAGAATTGACAATTTTGCTGGTTGGGCCTGTTTGATAACACTATGCAGCATCAAAAATGAACCTGGATGAATGCTATATTTTTGGATTCGTTACGAATTCCCAAGTTAAACTGCGTTTTCCTAAAAGTTCCCCGACGCAAGGATTCTTAGCAAAAGGACCTCAAAGTTCGAAAAATGCTGTAATTGACCAACTTTGCGGAGCTCTCAGAGGCAAATGGATGCATGGCTTGGTTCAAAGTTAAAGTTTTTTAAAAGATACACCCTTTATCTTTCAAACCCCATACATAAAATAATTTTAGGATTTTTTTTAGGGCAGAAATAAATTCCAAAAAACATAGTTGAAATCGTCGAGGCTTACCTTATAACATACTTCTGGGAAGAGAATATTGCACTACAAGCAATATTTTGGGCGAAAAAAAAATGTTTAAAAAAAATGTATATATAAAATTTATTTATAAAATTTATTTTTTTAAACTTTTTTTTTTTAAATCTAAAAATATTTTTTTTGGGTTCGTCGAGTCTTACTGTATAATGCTGCGAGAAATTTTGTCCAAGGAAACCTCTGAGAAAGAAGATATCGCACTTTGAGCGATATTTTGAGCGAAAAAATAACGCTCAAAAAATAATCATTATTTTTTGATCGATATTTTTTTCGCTCACAATAATAATAATTATTCTTTGAGCGATTGAAAAAACTCAACAAATAATTATTAAAATGGAGTAAAATGTATAAAAATCAAGAAGTGAGAAATCATTGCGGATATGGATAGAGCACACAAATAGTAGCCGATTGGTATAATTCGTTTGATTATACGACTTTTCCAAGTGGATGATTTTTTTGCTTGAAAAATACATCGATAATCATTATTTACGGTCCCTGAAATAAATAATTTACAAAGACTGGGGATTGAACCGAGAACCTATTCAGTTTGGTTGGTTTTGTGTTGAATTTCCCAAGACATTTACACCCTAGGCTATATTTATACCCTTGCAGAGGGTACTATGATTTCAGTCAGAAGTTTGCAACGCAGTGAAGGAGACGTTTCCGACCCCATAAAGTATATATATTTTTTAACAGAATCACTAGACGAGTCGATCTAGCCATGTCCGTCTGTCCGTCAGTCTGTCTGTTTCTATGCAAACTAGTCTTTCAGTTTTTGAGCTATCCAGATGAAACTTTCCCATAACTCTTCTTTCTATTGCAGGTAGTATATATGTATGTCGGAACCGACCGGATCGGACTACTATATCTTATAGCTCCCATAGGAAGGATCGGAAAAAAAAACGTTAAACAAATTCTAGCTTCGGTGTTTTTTCAAATATTACCTTCTACTCTTGGGTATATTATTTTTTATATACATATTTCTGAATTTCGAATTAAATATTTAAAAAATCGGATCACTATATCATATAGCTGCCATAGGAACGGTCGAAAAATTAAATGGAAATTAATAGGAAAAAAATTATATCTTTGCTGATTTTTATTACATTCTCTTCTCCTCTGGGATATGACTAATTTTAAATATTTCCGAATTTCGATTTTAATTTAAAAAAAATCTAAATACTATATTATATAGCTGCCATAGAAACGATCGAAAAATTAATGTGAAATAATAGAAAATTTAACATTTTTGCGATTTGTAAATTAATGGAATGATCTGCATGGGTATATAAGCTTCGGCTTGCCGAAGCTAGCCTTCTTTCTTGTTTCGGATCATTTGTGTTTCAATTGCAACTAGTTAAATTCCAGTTGTCATTTAACTGGTTTTTAACATGTATTTGTTCTACCAATTCAATATTTGTAAGGTTTTTTTTGTCAGAAAGGGACCAGTCCGAGACGAGTTGCCTTTCCACTAGCACAAATTTTGTAGACTTTTTGTAGTCCAAATGCATCCAGACAAATTCTGGTTGCTTTATATTAGTTGTATAACTAGTTGTTTTTCGGATCACTTCGGTTTTTTCCTGCAGGGAATAAATAACACAGGCTGACAAAATTTGACATGGGTCGGTGTCCAGGCCTGCCACCATTTTATTTCGATAAATGAGACTTTTCTAGGCATAAGTTGCCACTACGCTTATAGTCCATCAGCTCTGGTATTTGCGGTATTTTTAATTTAGGAAAATCACAAATTTTCTTCGTCTTTTGGGATATATCTTCAAGAGTGGTCAACCAATTTGGGTAATCTTTTCGGAATGAAGTAGTTACATGTCTCTTGTATACGGTCGTTTTGGAAAATTCAATCCAAATGAACCACAAGAGAAGGGTGGCGCATTCAAAATTTTAAAGTCACAGCAAAGTTTAAAAATTTTCATATGTGAACAGTGTTTAAAAATTAAATAAAAATATTTTCTTCTACAATGCATTTTTGACCCAAAGATACCTTATGTACATTTTTTGGGACACAATTTATTACAGTTGCGTAATTTTTTTATTAAGAGTAACTATTTACTTGGTGGAATTGACAATTTTTGTGGTTGGGGACTGTCTGACAATTATAACGGTTAATTTTACCAAGTTTTTTTTGAGCATTTACTTTTACTTTTATCTTTTCCCACACTTTTAGAAAGTAAATTATATTTTTGTAGTTTTGTCCTAACGGAATGTATAAAAAAATAAAATAAATTTTACATTATATATATATTGTATTTCTAGTGCTTAAATCTTTCTAAGGACTTGCTAAAACATTACATCGCATGTCATCCAACGGCCTTTCTAATACAACGATAATTGAAAAAAAAAATTATAAACAACTACAAATTATTAAGGATAAACATATTGTAACGGCATTAAATGAAGTAGACTTGGTTATGAGTTTATCTCCAAAGGAATTACTGATACCTACCGCCACTTCCCAGCATCATCCAGTGAATACACCTACGAAATTAAGTACAAACGAAACAACGACACAAAATAACGTATCTACAGCAACCGCGGTAGCGGTTGCACATCACCACCACAATCTTTCGAATATTCACCATCTCCAAAATCTGCAAAGTCATCATCAGAATACAATTTTTAATAGTAATCACTCAACACCTTTTAGCGTGACCGATATCTTAAGTCCAATTGAAGAATCGTATCGCAAACTGGAACTGAACGGAAACCCGCCATCTCCGTTTCGGTAAATATAATTATAACAAAAAAATGACATTAATATACATTTGTCTTAAAGGGGTACATAGCTGTTTTTAGCCCAAAACAAACATTTTTTAATGTTTATTTTTATATTTCGAATAATAATTTAAGCTTTCATGTTTGCTTACACACAACAAATTTTGCTTGGTAAAATTGGCCAATGAAAATAGTTCAGTAACTATAAAAAACAGTACTTTAACTATAAAAATAGTCGTCCGTGTACCTATTTTTGCTTTGCGTACTATTAAATAATTCAACTACTATTAGATATTTATGCCGTAAGCGTATTTTGTTTTTGTACCTTGAAACTATTTTAAATAGTTGTTTAACTATGAACAATACACTATGGGCAAAAAATTCGAAAGTGAGGCATTTTTAAATTTTTTTGTTCTTCAGTATTACATAAATGACCTTCTGTGGTTATTTACAATACTTAAAGGAACCTAAAATCCATTTTCAAAGAATTTTATTTGGCGTTTTTCGCTATTTTTTCCCTTAAGAAATTCGAAAGTTTGAAATAGGGTCACACGTTTACAAAAAGGGACGAAAAACTTTGTAGTTTTCACACCTCGATTTCTTTGGTTATTGTAAGCCAACCAAAAAAGTTTAAATATGGATACAAAGAGTGAAGGATTGTTAAATAAATTATAAACACTGAATGTTTATTATATGTGCTTTTTGTCCATTTGTTTGATGAGTTGTCGCTTAGTTTTTAGATGACAAATAAGAAATGTATTTTTGCTTTCTGTGGAGTGTAAGATGTGAGTATAGGAGAGTATAGGCAAGGTAAAAATAGGAAGTTATAAACAAAACAATTGCTAATCGAACCCTATCAATACTTTTTGCACGTTTTTGCACGTTATACGTAAAACCTCCATGTTGTAGTTGCATTCGAGTTCTGTCACTACACATTGCTTAATGTTTGTATCGGCAACAACCGGCAACAAACCGCTGTGATGGAATTTGTTTTGCAAACTATGAACGGAATCGAATTAAGCGATAGTCAGCACACAATAGTCAAAAAAAAAATTAAGCAGATTGTTGCCTTTTTTAGTCGTAATTTGCCAAAATGTCATAGAATAATAGACCGATTCAAGGAAGAACATTTCCTGCGGCTTTCGTCGAACATGAAAATTTCATTTTTGGAAAAGGGCTTGCCAAGCGACAAACCTGGTCGCAAATGCCTAACTTCTAATGAGGCAGGACCACGATTAAAGCGTAAGGTGGCATCTCAATTGGCGAAAGAAAAAGAAAATTCGATGCCATTAATTTGGCATGGTGCTTCTTTTTGGCAAAAAATATCAAACAAGAAGATACTTCAGTTTTGTTGCGAAAGGCGTTAAATATGAAATATTTATTAACAAATTCATTTTTTTTATATCCTTGCCTTTAAAAGTAAATATGCGGCGTTGGCGGTTGATGGAGACTTGGTCCAATTCAAAATTTAACAAAAACAGAAATTGTATTACAGTTACCAACACAAACAACATTTTCTTTAAATCCTTGCCTTCAAATGTATATCTGCGGCGTGGGCGTAGGATGAAGATGTGGTCCGATTCAAAAAGCAACAAAAACCGAAATTACATCTTAGCCTTAAAAGTATATAACAAAAATTTTAGATTTGTATCTTTAAAACTGGAGTTTATGCCTCAAGGACTGAATATTTGCCCATAGTGCAATAGTTAAAAGTCTAGCCCTTCATGAGCCAAGCCCACGTCAGATTCTGAGACATTAAGACTTTACTTGAAAATTTATTTTCTACCTTAAGTCTAACTATAAATAAATATACTTCCACACTAGCTGAAAGTCAAGTGCAACCCGCACCTTTATAAGGTGTAGGATAAAGTCACGTTTGGAAAAGGTAATTGCACCTTTTTAATATTACTTAGAAATTACAGTGAAATAACTATAAATAATTGTATATTTACTATAAAAATAGTAAGTTAACTACAATTTATGGTTCGGGCACATTCTACCCTTTTTTACAATAGCATAACTATTTTTATAGTAACCCTTACGTGTACGAATTACGTAAGAGTCACAATGTACTTAGAAGAATTGACAATTTTTGTGGTTGGGGTCTGTTTGACAATTATTACAGTTGATTTTACCAAGTTACTTTTGTGTGTAGGAATGCTTTCTTAAGAGCTGGCTTAAATTTCCAGTGTCCAATCCAATCAAGGACACTCCCGATTAAGACCATTTTTTCTGAGACCAAAAGAAAATGATACGATCAACAATTTCGAATTATATTTTAAAGATTTTATATTTACAAACTACGTAAAAATAAAACAAGAGAGAACGCTATTGTCGAGTACCTCGACTCTCAGATACCTATTACTCAGCAGCAAAGCAATTGCTTGAACTCCATTATTGGCCTATACCTATACATTTCGATAAGTATTAATAAAGACAAAAAAATTGCATTTATTTTTTCAAATACCTTTTATTGTTTAAGGCGATTGTTGGGCTAGACACTCTGATGAAACAAACTTGTGCTGCGTAGGAATCTCAAGAATCTGCATGGTGAATCCCTACACACAAAGAAAAAACTTGGTAAAATCAACTGTAATAATTGTCAAACAGGCCCCAACCAGCAAAATTGTCAATTCTACTAAGTAAATAGTCATTTCACAACAACAAAATACACACAATTAGCAAAGACACAAACCCAAAGCAAAAACAAAATACACGTAACTATTTTAATAGTTACGTAACTATCTTTGTTGGTCAATTTTACCAAGCAAATTTTTTTGTGTGTACTTTCTGGCTTTTATAGTTTCCAAGATCTCAATGTTTATAAGGACAGACAGACAGACGGACAGACGGACATGGCTAGATCGACTTGGCTACTGATTCTTATTAAGAATATATATACTTCATAGGGTCGGAAACGCGCAGAGGATATAATGATTTTTGTCGGAATTTTCAACGCAGTGACGGAGACGTTTCCACCTCATAAAGCACATATACCACCAGACGAGTCGATCTAGCCATGTCCGTCTGCCTGTTTGTTTCTATGCAAACTAGTCTCTCAGTTTGAAAGCTATCGGGATGAAACTTTCTTAAAAGTCATCTTTCTATAGCTTGTAGTGGGGTAAGAATACTCGCGTATGTTGTAGAGCTTGCCTCGGTTTTCATCTGTGATATTATTGAAAGACCATTATGAATTTTTGAAGTTAAGAACTTTAAAAATGTTTTCGAACATCTCGGAAACAGCTTGGAGGAACGACGTACAAATTTACACCTTTTTAAATGTGTACTACACACAAAAAAAAACTATGTAAAATCAACTATTTAATAGTATAGTATTTTAACCGAAAAAATTGTAGTTTTTATACCCGTTACTCGTAGAGTAAAAGAGTATATTGCATTCGTGCAATAGTATGTACGCTCAAAAATTTTTTTTCCTAAATTTTAGAAAATTTACATAAAATGAAATTTTTTCTTTTTATTTTTAGAAAACTTTTTGAATTTTATAAACTGTTTTCTTGAATCTAGAAAAAAAGACCATTGAAACAGAATTTTATGAAAACCTTTTTTAAATTTAGAAAAATGAAATGGTGTTTTTCCTAGTTTGCTCTCCAAAATGTTTCTTAAATTAATGGCGATTTCGCCAGCTGACTTTGCCTTTGAATTACACCCAAACAGCTGATGAAATAGTTGAAGCACGCCATTTTTTGCGCTTACAGAACAATTCGGTAGAGGTGGAGAAAAAATTGATGTGAAAATTGATAGATCGATGTTTGATGATATTTTACAAAACATCGATGTTTCCTCGAAAAAACACGCTATTATTGCGCTTACAGAACCATTCGGAAGCTCGATGTTTGATGATATTTTTTTGAAGTAAAAATCCAATTTTGTTACGCTTTCCGAGCTGAACTGGTCAGAGACATTTGTAAAATTAAAAAACAAATTGCTTAGACATATGAACACATGCATCGAAATATAAATGGAAAACAAATTTCTAAAGCGTGCACTGTACAGGCACGACTTAGGAAAACTGCAAGCCCTCATCTACGAAACGGAAACGGGAAGGCTCCACTGTTAGCCAGCAATTCAAAAGATCTGAGGATAAGGCCATTGAGCAATACTCTAGATTAGCAGACTCACCCCCGAAATTCGCGATACCCAAACTTACAAAAAAACAAGAAAGGAAGCTAGCTTTGGCCAGCCGAAGCTTATATACCCTTGCAGATCATTCCTATTAATTAACAAATCGCAAAAATGTTCAATTTTCTAATATTTCTCATTATTTTCCGATCGTTCCTATGGCAGCTATATGATATAGTCGTCCGATTTTGATTAAATTAAAATTGAAATTCGGAAATATTTAAAAAGAGTCATATCCTAGAGTAGAAGATAATACAATAAAAACCAAAGAAGCTTGAATTTATTTCCTATTACTTTTCCATTAATTTTCCGATCGTTCCTATGGCAGCTATATGATATAGTAGTCCGATTTTTTAAAAAATTAATTCGAAATTCAGAAATATTTAAAAAATAACATCCCCAAAAGAAGAAGGTAATATTTCAAAAAACACCGAAGCTAGAATTTTTTAAAGTTTTTTTTTCCGATTGTTCCTATAGGAGCTATAAGATATAGTTGTCCGATCCGGTCGGCTCCGACATATATACTACCTGCAATAGAAAGAAGACTTTTGCGAAATTTTTGTCCCGATAGCTCAAAAACTGAGAGACTAGTTTGCGTAGAAACAGACAGACGGACAGACGGACAGACGGACAGACGGACAGACGGACAGACGGACAGACGGACAGACGGACAGACGGACAGACGGACGGACAGACGGACAGACGGACAGACGGACATGGCTAGATCGACTCGTCTTGTGATGCTGATCAAGAATATATATACTTTATGGGGTCGGAAACGTCTCCTTCACTGCGTTGCAAACTTCTGACTGAAATCATAATACCCTCTGCAAGGGTATAAAAATGGTCAAAGTGCAAATTTTTTTTTATACCCTTGCAGAGGGTATTATGATTTCAGTCAGAAGTTTGCAACGCAGTGAAGGAGACGTTTCCGACCCCATAAAGTATATATATTCTTGATCAGCATCACAAGACGAGTCGATCTAGCCATGTCCGTCTGTCCGTCTGTCCGTCTGTCCGTCTGTCCGTCTGTCCGTCCGTCTGTCCGTCTGTCCGTCTGTCCGTCTGTCTGTTTCTACGCAAACTAGTCTCTCAGTTTTTGAGCTATCGGGACAAAACTTTCGCAAAAGTCTTCTTTCTATTGCAGGTAGTATATATGTCGGAGCCGACCGGATCGGACAACTATATCTTATAGCTCCCATAGGAACAATCGGAAAAAAAAAACTTTAAAAAATTCTAGCTTCGGTGTTTTTTGAAATATTACCTTCTTCTTTTGGGGATGTTATTTTTTAAATATTTCTGAATTTCGAATTAATTTTTTAAAAAATCGGACTACTATATCATATAGCTGCCATAGGAACGATCGGAAAATTAATGGAAAAGTAATAGGAAATAAATTCAAGCTTCTTTGGTTTTTATTGTATTATCTTCTACTCTAGGATATGACTCTTTTTAAATATTTCCGAATTTCAATTTTAATTTAATCAAAATCGGACGACTATATCATATAGCTGCCATAGGAACGATCGGAAAATAATGAGAAATATTAGAAAATTGAACATTTTTGCGATTTGTTAATTAATAGGAATGATCTGCAAGGGTATATAAGCTTCGGCTGGCCAAAGCTAGCTTCCTTTCTTGTTAAATTAAATTAAACTGACGTCGCTATTAAAAACAACAATAAAACTGCAGCAGTAAATGTTATCTGGTATTATTATCGGCCCTGTTCTAGTTTTCATTGCATATATGACTTATTAATAATTATTTTGTGGTTGCACCTTAAAACCCGGTAAATTCTAGCTATGACAATTAATGCAAATCCGCCGCCCTTGTTCTAAATTCCGCTCGGATTTGGTAAAAATTGCCTAGAGTTGTCACGGTATGGATATAAGTTAGTATTTTCTTGGGACTTATTCTAAACTTATCCGATAAGGTTAATGGTTTTTTTATAAGGAAGATAATTTATTAACGAAATAAGTGTTTTGGCTCGGAATACCACATTATTTCATGTGAAATTTGAACGGGGACATTTGATGGGGACTTTGTTTTTCGACTTTGGCATCTCTGTATGCTCTTGCAGTTTGCAATACTATGATTCCCACACTGATTTTTAATACTATTCTGTCGGGAGCCTTTCAAAACTGCAAAGGGACCAAAGGGAAATATTATAAAATGTCCCTAACAAGTAAGGGAAATTTAGTACTGTTAACGGGAAATCCGATAATGTTAACAAATTCACTTCCGAGTGAAAACTGGAACAGGCCGGTATATTTCTTTTACAAATAATCAACGATAACAGTTAAAATTCTTGAATAAAAAAAGTTCGTCACAATACCCTACAAAAAGTTCGTCACGATACCCTACAAGGTAGACTTGGAGCAAAAACGGTGTCACTCTCAAACGGCGCAAAAGAAAAAAACGCGAAGTACCAAAAACTGTTGATAAAGATCTCATGTATACGTGCATATATTTGCCTGATTTTATTTTCCACTCATCTTTGCTCTGGCACTGCTGAAACACAAGTAAATTGAATGGGTTTGCTAGTTTGCGCACCACATTTTTAGCGAAAATTACCTCACGAACAAATTACGGGACTTCTTATTAATATTACTGTAAATACATTGTCGACACGATAAGGGGAGACGACTACATTTATTTGGAATTTTTGTCGTGACGTCATATATGAGATTCGACGAGTTCGTCACATTACCCTACTCGTCAAATTACCCTACACTCCCCTACTTTATGTGGTCGGAAATGTCTCCTTCACTGCGTTGCAAATATCTGACTGAAATTATAATACCCTCTGCAAGGCACTATGGGAAAAAAGTCTATTTTTTTGGCATAAACTCTAGTTTTAGGGATACAATTTAGAAATTTTGTATTTATACTATTAAGATAAAGCTGTAATTTCGGTTTTTGTTGCTTTTTGAATCGGACCATTGTTTTCATCCACCGCCCACGCCGCATATTCAAATTAATTGGCAGGGATCTTAAAAAATTTGTATTTGTATTGGTAAGACGGTAAAATAATTTCAGTTTACGTTAATTTTTAAAATTTGTCAAAAAAAAAATTGGTGACATGTACAAGAAAAGTGAAATATTATCTAAGAGCAGATGCCAATTTTAGCTTTAACGGGGGTCCAGCTTCTTTATATTTGAGTCCTTTGCAGCCAGGATTTTCACTTGACTTGCCCCTTTCCATGAATTTAATTTTTAAGATTAATGAAAGCCACTTAGATTGTTTTTTTATTTAAAAAATATTTTTTTTTATGTTTATAAGTTGCTGGATTTAAGTCATTTTTTTTAAGAAACGTGCAAAAAGTTGCAAAAATTATTATTTTTGCGATATAAAGGATACATTTGGTAATAACTTTGCGTTTTTACCTTTTTGCAACTTTGTGCCATTTATAAGTTGTACACCACGAAACACAAACAAACTTGTTAGTTTTAAGCTAAAAAGATACACCTTTAAAACAGTTCACAGTTGGACAACAAGCCATAATAACACCAGTTTACAAAAAAAAATCGATGAAATATACCATGAATGAAACCTTTGTTTTCCGGTAAGGTACGTCTTCCTGATTAAGAAAATGACACTTAAAATTTTTTTTATGGATAAAATTTTTTTTAAAGTGTAAAAAACGTTTTTGACACTTTTTTATTTTCTAACTTGAGTTGTGGTTAACCGATTTCAACCATAAGTGACTCATTTTACAGGTAATAGAATGCCCTCCAACTTTCTTATACATTGCATTGAGTTCCATTCATTAGTTTAGAAGCTACATTTCGTCAAAGTTGAAAAAGTTAGAAAAAATGCAAAAATGCTGGCATAAAGGGCTTCGTTAAGAATACACGCCTAAAAACCGAAATTATTTTTATAACTTCTTCTGGTAGAAGGTGCTTTGACAAAAAAAACAAGCTATTGATTATTACAATCCACCAGCAAATTATTTTGATATGCATTTTTGAAGCTTGCGACAACGGTGTTTTTTTGGCCGTTTACAGCTGTTAACTGACACAACAGGGCTCTAACAGAGCTGTAATACCCGTTTTTCCCAACGTAAAAAATCGATATAAAATCGAACTATTGATTGATTTTTTTGTTGATGGTCTTGTTAGTTGACTGAAAGATGTATCTTTAAGTATAAGTCATAAAACTAATTTCGGTTTTTAGGCGTGTATTTTTAACGATGCCATTTATGCCAGCATTTTTGCATTTTTTCTCACTTTTACAACTTTGACGAAGTGTAGCTTCTAAACTAATGAATGGAACTCAATGCAGTGTATAAGAAAGTTAAAGAGCATTCTATTACCTGTAAAATTAGTTATTTATGGTTGAAATCGGTTAGCCACAACTCAAGTTAGAAATTGAAAAAGGGTCAAAAACGTTTTTTACACTTAAAAAAAAAATTTATCCATAAAAAAAATTTTAAGTGCCATTTTCTGAATTAGGAAGACGTACCTTACCGGAAAACAAAGGTTTCATTCATGGTATATTTCATCGATTTTTTTTTGTAAACTGGTGTAATCAAAACATGTAATCTAAGATACATTTATAAATACCTTTGCTACGATTTGACATGATCAGAAATAATAATCCTTTTTGTTGCTCCACAAAATAAGCACTAAAAGTTTGCAAAGCTTTTTCACTTATTAACGCACACAACAAAGTCAATCGAACAGCTGACTTTGTTCGCTTATCAACTCTATAGTGTTGTTAGTAAAAAATCTTAGATAACTGTTCTTGGCTAATTAGGGTATGTAAATTCACAAAATATATTTTATTTTTAAAAATAATTTGTAAAATAAGTTGATTTTATGCCAAAAAAATTGACTTTTTTCCCATAGTGCAAGGGTATAAAAACATTGTTACTTTGTAGAAATTAGGCGTTTTGATTTTTGACATTGTAAGGGTATATACACACAAAAAAAAAAAACTTGGTAAAATCAACTGTAATAATTGTCAAACAGGCCCCAACCAGCAAATTTGTCAATTCTACTAAGTAAATAGTCATTTCACAACAACAAAATACACACAATTAGCAAAGACACAAACCCAAAGCAAAAACAAAATACACGTAACTATTTTAATAGTTACGTAACTACCTTTGTTGGTCAATTTTACCAAGCAAATTCTTTTGTGTGTACCCTTGCAGATTATTAACATGGCAGGAGCATACATGAAATTGTAGCCTGATTTCTTAAAACTCTACAAAACTGGGGAAATTTGATTCTCTTGCGAATATGATTAACAAAAAATAAATTTTATTTTATGTAAATTAAATATAAGTAAAACTAAAAACTAAACTAAAAATATGATTTAACCCAGTGTAGAAGAGAATATGATAAAATATAACATACTCCTTTTCCCATTAATTTTCCGATCGTATTTGATAGTCGGCTGATTTTTATAAAATTGAATTTAAAATTCTGAAATTCTAAAAAAAAAAAGATATTTGCTGATCCAGAAAATACTTATTTTATAGGGTCGGAAACGTACCCTTCACTCCGTTGCAAACTTCTGACTAAAACCATAATATACCAAAATTTAAGAAATCTCAAGGGCTATACAGTTTGAAGTTTTAAAAAAAATCGTTAAAGCTGTTTTTGAGAAAAAAAACTAAACAAATTTTTGTTTTGTGCATATCTTTTTATACCCTTGCAGAGGGTATTATAATTTCAGTCAGATGTTTGCAACGCAGTGAAGGAGACGTTTCCGACCACATAAAGTATATATATTCTTGATCACCATTAATAGCAGAGTCCATCTAGACATGTCCGTCCTTTTTAAAGCTATCGCGATGAAACTTTCCCAAAAGTCTTCTTTCTATTGCAGGTAGTACATATGTTGGAACGAGCCGGATCGGACCACTATATCTTATGGCTCCCATAGAAATAATCAAACAAATAATAGAAAAACTATTGTAACTTTGTAGAAAGTATGCGTTCTGATTTTTATACCCTTGCAGAGGGTATTATGATTTCAGTCAGAAGTTTGCAACGCAGTGAAGGAGACGTTTCCGACCCCATAAAGTATATATATTCTTGATCAGCACCACAAGACGAGTCGATCTAGCCATGTCCGTCTGTCCGTCTGTCCGTCTGTCCGTCTGTCCGTCTGTCCGTCCGTCCGTCTGTCCGTCTGTCCGTCTGTCTGTTTCTACGCAAACTAGTCTCTCAGTTTTTGAGCTATCGGGACAAAAATTTCGCAAAAGTCTTCTTTCTATTGCAGGTAGTATATATGTCGGAGCCGACCGGATCGGACAACTATATCTTATAGCTCCTATAGGAACAATCGGAAAAAAAAACTTTAAAAAATTCTAGCTTCGGTGTTTTTTGAAATATTACCTTCTACTTTTGGGGATGTTATTTTTTAAATATTTCTGAATTTCGAATTAATTATTTAAAAAATCGGACTACTATATCATATAGCTGCCATAGGAACGATCGGAAAATTAATGGAAAAGTAATAGGAAATAAATTCTAGCTTCTTTGGTTTTTATTGTATTATCTTCTACTCTAGGATATGACTCTTTTTAAATATTTCCGAATTTCAATTTTAATTTGATCAAAATCGGACGACTATATCATATAGCTGCCATAGGAACGATCGGAAAATTAATGAGAAATATTAGAAAATTGAACATTTTTGCGATTTGTTAATGAATAGGAATGATCTGCAAGGGTATATAAGCTTCGGCTGGCCGAAGCTAGCTTCCTTTCTTGTTGACAATGTAAAAACAACATTTTAAGTAGGCATACCTGCAAGGGTATATAAACTTCGGCTGGCCGAAGTTAACTTCCTTTCTTGTTAATTACACTAGTTTACAAAATAATATTCTTGGTGTGCTCCCCAGCAATTGATGGCAAATTCTGTTAGTGCTGGACCCCTAGATCACAAAAATAGCACGTTTTTTTTTTCGATGGCACAGTTTTTTTTAAAAGATTTTTTAAAGTTCGAAATGTTAAATTTCGGACTTTTTTCGAATTTCTTCTTATATCTCGGCAGATATCCACTCGGTTGCGCCAGTTTTAGTTTTATTTTAAAGTCAATAGATCAGAGCTTAACTTTGCCATACAGATCAATACGATTGGATGAGTTATGGCAGCGCAGAAGCTCGACAAAGATGAAAAATGTGTTTTTTGGTCGTCTGTAAGTCGGCTGTATATATCGTAAAAACTCGAAATAAATCCGTTGAAAAATCATAATGGCTACAAACATAAAGTTTACATCCTACCGAATAAAACAAGCCGGATATGGCCCAAATCCATGAAAAACTGGATTTATGGTGGATTTTTAAAGTTCGGATTTTTCCACTTTTTTCGGTTAACAGAGTCCAAATTTAAGATTTATCATAGGCGGCGACATGTAAACAAAAATGAGTGGTGACGGCAGCCGGGTCAAAAAATAGCTAAATTTAAAAGCTAGAAAATTATAAAATAAATTTAATTTCTGAAAATTCCTTTAAAAATATAAAATTGCTTGCGTTATGACTGTGAGTATTTTTAACTAAGTACTATCCATTTGGATAGTTCATTCTTATGAAAAAAGTAACCTTAATTAAAAAATTAAATTCACTTTAATAATTTTCTAGCTTTTAAATATCTGATTTAGCTATTTAGTGACCCGGCTGCCGACACCAATTACACTATGCAGCATCAAAAATTAACCTCGATGAATGCTATATGTTTGGATTCGTTACGAATTCCCAAGTTAAACTGCGTTTTCCAAAGAGTTCCCCGACGCAAGGATTCATAGCAAAAGGACCTCAAAGTTCGAAAAATGCTGAAATTGACCAACTTTGCGGAGCTCTCAGAGGCAAATGGATGCATGGCTTGGTTCGAAGTTAAAGTTTTTTAAAAGATACACCCTTTATCTTTCAAACCCCATACATAAAATAATTTTAGGATTTTTTTTAAGGCAGAAATAAATTTAAAAAAAAACATAGTTAAAAAACTGAAAAACATACAGCTGCGGTCAAAATAGTAGCAGTGTTGCCGCCTTGTGTTTTTAAAAGTTTGATGTTGTAATTTTTTCTTATCCAATTAGTCTAATAGTAAAATTATAATCTATACAATATTACCAGGAAAAGATCAATTACAACCAGGGACCGTAAATAATCATTATTTGAGATTTTTATTTTAAAAAGACTACTGTGATATTTGGTTTTAAACGTCAAAAATTACGTTCTTTTTACTCTTGTCCACAAAGTATATGCATTTCAACAAATCTGGAAAGCAAATTAACTGTTATTTGTTCATGCCTATGAAGTGCATAAAAACCAGTTAAATAGTTTATTAAAACTTGTAAAAACCTCAGTAGGCCTTTTAAAATAAAAATCTCAAATAATGATTATTTACGGTCCCTGATTACAACAACAAACTTTTAAATACACAGGGCGGCAACACTACTACCATTTTGACTTTTATGTTTATACCCTTGCAGAGGGTATTATGATTTCAGTCAGAAGTTTGCAACGCAGTGAAGGAGACGTTTCCGACCCCATAAAGTATATATATTCTTGATCAGCATCACAAGACGAGTCGATCTAGCCATGTCCGTCTGTCCGTCTGTCCGTCTGTCCGTCTGTCCGTCCGTCCGTCTGTCCGTCTGTCCGTCCGTCTGTCCGTCTGTCCGTCTGTCTGTTTCTACGCAAACTAGTCTCTCAGTTTTTGAGCTATCGGGACAAAAATTTCGCAAAAGTCTTCTTTCTATTGCAGGTAGTATATATGTCGGAGCCGACCGGATCGGACAACTATATCTTATAGCTCCTATAGGAACAATCGGAAAAAAAAACTTTAAAAAATTCTAGCTTCGGTGTTTTTTGAAATATTACCTTCTACTTTTGGGGATGTTATTTTTTAAATATTTCTGAATTTCGAATTAATTATTTAAAAAATCGGACTACTATATCATATAGCTGCCATAGGAACGATCGGAAAATTAATGGAAAAGTAATAGGAAATAAATTCTAGCTTCTTTGGTTTTTATTATATTATCTTCTTGTTTCTGCCTTAAAAAAATCTTAAAAATTTTTTAAGTATGGGGTTTAAAAGATAAAGGGTGTATCTTTTAAAAAACTTTAACATCGAATCAAACCATGCATCCATTTGCCTCTGAGAGCTCCGCAAAGTTGGCCAATTTCAGCATTTTTCGAATTTTGAGGTCCTTTTGCTAAGAAACCTTGCGTCGGGGAACTTTTTGGAAAACGCAGTTTAACTTGGGAATTCGTAACGAATCCAAAAATATAGCATCCATCGAGGTAAATTTAAAAAGCACTAAAAATGCTGCACAGTGCTATTTTTGTTTACATGTCGCCGCCTATGATAAACCTTAAATTTGGACTTTGTCAACCGAAAAAAGTGGAAAAATCCGAACTTTAAAAATCCACCATAAATCCAGTTTTCCATGGATTTGGGCCATATCCGGCTTGTTTTATTCGGTAGGATGTAATCTTTAAGTTTGTACCCATTATGATTTTTCAACGGAGTTATTTCGAGTTTTTACGATATATAGAGTCGACTTACAGACGACCAAAAAACACATTTTTCCTCTTTGTCGAGCTTCTGCGCAGCCATTACTCATCCCATCGTATTGATCTGTATGGCAAAGTTAAGCTCTGATCTATTGACTTTAAAATAAAACTAAAACTGGCCCAACCGAGTGGATATCTGCCGAGATATAAGAAGAAATTCAAAAAAAGTCAGAAATTTAACATTTCAAACTTTAAAAAATATTAAAAAAAAAACTGTGCCATCGAAAAAAAATTTAGTGCTATTTTCGTGATCTAGGGGTCCAAATCTAACAGAATTTGCCATCAATTGCTGGGGAGCTTTTCGGCTGTAAACTAGTGTTATTACATTTACACAAATCACATATAGGAGGCGCGTAAAGCATTTTAAAATAATAATAGCACAAGGCTGTTGCTTCAATAGTTTAGAAGTTACGGCCTTCCGTATTTTAGCTATTTGTAGCTGGTTTCCCGATAAACTAGCGGGTTTTTTCCAAAAGTGATAAAACTAAAGTTTCTTATGTCGAGCTGTTGAACATCATATTAAATTTTCAGGGCTTTAAAACCATGTTTTGGGACACACAGACAAACTGACAAATAGAATTAAATCCTCATTTTGACTAGGCCCCCGCAAATTTGTTTTCGGTATAACTTTTGAACGGAGCGTCCGATTTTCTGATATGACCCCTCATATTAAGACCATTTTCAGTAGAAATACAACTAACGTAATGCCGTAATGCCACCGGCCCCAACAGATCCAAATTTCTAAATTTTCACTTTTACACTTTCACCGCTCTCTCTCCAAACCAATTGATTTTGTTCGAGGTCTTGGTATGCAATCCTTTAAGTTTTAGTAACACCTTTAACTTGGTGTATTACTCATAACGATCGGACAATCACAGCAGATTTTCAATTTTGCGCATTCGCACATTCTCCTTGTGCGCTTCGTCACTACATGGACTGCCGTCCATAGTGATAGTAGTTCGATTTTGTTAAAATTAAAACCGAAACTCGAAAATATTTAAAAAGAGTAGAAGAGAATACAATAATTAATTATATTTCCATTAATTTTCCGATCGTTCCTATGGCAGCTATATGATGTAGTCGTCCGATTTCGAAACAATTTTATTCCAAATTCAGAATTAGATAAAAAATGGTAATTCCAAAACTAGGAGGTTATATGTTCAAAAACACCCAAGATAGATATTTTTTTACATTTTTTCCCCGATTATTCCTATGGGAGCTTTATAATATAGTTGTCCGATCAGGCTCGTTTCGATTTATATACTACCTGCAAAGAAAGAAGACTTTTGGGAAAGTTGTAGTCCGATAGCTTTAAAACTGAGAGACTAGTTTGCGTAGCTAGCTTCGGTGTTTTTTTGAAATACTACCTTCTTCACTTGGGGATGTTATTTTTTAAATATTTCTGAATTTCGAATTAAATATTTAAAAAATCGGACAACTAAATCATATAGCTGCCATAGGAACGATCGGAAAATTAATGGAAAAGTAAAAGGAAATAATTTCTAGCTTCCTTGGTTTTTATTGTATTCTCTTCTACTCTAGGATATGACTCTTTTTAAATATTTCCGAATTTCAATTTTAATTTGACCAAAATCGGACAACTATATCATATAGCTGCCATAGGAACAATCTAAAAATTAATGGGAAATTAATTTGAAACAAATTATAGCTCCGTTGATTTTTATTGTATTCTCTTCAACTCTAGGATATGATTTTTTTTAATATTTCGGAATTTAACAAAAATCGGATGACTATATTATATAGCTGCCATAGGGAAGAATAGAAAAATTAATGTCAAAACAACAGGAAAATTGGGGTCAAATCTCGAAAAACATCCAAACTTTTTTTTTCAATAGAGGATTGAAACATAACGACCCATTTTTGTTATACTCTTTGTACTCGTAGAGCAAAAGTATGTAACAGGGAAAAGGGAGCGTTTCCGACCCTATAACGTATATATATTCTTGATCAGGGTTACTAGCCGCGTCAATATAGCCATGACTGTCTGTCCGCCTGTCTACGCAACTCATAACTATTGTTGAGTACAAGTGACCCTTGCTTTAAACACTACTACACTACTACTATTTGGACCGCAGCTGTATACTTTTATGTTTTTTGACTCTGTTTTCTATTATTTGTTTCTCCCTTTAAAAAAATCGTAAAACTATTATAAGTATGGGGTTTGAAAGATAAAGAGTGTATCTTTTAAAAAACTGTAACATCAAAACAAACCATAAATCCGTTTGCTTCTGAGATCTCCGGATAGTTGGCCAATTTCAGTATTTTTCGAACTTTGAGGCTCTTAGAATCTCTGCTTAGAATCCTTGCGTCGGGGAACTTTTTGGAAAACGCTTTTTAACTTTCGCCTCAAACAGCTGCAAATCGCAAATAGACGCAGATGGAACTTTCTAAAAATAAGAAGAATGATAAAAAAACTTTTTAGGAAAGTATAAAAAATATATCCAAAAGTGAAAAATTCTGAAAAAATTTACCTTTAGCAAATAGCGAACAAGAAAGGAAACTAGATTCGGCAAGCCGAAGCTTATATACCCATGCAGATCATTCTATTAATTTACATTCGCAAAAATGTTAAATTTCCTATATTTCATATATAATTAATGTGTAGAGTAAAAGGCTGTATTGTATTCGTGGAAAAGTATGTAACAGAAAGAAGAAAGCGTTTCCGACCACATAAAGTATACATATATATTCTTGATCAGGGTCACTAGCCATGTCTATCTGTCCGCCTGTCGTCTGTGTGTCCGTCCCTATGAACGCTGAGATCTCGGAAACTACAAAAGCTAGAAATTTCGGATTACCTATTGGGCTTCCTCTATTTCAGCCGAGTGCCACTCCCCCTCTAACGCTCACAAACGATTTTAAAATGTGTCTAGCGCCCACATTTTTAAAGAGAAGTATAAATGCAATTTTCTGCGTTTAATTATACCTATCGAAATGTACTTCCATTAAGGTCCCACTTTTTTCAAAAGATTCTTCCGTAATAGATTTAACCACATCTTCTTGAAGCTCCAATGCTGCATTATCCAGTAAACTTTGCAACTCAATTTTAGCATGAGATTCATTTACTGATATATTTTTAGGGTAGGGGAGAAGGGGCGCTCCAATAGTACGAGGGGCACAATAGTGTGTGGCCCTAGCAAACAAACGTCTTGCTTAAATTGCACGCCGTGTTTGCTGAAGGTTCCTTCAGTCAATGTCAAATTTCTGTTAATCGTCTCATTCTGTTCGGGACACTTTATTGGAGATTGGTCGCTCGCGAGATTTTTTGAAAAATAATTTATTTTGTTAAATATTTTGTTGGTCTTCAATCTTTGTGGTATTTAGCCAAACTTCAAAAAATCCTTTTGGGGTGAAAATGGTTGAGGTGACTATATGATAACACATGGGTTTTAATTTATTTCTTATGACTTCTGCAGGTTGAACTATTGGTCATAGTCGCAGTATTGGTTGCGCTCATGGTCGAATTTGTAAGCGAGAGTTTGCAGATTGCAGTCAAGATAAGCAAAATCGCCTCCGCGTCAAACAGCTATAACCGCATTTTTAATAGCAAAGAAAGGATAGAAAAAAACCACAAATAATGTACACCATTTTAGATCAAAGGATTAGTGTCCAAAGAGTTCAATAAAATTTTATGAAAATTATCTCTTTTACCCTATACCGTTAACAGCAAAAGTAAGTTTCGTACTGGGGCTAGACTGGCTTAAAAAGTATGTTGACATTTTGCAACGTTTCTCGATAATTTGCAATTGACTTCAAAATGATGTAGAAAAAAGTTATAGCCAAAAGAACAGCCTTACCGATGATACCAGTCTCGTTCCAATGGCTCTTTATTTGGAGCTGCTAAGTCTAACCAAACTTTTCCTCCTATTAGTACCCCCTTCTCACCTATCTCTTTTTTTGCTATTACCGAAATTCATTATAAGCAAATATTGACTTTTGAACATGGCTGTCTCCTTATTGGGACATTACTTCAGTGGGATCTAGTTGCATTGACGGATGTTGACTCAATAATATTGTTATTCTCAATATAATACTGAACATCTTCAATACATTTCGAAACGTTGCTACCATCTTTGGTGCACTATAAATTCAAAATATTATATATGGTCCTGAAAATAGACAATGATTCAAACCTCCTTTGGAAATGCAAACAAAAGCTATAGAAAAAAACGAAAAAATAATTTGAATAATTTTAAGTAAAAGTAATTAACTGACAAATAAAAGCTGTAGAAAATAATGTTGACAATCACAAAAGATCACAAGTCAGAGACACACAAAATGTGACCTTGAAAAATATGAAGTCGTGTTACCATATTAAATTGTAGTCGTATTCATATTTTTTACAAATACATTAAAAACTTTCGGCACCTAACCTTATCGATTTTAAAATTGTAAAGATTAAAAAAATAATTCCTAATGGGTAATCGTGAGAGAACGCAACTAAAACTTTAGGTAAACAAATTTAAGACACACAAAAAATGAACATTTAAATGGGTTTCAAGTATCAAGTTAGTTTTTATTCATTTTTTTCAAGTTAGAATAAATTAATTTCAAAGAGTAAAATAAACACCGTTTTAAATTATATAAACATATTAACTTGAACAGTTACCAGCCCGATTTCAAGTGCGCTTTTGCTTTGAAATATGTATTGAGTTCATGCTTTTGATTCTATTTTAAGAAAGTATCGTTAGGTTTCCAGCGAAATCCGGTTTGCAAATTGAAAGTTTGGACATTTTAGAGAAAAACTGCGTAAATAGAGTTTAAAAATTTTCTGATCGTTTTTTTTTTATTTTAAGCCTCTAGGTTCTATAAATAAATTCGAACAATACAAATAACAGAGGACGACAAAATGTGACATGGGTCGGTGTCCATGCCTGCCACCATTTTATTTGGTTAAATGAGGCTTTTATAGGCATAAGTTGCCACAACGCCTATAGTCCATCAGCTCTGGTATTTGCGGTATCCTTAATTTAAGAAAATCACAAATTTTCATTTTCTTTTGGGATAATCTTTTCGGAATTAAATAGTTACATGCCTCTTTTATACGGTCGTTTTGGAAAATTTAATCTAACCCAACCACACAACCAAATTTAAAGTCACAGCAAAGTTTAAAAATCTTCATATGTGAACAGCGTTTAAAAATGACATAAAAATATTTTCTTCTACAATGCATTTTTGATCCAAAGACACCTTATGTCCCTAATTTTTAGGACACTCATCAGGTTTTTGTGAATTGTTTTGGAATTTTTAAAATTGTTTTTCTTACTTCCTTCACAGTGACGATTCACAAACAGTGCCCAAGCCTGTCACAAATTTAAATATCATAATTCTAAACGATATAAGTTGTTTTGCTTTGAGTAAGCACATGAGCGTAGCCTACTAATCTTTGTGGGCTGAAATGCCTGAAGAGTAATTTTTAAAGCAAGGGTCACTTGTGCTTAACAATAGTTATGAGTTACGTAGACAGACGGACAGACAGTCATGGCTATATTGACGCGGCTAGTAACCCTGATCAAGAATATATATACTTTATAGGGTCGCAAACGCTTCCTTCTCCCTGTTACATACTTTTGCACGAACAGCGTGCAACAATATACCCTCTTACTCTACGAGTAACGGGTATAAAAAGCAACGTGAGGAGAAATCGAAACCGAAGGAACCCTAAAAAAGGGGCTTTGCTCTGAGCGTAACAGCTGTTAATCAAAAACCCTTTGAATGTGTTAGCTCACTCCCAGTTCTCGAAGTGTAAATGACAGGTTTTTCTCGAACACTTTGGTAAAATTGACCGATACTTGCAGGCTCTGCTTAAAATAAAGATTGCCACGCCCACTCGACTATAGCGCTCTCCCTTGTTGTGACTTATAATTTTTCAGAAATTATAAATAAACATTTACTTTTAGGTCCAACTCAAGTGGTAGTAGCATTAACTCCCCTGGAACATTAACTACTTCAACTATGGCCAATCCGTACGCTATGGGATCGTTATATCATAGCCCAGGAGTTCAAAGCTACTGCGGACCTACCGACAATTTATCTCTTGCTGGTCACTATACTGACATGAGAAGTTCAGCATCATGGTACGGATCAACAGCAAACGATCCAAGATTTGCAAGTAAGTTACTTATTTTTTTCCAATTAATCTAATACTCCTCTGAAACAAATGTATTATGTAGCTGTTTAAATGCTTTATTGGGATAAAAAGGTTGGATTGGGCTCGGGTAAAAATTCGTAACAGGAAAAAGAAAGCGTTTCCGACCCCACGCACAAAAAAAATATGTAAAAACATCTTTTTATTATTGAATACAAAATACACAAAATAGATAATGTTAAAACAATATTAAGTTACCTACAAAATATTAGTAAAAATTTGACATAACCAACATAAATTGGTCTTTTTTAATTCATTTTTTGAACTTGTTTTATTTTGATTGCTTTTCTGCCTGCGCTTGGGATCGAACTGGGGCCCCAATAATCGGAGTGGATCTGTCTAACGAGTAGGCTACAGAAGAAAAGAAAATCATTAAACCTAAAATCGACATTAAGAACAACAAGAAGGGAAGTTAACTTCGGCCTGCCGAAGTTTATATACTTGCAGGTATGCCTACTTAAAATGTTGTTTTTACAATGTCAACAAGAAAGGAAGCTAGCTTCGGCCAGCCGAAGCTTATATACCCTTGCAGATCATTCCTATTCATTAACAAATCGCAAAAATGTTCAATTTTCTAATATTTCTCATTAATTTTCCGATCGTTCCTATGGCAGCTATATGATATAGTCGTCCGATTTTGATCAAATTAAAATTGAAATTCGGAAATATTTAAAAAGAGTCATATCCTAGAGTAGAAGATAATACAATAAAAACCAAAGAAGCTAGAATTTATTTCCTATTACTTTTCCATTAATTTTCCGATCGTTCCTATGGCAGCTATATGATATAGTAGTCCGATTTTTTAAATAATTAATTCGAAATTCAGAAATATTTAAAAAATAACATCCCCAAAAGTAGAAGGTAATATTTCAAAAAACACCGAAGCTAGAATTTTTTAAAGTTTTTTTTTCCTATTGTTCCTATAGGAGCTATAAGATATAGTTGTCCGATCCGGTCGGCTCCGACATATATACTACCTGCAATAGAAAGAAGACTTTTGCGAAATTTTTGTCCCGATAGCTCAAAAACTGAGAGACTAGTTTGCGTAGAAACAGACAGACGGACAGACGGACGGACAGACGGACAGACGGACGGACGGACAGACGGACAGACGGACAGACGGACAGACGGACAGACGGACGGATGTACTACCTGCAATAGAAAGAAGACTTTTGGGAAAGTTTTATCGCGAAAGCTTAAAAATTGAGGAACTAGTGCGCATAGAAACGGACAGACGGACCGACGGAGAGACGGACATGGCTAGATGGACTCGGCTATTGATGCTGATCAAAAATATATATACTTTATGTGGTTGGAAACGTCTACTTCCCTGCGTTGCAAGCATCTGACTGAGATTATAATACCCTTTGCAATGGTATAAAAATCACCTTCTGGAAAAACGTGACTTGAACTCGCGACCCAGATTGTGGGCAGACACTCTAACCCTAAAAATGAGTTATTATTGGTGGTGTATTTAATTCACATAATTTAATATTGTATAACCCAAGGTCTGTTGAACTTCATATGACATAAGGTGATCTCAAAACTCAGTATGTAGTTGCAGTCATCAAAAACGATTTTTTCGCCTTCCCTCATCTAGAAAAAATAAAATTATTGGGATATCGAATATTTGTTTTAAGATAAACAACATTTTTTGAAATAATGTAATGTTAATAATAGCCAAAATACAATCACGTTGGTCAAAAGACAAAGAGAGGTGCAAGACAGGTAGAACACGAGGATAAAAGGGTTGAAAATCGAATTTCAGAGAGAGAGAGAGAGATCCGGGAGACACATACATACATTCACATTTACATACAGGCCTTTGAGCGAAGGGAGACCGAATGTAAGCAGGGCAGATCATGACAATTTTAGAAGAAGAGAGAAACATCGCGACGCGTCGGTCGAGAGAGCGAGAGGAGCAGGCTATGAAAGGTTTGAAAATCGGGTTTCAGATCGGGTGAGCCGCGTACATGCATACATATTTACATGCCTAATAAGTTATGCCCGATCAAAGTTTTATATATCCGTCTCCCTCTCAACGAGTATCTCATAGTCGGGGTACCCGAAAAAAATCAAAAACAACACTGTGTTACAAAACTAATGCTTTTTAAATTTACCTCGATTGATGCTATTGTTTTGAATTCGTTACGAATTCCAGAGTTAAACTGCGTTTTCCAAAAACTTCCCCAACGCAAGGATTCTTAGCACAAGGACCTCAAAGTTCGATAAATGCTGAAATTTGCCAACTTTCCGGAGGTATCACAGGCAAACGGATTCATGGTTTGTTTTGATGCTAAAGTTTTTTAAAAGTAACACTTCTTATCTTTCGAGCCGCATACTCGGAATAATTTTAGTATTTTTTTAAGGGAGAAATAAATTAATTGCGACACAGCCATAAACAACCAGCATTAGGGGAAATAGTTAATGATATATTCTCTGTTAAGTATAAACAAAACAGTGATGTACGAAATCAAAATTATTTCGTATACGTCAGAACACACAAAAAAAAAACTACCCTGCAGGAAAAATGCGAAAAAACAACTAGTTATACAACTAATATAAAGCAACCGGAATTTGTCTGAATGCATTTGGACTACACAGGATCTAGAAAATTTGTGCTAGTCGAAAAAATGATTAATACAAAACTAGTAAAAAGAAACTTGTCTCGGACTAGTACCTTTCTGACAAAAAAACCTTAAAAATATTTAACTGGTAGAACAAATACATGTTAGGGTCTAGTTAAAAGGCAACTGGAATTTAACTAGTTGCAAATGAAATACGTATGATCCAAAAATAAAGCCTAGAGTGTAAATGTCCTGGGAAATTTAACACTAAACAAATCAAACACTCGAGGTCCTCGGTTCAATCCCCAGTCTCTGCACATTTTTTTTTGTTTTTCGTTTGCTAGGTGATGCTTTAGTTTTATTTTAAACTTTGTTTAATCTGTCCGAGGCAATATATATGTGAAAAATCACTGTTTTTGAATTATGTCACACTAAAATTCATAAACCTTGTTAGGGAAAATGTGATGCGTGTATGTCTCAATCAGTTAGTGTGTCTACAAATCCAAAGGTCCCGGGTTCTAGTCCTAGAAAGGGCGACTTGCTTCAAAATAAGTTAGTTTGTTTTAATTCCATTTAATTATCATTTACTGTATTTGATTACATAATAATTATAATAATAATAATTAATAATTATCAGAAATTCTCTAAGGACCGCGCCTATTGATTGGATACTAAATTAGGAGAGCGTCAAGTTAGGCATCGTCAAGTACTAGTGCAATTCAATCACTTGATGGTTTAGAGATTAATTTTTAGTTTTTTCGGGAAAATGTTTTTTTGAGTGTAGTTTAACAGCTGTAACTGTAAATTGGTTAACAGTCACTAGTGCAGAACTAGTAGCAAATGGACTAGTTGTTTCCGACGACAATGAAAAATGGACCACTTCGCTACAAGGAAATGGACATAACTTGAACTAGTTAACTTTCCTGAGCCAACTAGTATTTTACTGGTCCAAAACTGATTCCGTTTCCTGCAGGGTATGTAAAATCAACACAGAAAAATAGTGAAAAACTATTTTCTGAATTTTTCATGTATTTTGTCATTGAATAGTATTTAACAATTAAAATAGTAGAAAACCTATTTACGAAATTTTCATGTATTTTGTTGTTTTATTCATTTGGAAAATTAATAGTAACGTCTCAATCACAGTTGCCAGATTTGGCTCAAAAGATCGTTGGCTCTTTGGTCCATTTTTATTGAATTTGGCTCTTTTTTTGCTAATAGCGATAAAAAATATTTTAAACTTGAAAAAGACGAATTAATTTTTTAATTATGAATTTTTTTTTGCAATTTTAAAAGTGATTAATGTCTGAAGCCCAAAAGTGACAGATCGAAACAAAATTCTTCCGCTGGTATGGTAATTTGGTATATGGGCGATTCTTTTACAAACCGAACACCTTTTTGATTTATTTTTAATTTTGAAAAAGTACCCTTTCATTAAAAATCTTTATCTCCGGTTGTAGTAATCTGATTGACTTTGTGTCTTTTGCTTTCTTGTTTTTAATTTCTTACGTTTGTAAGACCGACTTCCGGTTGGGGCAATTAATTAATTTTTCCGCACCGATTATGCGATCGGATAAAGTGATGAGCTATGCCATACAATCAGTAAGGCATTTTTGTTTTTTTTTTGGACCCACGGTTGATTTTATATGATTTTTTTTGTAAGATTGCGCGGTTGCGGGGAGCCTTTTTGGCAGCACGTTGTTTTTGTTTTTTGTATGCTTGTTTTTTTTTTATGAACAAAATTGTACTATTTGGATATTAGAACGAATTATCTAATGGATGCAATTCTAAGTCAAAGTGTGTAGGCAAACCATAAAATACAAAAGAAATTTTTGTTTTGATTTAAAAAAAATTTGGATTGATTTTCAAGGGGAGAGCAGGGAAAAACTTTTAAAAACGCAATGACACACACACATCGATAAATTGGCATGTACATTGTACATACATAAGTATGTAATGATTAAATTAGCATAAAATAACGGATCACCCAATGCATGCCATTCTATGTCAAATATTTTGCAAAAATTTAAATTATGTTTAAGACGAGGGGCGCACGAAAAAAATTATTGGCAAATTTCGTTTCAAAAATTAAACCTACTGTTTTCACCCAAAAGATTCGGAGCTTTAGGTGCGGTTGATTTTATATGATTTTTTTTGTAAGATTGCGCGGTTGCGGGGAGCCTTTTTGGCAGCACGTTGTTTTTGTTTTTTGTATGCTTGTTTTTTTTTTATGAACAAAATTGTACTATTTGGATATTAGAACGAATTATCTAATGGATGCAATTCTAAGTCAAAGTGTGTAGGCAAACCATAAAATACAAAAGAAATTTTTGTTTTGATTTAAAAAAAATTTGGATTGATTTTCAAGGGGAGAGCAGGGAAAAACTTTTAAAAACGCAATGACACACACACATCGATAAATTGGCATGTACATTGTACATACATAAGTATGTAATGATTAAATTAGCATAAAATAACGGATCACCCAATGCATGCCATTCTATGTCAAATATTTTGCAAAAATTTAAATTATGTTTAAGACGAGGGGCGCACGAAAAAAATTATTGGCAAATTTCGTTTCAAAAATTAAACCTACTGTTTTCACCCAAAAGATTCGGAGCTTTAGGTGCTTTTTTTAATTTTCCTTATTTCCGGAAATATTTAACTCCAGCTGTTGATCTCCAGCCGACATTGGGGCACTTATTTTTTTGTTTACCTACCGATCCTGCGAGCGGAACCGTTTTTCGCTTAAACCATTTTGTGCGTAGCCTTTAATAGGTATTTGTGTGTTATTTCTTATATATTCTTTTTTATGTTTTTAAGGTTTTTGGGGGTTCGAAATAAACGGTAAAAAAGACAGTAAAGGTGGGTCAAGGTAACAAACAAGTTTTACTAAGAAAAAGTGAAGTTAAAGTAAGTATGTATAGTAAGGAAAATTTTTAGGTGACACTTAAGTTAGGTTAGCTAAAACCAGGAAAAACTGGTGCTAGGGTGGGTTAAGGCGAGGAAATAGTGAAAACAGCATTAAGGTGCTAAAAAGTGTGCCAAGGATTAGAATAAAATAGGTGGAGTTAAGGTGAGGTACAATTAGGGTTAATGCGGTGTTAAGGTAAGATGTTATGGTTAGAAAAATATGGATAGAGTATTAGTGCGTTCTAGGTGGGTTACTGTTTAGCTAAGGTTAGGCGGGATTTTACTCTGATATTAATTTGAATTTGAATAATGCTTTGCTAATAGTAGCGGACAACGTCGCTTCGGGTATTGCTATATATATTAATAAACTATCTTTTAAAAGAAAGGCCATAAGAAAAAAACCTTTCAAATGAGCTAAAAAAGGCAGAACCGCTCAAATAAAATAAAATGCCTTTAAGTATTCCAACCAAGCCTATTCCTACAAAGTGGGTCGCGCGTTTTTTCCAATCTTTTGAAATATTGAGAATATAACCAGGAAATGTTGTGTAGATATTCTTAGATAGTTAGGAATTGATTTTAAGCTACATACAAACAATTTTATACTGCTAAAGGAGGTTTAACATGTTATATACACTGGTAAAAAAAACGCTAGTGAAATCAAATATTTTTTTGGTTGATTTCATTTACTACTTTTCATAGTTAAGTCAAATAAATAAATCATTGAATTTAATAAAAAGCATATTTTAACCTTCGTTCAAATATAAAAATAATGAAATCGAAGGGAATTATATTTGAAACGATATCACTGATGTTAAAAACCAAAGTCGCAATATTAGTTTTTATTATTATAAATAGTAAGTTATATACATAGTATAACCAATGTTTTTTCTGATCCAATTAAATATTTTCGCAATTTATCCGGAATATAAACCATTTATTTTGAATAAAAAGTTTATTTGACACAATTATTTTGAAAGTCAAGATACAAATAATATTAAATTAAATTTCCATAAAATATATAAGTGAAAAGTAGAATTTTTAGTTTTAAGAAGTTATATGTGTTATGGATCGTGTTAACGTAACATTTAAGTTGAACTTATCCACTCGCGCGTAACATGGTGCGATGGATCAATGGGTAAGGCATCTACCTCTGATGCGAGAGGACCCCGGTTCGAAAACCGTCTGAGGCAGAGCAATTAAAAAGTTTTTAAGAAGCGTATTTAACACTTCCTTAACATTTCTAAGAACAATATTGTATTAAAAAAGTTATAAGATTTACTAATTACTAAAAAAAACAAGAGATACCCGTTACTCAGCAAAAGGGAGTGCGAAGGAGATGGGGATAAAAACTTTGATCCGCCGTAACTTTTTAACGAATGGTCCGATTTTAAAAATTTCTTCTTCATTTCGATAGGTATTCATAAACACAATAAAACTGCATTTAACTTTTCCGAAATATTCAAATTTTAAAAATCGTATATAACCGATTGTGGGTGTTAGAGGGGGCGTGGCACCCTTTTTAAACTACAAACTTTTACAAACTACTTGCGCTGCGTAGGAACTCCTAGAATCTGCATGCATAATGTCAATTTTCTAGCTTTTATAGTTTCCGAGATCTCAGCGTTCATACGGACAGACAGACAGACGGATAGACGGACAGACGGACATGGCTATATCTTCTCGGCTAGTGACCCTGATCAAGAATATATATACTTTATAGGGTCGGAAATTCTTCCTTCTAGCTGTGACATACTTTTGCACGAATACAATATACCCTTTTACTCTACGAGTAACTGGTATAAAAAAAATAAGTTGTGGTGTCAGCGGGACTTGAACCTGGTACCCCCGAGCACAAAATAGTATCAGAACCTAGCCGTTGACCCCTAAGCCATGCCCATATTATTTCCTATCGAGGCAGAAATATTTAACTCCAGCTGTTGATCTCCAGCCGACATTGGGGCACTTATTTTTTTGTTTACCTACCGATCCTGCGAGCGGAACCGTTTTTCGCTTAAACCATTTTGTGCGTAGCCTTTAATAGGTATTTGTGTGTTATTTCTTATATATTCTTTTTTATGTTTTTAAGGTTTTTGGGGGTTCGAAATAAACGGTAAAAAAGACAGTAAAGGTGGGTCAAGGTAACAAACAAGTTTTACTAAGAAAAAGTGAAGTTAAAGTAAGTATGTATAGTAAGGAAAATTTTTAGGTGACACTTAAGTTAGGTTAGCTAAAACCAGGAAAAACTGGTGCTAGGGTGGGTTAAGGCGAGGAAATAGTGAAAACAGCATTAAGGTGCTAAAAAGTGTGCCAAGGATTAGAATAAAATAGGTGGAGTTAAGGTGAGGTACAATTAGGGTTAATGCGGTGTTAAGGTAAGATGTTATGGTTAGAAAAATATGGATAGAGTATTAGTGCGTTCTAGGTGGGTTACTGTTTAGCTAAGGTTAGGCGGGATTTTACTCTGATATTAATTTGAATTTGAATAATGCTTTGCTAATAGTAGCGGACAACGTCGCTTCGGGTATTGCTATATATATTAATAAACTATCTTTTAAAAGAAAGGCCATAAGAAAAAAACCTTTCAAATGAGCTAAAAAAGGCAGAACCGCTCAAATAAAATAAAATGCCTTTAAGTATTCCAACCAAGCCTATTCCTACAAAGTGGGTCGCGCGTTTTTTCCAATCTTTTGAAATATTGAGAATATAACCAGGAAATGTTGTGTAGATATTCTTAGATAGTTAGGAATTGATTTTAAGCTACATACAAACAATTTTATACTGCTAAAGGAGGTTTAACATGTTATATACACTGGTAAAAAAAACGCTAGTGAAATCAAATATTTTTTTGGTTGATTTCATTTACTACTTTTCATAGTTAAGTCAAATAAATAAATCATTGAATTTAATAAAAAGCATATTTTAACCTTCGTTCAAATATAAAAATAATGAAATCGAAGGGAATTATATTTGAAACGATATCACTGATGTTAAAAACCAAAGTCGCAATATTAGTTTTTATTATTATAAATAGTAAGTTATATACATAGTATAACCAATGTTTTTTCTGATCCAATTAAATATTTTCGCAATTTATCCGGAATATAAACCATTTATTTTGAATAAAAAGTTTATTTGACACAATTATTTTGAAAGTCAAGATACAAATAATATTAAATTAAATTTCCATAAAATATATAAGTGAAAAGTAGAATTTTTAGTTTTAAGAAGTTATATGTGTTATGGATCGTGTTAACGTAACATTTAAGTTGAACTTATCCACTCGCGCGTAACATGGTGCGATGGATCAATGGGTAAGGCATCTACCTCTGATGCGAGAGGACCCCGGTTCGAAAACCGTCTGAGGCAGAGCAATTAAAAAGTTTTTAAGAAGCGTATTTAACACTTCCTTAACATTTCTAAGAACAATATTGTATTAAAAAAGTTATAAGATTTACTAATTACTAAAAAAAACAAGAGATACCCGTTACTCAGCAAAAGGGAGTGCGAAGGAGATGGGGATAAAAACTTTGATCCGCCGTAACTTTTTAACGAATGGTCCGATTTTAAAAATTTCTTCTTCATTTCGATAGGTATTCATAAACACAATAAAACTGCATTTAACTTTTCCGAAATATTCAAATTTTAAAAATCGTATATAACCGATTGTGGGTGTTAGAGGGGGCGTGGCACCCTTTTTAAACTACAAACTTTTACAAACTACTTGCGCTGCGTAGGAACTCCTAGAATCTGCATGCATAATGTCAATTTTCTAGCTTTTATAGTTTCCGAGATCTCAGCGTTCATACGGACAGACAGACAGACGGATAGACGGACAGACGGACATGGCTATATCTTCTCGGCTAGTGACCCTGATCAAGAATATATATACTTTATAGGGTCGGAAATTCTTCCTTCTAGCTGTGACATACTTTTGCACGAATACAATATACCCTTTTACTCTACGAGTAACTGGTATAAAAAAAATAAGTTGTGGTGTCAGCGGGACTTGAACCTGGTACCCCCGAGCACAAAATAGTATCAGAACCTAGCCGTTGACCCCTAAGCCATGCCCATATTATTTCCTATCGAGGCAGAATGCTCTTTTAAGTTCACAGTAATATTTATGATTGTAATGACAATAATTCTCAAAATTAAAGTAAATATTTTAGGCGCTCATTCGAAAAAAAAAACAAATTTGAAAATTATAGTTACAAGATTCTGGGTGAAAAAAAGAGTCAAATCAAATACAACGAGGACGGAAGCTAACTTCGGCAAGCCGAAGTTTTAATACCCTTGCAGATTTCACTAATGAAAACATGACTAAAATAGCAACATGAATTAATAAAGAACAAAATATTCTAGAATTGAAAAAACAATTAAAAATTGTTCACCCTATTGTTCCTATGGGAACTATATGATATAGACGTCCGATCGGCACGCGCTTTTACCCTGATCAAGGTACGCACTAAAAAATACGATATGGAAAGTTTCATGGGAATAGCTTATATTTTGCGCGAAATATCCTGAAAAACGTCAAATTTTGACCGATTTCATCCTATTATTCCTATGGGAGCTATAAGATATAGACGTCCGATCGGCACGCGCTTTTACCCTGATCAAGGTATGCTTAAAAGAATAAGATTCATGTCAAAAGCTCTTACACTGAGCGAAATATCTTCATTTTGTGAAAGCCATATCCGATTGTTCCTATGGGAGCTATAGGATATAGACGTACGATCGGGTCGGCGTTCAAACTTGATCTGCGTACACATGTTTTAGGACGACTGTGAAAGTTTCAAGGCGCTAGCTTCTAAACTGAGCTCGCAAACGGTAGTGAAACAGACGGATATGGCTATATCGACTCCCCTATTGATCCTGATCAAGAATATATATACTTTATGGGGTCGGAAACGTCTCCTTCACTGCGTTACAAACTTCTGACCAAAATTATAATAACCTCTGCAAGGGTATAAAAATATTTGAATTTACTATAAAAATATTTAAAACATTATTAACTATGCGCCATATACGATTTTACTATTTTCATGTTAGGATCTATTTCGCTGGGAAAAATAATTGAAACAATGGTAAAATAGTGACATTTACCATTTTTTTTACCAGTGTATGTAGCTCTACTGTTTACTGCACTCAAAAAGCTTCTTATTTGGTGTATTGATTATTAATTACTATAGTGGAAAGATATGCCCAAAGAGGAGTTTTGAAATTATTAAAATATTAAGTATATTAGAATTTAATGGTAAATGTGGTAATCTTACATTTTCCACTTTAAACAAGAGAGAACGCTATAGTCGGGTGCCCCGACTATTAGATACCCGTTACTCAGCTAAAGGGAGTGCGAAGGAGTTGAAGATAAAAACTTTGATCCGCCGTAACTTTTTAACGAGTGGTCCGATTTATTTCGTTAGGTATTGATAAACACAATAAAACTGCATTTTTACTTTTCCGAAATATTGAAATTTTTAAAATCGTATATAAGCGATTGTGGGCGTTAGAGGGGGCGTGGCACCCTTCTGAAACAAACTTGCGCTGCGTAGGAACTCCTAGAATCTGCAGGCAAAATGTCAATCTTCTAGCTTTTATAGTCTCCGAGATCTCAGCGTTTATACAGACAGACAGACGGACAGACAGACGGACAGACAGACGGACAGACAGACGGACAGACAGACGGACAGACAGACGGATCAATTGCGTTGCAAACTTTGTAAAGTGTAAAAGTGTATATCAATTCCAACAACAATTTCTATACAAAATAGTTTTAAAGGCCTACTTTTGAAAATTTTTTTGTATAGAAATTGTTGTATAGTGTAAAAGTGTAAGGCAGTTCCAACAACAATTTCTATACAAAATAGTTTTTAAAGGCCTACTTTTGAAAATTTTTTTGTATAGAAATTGTTGTTGGAACTGCCTTACACTTTTACACTTTACAACGTTTGCAACGCAATTGAACACCCTAATTGTTTCGACTGAAGCATAACTACAGCTGTTAATTAAAAACCCTGTGAATGTGTTATTTCACTCCCAGTTCTCGAAGTGTAAATGGAAGGTTTTTCTCACTTTGAAAAGGTTGACCGATACTTACAAGATCTAGTTTTGTCCACCTGATAACCTTTGCAAATTTTTGCAAGATTTAAAACAAGAAAGGAAGCTAGCTTCGGCCAGCCAAAGCTTATATACCCTTGCAGATCATTCCTATTAACTTACAAATAGCAAATAATTTTAATTTCGTATTATTTTGACATTATTTTTTCTATCCTTCCCTATGGCAGCATATAATATAGTCGTCCGATTTTTGTTAAATTTAATTCGAAATTCGGAAATATTAAAAAAAATCATATCCTAGAGTAGAAGAGAATACAATTAATTTCCTTTGGGTGGAAAAATTAGCTTAATTTGCTTGTTAATTGTGTGGTGTGAAAGAAGATTTTCATAAATCTGAAAATGAAAATTCCTAGCAAAGGTATTTGTTAATGTAAATTAGCTTAAATGTTTGCTTTTATGTGTCTTGTTGTCCAACTGTGAACTGTCTTATATGTGTATCTCTATAGATTCGAACTAGCGGTTGTGTTTGTGTTTGTGGAGTATAACTTCTTAATGGCACAGAGTTGCAAAAAAGTAAAAACGAGGAATTAACCACAAAAGTGTCCTTGTTGTTATACAATTAACAATTTTTGCTCATTTTTCCTACTTTTTGGTAAACTTGCGTTTATCTAGCCACATATGTATATTCACCGTGTATAGGACTAATTACTTTTGGTTCCCCATGAAGCTACATCATAATTGAAAAAGACATTGTTCCTGTTGGCTCCTTAGCAGAAAGTGCATCAGAAGCTAGACACAAACTTTGTTTGTAGCCAGGCGGGGTTTTCTGAATCGTCTCTAATAAGGAAGTAAGAAAATTAATTTTAAAAAATCCAAAACAATTCACAAAAACTTAATGAGTGTCTTAAAAATTAAGGACATATGGTATCTTTGGGTCAAAAAAGCATTGTAGAAGAAAATACTTTTATTTAATTTTTAAACGCTTTTCACAAATTAAGATTTTTAAATTTTGCTGTGACTTTTAAATTTTGAATGCCCCATCCTTCTCTTGCGGTTAAGTTAGATTACATTTTCAAAAAGGATCATATAGAAGAGATGTGTAACTATTTAATTCCGAAAAGAGTAAAAAAATTGGTTGACCACTCTTGAAGATATATCCCAAAGGACTTCGAAAAATTATGATTTTCTTAAATTAAAGATACCGGAAATACCAGAGTCGATGGAGTATAGGCGTAGTGACAAATTATGCTTAGAAAAGACTCATTTATCGAAATAAAATGGTGGCAAGCCTGTTGGCATGTGTAATTCTTAACAATTACTTCATTATAAAAAATTTTAAATACTTTGTGGGGGACAAACCGAAAAAAAAACAAAATTCATAATTTTGTTTAATTTTAAATAATGCACAAAAAAAATGTCAATATAATATCTTTTAAACTTGAGTTTTTGCACCAAAAACGGGTTTTTCGCCCACAGTGCTCTGGTAACAAACAGTGTGACATTTAGGTCTGTATACTACAATTTCAGGTAAAAAGGCATTTGAGAAAATAATTGATTTGGAATTTATTTGGCTGTCATTGTTTACTTTAGAAATGGAAAGATGATTGTTGGTTTTTGAGTTTTTGGTCCCAACGGCTTCAAGAGGTTATTTTTGTTGTATGGTATGTAAACAAAAATAACCTGATATATATGAAAGCATGTAGGTATACTTTTCGTTATATATATTTATATATATATATATATATATATATATATATATATATACACAAACATTAAATATTTTTATATTTGTTTATATGTATTTACATATGGATACAATAACGATGAAACGCATAAAAGCAATTCCCATGATAAAAAATTATATTCATTTGGTATAGATTTTTTATGGATAGGATCGCCTTCGTTGAGTAATTTGTCTATTATATAATCATTTTTATACCCGTTACCCGTAGAGTAAAAAGGTATATTGTATTTGTGCTAAAGTATGTAACATGGAGAAGGAAGCGTTGCCGACCCTATAAAGTATATATATTCTTGATCAGGGTCACTAGCCGAGTCGAAGGGCTATATCGAATGTCTGTCTGTCCTTCCGTCCATATGAGCGCTGAGATCTTCAAAACTACAAAAGCTAGAAAGTTGGTATTACCCACACACTATCTTGGGCTTACGCAACGCAAGTTTATTTCAGCCGAGCGCCACGCCCCCTCTAACGCCCACAAATGATTTTTAAATATGTCTGGCGCCCACATTTTTAAAGATTTCGGAGAAATATAAATGCAATTTTGTTGCGTTTATTTATACCTATCGAAATGTAGAATTTTTTTTATTCGGACCACTCCACTATGGGAAAAAAGTTTCTTTTTTTGGCATAAACTCTAGTTTTAGAGATACAATTTAGAAATTTTTTATATATACTATTAAGATAAAGCTGTAATTTCGGTTTTTGTTGCTTTTTGAATCGGGCCATTGCTCTCATCCACCGCCCACGCCGCATATTCAAATTAATTGGCAGGGATTTTAAAAAATTTGTATTTGTATTGGTAAGACGGTAAAATAATTTCGGTTTACGTTAATTTTTAAAATTTGTCAAAACAAAAAATTGCTAACATGTACAAGAAAAGTAAAATATTATCTAAGAGCAGATGCCAATTTTAGCTTTAACGGGGGTCCAGCTTCTTTATATTTGAGCCCTTTGCAGCCAGGATTTTCACTTGACTTGTCCCTTTCCATAAATTCAATTTTTAAGATTAATAAAAGCCACTTAGATTGTTTTTTTATTCAAAACGGAACATAAACAAACTTGTTAGTTTTAAGCTAAAAAGATACACATTTAAAACAGTTCACAGTTGGACATGTAATCTAAGATACATTTATAAATGCCTTTGTTACGATTTGACATGATCAAAAATAATAAACCATTTTGTTGCTCCACAAAATAAGCACTGAAAGTTTGCAAAGATTTTTCACTAATTTAAGCACACAACAAAGTCAATCGAACAGCTGACTTTGTTCGTTTATCAACACTATAGTGTTGTTAGTAAAAAATCTTAGATAACTGTTCTTGGCTAATTAGGGTATGTAAATTCACAAAATCTATATTTCATTTTTAAAAATAATTTGTAAAATAAGTTGATTTTATGTGAAAAAAATTGACTTTTTTCCCATAGTGCATTCGTTAAAAAGTTATGCCCGATCAAAGTTTCATATCTCCATCTCCCTCGCACTCCCTTTAGCTAAGTAACGGGTCTCTGATAGTCGGCTACAGCTATCTCTCTTGTTTAAAATTGATTAATAATAATTGAAAGTTTTACCAAAGAGAATACATTATATAGAGAGGGCATAACTCTGACTTTCTGTTCAAACTGTTGTCGGCAAGGGGAAAAGGGGGAAAGAGCTTGTTCTATTTTTAGAATTCGTTTATTGAGTACACAATGCAAAAGTGTAAGTGGGCTTTGTGTGTATGTGTGCGAGAACGTGGCAACACATTTTCGAGAAAATTTCATTTTTGTAATTTCTATACCCATTTAAAAGTCGAAAAGGGTTTTCTGTCCAACATTTTCAACTCGGTCTATGGTCGTGCTGGTTAAAGCGTTGATCAGCGATGTTGATGCGAGTTCGATCCCCGCAAGGGGCAGACGTTTTCTAATATTGTTTTTTTCTTTTTTTGATGTCTCGAAATATATATACTTTTTTTTATTATTTTAGTTAAAAGCTAAACAATTTTTTTATATTTCTTTTCTTGTAGATTAACATCTTAAGATTATACAAAAAAGTTTTAAGTCAATCTAAAAGAACTTTGGAAGCTAGGATGTAATTAGAACTAGTAAAATTTTTCTAAAAAAAATAATTTTTGATTTTGCACGGCTTAATAAAATATTTAAAGTAAAAAAAAAATAAAACTTCCCAGGGCGGGTTTTTTCTATTCTTAAACGAAATGTAATTTTTGGCGGAGATACAGTGAACACCGCAAAACGTCTTTTTAAAGTGCTCTATACGTGTTTTACATATGACATGTTTTTCTCGAAACCACGTTTTTAAAAGTCCGTGTTCATCGGCATTTCTAAACGGCTCAACCGATCGTTTTTAAATTTGTCGCATATTTTTCTGCATAAAAAAACCCGCCCCCAGGGAATCGTTATTTTTTTTTAAACTTTAAAAATTTTTTTGTTAAGCCCAAATTCAAATTTTTTAGCTGAAAAACGCATTCTTAACTTTGGAAAATCAAAAAAAAATTCTTAAAATTAAAAAAGTAAAGAACGGGCTTCCTAAGGGCTGGTTTTTTTTTAATTCTTAAGCGAAATGTAAAAACAAATGTAAAAATGGAAATCCAATAATTTTTGGCGGTGGTAAAGAAATTATTCGATGTTATTTAAACAAGAAAGGAAGCTAGCTTCGGCCAGCCGAAGCTTATATACCCTTGCAGATCATTCCTATTAATTAACAAATCGCAAAAATGTTCAATTTTCTAATATTTCTCATTAATTTTCCGATCGTTCCTATGGCAGCTATATGATATAGTCGTCCGATTTTGATCAAATTAAAATTGAAATTCGAAAATATTTAAAAAGAGTCATATCCTAGAGTAGAAGATAATACAATAAAAACCAAAGAAGCTAGAATTTATTTCCTATTACTTTTCCATTAATTTTCCGATCGTTCCTATGGCAGCTATATGATATAGTCGTCCGATTTTGATTAAATTAAAATTGAAATTCGGAAATATTTAAAAAGTGTCATATCCTAGAGTAGAAGATAATACAATAAAATCCAAAGAAGCTAGAATTTATTTCCTATTACTTTTCCATTAGTTTTCCGATCGTTCCTATGGCAGCTATATGATATAGTAGTCCGATTTTTTAAATAATTAATTCGAAATTCAGATATATTTAAAAAATAACATCCCCAAAAGTAGAAGGTAATATTTCAAAAAACACCGAAGCTAGAATTTTTTAAAGTTTTTTTTTTCCGATTGTTCCTATGGGAGCTATAAGATATAGTTGTCCGATCCGGTCGGCTCCGACATATATACTACCTGCAATAGAAAGAAGACTTTTGGGAAAGTTTCATCCTGATAGCTCAAGAACTGAGAGACTAGTTTGCGTAGAAACAGACAGACGGACAGACGGACAGACGGACAGACGGACGGACAGACGGACAGACGGACAGACGGACATGGCTAGATCGACTCGTCTTGTGATGCTGATCAAGAATATATATACTTTATGGGGTCGGAAACGTCTCCTTCACTGCGTTGCAAACTTCTGACTGAAATCATAATACCCTCTGCAAGGGTATAATAACACTCAATAATATACAAAAGGTTTGAATAAAATCCATCTTAACAGTTTTTATAGAAAAAATCAACAAAAAAATTACAAAATAGAAAAAAAACAAAATACTCTTAAAAAACAAAAAAAAAAAAACCCCCGCAAGAAATTTAAATTCTACAACGGGATTCGATCCCCGTACCGCTTAGATTGGTAGTCAGATGTCTTATCCACTGGGCCAAATGGCTAGCAGTGCTGCGGCCGAATAGATTCCAAGTAGAATCGAGCAGTGCGGGTTCTACTGTTAAAATGCGGGTTCCACCGCTAGAACCCGCCATACGACAGACTCTTTTGTATGACATGTCCTCTCTATATATTTATACTCTTTGGTTTTACCTTAGAAGAGCTGTCTGTCTGTCCTTGTCAACGCTAAGCGCCAGACACATTTAAAAATCGTTTGTGGGCGTTAGAGGGAGGGTGGCGATCGGCGTTCATACGGACCGACGGACATGGCTATATCGACTTGGCTGATCAAGAATATATATACTTTATAGGGTCGGAAACGCTTCCTTCTTCCTGTTACATACTTTTGCACGAATACAATAAAGCCTTTTACTCTACAAGTAACGGGTATAAATATGTTTTGAAGGGCCAAAAATGTACAAAAAGTAATGATAACACTTAATTCTTTATCATTTTATTAATTTATTTATATAAAATCCTTTCGTCGTCAAAACACAAAACTTTTGTTAGTTTTCGGCTAAATAATACAAACACAAGACATTGAATAACTGGGCAATGACGTAAATTTTTTAGCCCTCTAAACACTTTTAAGAATCCCAGCGGCAAAAAAAATAACATTCCCAAGAGTAGAAAAAAACACCAAAGCTAGAATTCAAAATAAAATTGTTTTTTTCGATTGTTCCTATGGCAGCTTTATGATATAGTCGTCCGGTTTTTAAATATTTTATTCGAAATTCGGAAATGTTTAACAAATAACATTTCCAAGAGTAGAAGGTTTTATTTCAAAAAACACCGAAGCTAGAATTTTTTTAACGTTTCCTTCCTATGGGAGCTATAAGATATAGTTGTCCGATCCGGTCGTTTCCGGCTTATATACTACCTGCAATAGAAAGAAGACTTTTGGGAAAGTTTCAAGCCGATAGCTTCAAAACTGACAGACTAGTTTGCGTAGAAACAGACGGACAGACGGACATGGCTAGATCGACTCGTCTAGTGATGCTGATCAAGAAAGGTCTCCATTACTGCGTTACAAATATCTGGACTAAATTATAATTCCCTCTGCAAGGGTTTAAATATATATTTTTATTTTTTGTTATACAAGCCTTTTACACAAAAAATTATGTTTCAAAAGTGAAAAGCAGAAAAATACAGAAACAAATTTTCCCGTTCTTACGGAAAAAATTCTGTAAATTCCATTCTTTGAAGTGGGTAAGAATTTCTCAATTGCGCATATAAAATAATAGATTTTATTCAAACTCGGGTACCTCGTAGAGTTCGCCTTCGTAATCATCTGTGATTTTTTTGAATTTTTTTGGTGTCAATTTAGAGGCGCTATGAATTTTTGAAGTTAAGAACTTAAAAAATGCTCTCAAATTTAAAATTAGTATATCTCGGGAACGTCTTAAAGCAACAGCGTGCAACTTTACACGTTTTTAAATGTGTACTAGGGGAATTGAAAAAATATTTTCTTACATTTTTTGTTGTCCAAAAAGAATAAATTTTAATTATTTGAAATTTTGTATCGCGGTTTTGAAAGTCTTCTCCATCCTATAAAATAAACTTAACTATCCAAGATTGTCCATCTCATAAACAACTTAATTTACCCGAAGAAACATTTTTGTTCCTTTTCATCATTTCCAAGATATATAATTTTTTACGAAAATTTAGAAAAACCCTATTTATATTTCCAACGACAACAATTCTTACATGTTTAAGCTGAAAGTTTGCACAACTCAATTTCTCACTGATATTTTGCCCATATATTAATATCACAATTTTACCACCGTCCCTTCATATAGCTGCCATACAAATCGATGGATTTTCTTATTGTTAAGAAGGTAGGCTTTGAAAAATTAAAATTACAATTTGAAAATTCATAGATTTGTATGGAATATGAAGGGACCGTGGTAAAATTATGATATTAATATATCTGCATAATATCAGTGAGTAATTGAGTTGTGCAAGCTTTAAGCTTAAACATATCAGAATTGTACTCATTGGAAATATAAATAGGGTTTTTCTAAATTCACATAAAAAACAAGAAAGGAAGCTAGCTTCGGCCAGCCGAAGCTTATATACCCTTGCAGATCATTCCTATTCATTAACAAATCGCAAAAATGTTCAATTTTCTAATATTTCTCATTAATTTTCCGATCGTTCCTATGGCAGCTATATGATTTTGATCAAATTAAAATTGAAATTCGGAAATATTTAAAAAGAGTCATATCCTAGAGTAGAAGATAATACAATAAAAACCAAAGAAGCTAGAATTTATTTCCTATTACTTTTCCATTAATTTTCCGATCGTTCCTATGGCAGCTATATGATATAGTCGTCCGATTTTGATTAAATTAAAATTGAAATTCGGAAATATTTAAAAAGAGTCATATCCTAGAGTAGAAGATAATACAATAAAAACCAAAGAAGCTAGAATTTATTTCCTATTACTTTTCCATTAATTTTCCGATCGTTCCTATGGCAGCTATATGATATAGTAGTCCGATTTTTTAAATAATTAATTCGAAATTCAGAAATGTTTAACAAATAACATTTCCAAGAGTAGAAGGTTTTATTTCAAAAAACACCGAAGCTAGAATTTTTTTAACGTTTCCTTCCTATGGGAGCTATAAGATATAGTTGTCCGATCCGGTCGTTTCCGGCTTATATACTACCTGCAATAGAAAGAAGACTTTTGGGAAAGTTTCAAGCCGATAGCTTCAAAACTGACAGACTAGTTTGCGTAGAAACAGACGGACAGACGGACATGGCTAGATCGACTCGTCTAGTGATGCTGATCAAGAAAGGTCTCCATTACTGCGTTACAAATATCTGGACTAAATTATAATTCCCTCTGCAAGGGTTTAAATATATATTTTTATTTTTTGTTATACAAGCCTTTTACACAAAAAATTATGTTTCAAAAGTGAAAAGCAGAAAAATACAGAAACAAATTTTCCCGTTCTTACGGAAAAAATTCTGTAAATTCCATTCTTTGAAGTGGGTAAGAATTTCTCAATTGCGCATATAAAATAATAGATTTTATTCAAACTCGGGTACCTCGTAGAGTTCGCCTTCGTAATCATCTGTGATTTTTTTGAATTTTTTTGGTGTCAATTTAGAGGCGCTATGAATTTTTGAAGTTAAGAACTTAAAAAATGCTCTCAAATTTAAAATTAGTATATCTCGGGAACGTCTTAAAGCAACAGCGTGCAACTTTACACGTTTTTAAATGTGTACTAGGGGAATTGAAAAAATATTTTCTTACATTTTTTGTTGTCCAAAAAGAATAAATTTTAATTATTTGAAATTTTGTATCGCGGTTTTGAAAGTCTTCTCCATCCTATAAAATAAACTTAACTATCCAAGATTGTCCATCTCATAAACAACTTAATTTACCCGAAGAAACATTTTTGTTCCTTTTCATCATTTCCAAGATATATAATTTTTTACGAAAATTTAGAAAAACCCTATTTATATTTCCAACGACAACAATTCTTACATGTTTAAGCTGAAAGTTTGCACAACTCAATTTCTCACTGATATTTTGCCCATATATTAACATCACAATTTTACCACCGTCCCTTCATATAGCTGCCATACAAATCGATGGATTTTCTTATTGTTAAGAAGGTAGGCTTTGAAAAATTAAAATTACAATTTGAAAATTCATAGATTTGTATGGAATATGAAGGGACCGTGGTAAAATTATGATATTAATATATCTGCATAATATCAGTGAGTAATTGAGTTGTGCAAGCTTTAAGCTTAAACATATCAGAATTGTACTCATTGGAAATATAAATAGGGTTTTTCTAAATTCACATAAAAAACAAGAAAGGAAGCTAGCTTCGGCCAGCCGAAGCTTATATACCCTTGCAGATCATTCCTATTCATTAACAAATCGCAAAAATGTTCAATTTTCTAATATTTCTCATTAATTTTCCGATCGTTCCTATGGCAGCTATATGATTTTGATCAAATTAAAATTGAAATTCGGAAATATTTAAAAAGAGTCATATCCTAGAGTAGAAGATAATACAATAAAAACCAAAGAAGCTAGAATTTATTTCCTATTACTTTTCCATTAATTTTCCGATCGTTCCTATGGCAGCTATATGATATAGTCGTCCGATTTTGATTAAATTAAAATTGAAATTCGGAAATATTTAAAAAGAGTCATATCCTAGAGTAGAAGATAATACAATAAAAACCAAAGAAGCTAGAATTTATTTCCTATTACTTTTCCATTAATTTTCCGATCGTTCCTATGGCAGCTATATGATATAGTAGTCCGATTTTTTAAATAATTAATTCGAAATTCAGAAATAATTAAAAAAATAACATCCCCAAAAGTAGAAGGTAATATTTCAAAAAACACCGAAGCTAGAATTTTTTAAAGTTTTTTTTTCCGATTGTTCCTATAGGAGCTATAAGATATAGTTGTCCGATCCGGTCGGCTCCGACATATATACTACCTGCAATAGAAAGAAGACTTTTGCGAAATTTTTGTCCCGATAGCTCAAAAACTGAGAGACTAGTTTGCGTAGAAACAGACAGACGGACAGACGGACAGACGGACGGACAGACGGACAGACGGACGGACGGACAGACGGACAGACGGACATGGCTAGATCGACTCGTCTTGTGATGCTGATCAAGAATATATATACTTTATGGGGTCGGAAACGTCTCCTTCACTGCGTTGCAAACTTCTGACTGAAATCATAATACCCTCTGCAAGGGTATAACAAGAAAGGAAGCTACCTTCGGCCAGCCGAAGCTTATATACCCTTGTAGATAAAGTAATAATTATAATTAATTAGTTTAAGTTAGTTAATAAGATATTTTAAAAAGTAAACAGAAAATGGCTTTTAAAGATAGTCCTTTCCCTCGGTTCTAGTTATTCTTTTTGATCCACCTGATAAAACTTAAGGATCAACAATTCCAATAACGGGGGGATTAACCCTGATTGAAAGTACCAAGTTCCAGTTTGTACTGAAAATAAAAATCTGTGTAAAATACCTGTGGGTACTTCCCATCTATGAGAGGGGCTATGGCAAATCGTGCGTTGCCTACTGCCCGGATCACATACACAAACGACAGCGAACGAGGTCTTAACTTTCCAGCAAAGCTGGGTGAACCGCCCACCAATTTGCATCGATGCATCTGCCTCGAATCGGGGCCACCTATTGCCGCAACTCACCAAGCTGGTGTCTTCGAGATTATAAATGTCGAACAAAACCCACATGTCTCTTATTTTCAGACTGTCGAATCGATTTAAGATTTAATAGTGCTTATCCACTTAAAAAATATTTTAATAACTTATGGTTTATCAAAACTTCATTGAAACAAATTTTAGATTATTAATTTAGCTGAAGAGTATTGGGATTAATTGTATTGTCATTATGCATCAGATTTGTCGTTGGCATTAAAGGTAAATGATGAACAAAATATAACAATTAAATAAATTAATATCATATATTTTAGTATTTTTGACTTCTTAATTTTTAAGTTCTAAAAAATCCGTCGACTTCTACATATAGTTGCCATTGGAAAAATCGGCGAATTAAGAGGAAATTTTCATCGACTCTGGGATATAATTTGTTTTTTTAATTTTTTAAAACGGTCAACTATGATTTGCAAAAATATGACTACTATATTACTTATCTGCCATAGGATTACTTTAAACATATGAACTAGTAAGTCTAAATGTATAATTTGTTCTGAGGTAATTTCCCATCCTTTATCAGAATGGCAAGGGTATATAAAACCTCAGCTCGCCCCGATTATTTATTTATCAATTCTAACCGATAAATTGTTCCTTTAAATCAGCGGTCGGCACACACATACGTTGACATTTTCTTTTATATTTGTGCACTGGGCAGCTCATCGATGTGTGTGTGCAGACCGCTGTTCTACGTTATACATGTGCGAGCAGCGCGGCGGCAGAACAAAACCCTATGCTCACTTAATAGGGCGCTGCCGACCGCTGCTTTAAATTTTACTGACTTTTCAGTTTGCTTCCAAAATTCTTGACTTTATATTGAACAGTTTATAAAATTTTGCACCAGACAACGCGTTATTCATGTAATAAAATCCACAGGAACGCTTTTGTGCATTCAAATCGTCAAAGTCATCATTGCTATCGTTATGATTGAAGGGATGTACATATACTTATAGAATTTGTGGTCAAACGTCTCCTTCACTGCGTTGCAAACATCTGACTGAAATTATAATACCCTCTACAAGGGTATAATGATATATCTTGGAAATGATGAAAAGGAACAAAAATGTTTCTTCGGGTGAATTAAGTTGGTTATGAGATGGACAATCTTGGATAGTTGAGTTTAATTTATAGGATGAAGAAGACTTTCAAAACCGCGATAAAAAATTTCAAATAATCAAAATTCATACTTTTTGGACAACAAAAAATTTAAGAAAATTAATTTCTAACTCCCCCAGTACACATTTAAAACGTGTAAAGTTGCACATTGTTATTCTAAGCTGTTCTCGAGATATACTAATTTAAAGTTTGAGAACATTTTTTAAGTTCTTAACTTCAAAAATTCATATCGCCTCCAAATGGACACCAAACAATTTCAAAAAAATCACAGATGATAACGAAGGCAAACTCTACGAGGTAACCGAGTTTAAAGGAAATCTATTATTTCATATGCGCAGTTGAGAAATTCTTACCCAAGTAAAATAGTAAGATTTATCTGAAAAATTCGGGAAAAGACGCCTCTAGATGCCTGTCAAATATTTTAGGGCACATATTTTTCCTTGTATTTTTTTAAGCCTGTTCACCGCATTAAGTTGGTTGTGAATAGAGGTGAACAAACTACTTCAATAGCTCTTAGGATTTTATTGACTCAAATAATGGTGGAACCTTAAATGCAATTATGTAGAAGGGCATCTAAGCCATTTTTTGGCATAGGTTTTAATACAATTGAGCACAGACCCTCGAAGATATCTTAAATCAAACATTAAATGTTGATATGTTCTCAAACCGCGATTGCACAAATACCACCCGTTAAACGCGAAAACTAAGTATGCAGATATGCTTATATACGTCTATATTAACACAATTTAATGCCCATAGGGCTGCACCAAAAACACTGCCGCCCTGTGTTATTCGTTTATTTTATCTCATTATTAAGTTTTTGTTTTATTATTTTAACTTTTTTTTAAAATATGTTTTTATATAAATAGAATAAAGTTGTATGCGTTTTTAAAATCATTATATACTTGTTAAAAATTTCATTTTTAAATTTTTTTTTATCATATTGATGTGTTTACTCTCCGATAACTCTTTTGCACTTGTAAAAAATACGCGATCCACCTAAGGGACCACTCGGTGGTCGATCCCTATTCTACCCCAAAAGGGCCACCGGCCCCCTCGAGAACTACAGTGAATTCGTTTAGTTTTATGGGTTCAAAAATAAGTAGTAACAAAATAAATCGATAAGAATTAATTTTAAAATAAATATTTCAGTATCTCGCCTCATGAGTTCGTCAGCCAGTGGGACCATGGGACATATGGGAAATATGAGTGGACTAGCAGCTTGTAGCGTTAGCGATACAAAACCACTACAGTTTCCTTTAGCACAAAGGAGAAAACGGAGAGTTTTGTTTACGCAAGCTCAGGTAAGTGTCATATATCCTTGATCAGATTAAAACAATCTATGTACATCCAATATAATGGAAAACCAACAATTGATTTGGTTCCGGTTTGTGAACCGCTTCGGCGATATACTGGAACAGGCTTCAGGTTTAAACCAGATTTCAAGTAAAAATAACACTATGCAGCATCAAAAATTTACCTCGATGGATGCTATATTTTTGGATTCGTTACAAATTCCCAAGTTAAACTGCGTTTTCCAAAGAGTTCCCCGACGCAAGGATTCTTAGCAAAAGGACCTCAAAGTTCGAAAAATTCTGAAATTGGCCAACTTTCCAGAACTCTCAGAGGCAAACGGATTCATGGTTTGATTCGATGTTAAAGTTTTTTTAAAGATACACGCTTTACCTTTCAAACCCCATACTTAATTTTTGAATTTTTATTAAGGGAGAAACAAATTTTATAAAACATAGTCAAAATACATAAAAGCATACAGCTGCGGTCAAAATAGTAGTAGTATTTGCCGCCCTGTGTTTTTAAAGGTTTGTTGTTGTAATTTTTCTCCTCCTGGTAATATTGTATTGATTATAATTGTACTATTAGATTAATTGGATAAGAAAAGTGACAACAACAAACTTTTAAAAACACAGGACGGCAAGACCTCTACTATTTTGACCGCAGCTGTATGCTTTTATGTTTTTTGACTATGTTTTCTAAAATTTGTTTCTCCCTTAATACAAATTCTAAAATTATTCTAAGTAAGGGGTTTGAATGATAAAGGGTTTATCTTTTTAAAAACTTTAACATCGAATCAAACCATGAATCCGTTTGCCTCTGGGAGCTCCGAAAAGTTGGCCAATTTCAGCATTTTTCGAACTTTGAGGTCCTTTTGCTAAGAATCCTTGCGTCGGGGAACTTTTTGGAAAACGCAGTTTAACTTGGGAATTCGTAACGAATCCAAAAAAATAGCATCCATCGAGGTAAATTTAAAAAGCATTAAAAATGCTGCACAGTGTAATCAAATAAAAACACCTCTTAAGGCTTAGTACTCAACCCAACAAAAAGTCGTCCAAAACAAAAAATTCATATGAAAAACAACGTTAAAAAATTTTGTTTCATATGAAGTTTTTGTTTTGGACGACTTTATGTTGGGTTGAGTATTAGCCCTAACGAGGTAAAAAACTATTGACGATCGCACCTTGAACATACAAAAGTTCTGATATCAACATTTGTGACGAAAAATTATTACACTCGTCATTAAATAGACTTTCTAATTTTTTTCTCATTCGGCCCGCCCTTGCAAACTATTCCAGCCTTTTTCCCTTTACAGGCATTTTCTATTGCAGCGTGCCGAATGAGAAAATATTAGAAAGTCTATTTAATGACGAGTGTAATAATTTTTCGTCACAAATGTTGATATCAGAACTTTTGTATGTTGAAGGTGCGATCGTCACTAGTTTTTATCAAAATACCTTTTAAACGAGTTATAGCACATGGGTGTACCTTTAGTAGTGTAGAACTTACAAACTAACGAAATTTAGCTATTTTTAGCTTTTTCCCGCTAAAGTAGCGGCTTTTTCCAAAAGTCGTAGAACAAAAGATTCCTATATGGAACTCTTAAGTGCAAATTTACTGATTCCATGACCCTAAAATACAGTTCGGATACCCTCACACAAAATTCAATACTCAGGGAGCGTTAGTTGTTCGAGCTGGCAAAAGTGGCTATTTTCGTATAAAAATAACTTTTAAACGTGACTTTTTACAGTAATGTGTTGTATACCAAAATTTAAGGAATCTCAAGGGCTATACAGTTTAAAGTTGTAAGGAAAATCGTTAGAGCCGTTTTTGAGAAAATTAAAAAAAAGCTAAAAAGAAAGTTTCACAAAAATTTCTTTTGTTCATATCTTTTTAATTATTACATTTACACAAATTGCAAATAGAGGGCGTTTATAGCATTTAACAAGAGAGAACGCTATAGTCGAGTGCCTCGACTATTAGATACCCGTTACTCAGATAAACAACTTAATAGAAATATGCCTTCTTATATGTTATTCGCCGCTCGATTTTTACTTAGGGATCCTCTTTCTAGAAGAGGCTTTCTAGAACTTTCAATTCTGCCTAGCACATCTTCCGTCTCTCTCTAGCGCAGGTGAATGCACTTGTAAAAAACGTATACGAGCAAAAAGAGACAAAATGCGCGCCCCATTTCAAATAATTTAAAATTTGCATTAACATATTGTGAATTAGAGTGACCACAGAAAAAAGGCAGATTTTTTCCAATGCCATTTCCTAGATGGCGCTAGTGTATATTGTATTGCGCCATCTACCGCCAGATATTGGTACTACTGGTCATGAAAGGCGGAAATGTAGGCGCTGGCCAGGTTTAAGCGTTTATTGGGTTTGTGGGCGTAAGAGTGGTCGTGGCAATTTTATACTTGGCAGATCGATAGGTATTGACGAAGTGAATACATATACATATACTATTTTCATAATAGTTTCAAAACTGTGGGCGTTAGAGGGGGCTTGTGGGCATAAGAGGGGGCTTGTGGGCGTAAGAGGGGGCGTGGCACATTTTTGAAACAAACTTGCGCTGCGTAGGAGCTCCTAGAATCTGCATGCAAAATGCCAATCTTCTAGCTTTTATAGTTTCCAAGATCTCAGCGTTCATACGGACAGACAGACAGACAGACGGACAGACAGACGGACATGGCTAGCTCGACTCGGCTAGTGATCCTGATCAAGAATATATATACTTTATGGGGTCGGAAACGCTTCCTTCTAGCTGTTACATACTTTTGCACGAATACAATATACCCTTTTACTCTACGAGTAACGGGTATAAAAATACCTTTCAAACGAGATTCAGCACAAGTCTGTAGCTTTGGTAGTATAGAAGTTACGGCTTTCCGAATTTTAGCTATTTATAGCTTTTTTCCCGCTAAACTAGCGAGTTTTTCCAAAAGTGGTACAACAAAAGTTTTTTTTATCGATGTGATGAACGTCATATCAAATTTTCAAAACTTAAAAAACATGTTTTGGACAAACTGACAAACAGAATTAAATTTTCATTTTGGGAAGAAGAAGAAAATCGTATTTTGGCTATAACTTTTGAACGGAGGAAAAGGAATACAACTAAAATACTGCGAGGGGGCATTTATCCCCACCGGCCCCAACAGCTCCAAATTTCGAAATATTCACTTTTTCACTTTCACCGCTGTCTCTCCCAAGCCAATTGATTTCTTAAAGTCTTGGTATGCAATCCTGTTAGTTTTCCCAATACCTTTCGATAGGTGTATCATTCATTATGATCGGACCATCACAGTAGATTTTCATTTCTTCGTGTATATATAGTAGTCGCCTTCGCACACCCTCCTGGTGCGCTTCGTCACTACATGGACTGCCGTCCATAGTGAAATATTTTTGTAGGGTTAAATGACACTGATTTTATTTTCATTGTTAAATATTAATGAAAAATAATAAAAACAAGAAAGGAAGCTACCTTCGGCCAGCCGAAGCTTATATACCCTTGTAGATAAAAGAATACTCACTCGGTGCAGTTCCAGGGATTCCAGATTCAGCGTTTCGATTTATTTCAATTTTGTTTTTAAGTAGTCAAGAATCAAAACGCCTACTTCCTACAAAGTTACAATGAATTTTCTTATATTTGATTGGGAGCCTTAAGATATAGTGGTCCGATCCGGCTGGCTCCGACATATGTACTACCTGCAATAGCAAGAAGACCTTCGGGAAAGTTTCATCGCGATAGCTTTAAAACTGAGAGACTAGTTCGCATAGAAACGGACAGACGGACAGACGGACAGACGGACATGGCTAGATAGACTATACTAGGCTATTGGTGCTGATCAAGAATATATATACTTTATGTGGTCGGAAACGTCTCCTTCACTGCGTTGCAAACATCTGACTGAAATTATAATACCCTCTACAAGGGTATAAATATTATTATATTAATAAATATTAATATAAATATAATATTGCGAATAAAAAGTCGCAATTACAATATTATTTTTACCTTGCAATTAATATAAGTTGAAATATGTTTTTTAGCTGTGTCTCCATAGAACAACACGATGAAAATTAAAAAATTATTTGTTGGGAATTTGTAAAAATATCATGTATAATGACATGCATTTATATTTGTCCCTTTCTAAGCCTCTAATAAATGATCAAATGAATAAGCCAAGTAACCGCACTAAGAAAGTCGAAGGATTGATGTTTAAAAAATTGTATTGGTTTTTAAATTCTGTTGTCGGTGTCTTTAAGTACAAAATTTTAACTTATTTTTTAGATAGCTTTCGGACCTCCATCGATTTTAAGTGCCTTGTGGTGGTCACGATTCTCCAAAATTAAGATTGTAAAAACATTGGGTGCGTTCAGCAGAACAACATGATCACTGATTACTGATCCATCACAAGTGCCACAAGGCACTTAAAATCGATAGAGGTCCGAATACCCGATACATCGATGTTGATCTAAGCATTAGTATGAGTCAATCTTGGCTAGCTTTTGAGATAAATAAAACCAGGGACCGTAACTGTTATAATTTTTGTTTTAAAAATCACACTTTAACAGTTATTTTCTGATTTGTAAAGTAAAAATCAAAGAATAACTGTTATTTTTTGAGTTTTATAATAAAAGTTGACAAATAACAGTTATTCGTCGTGATCAAAAATAAAACTCAAACTTGATTTTTGGCGATTTTGTGGGTAAAATAAATTTAAAAAAAAATATAGTTATAAAATATGCGCGATCGCCTTTTTTAATAAATTTTTAGTAAGTTATATAAAACATGGTTAGCATGTTTTTTTTAATTATTTCATTTTTTCAAAAATGTCGAGGGAATAACTGTTATTCATAAAAATCAACAAATAACAGTTATTTTTTGAGTTTTATTATAAAAATCAAAAAATAAAAATCATTACGGATTTGTAAACTACTATGGCTAATAAAAATAGTGGTGTATTTAAAAAAATTTTATGACCCTTCTAAGTGCGTGATTTTTTTTGTAAGAAACATTTACAATAACAGTTATTTTCGGTCCCTGAAAAAAAATTAAATGAACATCGATGAGAACGGTATTTTTTCTCGGTGTACAAAAGCTAGAAGGTTGAGATTTCCCACACATATTCTAGGGCTTCCTACGCAGCGCAAGTTTATTTCAGCCGAGCGCCACGCACCTCTAATGACCACAATCGCCCATTAACGATTTTAAAATGTGTCTGGCGGCCACACCCTTAAAGATTTCCGAGAAGTATGAATGCAATTTTGTTGTGTACATTTATACCTATCGAAATGTAGAAGAAATTTTTTAAATCGGACCATTCATTAAAAAGTTATAAGCAATCAAAAAAATGTAATATATCCATCTCCCTCGCACTCCCTTTAGCCGAGTGACGGGTATTTGATAGTCGGGACACGAACCCGACTATAGCGTTCTCTCTTGTTTTACTACTTGAATGACAGTGAAAAATTATAATTATTCGTGTGTGGGCACATGCTTACCAAACCAAACGGTAGTAAGAAACGTACTGCGTGGGCAAACACTCATTTGGACAATGTAAATACAATATCCATTTATTTATTTAAGGCTTCAAGTCGTTAAGTGAGAGTCGTTTTGAGGGAAATGCAAAGTAAATACATCAAAATATTGGGAATGTTATAAGGATAGTTGAGATGTATTATATATTAACCGTAACCAGAGCTCATCAACCGAATTTTTCTAATTGGGCTGCTCAGTTGAAAGAAAATTGAGAATGTCTAGCTCAAGGTCTCAGCAACAATCCTTTTTATACCCGTTACTCGTAGAGTAAAAGGGTATATTGTATTCGTGCAAAAGTATGTAACAGCTAGAAGGAGGCGTTTCTGACCATATAAAGTATATATATTCTTGATCAGGATCACTAGCCGAGTCGATCTAGCCATGTCCGGCTGTCCGTCTGTCTGTCTGTATGAACGCTGAGATCTCGGAAACTACAAAAGATAGAAGGTTGGGATTTCTAACACATATTCTTGGGCTTCCTACGCAGCGCAAGTTTATTTTATCAAGGTGCCACGCCCCCTCTAACACCCAAAAACCGCAAAAAGCCGTGTCGCCCACAGTTTTGTGTATAAATAGTACCAATTCCGTGCCATAGATGGCGCGTCGCCGCGTGCTGAACACTCCTGCTGGTGCTGAAAAAAGCCGGTCACTCTAATTTGATATATGTGAATGCAAAATGTAAATTATTTGAAATGGGGCGCGCGAAAAACATGCCAGAAGGCATATTTATATTGAAGTTGTTAAGCTGAGTAACGGGTATTTAATAGTCGAGGAACTCGACTATAGCGTTCTCTCTTGTTTTCGTTTCGTTCGGGATCTCGGTCTCGGGTTTTTAGTTGACCGGAACACTCGGATCGGTCCGCAACTGACCGCTGGATACGAACAAAATCGTTCGTCGCTCATATTTTGACAGTCAGTAGGGGAGCAAAACAACAAAAGGGCTCCTACAATAGGTTTGTTTTTTTGTTGCTGGGTCAGGTTTAGGGAAAAACAAGAGAGAACGCTATAGTCGGGTGCCCCGACTATTAGATACCCGTTACTCAGCTAAAGGGAGTGCGAAGGAGATGGAGATAAAAACTTTGATCCGCCGTAATTGTTTAACGAATGGTCCGATTTAAAAAATTTCTTCTACATTTCGATAGGTATTGATTAACACAAAAAACTGCATTTTTACTTTTACGAAATATTGCAATTTTTTAAATCGTATATAACCGATTGTGGGTGTTAGAGGGGGCGTGGCACCCTTTTTAAACTACAAACTTTTACAAACTACTTGCGCTGCGTAGGAACTGCTAGAATCTGCATGCAAAATGTCAATCTTCTAGCTTTTATAGTTTCCGAGATCTCAGCGTTCATACAGACAGACAGACAGACAGACAGACAGACAGACGGACAGACGGACATGGCTATATCGACTCGGCTAGTGACCCTGATCAAGAATATATATACTTTATTGGCTCGGAAATGCTTCCTTCTAGCTGCTACATACTTTTGCACGAATACATTATACCCTTTTACTCTACGAGTAAGGGGTATAAAAGAGAAATATATAGCGGCCAAAAAAACGTTTTATTCAAATATTAAAAAATGTTGATACATTTTTATATAATGAAAACTGCGACACTCAAGATACTCAAAAATTAACTGTTGCTTGTAATTCGATCGTCCGTTACGTGTTTAATCTTCGTCGCACTGACCACACTTCCCACCTAGTCAATAATGTTCTTGAGCTTAGCCTTAGTCAGTGGATTGACCTTAAAACATTAATTTTTATTCATAAGATTGTGTGCACCCGTGAACCGTCTTACTTGTTTCAGAAACTTCTTCCAGCTCAATCGCAAAAAACACAAAATTTTATTATCCCTCGATATAAAACCTTATGCTCGAAGAGACAATTTTTTATAAATGCAATTCGCCTATGGAACTATCTCCCACATGCTATCAAAACAATTAGAAGCGCGTCTCAATTTAAATCGAAAATTAAAAAATTAATGCTAGATCAAAATTAGTTGCAAACTTATAATCAAATTATTAACCCTACTTTGTTAGATTTTAAGTTTTACTTTTAAATTAAATTATTCTTGTTACTCAATCCGATGTGACTAGCGCAATAAATATAAGTTTTTACTTGTAGCGTTAGGATATAAACAAATAAAATTGAAAATTGAAATATTATTTTTTGTTTATGTTTACATATTTAATATTACAAATTACGCTTTGTTATTGTTAAAGATTTTATGTCTTTTGTTCAGGCTGAAATTAAGCGCCGAAAATGACCTCTCCAATGATATATGTTATGAAAGAGGGACTAGCACAACTTTCGCTACACCCTTCAAATAAGGGGACTTAAATTTTAGTCATAAAAATTAATATTGTTGGTCATTAATGGCAGGTGACCATGAAACGAAGTAAGTACACGAAGTAAGAAGTAAGTACACAGAGAGAATTATTTAAGTAATTTGTACTCAAATTGAGTATTTTTCTTCTTGAAAATTAAGCATGGACAGAAATACTCATTCTGAGTACAAAATACTAACTATCAGTACAAATTAGTCAAAATTTTTTTATTATTAACGACATTTTTTCTCAAAATGAGTACAAACTGCACTCATTTTTGGAAATTCATTGGATATTATTTTAAAAATGTGTATTGCCTTTTTTCAAATTAAGTACTGAAAAATTATGGAATTGAGAAAAACATTCTCAATCCGGAGAACTTCCTTTCTTAGTTACACACTATTTTAAGGGCTATACAGTATATCTTAGGGGAGTGTAGGGTAAGGTGACGAACGATTCGTTTTTTGAATGTAACTTTTCTAAAAATCAATATTTTTTAAAAGTGTAAACGCAGAAAGTTGCTTACATCTACTAAGCGTATCCCTGTAAAATTTGAATTCGAAATTCCAATGCAGCCAAATCCCACAGTGTTTGGCGTGAACCCTTCTTTTTTTGCACTTTCAAAAGTTGTAGGGTAATGTGACGAACGATTTGTTCTTTAATGTAACTTCTCCAAAAATCAATATTTTTTAAAAGTGTAAAAGCAGAAAGTTACTTACATTTACTGGTCATATTTCAGAAAAATTTGGATTCGAAATTTCAACGTAGCCAAATCCCACAGCGTTTGGTGTAAATCATCCTTTTCACAAACAAAAAAATACATTTTTTTATATATAATTTACGGAAAAGTTATTTTCGATACGGAAAAGAAGGAAGTAATAAGATAATGCCCAAACTTACAAAAAAAAAGGTCAATGTGCAATTTTTTTAAAATTAAATTAAACTGACGTCACTATTATTATATTTTTATTACAAATAACACTGTGCAGCATTTTTACTGTTTTTTAAATTTACCTCGACGGATGCTATATTTTTGGATTCCTTACGAATTCCCAAGTTAAACTGCGTTTCCCAAAAAGTTTCCCGACGCAAGGATTCTTAGCAAAAGGACCTCAAAGTTGGAAAAATGCTGAAATTGGCCAACTTTTCGGAGCTCCCAGAGGCAAACGGATTCATGGTTTGATTCGATGTTAAAGTTTTTTAAAAAAAAAACCCTTTATCATTCAAACCCCTTACTTAGAATAATTTTAGAATTTGTATTAAGGGAGAAACAAATTTTAGAAAACATAGTCAAAAAACATAAAAGCATACAGCTGCGGTCAAAATAGTAGAGGTCTTGCCGTCCTGTGTTTTTAAAAGTTTGTTGTTGTAACTTTTTTTATCCAATTAGTCTAATAGTAAAATTATAATCAATACAATATTACCAGGAAAAGATCAATTACAACAACAAACTTTTAAAAACGCAAGGCGGCCACACTACTACTATTTTGACCGCAGTTGTACGTTTTTAGTTTTTTGACTATGTTTTCTGGAATTTATTTCTGCCATAAAAAAAATCCTAAAATTATTTTAAGTATGGGGTTTGAAAGATAAAGGGTGTATCTTTTAAAAAACTTTAACATCGAATCAAACCATGCATCCATTTGCCTCTGAGAGCTCCGCAAAGTTGGCCAATTTCAGCATTTTTCGAACTTTGAGGTCCTTTTGCTAAGAATCCTTGCGTCGGGAAACTTTTTGGGAAACGCAGTTTAACTTGGGAATTTGTAACGAATCCAAAAATATAGCATCCATCGAGGTAAATTTTTGATGCTGCATAGTGTAATCAACGATAACAATTAAAATTCTTGAATAAAAAAAGTTCGTCACAATACCCTACAAAAAGTTCGTCACGATACCCTACAAGGTGGACTTGGAGCAAAAACGGTGTCACTCTCAAACGGCGCAAAAGAAAAAAACGCGAAGTACCAAAAACTGTTGATAAAGATTTCATGTATACGTGCATATATTTGCCTGATTTTATTTTCCACTCATCTTTGCTCTGGCACTGCTGAAACACAAGTAAATTGAATAGGTTTGCTAGTTTGCGCACAACATTTTTAGCGAAAATTACCTCACGAACAAATTACGGGACTTCTTATTAATATTACTGTAAATACATTGTCGACACGATAAGGGGAGACTACTACATTTATTTGGAATTTTTGTCGAGACGTCATATATGAGATACGACGAGTTCGTCACATTACCCTACTGGTCAAATTACCCTACACTCCCCTAATTGTTTCATAATTATGTGAATAATAAACTGTTATAAATAAAACAAACTTACTTTTTGTTCGACTTAAGTCGCCTTCTCCGTCACTCGAGCCCCAGACCTTAAAATTCTGGAAAAAATTGGGTCTGAATCGTGTGTTAGAGGAGGTGTGCACTAAGAAAGGACTTTTTAAAATTCGGCTCCTAAGGACTCCCAGGATTCTCGAAAAATTCGAAATTGCTTGATTAAAACATCAACTATTCCCACAGTTTTCAACCAAACAAGTTGATATTTTTATTTTAAGCTTTGTTTGTGAAAATCTTTGAAAGCCCAGAAGATGAGCCCCAACCGACTTCCTGTTGGGGCACTTAATTAATATTTCCGCACCGATTATGCGATCGGATCCGTTTTTGGTTTAAAGTATGGAGCTATGTCATACAATCAGTAAGGTATTTTTTTTTTTTGACCCACGGTTGATTTGATATGATTTTTTTTGTAAGATTGCGGGGGTGGCAGGGGGTCTTTTTGGCAGCATGATGTTTTCATACCCTTGCAGAGGGTATTATGATTTCAGTCAGAAGTTTGCAACGCAGTGAAGGAGACGTTTCCGACCCCATAAAGTATATATATTCTTGATCAGCATCACAAGACGAGTCGATCTAGCCATGTCCGTCTGTCCGTCTGTCCGTCTGTCCGTCTGTCTGTTTCTACGCAAACTAGTCTCTCAGTTTTTGAGCTATCGGAATGAAACTTTCGCAAAAGTCTTCTTCCTATTGCAGGTAGTATATATGTCGGAACCGACCGGATCGGACAACTATATCTTAATGCTCCCATAGGAAGGATCGGAAAAAAAAACTTAAAAAAATTCTAGCTTCGGTGTTTTTTGAAATATTACCTTCTACTTTTGGGGATGTTATTTTTTAAATATTTCTGAATTTCGAATTAATTATGTAAAACTAACTATACTATCATATAGCTGCCATAGGAACGATCGGAAAATTAATGGAAAAGTAATAGGAAATAAATTCTAGCTTCTTTGGTTTTTATTGTATTATCTTCTACTCTAGGATATGACTCTTTTTAAATATTTCCGAATTTCAATTTTAATTTGATCAAAATCGGACGACTATATCATATAGCTTAATGAGAAATATTAGAAAATTGAACATTTTTGCGATTTGTTAATTAATAGGAATGATCTGCAAGGGTATATAAGCTTCGGCTGGCCGAAGCTAGCTTCCTTTCTTGTTGTTTTTTGTTTGCTTCGGCAGTTCGCACCACTCACGAACGTCAGCAGAAGCAGAGAGAGAGTAGTGAGCAGAGAGAGAGAGTCATTTGAAGCGAAAGAGAGGCGGCCAATGTTTTTTTCTGGTTTGAAAATACCTGATCAAAATTGTACTATTTGGATACCAGAACGGATTATCTAATGGATGCCATTCTAAGTCAAAGTGTGTAGCAAACCCATAAAATTGACAGGGAATTTTTGTTTTGATTTTAATAGAATTTTGGATTGGTTTTCAGTCGTCACATTTGCATGTACATAAATATGTAATGATTCAATTAGGATAAAATAACGGATCACATAATGGATGTAATTGTAAATCAAATATTTTGAAAAAAATTAAAAAAAATTGTGTTTACATTGTGTTCAAGACGAAGAAAATTGTTGGGAAATTTCGTCTCCAAAATTACACCCACTGTTTTCACCCAAAAGAGTTGGAGCTTTATGTGCGTTTTTAATTTTCCTTATTTCCGGAATTATTTAACTCCAGCTATTGATCCCCAGCCGACATTGGAGCACTTCTTTTTTTGTTCACCTACCAATCCTGCGAGCGGATCCGTTTTACGCTTAAAGCATTTTGGCCGTAGCCTTTCACAGAAAGAGTGTATCTTTTAAAAAACTTTAACATCAAAACAAACCATGAATCCGTTTACCTCTGAGACCTCCGGAAAAATAACCAATTTCAGCATTTTTCGAACTTTGAGGTCCTTTTGCTAAGAATTCAAAAAATATTTTATTTTTAAAAATAATTTAAAACAAGAGAGAACGCTATAGTCGGGTGAGTGTCCCAACTATCTAATACCCGTCACTCAGATAAAGGGAGTGCGAGGGAGATGGATATATAACATTTTTTTGATTGCGCATAACTTTTTAATGAATGGTCCGATTTTAAAAATGTCTTCTACATGTTGATTAACTATTGATGCCGTATACAGAACCAAATTGCTCTTATACTTTTCGGAAATCTTTAAAGATGTGGGCGCCAGACACATTTTAAAATAGTTAGTGGGCGATTGTGGGCGTTAGATGGGGCGTGGCGCCCGGCTGAAATAAATTTGCGCTGCGTAGGAAGCCCAAGAATATGTGTGGGAAATCTCAACCATCTAGCTTTTGTAGTTTTCGAGATCTCAGCGTTCATACAGACGGACAGACAGACATGACTATATCGACTCCGTTAGTGACCCTGATTAAGAATATATATACTTTATAGGGTCGGAAACGCTTCCTTCTAGCTTTCGCACGAATACAATATACCCTTTTACTCTACGAGTAAAGGGTATAAAAAGTTGATTTTATGACAAAAAAAATTGACTTTGTTATAACGAATTCAAATTTATCGCATCCGTCGACGTTTAGAAGTTTTAGATGTAACATAGTAATTATAGTTATTATCTACTCCTAAATCTTGTCAAATTTCACCGCATTTAGGAGTAGATAATAAAATCAAAAAAGCGGTTTCATTCGTTTAATAAATCTAATAAAATGTTCTCATGAAAACGGTTTAAATCGAAATTAAAGCATACAATGAACAATAGATTCAAGGAATAGTTAAAATTAGTTCCATTTAAGATTTAATTCTCATATTTCTTTTTTCATCAGGGAAATCTTGAAAATTTTGGGATTTTCAACTTTGGCGTCGAATTCCAAATAAATGGGCAATGGTTGACAATGGGGAGTATTTTTTAGGAATGCCGTGATGTATTGAGCGTAGATTTCATCGAAAATAATAATGGTTAGTCTAATTATATAGGCCACATAATTTGAAATGTCGGCAAACATCGGTTTTTTGTATTCTTAGCTATAGCGCGGAACCTGTAGGTGATGGGACGTAAGTTTGTATGGGACTTTTACTCAGGAGCACCCAATTATCATGGAAAACTAGAAATGATTCCTGGAAATTTCACAAAGTTCAGTTTTGTGTTCCTGTGTAAGTCATGGCAAATTCTAGGAGTAAGATTATAAATATGTTCCGGGTCGGAGTGGTTCACAACCCTGATTTTTTACAATTTATCTCTGGCGACATTATGAAGTACATATATTTTCTTATCTTAGGTGTATGAACTTGAAAGAAGATTTAAGCAGCAGAGGTATCTCTCCGCCCCTGAACGAGAACACTTGGCCAGTCTTATTCATTTAACCCCAACACAGGTGAGTAAAAGAGAATATTATAATATTGATCAGACAGATTTCTATAACACTAGTTTACAATTTTAGATTTTTTTTTATATAAACGCTGGGACCCATTTTTTTGGTTTGTTGAGTCACTGATGACGATGAAAAAAAATTTTTTTCCAAAGAATAGTTTTGGAGATATTTCAAATTTTAAATTTCTGACAACTTGTTTTATTAAATGTTACAGTTCCTAAAATGTACTTTTTAAACCAGGGTCCGTAAATAATATTTATTTATTTTTTATACCAAAAAAATCATGTTCAAAAAAAAATCCTAGAAAAAAAATAACTCACTTTTTAAACGCCATAGTTTCAATATCCGGTTTAATTTGTATTTTTCCAATTTTTATTTAAAACTCGAATGATAATCGTTTTTTTTTTTAAGTTTTTTATAAAACTCTAAAAGTAATGTTTATTTTTTTAATTTTTATTTCAGCTCTTGAAATAATGATTATTTATTGAGTTTTATTTTTTGCTTGACAAATAACTTTTTTAATACACTAAGTAAACCATGGCCAACACATTAAGGATATTTTTAAGTCTGTACAATTACCGGGAACCGCCAAAAACAAAGACTAAATAGTTTCCCTATGCTAGCTGAATTCAAAGTATTTATACCCGTTACTCGCAGAGTAAAAGGGTATATTGTATTCGTGCAGTATGTAACAGGGAGAAAGAAGCATTTCCGACCCTATAAAGTATATATGGGCACTTCCACCAAAAGGTCCACCAAGCCAAAAAACTTGAAGCTTGAAAAAAACATATTTCCACATGATTTTGCTGCCATATTAGTTTCTAATTAGTTGGATCCTGAGCTAAACTAAAAATTTGGAGTATAGTTTGATTATTTTTATGACAAGCCCCAATAATATACATAAAAGTTAGTTTTTGGCTATTTTTTGTTATTTTTTGGACCTGTCTTCTGTTGTTAATTTATCCTATAGGAATGCTAATATGTGACATTTTTCTGTACTGAATGCTTCATTCACATGTTAAACTATTAAGTTAAAAGCAAAACATCCAGCAATTGAGAGGTAGAGGTAAAGAAATCCGCTTTACAAAACTGTCGGAAAAAATGTCCCGAGCAACATGTCCCGAGCGAATGATGTTGAAACTGCATAAAAAAAACAACGGCAAAGAATTTTTGAGAAAAACCAAAAGCATTTCACAGCGACATGTTTGAACAACATTCTAAAAAAATCGCATTCAAATATTCCATCAGAATTCGCTAATTTCTGGTGTTGTATGAACTTCCCCGAAATCCACTTCTATTTTTGTCCCGAGCGAATACGGCAGTTTTTTACCGATATCTTAAAAACTAAAAGTGGTACAAAATCAAGATTTTTACAAAATAATAGAGCCTGGGAAGAGTGAAAAGAAAAGCCCATAATTAAAATTAAAATCCATTTTTTTAAAATTTTTTTTTTAAAAGATTCAAAAAGATTTTTCAAGATTTCTGAGAAATATATTTATATATATCAATGCAATTTTGTTGTGTATATTTATACCTTTCAAAATGTAGAAGACATTTTTCAAATCGGATCATTCATTAAAAATGTATACGCAACCAAAGAAATTTTATAAATCCTCAATCACTTCCTTTAGCCGAGTAACGGGTATTAGATAGTCGGGACACCAACCCGACTATAGCGTTCTCTCTTGTTTTATATGTATTGGGTATTGAAAAAATAATTCAAAATAGAAAATATTTATCCCAAATTAGAAGTTTGCAATGCAGTCGAGGAGACATTTCCGACCTTATAAATCAGGGACCAAAAATAACACTATGCAGCATCAAAAATTAACCTCGATGAATGCTATATGTTCGGATTCGTTACGAATTCCCAAGATAAACTGCGTTTTCTAAAGAGTTCCCCGACGCAAGGATTCTTAGCAAAAGGACCTCAAAGTTCGAAAAATGCTGAAATTGACCAACTTTGCGGAGCTCTCAGAGGCAAATGGATGCATGGCTTGGTTCGAAATTAAAGTTTTTTAAAAGATACACCCTTTATCTTTCAAACCCCATACATAAAATAATTTTAGGATTTTTTTTAAGGCAGAAATAAATTTCAAAAAACATAGTCAAAAAACTGAAAAACATACATCTGCGGTCTAAATAGTAGCAGTGTCGCCGCCTTGTGTTTTTAAAAGTTTGATGTTGTAATTTTTTCTTATCCAATTAGTCTAATAGTAAAATTATAATCAATACAATATTACCAGGAAAATATCAATTACAACAACAAACTTTTAAATACACAGGGCGGCAACACTACTACCATTTTGACCGCAGCTGTATACTTTTATGTTTTTTGACTATGTTTTCTAGAATTTGTTTCTGCCTTAAAAAAAATCTTAAAAATTTTTTAAGTATGGGGTTTAAAAGATAAAGGGTGTATCTTTTAAAAAACTTTAACATCGAATCAAACCATGCATTTATTTGCCTCTGAGAGCTCCGCAAAGTTGGCCAATTTCAGCATTTTTCGAACTTTGAGGTCCTTTTGCTAAGAATCCTTGCGTCGGGGAACTTTTTGGAAAACGCAGTTTAACTTGGGAATTCGTAACGAATCCAAAAATATAGCATCCATTGAGGTAAATTTAAAAAGCACTAAAAATGCTGCACAGTGTAATCGATGTAAAAAAAAAAGATAATCTTTAAAGAACTTGCGCTTTTTATATCATATAATACAGCGCCTTTGGTGATGCCATTTTACCAGTATTTTGCTACATGGACATCATCTATTGAAGGATTCGCGGTTTTTTGTTCATATTTGTGTTCCTCTTTTTCCTCGTTTTTCGGCAACACCTAAGATTCTTCATCATATAAGATTAAAAACCGCGAATTCTTTAGAAACATTTAAGAACAGTGAAGCACCTTAAATTCTTTTTGTGTGTTGATACTAAGAGGCGTATTAGATTTCTTTAAATTTCAGGCGGCATAAGGCCTTGAGTTTGTAAAACTTTTTTAATTTTTCTGCAGTGTAAACTGAAATTGAGTTTTCTCAATACATGTAAGTTAAGAGTAACTAAGTTTAGATGCCTTGCATGGTTACCGGTGTCACTACCGACAGCTAGGAACACTCTTAGGTGCCCATTTTAATTGGAAGGACAAGGCACACGACTGCAGCGTTTCTTATTGTTTTGCTCTACTTGCTTAAGGCGAGTACTTCGTCCTTAGTACATTTGCTAACCACTTTTAAAGCCTAACCTCTTGAATTTAAGGAAATTGGACTTCGAGTTTTATTTTCTGATCAAAAAATAAAACTCAAGGAATAAGTTTTATTTTTCATCTAGAAAAAAAAATAAAATAAAACGTTTTTTGAGTTTTTAAATAAAACTTATAATCATTACGGTCCCTGTTTTGAACACAGGAAAAGAGAACGCTATAGTCGAGTGCACCGATTATCAGATACCCGTTACTCAGTTAAAGGGTGTGCGAGGAAGATGGAAATATAAAACTTTGATCGGGAATAACATTTTACCGAATGGTCCGATTTAAAAAATTTTCTTCTATCTTTTACATTTTGGTACGTATTGTTAAACACAATAAAACTGCATTTTTACTTTTCCGAAATCTTTAAGGGTGAGGCGCCTTTTAAAATAGTTTAAGGCGATTGTGGGCGTTAGAGGGGGCGTGGCTTTTGGCTGAAACAAACTTGCGCTGCGCAAGAAGCCCAAAAATATGTGTGGCTAATCCCAACTTTCTAGCTTTTGTATTTTCCGAGGTCTTAGCGTTCATAGAAATGATTACCCTATCTTGTGATTTTTCTTGAATTGAGAAAAAAAAGTTTCTTGTTTTTTTTGTGATATACCCTAAATATGACTAAATATGGATATGACTCTTTTTAAATATTTCCGAATTTCAATTTTAATTTGATCAAAATCGGACGACTATATCATATAGCTGCCATAGGAACGATCGGAAAATTAATAAGAAATATTAGAAAATTGAACATTTTTGCGATTTGTTAATTAATAGGAATGATCTGCAAGGGTATATAAGCTTCGGCTGGCCGAAGCTAGCTTCCTTTCTTGTTTTTTTATGTTTTTATAGGCAAATCGGACTAAAAATGAGACAAAAACAAGAAAGGAAGCTAGCTTCGGCCAGCCGAAGCTTATATACCCTTGCAGATCATTCCTATTAATTAACAAATCGCAAAAATGTTAATTTTCTAATATTTCTCATTAATTTTCCGATCGTTCCTATGGCAGCTATATGATATAGTCGTCCGATTTTGATCAAATTAAAATTGAAATTCGGAAATATTTAAAAAGAGTCATATCCTAGAGTAGAAGATAATACAATAAAAATCAAAGAAGCTAGAATTTATTTCCTATTACTTTTCCATTAATTTTCCGATCGTTCCTATGGCAGCTATATGATATAGTAGTCCGATTTTTTAAATAATTAATTCGAAATTCAGAAATATTTAAAAAATAACATCCCCAAAAGTAGAAGGTAATATTTCAAAAAACACCGAAGCTAGAATTGTTTAAAGTTTTTTTCTTCCGATCCTTCCTATGGGAGCTATAAGATATAGTTGTCCGATCCGGTCGGCTCCGACATATATACTACCTGCAATAGAAAGAAGACTTTTGCGAAAGTTTCGTCCCGATAGCTCAAAAACTGAGAGACTAGTTTGCGTAGAAACAGACAGACGGACAGACGGACAGACGGACAGACGGACAGACGGACAGACAGACAGACGGACAGACGGACAGACGGACATGGCTAGATCGACTCGTCTTGTGATGCTGATCAAGAATATATATACTTTATGGGGTCGGAAACGTCTCCTTCACTGCGTTGCAAACTTCTGACTGAAATCATAATACCCTCTGCAAGGGTATAAAAAATAAATTGTGCATGTTTTGATATATTTTGGGAGGCATGTCTTAATCGTGTGAATTTTCTGGAAACTGCCTCTCTCTTTAAACGCACATACGAACACCGTCACATACTAGTTAATGCACTTGCTGTGCTTACCCAGTCGGGAGTGGAACGCATCCAGAATGGGTGATGGATAGCATCCGAAGCACCGATGCATGCATGCCCGATCGATGAACTTCTCACTTTCGTTTTACAGCAAAGCGGGACAAAATGGGTGCTATCCTATTCAGCGCTCCTTTTTCACGCATCGGCAATGGGTTTCAACTTCGGGAAACGTTCGGGATTGGTTTCCATTTTCCCTTCCAAAAGATGCGATCCAGAACGCATCTATTGAAGTAATTCTGGTCGCGTTCTAAAAAATGTGTTCTGAATCGCATCTTCTAGAGTGCTTCTGGATGCGATTCTCAGGAGTGAAAAAAAATAGTTCTACTCGGACTAAAAATACGTTTTTTTAATTTAATTTTTTATTCTTTAATTTTTTTTCTTATTAAACATATGCATAAGAAACGAAAAAACCGCGCGCATTCCCGCAGTGAGTGATTCTTTGTGAAACGCATCGAGATTTTCTTAATGGTCTCAAACCGATATCTCATTCCTATCACGACATTTCACCATTTAAAAAGAATTTTTAAAAAGGTTAAAAAAAAATCCATTTGACAGAAGCGAAGATATGGCGACGCTTTTTTTTGTTTAAATAATTTTTAACTTTAAATTACGTGGGGTATAAAATAAATAAAAATACTCCAAAATTATAATATGTGACAAGCTTTCATATAAAAATAACACCCATAATGGTTCTAGTGCAAAATATAGTCCAAACTTAAAAAAAAAAAATTTATTCGCGGTTTTCTGCAAATCGGCATTTTTAATCTTTATAAAAAAATAGTATAATGTTCTATACATAATTCTTGTTGGCCCCTGAAAGTTTCGTCATGGGACCTCCATTACTTTCTGCATAATTTAAAAAAAAAACAATAAAAAAACAAAGCAGTCTTTCGTTGTTATACATTAAATTATAATAGACAAACAGTTTTCGTTCTTCATTAATTCCGGGAGAACGACTGTTCCCATGTAGGTAAAACTCATAGGAAAAATGCAGTTTGGTATAGCAAAGAAATCCCTACCAATTTCAACGTGGGACAATAATAATGATGTTAAAGTTTTTTAAAAGATACACTTTTTATCTTTCGAGCCCGATACTTAGAATAATTTTAGGATTTTTATTAAGGGAGAAATAAATTTTAGAAAACATAGTCAAAAATTATAAAAGCTTACTGCTTTAAAAACACAGTGCGGCAATACTATTTTGACCGCAGCTGTAAGCATTTATAATTTTTGACTATGTTTTCTAAAATTTATTTCTCCCTTAATAAAAATCCTAAAATTATTCTATGTATGTGGTTCGAAAGATAAAGAGTGTATCTTTTAAAAAATTTTAACATCGAATCAAAACATGAACCCGTTTGCCTCTAAGAGCTCCGGAAAGTTGGCCAATTTCAGCATTTTTCGAACTTTGAGGTCCTTTTGCTAAGAATCCTTGCGTAGGGGAACTTTTTGGAAGACGCAGTTTAACTTGGGAATTCGCAACGAATCCAAAAATATAACATCCATCTAGGTAAATTTTTGATGCTGCATAGTGTTATTTAAACAAAAAAAAAAAGCGTCGCCATATCTTCGCTTCTGTCAAATGGATTTTTTTTTTACCTTTTTAAAAATTTCTTTTTAAATGGTGAAATGTCGTGATAAAAATGAGATATCGTTTTGAGACCATTAAGAAAATCTCGATATCTCGACTCCAATATCTCTTTTGTTCTTCTCATTTGTTTTTCAAGACCACCGTTTAAAAGATTATCATTTCATATTTTCCGTGCCAATGAATGCATTCCGGATGCATTCCGATGGAAGCTATAATTGCACCGATTGAAAAAAAGTGGTAAGCGTTCGGGTCTCGGCTAGGGTTCGGCTGCGACGTAAGAGAAGCTGCGATTGAACGGACCGCTCCCATTTTTCCTTCTAAAAGAAGCTATAGGGGAGTGATGTTTTAGGTTGCATCTAGAATCCATTCTGGATGCTGTCCAACATTGTATCGTATTTTTACTGTGGACAAAGATGCAATCCGGATGCGTCCCGAAAGCCGACCACTCCAAAACTTCCGACTGGGTACGCACAAGAAAATTCTCGATAACTGTCGTCGCAACACGCCGCGGACTAACCGCATGTCTTCTTCTTTTTCGTTTCGAAGAAAGAATTAGAAGCATACAAAAAAAAAATTTTCTTAAATCTATGGTGATTTTCTAATTCTACTTTTCTGTTTTCAAGAAACCATTTTTTTTTTTAATTTAGAAAAATTCTTTAAATTTATAAAAATGTACCGTGGGTTTCAATGCGACTTTCTAGATTCTAGAAAAGGCTGAAGTACATATTTTTTTTAATTTCATGGCGAAATCGCCATTAATTTAAGTCAAAAATTTTCGAGAGCAAACTGGGAAAAAAAAACCCGAGATTTAAGAAAAAAATAATTTTTCTAAATTTAAGAAAAGTTTTTCATAACATTCTGTTTCTATGGACTTTTTTCCACGGTTCAAGAAAACAATTTCTTAAATTAAGAAAAATTTCCATTTTATGGCGGTTTTCTAAAATTTAGCAAAACAAATTTTTGAGTGTTTTTATAAATATTTGAAAACCCGTTACTCGTAGAGCAAAAGGATGTGTTCGTGCAAAAGTATGTAAGAGGTATAAGGAAGCGTTTTCCCATCTAGTGATTCTGAACTAGCCGAGTCGATCTAGCCAAAGACATTAGAATATAGATTGGTCTTTGATCTAGCCATGTCCGTCTGTCGGTCTGCCCGTCTGTATGAATGCTGAGATCACGGAAACTAATAAATCTAGAAAGTTGGGATAAACGATGGGATGGGATTAATGATACCATTTAACGGCGTCCAAGTAACTTTTATTCCTGAGCGAAAAAAATAAAAATCTACAATAATCATTATTTTTGAGTTTTATTTTTTCCGATCATAAATAATGATTATTTTTTATTTTTATTTTATCAAAAATTATTATTATTATGGTAAAAATACCAAAAATAAAAATCATGGCGATAATGAATAGATAAAGCAAAGATAGTCACTATGGTGTTTTGGCATATGTCGATCCTAAGTGCCTGATTTTTCGGATCAAAAATATATCAATAATTATTGATTATAATCTTCATTTACGGTCCCTGGTGAAAAACGCATTTTTGACTTTGGAAAAATTTAAAAAAGGGCTTCCCAGGGGGCGGGTTTTTTAATTCCTAAGCGAAATTTAAAAACAAAATGGAAATTCGATCATTTTCAGCGGAGGTGAACACCGCAAAACTTTTTTTTAATAGATTTCCAGCAATCGCTTTGCTACCGATATATTAGCCGATAGTATCGGCTATTAAAAATTGTGGATGTTACTTAAATGACACTTAATATTATACAAAAGGTTTGAATTAAATCCATCCAACCAGTTTTTATAGGAAAAATCGCAAATTTAGTCGTTTTTTTGGTCCAAAAAACCATTTTTACTTTTCCGAAATATTTAAATTTTTAAAATCGTATACAAGCAATTGTGGGCGTTAGAGGGGGCGTGGCACCACTTTGAAACAAACTTGCGCTGCGAAGGAACTCCAAGACTCTTCATGCCAAATACCAATCCTCTAGCTTTTATAGTTTCCGAGATCTCAGCGTTCATACGGACGGACAGACGGACAGAAGGACTTGGCTATATCGACTCCGCTAGTGACCCTGATCAAGAATATATATACTTTATAGGGTTGGAAATGCTTCCTTCTAGCTGTTACATACATTTGCACCAATACAATTTACACTTTTACTCTACGAGTAACGGGTATAATTATTATTTTTACGGAGAAGTTATAAATAAATAAATGTAATTTTTTAATAGATTAAAAAATGACTTTTTACTTTTTGTCATTCAGAAATTGTCAAAACACTTAAAATTTAACTTATAATCATTAAAAATTGTTAAGGGACTAGTTAAGCAAAATGAATTCATAAGGATCCGACAAAAATAAGAGAGTGGCCCTACTTGCTGCGACGTTTTTTCATAGAAAAAAGCCGAGGCCTTGTTAAAAAATTTAAAATTTTAAAAGTGTAAAAACTTTTTTTTTTTAATTTTAATTTGTTTTTATTATTGAGAAATTAAAAACACATTTTTAAAAACCTTTTTTTTAAAGGAAGAGGTTTTAGAGGAATGATTGAAAAAGACACGAAGTAAATCGGATTACTACAACCGGAGATACAGATTTTCAATGAGAGGATACTTTTTAATTACTTTTAATTTGTTCACATCTATTCTCAACCAATTTGATGCGTTGAACAAACCTAAAAAAAATACAACTAAATAAATAAAGCAAATAGTTTTTTTTAATACTAAAATAGTTAAACTTATTAGAACAATTTAAAAAAAAAATTTACGCCCCACCGATAGTTTGTTGTAGCCGATCGAAGTCTATCGATTAACGTACTCAACTCGAAGAAAAAACGCGCAAATTTTACTCCAAAGTTTCCCAACGACGTTCAAAGTGTTTAGAGGGCTTAAAAATAAATAAAAATATGAAAAATGTACTTCAAGGTATGATTAAAATCTTCTCAAAACAAATTGTGTGGTAATGCAAACATTGTCCAGTTATTTAATATCTTGTGTATGTCTATTTTAGCCGAAAACAAGAGAGAACGCTATAGTCAGGTTCGTGTCCCGACCATCTAATAGCCGTCACTCGGCTAAAGGGAGTGCGAGGGAGATGGTTATATAACCTTTTTTTGATTGCGCATAACTTTTTAATTAATGATCCGATTTAAAAAATGTCTTTTGCACTTTGATAGGTATAAATACACACAAAAAAATTTGCTTGGTAAAATTGACCAACAAAGATAGTGTATTTTGTTGTTGTGAAATGACTATTTACTTAGTAGAATTGACAATTTTGCTGGTTGGGGCCTGTTTGACAATTATTACAGTTGATTTTACCAAGTTTTTTTTTTGTGTGTATACACAACAAAATCGCATTTATACTTCTCGGAAATCTTTAAAGGTATTTTAAAATCGTTAGTGGGCGATTGTGGGCGTTAGAGGGGGCGTGGCAGAAGCCCAAGAATATGTGTGGGAAATCTTAACCTTCTAGCTTTTGTAGTTTCCGAGATCTCAGCGTTCATACGGACGGACAGGCGGACGGACAGACGGACGAACAGACAGACGGACATTGGCTATATCGACTCGGCTAGTGACCCTGATCAAGAATATATATACTTTATAGGGTCGGAAACGCTTCCTTCTCCCTGTTACATACTTTTGCACGAATACAATATACCCTAACAAAAGTGTTTGTGCTCTGTTAAGCTTTAGTTAAAAATGTACGTTGATCGACGCAAGGTTGTTATAGAAATGTTTTAACAAAATGATAAAGAAACAAGTGTTATTATTGCTTTTTGCTCGTTTTTGCCCCTTTAAAAAAAAAAAACACAACATTTTGGACCTTTTGCCTTTTTCTTCAAAGACTTAAGGTGGAGGATAATAACAATTTTTATTTAATAACTACCTTATCCTATCTTATATTTTTTTTCTTAATAAATATGTTTTCTATTAACAACCAAACATTTTTAGGGGGTTGACCATAATGGGGAGGTGGTGGGTGCATTAATTATGTTCTAGTATTACATTTTACACATACAGTTTTCACATGTTTTCACCGCATCAAGTTAGTTGTGAATAGAGGTGAAAAAATTACTTCAATGGCTCATAGGCTTTGCTAATTATTTCAAACCGCGATTGCACAAATACCACACGTTGAACGCGAAAACTAAGTATGCATATATGCTTATATACGTCTATATTAACACAATTTAATGCCTATAGGGCTGCGCCAAAAACACTAGCGGCCTGTGTAATAAATATTTTAAAAAACTCTAGAGAGCGACCAATGTCCAATGAAGTGTCCCGGATAAAATGTGACTTTTTTCACAAATTGGACGTTGGTTCGTAATTTCTTCAACTGATGGGGCTTAAAGCTCAAATTTTTAATGAAGCCCTCTGGTGCTAAGGAAGGAACCTTTAGTAAAAACGGCGCTCAATTTAAACGAGCCGTTTGGCCGCTAGGACACATACTATTCTGCTCCTTTTACTATTCAAGTCCCCTTCTCCCTTAAGACTCAGTGAGTACGCGCAAGTATAGTTTTTAATTTAGGTTCCTTACTACCTTTACGGTAACACAATGCTCATGCCCTTAAATAAAGAAGAGCATGATCAAACAATGACCACTTTTCAATTCAGTTTAGGGGTGTGTTTAAAATGTATTATACTTTTCACTGTCCCTTAATGCGTTTTTATCTTTCAAAAACAGAGACTGTTGTGTATACATATATTTTGTTTGCTTTATTCAGGGGTAATAAACATCTCTGCTTATGGGGGTATTCATTGAAGAACGTTTCAGCAAAATACCTCTGAAGGGTGACAACACAATTCAAATGTTTTTATTGTTGTAACACGTCGCATCTTGAACCTTTTGTGCAGACCGCAAAAGTAATTGCTTAACCTAATGACAATTATGTGTTAAGTGGTAGGCATTGTTAATATCACACCCTTACAAAAACCTTAACATATACTGGCCAACATTATAATAGAATTTTTATCAAAATTTCCACTAGCCCAAAAACATCTAAGTTAATTTGAACATATTTGTAAGTATTTGATTTTTGTAGAATTCTGCTCTAGCTTACAGCCAAAATACAATAAAAGGATGATAGACTTGGATCCTTAGATCAAAAAAGGAAGGAAAAACAGTTTTATGCACACAAAGAAAAAACTTGGTAAAATCAACTGTAATAATTGTCAAACAGGCCCCAACCAGCAAAATTGTCAATTCTACACACAATTATACACACAATTAGCAAAGACACAAACCCAAAGCAAAAACAAAATACACGTAACTATTTTAATAGTTACGTAACTATCTTTGTTGGTCAATTTTACCAAGCAAATTTTTTTGTGTGTGGATAGATATTTCCAATCAAAAATTGTTAGACCATTTTTATACCTTTGCAGAGGGTATTATGAGTTCAGTCAGAAGTTTGCAACGCAGTGACGGAGATGTTTCCGACCCCATAAAGTATATAGGGTCACTAGCCGAGTCGATCTAGCCATATCCGTCTGTCTGTCTGTCTGTCTGTCTGTCTGTCTGTCTGTCTGATGGAACCATAAATGCAATTATGTAGAAGGGCATCTAAGCAATTTTTGGGATAGGTTTAATTACAACTGAGCACAGACCCTCGAAGATATCTTAAATCAAAACATTACATGTGGCTTTTTTTATTCAAACTACGATTTCCCAAATACCACCCGTTAAACGCGAAAACTAAGTATGCAGATATGCTCATATACATACGTCTATATTAACATATTTTAATGCCAATAGGCCTGCACCTTTTAATAAAGTCAATTTTGTTGACCTGTGTTATTACCCTAACCTCTTAAAGTGCGTCTTTCTCGAAACCACGTTTTGAAAGTCCGTGTTCATCGGCATTTCTAAACGGCTCAACCGATCGTTTTCAAATTAGACGCATATTTTTTTAGGTGAAAAAATTCATTTTTGACTTTGAACTATTGAAAAAAAATTCTTAAAAATAAAAAATTAAAAAAACGGCTTCCCTGCGGCGGGTTTTTTTTTAATTCTTAAGCGAAATTTAAGAACAAAATGGAAATTCGATCATTTTCAGCGGAGGTAAACACCGCAAAACTTTTTTTTAATAGTGGTCCAGCAATCGCTTTTCTACCGATATATTATTCGATAGTATCGGCTATAAAAATTTGTGGATTTTACCTAAATGACACTTAATAATATACAAAAGGTTTAAATTAAATCCATCCAAACAGTTTTTATAGAAAAAATCGCAAAGTTAGTCGATTTTTTGGTGCCATTCGTTAAAAAGTTATGCACGATCAAAGTATTATATCTTTATCTCTCTCGCACTCCCTTTAGCTGAGTAACGGGTATCTGATAGGCGACTGTAGCGTTTTTAAGTAACGAGCAATTCCCCTCTCTAGAACTTGAACCATGGACTTTTGGATTTGTAGACACACTAACTGATTGAGCCTTACACGCATCACATTTTGTAATGCCCTAACAAAGTTTATGAATTTTAGTGTGACATAATTGAAAAACAGTGATATATTGCCTCGGACAGATAAAACTATGTTTAAAATAAAACTAAATCATCACAAAGCAAATAAAAAACAAAAAAAAATTTACAAAGACTGGGGATTGAACCGAGAACCTATTCCGTTTGATTAGTTTTGTGTTAAATTTCCCAAGACATTTACACCCTAGGCTATATTTTTGGATCATATGTGTTTCAATCTGATATAAAGATCAGATTTTTTAAAAATTTTATTCGAAATACTGAAGTATTTAAAAGTAATATTCCCGAGAGTAGAAGGTAATATTTCGAAAAACACCGACAATTTTTTTTACTTTTTTTTCGATTTTTCCTATGGGAGCTATAACATATAGTTGTCCGATCCGGCCGGTTCCGACTTATATACTACATGCAATAGAAAAACGACTTTTTAATTTAAAAATTAAAAATTTTTTAAAATATTTTTCTGAAAGATATTAAGATGTCCCACAAAGTTGCATACCAAATATTTAAATATCTCAAACGAGTCTATAGTGCTGCATAACTAGACAATCGAATGTTAATTAGTTACGTTAATATTTTTTAAAAATAAACTGTAAGAGTTAAAAAAAAAACCGATCCGTATAATTTATTCCTTTAACAAATAAAAAAGTTTCGATCGATTCTGAGATTTTACCCAAATGGGCCTGTCACGTTTCAAGTGGAATTACCCATATCGCAATGAATCAATTTTTTTAAACTGCGTTTTGCCAATGCTATTTTCTTTTATGTCATTTCTTTAATGGCGGTATAATGTCGTTTGTCTGACAGCGAGCTTATGTCGCAATCAAACGACAGAAAGTCGCCAGGAAAAGAGCGCATTATCTCGCCGCGAATTTGTAATGGGCGAGATTATGTCGGCGGACTTATGTCGCTATGCCGTTACTCGTAGAGTAAAAGGGTATATTGTATTCGCGCAAAAGTATGTAACAGCTAGAAGGAAGCGTTTCCGACCCCATAAAGTATATATATTCTTGATCAGGGTCACTAGCCGAGTCGATCTAGCCATGTCCGTCTGTCTGTCTGTATGAACGCTGAGATCTCGGAAACTACAAAAGCTAGAAGGTTGAGATTGATAGATTGAGATTGAGACGGATAGACGGACAGACAGACGCACGGACGGAAACACGGACATGGCTAGATCGACTCTATTGACCATTGCCTACTTATGTTAATTATTTTTCTGATATCCGGCTATGGAAAGAGATCCTTCTGCAATTGAGCAATGCAACCTGAAAATATTATATACGTGCCATAGGAAGGATAAACAAATTTATGTCAAACGAATAGAAAAACAGCTATTACTTGTTTTTTAAACATTCATACACGCAAGTTAACCTAAAAATAGCTATAATATTTCTGAGATTAATTTTATTTTAATGGGAATGATCTGTAAGGGTATATAAATTTCGGCATGCAAAAGTGAGCTTCTGGTTGTACCCGTTACTCGTAAAGTAAAAGGGTATATTGTATTCGTGCAAAAGTATGTAACAGCTAGACGGAAGCGTTTCCGACCCCATAAAGTATATATATTCTTGATCAGGGTCATTAGCCGAGTCGATCTAGCCATGTCCGTCTGTCTGTCTGTCTGTCCGTATGAACGCTGAGATCTCGGAAACTACAAAAGCTAGAAGGTTAAGGTTTTCCACACATATTCTTGGGTCTCCCCCCTCTAACGCCCACAATCGCCCACTAACGATTTGTGTCCTGCGCCCAAATCTTTAAAGTTTTCCGAGAAGTATAAATGCAATTTTGTTGTGTATATTTATACCTATCGAAATGTGGAAGACATTTTTCAAATCGGACCATTCATTAAAAAGTTATACGCAATCAAAATATCTATATATATCTATCTCCCTCGCACTCCCTTTAGCTAAGCTACGATTATAGTCGGGACACCAACCCGAGTACAGCGTTCGCACTCCCTTTACCTGAGTGACGGGTATTAAATAGTGGGGACACCAACCCGACTATAGCGTTCTCTCTTGTTTTTCAATAGGAAACTTAAATATGGCTCATTCCTCCTATGCTTCAACTTAAATGTATCCCTTTATTAAAAAAATAGTTCGTATTTATTGTTTTATTTGTTATTTTCAGGTGAAGATTTGGTTCCAGAATCACAGATATAAATGTAAAAGGCAAGCAAAAGAAAAGGCAATGGCTGAACAAAATCAACATAACCAGGTAAAATTATTTTGTAAAACAACACAACAGTGAACTTTTAAAAATGTTGGTGTTTATTCGGGCAAAAGTATGTAACAGGGAGAAGGAAGCGTTTCCGACACTATAAAGTATATATATTCTTGATCAGGGTCACTAGCCGAGTCGATATAGCCATGTCCGTGTGTCCGTCTGTCCGTCTGTCCGTCTGTTTGTCCGTCTGTCTGTCCGTCTGCCTGTCCGTCTGTCTGTCTGTCCGTATGAACTCTGAGATCTCGGAAACTACAAAAGCTAGAAGGCTGAGATTTCCCACACATATTCTTGGGCTTCTTACGCAGCGCAAGTTTATTTTAGCCGAGTGCCACGCCCCCTTTAACGCCCACAATCGCCCACTAACGATTTTAAAATGTGTCTGGCGCCCATACCTTTAAAGATTTCCGAGAAGTATAAATACAATTTTGTTGTGTACATTTATACCTATCAAAGTGCAGAAGACATTTTTTAAATCGGATCATTAATTAAAAAGTTATGCGCAATCAAAAAAAGGTTATATATCCATCTTCCTCGCACTCCCTTTAGCCGAGTGACGGGTATTAGATAGTCGGGACACGAACCCGAATATGGCGTTCTCTCTTGTTTAGATATAGATATCTTAGCCAATTATCCACAATCTCTTACGACGCTAAGGTCTGTCTGGCGCGCAAAAGTTTTTGTGTAAATGGACATTTTTTTTTATGACACCAGTTTAAAAACAAAATCGATTTCTTCCTCATTGAAGACTAATTTGAACTAAAAAAATTTGGTTTTTTAACCAAATGCTTATACACGCTTATACTTATTTTCCGAATAGTTCACGTAAAAAAAGTATCAGGAAAATCAAAAAAATATTTTTGCCCAAATCTTTTCTGTTTTTAAAAGAACGGCCAACAATCATAAAAATGTATTTCTATATATACCTACTTATAGTAAAGATAAACATTTTATATTTTTTCCAAAAATTCTATAAAAATAGAATAAATAAAACAAAAAATCGTTTTTATTCAACCTACTTCTTAATAACTATTTAAGAATGTGTCATGAAAGTTTCACGAAGAAATTCGAATTAGTTTGTGCAGTAGATATATTTCCTTACTTTATATGCGTTTTTGTCAAAAACAATTTTTTCTCAGCTGCGTATCGTGTATCTCAAAAAGTAATGCCTGGATCATCATGCTGCTTTTACAGAAATGTTTGTAATGAAGTGCCCACCGTCTGAACCTACTCCATGCAGAAATTAGTACCATTAGGTATTTATTGCTAAGCAAAAACTACAACGAAAATTCCCACAGCCGCCATTTTAAAAGAAAAAAAACAATGAAAATTGGTTAAAACCATATAAGAACAATGTAATCAACATACCAAGTTATAAATTCTCAGCACAAACCCTTATTGGTTAAAAAAAGCACGAAAAAGATGAAAAAATCGCAGTTTTATATGTATCTCCCCCTTAAGTTACACCCCCTGCTCTATATCCATGTATCAACATTTTAAGATAGAATAATGATTTTGATTCTCATCTAATCAAATCTAAACTAAAGACAAATATCACAAAACACATCACAAAAAGCACCGTAAGCAAAAACTAGCAGCTGAAACTTGGTCAAATTAATCTGTAAAGATTGGTTAATATTTCTTGAAACAAAGGGGAGAGTGGGGTAATTTCGTCACAGGGGCAATTTGTCACCTGCAATATCTCGGAATCTATAAGTCGTAAAAATATATAATTTTTTTGTTTTAGTCCTTCAAGACGGCATGACACAACCAATGCATTTTTTTTTGCACAGAAGGTCAAGATAATTAAGCTATAATATTAAATGTGTTTTAATAGTTCAAAAGCTACATTTAGTTCTCGACGAAATTTTTTCTGTATGCCTTAATTGAAAAGGGATAAGATACAGCTTTTTTTTTATAATACACAGTGCTATAATGTGCATTTCTGCGATAGTGATTTTTAACTTCGCGCCTAATTTCGGAAGAAAAATAATTATTTCTAAAAAAGTACTGTGTGTAGCGTGTACCCTACGCTAAGGGTAAATTCGCACCTATTTTAAATACATATTTTTATATTTGACCAGCTGGTTAACGAACAGACTACCAGCAGCAGCAACAAATATAGGACGTCAACAAAAATGGTACGCTTGATCAGTGTAGCATATTTACAGGCGTTAAACTCCCTACATTTTTCAGGTGACGAAATTGCCCCGGTGGTGTGGGGATTTTACCCCCCTGTCTGGCGAGATTGCCCCAGTATATTGGTTTTACTTTTTATTTTTTTATAAATCACCAAGGTAATTAAAAAAATAGGGGAATGTCACATTTTAAAGCTTGGTGCTAACCGCATTCAACAATTAAAAAAGAAATATAAAACCGTTTCTCAAGATGGACAAAAAATAGCTTTGAAAAAATGCTGACGAAATTGCCCCACTCTCCCCTACTTATTATACTTCTTTTTTCCTTAACTTACGTAAAAACAACAGTACTTTGTCCTATGCAAACTACTTATGCGGTTATTCCGTGACATTGTTCGGCTCATTCATTAGAGAAATTTTTTCTCAGCCTATACGATTTTACGTAGGTGCGAGCAAGACAGATATATGTCAGCTGCAATGAGCAATAAATAAGCTAAACTGTAAAAACCATACGTGGACCGATAAGCAATGAGCAAAATTGAATATAAAACGTGAAGTTTTGCTTATTCATTTGAGCTACTGTGGAATGGGATCAATAATAAAAACTAATTTGATGCTTTTTGGTTGAATTTTTTAACCTTTTGAGACATTAGGTGCTGTAAACAAACAAGAACAATACAATTATTGTTTCAGCGGCTTATGTAATTCGTTGCGAATTAAAAATAACGATCACCTTCTAAATTAAGTCATTAATGCGTCTATAAATTTAATATAAAATGGCTTTTCTGGAAATTATTGCCGGATATGATAAAATTAACAAGGAAGGAAGTTAACTTCGGCCAGCCAAAGTTTAAATACCCTTGCAGCTATGCTTACTTAAAATGTTGTTTTTACAATGTCAAGAAACAAAACGCCCACTTTCTACAAAGTTACAATGCTTTTTCTATTATTTTTGTTAATTATTCCTATGGGAGCCATAAGATATAGTGGTCCGATCCGGCTCGTTCCGACATGTGTACTACCTGCAATAGAAAGAAGACTTTTGGGAAAGTTTTATAGCGATAGCTTTTAAACTGAGAGACTAGTTCGCATAGAAACGGACAGACGGACAGAAGGACAGACGGACATGGCTAGATGGACTCGGTTATTGATGCTGATCAAGAACATATATACTTTATGTGGTCGGAAACGTCTCCTTCACTGCGTTGCAAACTTTTGACTGAAATTATAATACCCTCTGCAAGGGTATAAAAACATTACCATGTGTAAATGTCTGATTTTATGGCAATACACACTATTAGTATTACAGTTTGTTCCCTTAATGATTTACCAGTTAAAGTTATTTGAAGTATGAAGTTTAAATTTAACGTTTACATTCTAAGAGACTATGACATCTTATCCGAACAAATCCGTAAACGGGTATATTGTATTCGTGCAAAAGTATGTAACAGCTAGAAGGAAGCATTTCCGACCCTATAAAGTATATATATTCTTGATCAGAATCACTAGCCGAGTCGATCTAGCCATGTCCGTCTGTCCGTCTGTCTCTCTGTCTGGATGAACGCTGTGATCTCGGAAACTACAAAAGCTACAAGATTGGCATTTTGCATGCAGATTCTAGGAGTTTCTACGCAGCGCAAGTTTATTTCAAAAAAGTGTGACGTACCCTCTAACGCCCACAATCGCTTATATACGATTTTAAAAATTTCAATATTTCGGAAAAGTAAAAATGCAGTTTTATTGTGTTTATCAATACCTATCGAAATGTATTTTTTTAATCGGAACATTCGTTAAAAAGTTATGGCTCATCAAAGTTTATATCTCTATCTCCCTCGCACTCCCTATAGCTGAGTAACGGGTATCTGATATTCGGGGCACCCGACTATAGCGTTCTTGCTTGTTTTCCTTTTATTTTTTTAAGCCTGTTCACCGCATCAAGTTGGTTGTGAATAGAGGTGAACAAATTACTTCAATGGCTCATAGGCTTTGATTGACTCAGATAATAATGGAACCTTAACTGCAATTATATAGATGGGCATCTAAGCCATTTTTTGGCATAGCTTTTAATACAGTTGAGCCCAGACCCTCGAAGATATCTTAAATTAAAACTTTAAATGTTGCTATTTTTTTCAAACCGCGATTGCACAAATAACACAAGTTAAACGCGAAAACTAAGTATGCAGATATGCTTATATAAGTCTTTATTAACATATTTGAATGTCCAAAGGCCTGCACCTTTTAATAAAGTCCATTTTGTTGACCTGTGTTATAGTACTTTGTCCAAAACTCCAAATATAGAATGTCATACTGCGTTGAGCCTGTAATTAAACCGTTTTAGTGTGTAGGCAAATACTCGAGTGCAGTGCAATTTAGGATTTTGGTTTAGTACCGCTTCCATCCGCTGGGTGGCTTCTTAGTCTGGACCGCCACAGTACTCCCTCCCTAGTGACGACGTCACGATGTTATGAATTGGACTCTTCGCTTCTCGTAGGTTCGTGGTTAGCCATTGCTTTCGGGTTGGTCCAGTTGAGCATCACTTCTAAGTAAAAAAGCTGGTTTTATTCTGTCCACAGACACTGCTACTTCTTTTCCGTTGACATTTAAAGTAAATACTCGGTCATTGTTGCGGTGTACAACTTCGAATGGACCAGTGTATGGTGGCTCCAACGGATGTTTGACGGCATCGGTGCGAATAAATACCTGGGAGCATTTGTCTATTCCTTTAAGACGGAACATTTTTTGGCTGGAGTTGGGCGTATTTTTCGCAGCTGTTCGCGAAAACTACTAATAAAAGTGGCAGGATCTGGGCTTGCATCTATGTCTTCAAAGAATTCGTTTGGCAAGCGTATCGACGTACCGTAGAGCATCTCGGCAGCCGATGAGTTGAGAGTCTCCTTAAAGCACGTTTGAAGTCCTAACAAGACGGCAGGTAGCAGTTCTGGACAGGGAGTGTTCGAGTGACAAATCATCGCAACCTTAAAAGACCTGTGCCATCTTTTGTTTGACTGTGGGTGGTACGCAGTCGTATGGATGTGTTCACTTCCCATAAGTCTAGCCAGTTCCTTGAAGAGCGCAGACTCAAACTGAGTGCCTTGATCGGTCGTTATGGTTTCGGCTGTTCCAAAACGCGCAACTCAGTGTGACCAAAAAGCATTGGCCACCGTCTCGGCAGTGATGTTTGTGAGAGGAATAGCCTCGGGCCAATGGGTGAATCTGTCTATCATGGTGAGACAGTACCGAAAATCTTGATGGAACGGCATGATGACGATGTCCAGATGCACGTGATTAAATCCGTCGTTGGGAACTGTGATCTTTTCTGGAGTCAGATGATTGTGCCGGTTGATTTTAGCACGTTGGCAAAGCAGACAGGTCCTGCTCCATTCAAGAACGTTTTTGCAGTCGAAGAGAAGTGGTTCCTTGCAGTAAGTTCGGCAGCTCGGAATCAACTGACTGTGCTTCCTCGATTTCCTGTAGAGTGACCGAAACTGGCACAGAGCCTAGAGCATCTGCGACTGTGTTCTCCGCTCCTTTGACGTGGACGATTTCGGTCGTAAACTGCGAAATGTAGCCCAGATGACGGAGTTGCCTTGGTGATGCCATTTTTGGCCTTTGTCTAAAAGCATAAACGAGAATCTTGTGGTCCGTTTTGATGCAAAATATGTGACCCTCGAGGCAATGCTTGAAGTATTTTATGGCTTCATAAATCGAGAGCAATTCCCGATCGTAGGTGCTGTAGTTTTTCTCAGTGTCCGTAAGTTTCTTTGAGAAAAAACCAAGTGGTTGCGTATGGGGATCGATTACCTGTTCTAGTGCGGCACCGATCGCGACATCAGAAGCATCACATACCAGGACGAGTTGTGCAGTTGGGCTCGGATGGGCCAACAGTACCGCATCTGTGACACTTTGCTTGCATACCTCATAGGCGGCTAAACGATCTGGAGTCCATTCGACCAAGCGTTGATCGTTTTTTCTGACGTTCCTCAGTAGCTCTGAAAGTGGTGCCTGGATGTGTGACGAGCGGGGCAAGCACCTTCGATAATAGTTGATTATGCCGAGGAATCGTCCGAGTTCGCAGATTGTAGAGGGCCTCGCATAGTTTTGAATAGCTTCTACTCGATAACTTGGAGGTTTGATTCCGTGTTTATTGATGCTTAGATCTATTTATTGATCTAACTTAGAAACTGCACCTCGGTTTGAGCCAGCTGACACTTGCTAAGGTTGATGCTGAGGGCATGGCTACGAAGGATATCCAAGACTGAACGAAGATGTTTTTCGTGTTCCTCGGGTGTATTGGACATAATCAGGATATCGTCTATATAGCAATAAACGAAATCGACGCCACGAAAAATATTGTCGATGAATCTTTGGAATGTTTGCGTAGCATTCTTTAGACCGAACGGCATATAAAGGAACTCGATTAGGCCAAATGGAGTGCAAACGGCGGTTTTAGGGATATCACACTCAGCCATTGGCATCTGATAGTACGCCTTGATAAGTGTAGAAAATATTTTTTTTCCGTGTAGCTGCTCCGAGAAGTCATGGATGTGCGCAATTGGATAACGGTCAGGTACCGTTATAGCATTCATCTTGCGATAGTCCCCGCACGAACGCCAACCACCATCCTTTTTGCTGACCATATGTAACGGGCTTGACCATTGGCTTTTGGAAGGGCGACAAATGCCTTCATTGATCTAGAAGTTGATCTCTGCTTTCGCAGTGATTAGTTTCTCACCAGACAAACGGCGTGGGCGATCGGATATTGGGCTTCCTATGGTTTCTATATAGTGCTTTACATCGTGCCGGTTGCTTGTCCTGTGTGCTGGTATGATGACGTCCACGAAATCCTGCAATAGGCTTCCAAATCTGCATTTATCATTAATGGTGGACACAGAGTGATGTGTCGCGTTTGAAAACAAAGCCTGGCTCGACAAATTGGTGTTTGCATCAATCAGTTTTTTTCCTTTTACGTCGATGAGCAGGTTGAAATGGGACAAGAAATCAGCGCCTATAATAGTTATCTCGGTGTCAACTACGATAAAATGCCACATGAAAGAACGGCAAAGACCAATGTTTAGGTCAACCACCACGCTGCCGTGGGTGTGCATGACAGTTCCATTTGCTGCATACAATGTGAGATCGCTTTGTTTGACGTTTTGCGTAGCTCGTGAGCGTGGCATGACTGAGACCACAGAGCCCGAGTCTATGAGGAATCTGCGGTGTAAGATGCGATCGGTGATGTAAAGACGGATTTCTGAGGACATGTTAGGTTGGACTGAACGCTCGCCGTTGCTAGATTGGCTGCCACCCTCCAGCCCTGAAGGGCTGGCATGACTGAGACCACAGAGCCCGAGTCTATGAGGAATCTTCGGTGTGAGATGCGATCGGTGATGTAAAGACGGATTTCTGAGGACATGTTAGGTTGGACTGGACGCTCGCCATTGCTATATTGGCTGCCACCCTCCAGCCCTGAAGGCGACAGCTGCATTCACCGTAGTGCCAGCGGTTACGTTGCTTGAGCCAATGGCAAAGGTGCTGACAGAACCCATGCACAGTGGTCGGGCTTGTATGGGTAGGTCGACCAAAAATACTTATAGTAAAGATAAAAATTTGAAATTTTTTCCAAAATTCTATAAAAATATAATAAATAAAACAAAAACAAAAAATCGTTTATGTTCAACCTACTTCTTAAGTTACACCCCCTGTCTATATCCATATATCAACATTTTAAGACAGAACCATTATTTTGATTCTAATCTTAGCACGTATATTTTATTCCAAAAGATCAAAAACATTTTTATTGAAAACTGAATTCTTTTTTGGGGGTATCTTTCGTTGTCCCGTTATAAAAAGATCCGACGAAAGAAGAAGACGATTGAGTAGGTCTTCATGGTAATACCATGAATGTTGTCAGATCAACGGCTATCTGGAGAGCAAAGGACTTAAATTTTTCCACATTAATTTTGTATCCTGAACCCAGTGCTTGTAATATTGTTGCGCATCTTTCAATAAGGTCTTTAATTTCTGATGATAACACAGGATTACCAAAGAATTGTCTGGCAGTGTTTCCATCATTCGATGTACCAGAACGACCAACCTTCGGCTTATCGACGATCAATCCCATTTTCAAACGAAATTCTGTTTGAATATTCATTTTTCTTTGAAGAACTTTTTCTTTACCTTCAACGCTCCGAACTTGCCAGACTTGTACATCAAGTCTGTACGACAAATGAATAAAATATTCAAAAAAACGTATGTATGCATGAAGAGGTGACAGTCCGAATTGGAATCGATCCTGATGAACTTCCCTTTCTAAACTTGTCTGAATATCGTTCATCTCTGTGGGCTTCGCGTTGCATACATAACATTTTGAAGATGCACAGTTTGAAACACAGTTTCACAAACGAAAAAAACTATCGAAAACGGCGAGACCACGTGTTTCTCTTTAAGGTAACTCAGCGGCTAGCAAAAACTAGCAGCTGTAATTTTGACAAAATAATCTGTAAGGATTGGTTAATATTTCATTATAAGTTTGATCGTTAACTTCGATTAACTTCACAACTAAAAGTCTAAGTGAAATTTTAGTTTACATATTATTTCCTAATAAAATTGGACAAGTATTACAACAATTATTAAAAACTAAACACAACATTCTAAGTACATGAATATAATTAAATGTAGTAGCTAATACCTTTGTTAACAATATTTAATAGTTCGTGGTAGTAGTTCGTGGTTGACCGAATCAAAGGCTTTACTAAAGTCAGTAAAGATAACATCAGTTTGCATTGTGGATTTAAAGCCTTGACTAATGAAGGTCGTAAACTCAAGCAGGTTAGTTGTTGTAGACCGGCACTTTGTGAAACCATGCTGCTTAGAGGATATTAAGGAGCGACACTGGTGCTGCAGTTGATCGCAAATAAGTTTTTCAAAGAGCTTAGGAATAGCACTAAGTTTGGCTATGCTGCGATAGTTGCTGATATCAGATTTACTACCTTTTTTGTGTAGCGGAATAAGAAAGGATTCTTTCCACATAGATGGAAATGTGCCAGTAGCAATCGACTTATGAAAAATCATAGTTAATGGAACTGCAAGTGGTATGGCGCAATGTTTGAGGACACAGCTTGGAACCATATCAGGACCCGCAGAGAATGATAATTTAATCGTGGATAGGCTACGTAGAACTTCTGCTTCATCAATTAGAGGGTTGAAAATGGCGTCAGTGTGGGGTAGCTGGTAGGAGTAGCTACAATTGATTCCGGTATTATTTTTGCAATAGGTGGATTGGAAAAAGTTCGCAAACAGGTTGCCAATATCTTGATCATTCGATGCAGATACATTATTTAGCTGTAGTGATGGAGGAAATTTGTTAGCTTTGCGCTTTGAGTTGACGAAGGAATAAAATAATAATTTAGGATTGCTGCGAAATTCGTTTTTACAGCGTAGAAGGTAGCTGTTATAACATTCAGAATTATGCAGGAAGTAATTGGATTTAGCAACGCTGTATTTGGAAAAATCAGACTGAAGTCCTGTTTTGGCGAACTTCTTAAAAGTTTAGTTTTTATATTTTTTAAGTGAGCCAAGTGTTTGGAAGACCACGGAGGGCTGTTAGAGTTATTAACAACTGTGGAAGGGACTAATTCATCAAATATGGAATAAAGGACATTATAAAAAGTTGAAATGGCCTCATCAAGATGAAGACTATCAAGACAAGACCAATCCACTGAAGATAGGGATCTCGACATTTGCAAATAATTTACATGCCGAAAACAACGAGTCCGCAATGGGGCCTCAAAGGAATTGGGTACCCGAAAAATGCCACTAATGGATAGTTGGAGTGTAGGATGATGAGAGTCCTCAGGAGTGGTCAATGGAGAGGTACGTGTGACAATGGCATCACAAAGGTCAGACACAAAAATAAGATCTAAAAATCTTCCATTCGCATTAGAAATTGAGTTAACTTGACCAAGAGATAAGTCAATAAGACCGTCGACAAAATCGTTTTGATCACCAGGAACGAGGGCAATTAGATCGACACAAGGAGACCAGGATAGGTACGGAATATTAAAGTCACCCAATATTATAATATGGTCTGAGTCAGAGGCATATGATGAGATATTCTGGATAGCGGAGAGGTGTTGCATATAGATCGAAGCCTCAGAGCATGGAGGAATATAGGAGCAGGTTACAAATATGTTGCAGTTAGGAAGAATTATTTTGACTGACATGAATTCAATATCACCAACATTGGGAATGGATACAACTTGGGATGATATTTCAGACCTTACTGCGATTAGGACACCCCCACCTCGTTTAGAGGGACGGTCACGTCTATAGAGGAAAAAATTATTGGTAAGTATTTCATTATCAAATACCGTGGGATTAAGCCAAGTCTCAGTAAAAGCAATAACGCTGGGATCAAAAGCAGCACTGTCAGTATGCAATCTGGACAGCTTACTGAGAAGGCCACGGACATTTTGATAATGTAATACAAAATCTAGTTTTTTGGAACTGACGGATTTGTATTTATAGCTGTTTCTTTCCGATCAAACTCGTGAACATTCGTATTAACTGGCCATAGTGCAGGATTTAAAGCACGGGAAAAATGCGTATCAGGCAGAATTATTTTAAATGAAGAAACTTTTCTTTTGTAAGCAAAATTAAATTTTGTTACAACAAAGTTTTCAGGAGAGGCTTGGAGCTCATCGCTTAGGTGACCTTTAATTTCATCGATGGTAGTATCAGGCCTTAGACGCGACACAAAAATGGCCTTCTTTGGCATGATTGCTTGTGGCGCTACAGCTTCGAGGCGTCTACGGTTTGCGCCTGCTGGATGACCATTATTAACCGCAGCCAGAAGGGGCCTGCGATTTCTTTTGGAGGAACCAGGACCATTATGTACATTATGTACAACCGACGTTACTTGACCAGAGGATACTGGCGGTGCCGTTTTAACGGAGGATACCGACGGTGCCGCGTTGGCGGATTGTGGAAGGTTGAATTGTAAGGCACCAGGATCAGGCTCAGGATGAGAGCCAGGGGCCAGGTCTGCACAGATAGACTTAGGAGTTACAAAATTAAGCACTGGAGCAGGAATTGCCAATCTAGTAGGAGACATGGCTGCTTCAATGGTAGGGCACAATAATAAAGGACCCGGCAGTGGAGGCACAAGGTTATTCGAGGATACGTAGTTTTTATCGTATTCACTGGCGTTGGCAGAAACTAATGAAGCGTACATTAGTGAGCTATTGGAGGAGCCAGGATCCCTCAGGGATGAAGGTGGAATAGTAGGAGTAAGGTGGTTCATTAATTGGCCAGTTGGAGGAGAAGAAAGCTTTGTTGGAGTTTCCTTAATTATTTTTAGCCCATTAAACTGGGACTCAACGGCTATCAGCTTCTCGTGAAGGTGGCTAAACAGCTTCTTGATCTCCCTGAAGCCAGTTCGAGTTTGCCGCATGAAGGAACGCATCTCGTCCGTAATCTCACGGCACGCAGAGCAAGTCCAAAGAAATCCAATTCTTTTGGAAATAAGATCCCCAATACGACCATGTACGCCGACACCAGCGCACTTGCAATGCGCAGTATTCTCGCATAGCCAGCACAACAAATAAGTTTCGCCAGCAATAACGCCGTTGAACTCGCATTTTTTGGCTGAGCAGGATAGACTCATTTTTGAATGCACTCAGGTCACTATGCAGAGCAAAGTAAGAGCGGCGAAAGATTAAGGCAACGCGTGGAGAGCAGCGGAATCAAGAGCAGCAAGCTACAACGCTCGGATTTAAGAGCGTAAGTTAGCAGGAGGACTTGCACTGATCGGTGAATTTAGGCGACACGCACAAAGCGGAGAGCGGGAAAAGGGCCGTTAGAGTGGTAACGGACCGGCAGCTCCGAGAGGCGTACAGCAGGAGAGCGGGAGAATAAAAACAACAACACAATACTTGCTGTGACAAAGCAGACGCTTTGTTATTGTTTGCTGGCTGAAGTTAATTTTCTGGTTTGTTTATAAATTAAACACTTTTATATTAACTGTCCGAGCTCGGATTTGATTTGAACAGGAGGAGTTTATGAACCACAGAACTTGTAGGCTAATTTAGCGATTAAATTTAAAATTTTATCACTCAAATAAACAAAAGATTCTGGAGCAACAGAAAAACACGACCGGCTTAGGCAAAGGTATCTTGTGTATTTTTTGTTGTCAGAGTCTTCTTTAAATAGTTTTTATTTTTTGATTCAAGTCGTCACTTGCAACTCGCTAAAACTGCAAAACCGATAAATTTTTTTCGTCTATGTTTAACTGAAATCCGATAAACCGATAAATTTAACTGGATCAAAACAAAAACAAGAAAGGAAGCTAACTTCGGCCAGCCAAAGCTTATATACCCTTGCAGATAAAGTAATGCTCACTCGGTGCAGTTCCAGGGATTCCAGATTCAGCGTTTCTACTTCAATTTTGTTTTTAAGTAGTCAAGAATCAAAACGCCTACTTCCTACAAAGTTACAATGAATTTTCTTATATTTGTTTGAATATTCCTATGGAAGCCTTAAGATATAGTGGTCCGATCCGGCTCGCTCCGACATATGTACTACCTGCAATAGAAAGAAGACTTTCGGGAAAGTTTCATCGCGATAGCTTTAAAACTGAGAGACTAGTTCGCATAGAAACGGACAGACGGACAGACAGACAGACGGACAGACGGACAGACGGACATGGCTAGATAGACTCGGCTATTGGTGCTGATCAAGAATATATATACTTTATGTGGTCGGAAACGTCTCCTTCACTGCGTTGCAAACATCTGACTGAAATTATAATACCCTCTACAAGGGTATAATAACAGCTGATTAAAAAAGTTTGAGCTATTATGAAACAGTGTTGCCACACTTTTAGCGAAAGTTTTAGCTTTTAAGTTTTTATTTATGGCCTATGGGGGCGACCACTGTGCCATGGTTTCTAGCATTTCGTCTGCTACTTTTGCAAGTTTCTCGAGATCATTTTCTTCCCATATCGATAAAATAGGGCGAATGTTTTGGGGCATCTCAGCGAGGAACAGTGTGCGGATTATTGATTATAATTATCGATAATTATCGAGCAGCCGGGCCTTTACAGTATCGTATTTGTTAGCCGCTGGCGGGTGAGTAACTAAATCCTCTACGGTCAAAACAACGTCTGGATCCAAGTTGACAGTAATGTAATCGAATTTGTCGTCATCGTTGTTGACGCCGTGCAAACGAAAAGATCGCTCCACTTGGGCGAACCACAATTGCGGATTTTTGCTTGTGAATTTCGGTAGGCGAATTGTTGCTCCATCGGCAGATGGAGCCGTGTTAGCCGTGTGCGCTGAAGAAGAATTAACCTGCAATGCCTCGACTTGGGCTTGCAGATCTCTGATCGTGTCCAGCAATTGTTGCGACTCGTCGGTCATGTTGAGGGTGGCGTCGTTGTCAAAGATTAACCTTCGAGGAACAAGCGAGCGCAGATTGTATCGGCGTTCGGCGGGCATACACTTTTTGATGTGTTGGTGGCGTCGCTTCAGCTTTGTGTGTGTGTGTGTGGTTGAAAGACTGAAGTTCTGTGCAAATTTTAATTTTGCCTGATTTTGGCGCAATTAAAGAGTATTTGTTCAAGCTCGGGGTCACCACTATGGTAGCACAGGTCGGTTACCACTGATTTGATTTATAAGTTTTATTCGTTTTTGATCAGTTTACAGAGTTTCACAATTACACACGTTTGTCCTAGAAGCTTGGCGTCGGCAGAGAGAGTGTAACCGTTTTAGTGTGTAGGCAAATACTCGAGTGCAGTGCAATTTAGGATTTTGGTTTAGTACCGCTTCCATCCGCTGGGTGGCTTCTTAGTCTGGACCGCCACAAACACGCGGCGACGGCGCCATCTATGGCACGGAATTGGTACTGTTTCTACACAAAACTGTGGTTTGTGGGCGTTAGAGGGGGCGTGGCACCATGATAAAATAAACGTGCGCTGCGTTGGAAGCCCAAGAATATGTGTAGGAAATCCCAACCTTCTAGCTTTTGTAGTTTCCGAGATCTCAGCGTTCATACAGACAGACAGACGGACAGTCGGAAACGCCTACTTCTAGCTGTTACATACTTTTGCACAAATACAATATACCATTTTACTCTTCGAGTAACGGGTATAAATACGAATTAAATGAAATTTAATTTTAAATTCGCCATAACCATTAACATTTTTTTAATTTCGTAGAGATTTGAATATTTCTGTATAGCTTACAAAAATGTGCATTTCAAAGCAGTACTTTGCCGCCGCGTTGAGTTCGCATAGGCCGATATGGGTTTCGAGTGTGGTTGCATGTGATGGGGCCAGACAGTGGCCTGTAACGATTCTGTAAATCTGCAGTCTTTCAGTGGTAGACGCAGCACATACTGGCTTAGTTTGCCGTTGCGTTCCTTGCACATAGTTCTTGAGATTCGGCAAGTCATGGTATTCCTCCACCTGCTTTTTGCTCGCGTGTCCGCCTGTTTCTCCAGAGCACTTTGGAGCGATCGGAAGGAAACGGGCACGTTCTCCGTTCTGTTGCTCATCAGCTTTACGCCCTCCCTGAGAGAATAGTTTGCGTAGAAACGGACGGACAGACGGACGGATAGACGGACAGATGAGCAGACGGACACTGCGTTGCAAACATCTGACTGAAATTATAATACCCTCTACAAGGGTATAAAAATAGGGGAATGTCACATTTTAAAGCTTGGTGCTAACCGCATTCAACAATAAAAATAGAAATATGATAACGTGTCTCAAGATGGACAAAAAATAGCTTTGAAAAAATGCTGACGAAAATACCCCACTCTCCCCTACATTTAGGGCCGTTTTCTCGTTCGCCTCTTAAATTTAAAGTACGGGTAAAATTCTGATATGCCATACGATTTTAAGGTTTTTACCTTACTTTAAATTAAACAAACGGACGAGAAAATGGCCCCAAAGTTAGCAAATATCTGCCAGCATAAACATAGTTGCCCACTCACATCAAGTGGAAATTAAAAGAGCCATCCGAAAATATCAAAAAGTACAGTTTATTATATTGCGAACATTAAACTCGAAAAGGATCGTGTAACTGAAAGTTTGTTTTACAAATATTGAGGGCAATAAGTCGAAAGCGCCGAGTAGACCTTACAGGGGTGGAGAACCGAATTTGACCAAGTAGATAGCTTGTATTATTTGACTTGATCCAGTGATTAATTTGTGAAGGAGCATAACACCATGGCAGGTCCGACGATCCTTGACGGAGGGCAGGTTAAGTAGACGCAGTCTATCCACGTACGATGACGATGTGTTTTCCAGCTTAAACCACATAGAGAAAAGAAAAGGAACTGTTTCTGTACCGATTCGATAAGGTCCTGATAATTGGTATATTGGGGTGACCAAACACACGAGCAGTATTCAAGAATTGGACGAACCAAGGAAATGTATAAATGTTTTTTGGTGTAGGGGTCCTAAAATTCCTTCGACCAACGTTTAACAAACTAACTATGATACCAATGTAATTAGAGAAATTTAAGTTGTGGTTGAATAACACTCCAAGGTCTGTAACGGAATTAATGCGTTAAAGTTCATTCAACCCAATAAAAAATGTATGAGTAGGGGAGAGTGGGGCACTAATAGAAAGAAAAGTTTGGTTTGACATAGCAGCTATAAATAAAGAGCCATTGAAATGAGACTAGTATCGGAAAGGCTGTTCTTTTGGCTATAACTTGCATAATTTTGAAGTCAATTGCAAAGCCTTTGAGGAATGTTGTAAAATGGCAATATACTTTTTAAACTGGTCTAGCCCCAATACTGGGGTAATAACAGTAATAAAGGGTAAAAGAGATAATTTTCATAAAATTTTATTGGACTATTTGGACACTAATCCTTTGATCTAAAATGGAGTACATTTGCTGTGGCTCTTTGACGCGGAGGTTCATATTTTTGTAAATTTTTTTATTTATCTTCCTTGATTTCTAGAATTCCATTATTCCTCCGCCCTTTACCGCTACTTAGGTCATTTTGCTCAGTTTGACTGCAATCTAGCTCATTAAACCCTCGCCTACGAATTCGACCATGAGGCCAACCAATACTCAGTGTTGGGACATACCTAGATACTTTTACCTAGGTACGTACCTAGGTACAATTTAGTGGTACCTTTTACCTTACCTAGGTATAAAAATAATTGAGTACCTTTTACCTTACCTAGATACAGATTTTTATATACCTTTGGAATTATTAAGGTACTTACATAGGTATTAAACATTGCTATGATTTAAAATAGCCAAGTCTGACTGCGACAGAAATGAATTTTGAATGAAATGAAAAGATATTGTTTGATTAAGACGACTAAAAACTGAAAACTAGTCTTATTTTAAGTGTAAATGATTACATTGAACAAAACAAAAAAAATTATAAAAAATAAAAAAACAATATATTTACCTTTTACCTTTACCTAGGTACTGGGAAATTTAAGTACCTTTACCTTACCTAGGTATTTATTTTTGCCCAATACCTTTTACCTTACCTAGGTAAAAAAACACAGTACCTTTCCCAACACTGCCAATACTGCGACTATGACCAATAATTCTACCAACCTCCAGAAGTCATAAGAAATAAAATAAAGACCATGTGTTATCATATAGAACTATCTACTATTTCCACCCCAGAAGAAATGTTTGAAGTTTTGCTAAATACCAAGAAGATTGAAGACCAACAAAATATTTTGTAAGAGAAACGCTGTGGGCATAAAATTGGCTTCAGAAAATATTTTTTCAAAAAATCTCGCGAGCGACAGAATGAGACGATTTTGGTTTCTGGTTAGCCTAAGGGCCGTTTTCTCGTCCGTCCTGCAAAGTAAAATTTAGCTAATGGAAGGATAAGTTTATCTAGGTGGCAAATCGGTTTTCTTTTTCTCGTCCGTCATTTAAAACTCCAAGTAAAAAGCGCACTAATTTGAGACTAGGTGGCAGCCCCACAACAGAAGAGATAACTAATTGTCAAAAATTAGTCGAAAAACTATCGAAAAATACCTTAAAACAGTCATACTAACAGCTGATGATATAAACAAAATATTTTTTTTTTTTTTTTTTTGGTTTTAAATCATCGCATGGATGATCAGATGGTTGGTCGCAACAACACTGCCGCATAGATATAAACAAAATATCAAACTCATAAAAAACGAGGACGGAAGCTAACTTCGGCAAGCCGAAGTTTTAATACCCTTGCAGATTTTACGAATGAAAACTTGACAAGAATAGCAACATGAATTAATAAACACCAAAATATTTTATAATTGAAAAAAATAAAATTTAAAAATTTTTCACCCTATTGTTCCTATGGGAGCTATAGGATATAGACGCCCGATCAGCACGCGCTTTTACCCTGATCAAGGTATGCGTAAAATAATAAGATTTAGAAAGATTCCTGTCAATAGCTCTTACACTGAGCGAAATATCTTCATTTTGTGAAAGCTATATCCGATTGTTCCTATGGGAGCTATAGGATATAGACGTCCGATCGGGTCGGCTTTCAAACTTGATCTGCGTACACATGTTTTAGGACGACTGTGAAAGTTTCAAGGCGCTAGCTTTTAAACTGAGCTCGCAAACGGTATTGAAACAGACATACAGACGGACAGACGGACAGACGGACAGACGGTCAGACGGACAGACGGACATGGCTATATCGACTCCCCTATTGATCCTAATCAAGAATATATATACTTTATGGGGTCGGAAACGTCTCCTTCACTGCGTTACAAACTTCTGACCAAAATTATAATACCCTCTGCAAGGGTATAAAATAATATAGTTGTAAAATATGCGCGGTTGCCTTTTTTAATAAATTTTTAGTAAGTTATTTAAAACATGGTTAGCATGTTTTTTTAAATTATTTCATTTTTTCAAAAATGTCAAGGGAATAACTGTTATTCATAAAAATCAAAAAATAATAGTTATTTTTTCAGTTTTATTATAAAAATCAAAAAATTAAAATCATTACGGATTTGTAAACTACAATGGCTAATAAAAATAGTGGTGTATTTAAAAAAATTTTATGACCCTTCTAAGTGCGTGATTTTTTTGTAAGAAAAATTTACAATAACAGTTATTTTCGGTCCCTGATACTATATGGAGCCGTAGCAATAACAACAAGAGAGAACGTTATAGTCGGGAGCCCCGACTATCAGATACCCGTTACTCAGGTAAAGGGAGTGCGAAGGTGATTGAGATAGAAAACTTTGATAACGCATAACTTTTTAACGAGTGGTCCGATTTAAAAAATTTCTTTTAAATTTCAATAGGTATTGATAAACACAATAAAACTGCATTTTTACTTTTCCGAAATATTGAAATTTTTAAAATCGTATATAACCGATTGTGGGCGTTAGAGGGGGCGTAACACTCTTTTGAAACAAACTTGCGCTGCGTAGGAACTCCTAGAATCTGCATGCAAAATGTCAATCCTCTAGTTTTTATAGTTTCCGAGATCTCAGCGTTCATACGAGTAACGGGTATATTAAAACTCAAAAATAGTCATTATTTCTGATCGGAAAAAATAAAACTCACTTGGACGCCACGTCTTTTCTATACCGATTTTAGTCCTATAGTCCTATAAATCGAATGCAGACGTGCCACCTCTGACAAAAAAAAGCTTGAACTTGGACTCTGCATCCCGTTAAATGTTATTCTAATTTTAGTCAACATTTAACAAAATACCACTACTTTTTGATATCTTTAGTTAGTCCACTTAGACTAAAGAAGCTTTTCCTCTTGCTCCTAAGAATTCGAGATTATTTAGAATCTATTTAAATATCAAACGAACTATAAGAAAAATGGGTAATACTATATATTAGCGGACTCACCCCGAAATTCACGAAAAAATTATCCTCGATGTACCGCAATTTCTTAAGAATTTACGTGCAAAAAGAACTTGGCGGTCGGCCATGGTTCTTTTGTAATTGAACTTCAAAGTTCCCGGGTTTGCTATAAAAACAAGGGTGCTTTTCTCATATTTTCAATCAAAGTAATTAAGCATTAATGAGTTCCTATAAAATTAATATATTGTTTAAATGAGTTCCTATAAAATAATTTAATTGTTTAAATGAGTTCCTATAAAAAAAATGTAGAATTTTTTTAAATTGAAAGTTTTAATGAACACTTTTCCGCATTACCATTGGGGTAAAGTTCCAGGTTTTTTCTTTAATAACCTTTTAAAAATCGCGCGATTTTTTAATAAAAATACACATGTGGTCATCCATGGTTATGAGAGTTCTTAAGAACTCGCTGTCCATCAAGGATCATTTTTACGCGGTTGTGAGGACTAGTTCCCTATAATACCAATTACTCAGATGTTTGGAATTTTAAATTAGTACTATTTTGACAAAAAAGGAAAAGAGTACATATATACATATATGATTTTTATAGCAAACGTTAGAAAAGCATACTTGTTTTTTATAGCAAACCCGGGAACTTTGAAATTCAATTACAAGAGAGCCATGGCCGACCGCCAAGTTCTTTTTGCACGTAAATTCTTAAGAAATCGCGGTCCATCGAAGATAATTTTTTCGCAAATTTCGGGGGTGAGTCCGCTAATATATGGTATTACCGAAAAATGTCCTTAGCTAGGAAGAGAAAGTATCCACACAATCAGTTCCTCTTCTTCTTAAGAATTCGCGATTTTTGAAGAACGCATTTAAATATCCAAGAAAAGGTTCGATACTGAAATCGATTTTGTTAGAACCGCGAGTTCTAAGGAACAAGTAAAAGTTTAGATTTTGTGGGCCATTCTCTACTTACCTAAAGCCCAGGACTTATACGTGGTAGAAGCATGAAAGGAAGAAATTTTATTAAAAAATTAATTTTTTATGGAAAACTGTAGGGGAGTGTAGGGTAATGTGACGAGTAGGGTAATGTGACGAACTTGACGAATCTTACATATGACATCACGACAAAAATTCCAAATAAATGTAGTCGTATTCTCTTATCGTGTCGACAATGTATTTACAGTAATATTAGTAATAACTCCCGTTATTTGTTCATGAGGTAATTATACCCGTTAAAAGGGTATATTGTATTCGTGCAAAAGTATGTAACAGCTAGAAGGAAGCGTTTCCGACCCCATAAAGTATATATATTCTTGATCAGGATCACTAGCCGAGTCGATCTAGCCATGTCCGTCTGTCCGTCTGTCAAAAAGGTGCCACGCCCCCTCTAACGCCCACAAGGCCCCTCTAACGCCCACAGTTTTGAAGCTATTATGAAAATAGTAACTGATATGTATTCGCTTCGTCAATACCTATCGATTGGCCAAGTAAAAAATTTCCACGCCCACTCTAACGCCCACAAACCCAATAAACGCTTAAACCTGGCCAGCGCCTACATTTCCGCCTTTCATGACCAGTAGTATCAATATCTGGCGGTAGATGGCGCAATACAATATACACTAGCGCCATCTAGGAAATGGCATTGGAAAAAATCTGCCTTTTTTCTGTGGTCACTCTAATTCACAATATGTTAATGCAAATTTTAAATTATTTGAAATGGGGCCACATTTTGTCTCTTTTTGCTCGTATACGTTTTTCACAAGTGCATTCACCTGCGCTAGAGAGAGACGGAAGATGTGCTAGGCAGAATTGAAAGTTCTAGAAAGCCTCTTCTAGAAAGAGATCCCTGGGTAAAAATCGAGCGGCGAAAAACATATAAGAAGGGATATTCCTATTAAGTTGTTTAGCTGAGTAACGGGTATCTAATAGTCGAGGCACTCGACTATAGCGTTCTCTCTTGTTTTTTCTAAAAAGGTGGTGCGCAAACTAGCAAACTTATTGAATTTATTTGTGCGAAGATGGTTGTCGTCCTAAAACTTGTGTACGCAGATCAAGTTTGAAATCCGACTGATCGGACGTCTATATCCTATAGCTCCCATAGGAAAAATCGGATATAGCTTTCACAAAATTAAGATATTTCGCTCAGTGTAAGAGCTTTTGACATGAATCTTATTCTTTTACGCATGCCTTGATCAGGGTAAAAGCGCGTGCCGATCGGACGTCTATATTTTATAGCTCCCATAGGAACAATAGGGTGAAATCGGTCAAAATTGGAAGTTTTTCAGGATATTTCGCGCAGAATATATATGCAATTCCCATGAAACTTTCCAAATTATTATTATTTAATGCTTACCTTGGTCAGGGTAAAATATAAATATATTTAATATATATTTTTAAACATATTTAAAATTTAAAATTTTTATTTTTTCAATTATAGAATATTTTGTTGTTTATTAATTCATGTTGCTATTTAAGTCAAGTTTACATTCGTGAAATCTGCAAGGGTATTAAAACTTCGGCTTGCCGAAGTTAGCTTCCGTCCTCGTTTTTCAGTAAGTTTGGCCGTTATCTTATTACTTCTTTCTTTTCCGAATCCAAAATAACTTTTCCGTAAATTAAATATTTTTTTTTTCTGTAAAAAGGATGGTTGACGCCAAACGCTGTGGAATTTTGATCTGTTAAAATTTCGAATCGTACTTTTACAAAAATATGCCCAGTAGAAATATTTTTAAATTAAGAAAATATTTAATTTTATGGCGATTTTCTAAAATTTATGAAAAAAATTTTTTGAGTGTAGGCATAAAGTAAACTTCTACTTGGCTCTATTACTCGAACGGAACAAAAAAGTTGACAAGTTAAGGGCTAGTACTCAACCCAACAAAAAGTCGTCCGAAACAAAAACTTCATATGAAACAAAATTTTTTAACGTAGTTTTTCATATGAAGTTTTTTGTTTTGGACGACTTTTTGTTGGGTTGAGTACTAAGCCTAAGGAAGGAAGAAAAATATTTCGATTCATACAAGTTGTTTTACTGAAACTTTGAGACCATTGCGCACCGCCTAAACGTTAAATTTTTTTTTTCGCATACATTTATTAGACACAGAAGTCTACAATTTCAGATGCTGAGATCAATCGACCTTAAGAAAGTCCACCCTAGTGTACATGTAAAGGAGGGCTGAGAAATTTAACAATGCTTAGAATTTCATAGTTATTTGTTGCCGCGCCAACTTCATAAGATTGGAAATGACAATTAAATTTATTTAAAATACCAACTCTGCTTACAACATAAATTCAGTTATTTTCCAAGGTAAACAAAAATATTTTAAATATTTGGTCAGGATTTTCGTTTTTAACTAAGTAATTGTTGCTTTTATAATACGTTCCTTTACCGTTACATGGGTCGGTGTCCAGGACTGCCACCATTTTATTTCTATAAATGAGGCTTTTCTAAGCATATGTTGCCACTACGCCTATAGTCCATCAGCTCTGGTATATGCGTTATCTTTAATTTAAAAAAATCACAAATTTTAACCGTCTTTTGGGATAAATCATCAAGAGTGCTAAACCAATTTTGGTAATCTTTTCGGATTGAAATAGTTACATGTCTCTTTTATACGGTCGTTTTGGAAAATACTAACTGAACCACAAGAGAAGGTGGGCGCATTCAAAATTTTAAAGTCATAGCCAAGTTTAAAAATCTTCATTTGTGAACAGCGATTAAAAATTAAATAAGAATATTTTCTTCTGCAATGCATTTTTGATTTGAATATAAGCACATGAGCGAAGTTCATGTCATGCAATGCCTGAAGTGTAATCCCCCTCCAGCTTTTAACTTACGCCCATGTATAAATATTTTTAAAGCAAGGGTGACTTGTGCTCAAAAATAGTTATAAGTTACGTAAAATAGTGACAGGTTTGGGCACTGTTTGTAAATCGTCACTGTGAAGGAAGGAAGAAAAACAATTTTAAAAATTCCAAAACAATTCACAAAAACCTGATGAGTGTCCTAAAAATTAAGGACATAAGGTGTCTTTGGATCAAAAATGCATTGTAGAAGAAAATATTTTTATTTAATTTTTAAACGCTGTTCACAAATGAAGATTTTTAAACTTTGCTGTGACTTTAAAATTTTGAATGCCCACCTCCTCTTGTGGTTGAGTTAGATTGAATTTTCTAAAACGACCGTATAAAAGGGACATGTAACTATTTAATTCGGAAAAGATTACCAAAATTGTTTGACCACTCTTGAAGATATATCCCAAAAGCCGAATAAATTTTGTGATTTTCTTAAATTAAAGATACCGCAAATACCAGAGCTGATGGACTATAGGCGTAGTGGCAACTTATGCTTAGAAAAGCCTAATTTATCGAAATAAAATGGTGGCAGGCCTGGACATCGACCCATGTCACATTTTGTCGGCCTGTGTTATTACTTTGATTGGGCGGAGCCTTCTAATCAGTATAAACACAAGTAGTATAAACACAAAAATGGCTTGAAAACGATGGAGTGCTGGCATGGCTTTACCTGGATCCCAGATTTCACCATATATTAAACGCTGAACAAAAACAGAATGGTACAGAATTTTTGAAAACATTATGGAAGAAGATAATTCATCATGAACCAAAATTAAGGAGTAAACAAGGAAATGCAAACCCATTGAACACCGACAATGAAACCAACTCTTCTTTTGATATTTTACACAATTTTTTAAGCTCCCATTTACCAGAGACTCCTCCTACTGCAGAAACAAAAGTTAATAGAAAAATTGAGACCGTACAGGAAAATTAGCAATGTATTAAACTTTAAAACTTAAAATTTAACCTTTTTTCTAAGACTCCAACATTAAGTTAATTATAATATGCAATTCGTTTTAAATATTTAAGTAATTCTCTATTGGTCCACAAAATCAATCGAATGCCTAACATTTTATTTCTTTATATATTTACTATAGTTACTATAGCACTGTTAAGAGCAATAGCTGTAGTAATATACAATGCTCTGCTCCAAACAAAAACAAGAGAGAACGCTATAGTCGGGTTGTTGTCCCGACTATCTAATACCCATCACTCGGCTAAAGGGAGTGCGAGGGAGATGGATATATAAAGTTTTTTGATTGCGCATAACTTTTTTTGGAATGGTCCGATTTAAAAAATGTCTTCTACATTTCGATAGGTATAAGTATACACAACAAAATTGCATTTATACTTCTCGGAAATCTTTAAAGGTGTGGCCGCCAGATACATTTTAAAATTGTTAGTGGGCGATTGTGGGAGTTAGAGGGAGCGTGGCGCTCTGCTGAAATAAACTTGCGCTGCGTAGGAGGCCCAAGAATATGTGTAGAAAATCTCAACCTTCTAGCTTTTGTAGTTTCCGAGATCTCAGCGTTCATACGGACGGACAGACGGACATGACATGACGGAAACGCTTCCTTCTCCCTGTTACATACTTTTGCACGAATACAATATACCCTTTTACTCTACGAGTAACGGGTATAAAAAAAACAAGAGAGAACGCTATAGTCAGGTTGGTGTCCCGACTATCTAATACCCGTCACTCAGCTAAAGGGAGTGCGAGGGAGATAGATATATAAACAATTTTGATTGCGTATAACTTTTTAATGAATGGTCCGATTGGAAAAATGTCTTCTACATTTCGACAGGTATAAATATACACATCAAAATTGCATTTATACTTTTCGGAAATCTTTAAAGGTGTGGGCGCCACATACATTTTAAAATCGTTAGTGGGCGAATGTAGGCGATAGAGGGAGCGTGGCACTCGGCTAAAATAAACTTGCGCTGCGTTGGAAGCCCAAGAATATGTGTGGGAAATCTCAACTTTCTAACTTTTGTAGTTTCCGAGATCTCAGCGTTCATACGGACAGACAGACAGACAGACAGACAGACGGACATGGCTAGATTGACTCGGCTAGTGACCCTGATCAAGAATATATATACTTTATGGGGTCGGAAACGCTTCCTTCTAGCTGTTACACACTTTTGCACGAATACTATATACCCTTTTACTCTACGAAGAACGAATATAACTATGTAAAATCAACTATTTAATAGTGAAAACTGCCCCAACCCATAAAAAATAGAAAATGCCCCAAAAAATAGTACATTACCTATAAAATAGTAAATGACTTACAAAATAGTATTTTACCCGAAATTTGTTTTTTTTTTAATTTAGTTTTTTAACTATTTTTAATTTAATTTGTTATATTAATTTATATGGAAGTTATTTATAGACACTTACATTTCACAGATACTTAAACTTACAAATCAGGTTTTTTGCCTCCGCTGGAAATCGAACCGGGGCCGCAACCATCGGAGTCGAGCACTCTAACCACTAGGCCACAGAAGAATGATTTTCGTAGAGGAAAATCTATAGACTTGAAATCAATATTTAACAACAAAAAAAAAAGAAAAACATCATCTGCAAAAGCGGGATTTGAACAGATATTATGAGTCGGATACTCTATCCACCCTTAGTCCAGAAAAATAGTTGGCATACAATTTATAATCGTATTTTTAAAGCAACAAAATATATTTAGGAAAAAAATGGTTGAGTTACGATATTAATTGTGGTGTTACTATTTAATGCCCCAAAATATAAAACAGCAAAATACACGCATGCGAAATAGTTTTGCTACGATATTAATTGAGACGTTACTATTAATTTGCCAAATGAATAAAACAACAATATACATGCAAATATCGTAAATAGGTTTTCTACTATTTTTATTGTTAAATACTATTCAATGACCCCAAAAATAAAACAACTAAATACATGAAAAATTCAGAAAATAGTGAAATACTATTTTTATGTTGATTTTACATAGTTTTTTTTGTGTGTAGTGACGAAGCGCACCAGGAGAGTGTGCGAAGGCGACTACTATATATACACGAAGAAATGAAAATCTGCTGTGATGGGCCGATCATAATGAGTGATACAACAATCGAAAGGTATTGCAAAAACTAACAGAATTGCATACCAAGACTTGGCTTGGGAGAGGCGGCGGAAGTAAAAACTTCGAAATTTTGAGCTGTTGGGGCCGGTGGGGATAAATGCCCCCTCGCAATGTTTTAATTCAATTTGGTCAATCGATACGTATTGATAGGTATTACCTAGCTTAAAAACTGCTGGAGCTTCGCGGTTTGTGGGCATTCGAGTGGGCGTGGTACATCGGCATGATAAGGAATCTAAATCCAAAACCACATCGCTCTAGCTCTTATAGTTGAGATAGAGAGGATAGAGATCCTGATCAAGAATATATATACTTTATAGGTTCGGAAACTCTTCCTTCTACCTGATACATACTTTGCCCCGAATACAGTACACCCTTTTAATCTACAAGCAACGGGTATTAAAAATAAAAGAAAAAGGTTTATTGCGTTATCTCAATTTTCCAACAAATCTAAGTGGTATTTTTCCATATTGTTTTGGGCTTCAATTTTTATACCCTTGTAGAGGATATTATAATTTCAGTCAGATGTTTGCAACGCAGTGAAGGAGACGTTTCCGACCACATAAAGTATATATATTCTTGATCAGCACCAATAGCCGAGTCTATCTAGCCATGTCCGTCTGTCCGTCTGTCTGTCTGTCCGTCTGTCCGTTTCTATGCGAACTAGTCTCTCAGTTTTAAAGCTATCGCGATGAAACTTTTCCGAAAGTCTTCTTTCTATTGCAGGTAGTATATATGTCGGAGCGAGCCGGATCGGACCACTATATCTTAAGGCTTCCATAGGAATATTCAAACAAATATAAGAAAATTCATTGTAACTTTGTAGGAAGTAGGCGTTTTGATTCTTGACTACTTATGTATAAACAAAATTAAAATAGAAACGCTGAATCTGGAATCCCTGGAACTGCACCGAGTGAGCATTACTTTATCTGCAAGGGTATATAAGCTTCGGCTGGCCGAAGTTAGCTTCCTTTCTTGTTTTTAATTTTTTTGCAGTCCCTGCTTGTAGTAGCCGCGAGGTAGGTATAGACGACTTGTGCACTTCTTGCATTTGCTCGGTACAAAGCTCGTCGGATATGGCGTGTGTTTTTTCCTCCTCGTCTATGTAGCACACCCGTTCTACTACGAAAAGTTTAAGTGCACTTTCGGTATTCTACATGGTTGGTCTCAAAATAGTTGCGATAATCAGAAGTATTCGGACGGACACTAACAAAGCAGATTCAGAGAGAAATACCAGCGTGTTGGGCGGCTTTGGTGTTATTTGCCCCAATTCTATACCCTCCCATCCTTAGTAACACGATAGATTTTCATTGTTACCTCTTATCAAATGTCTTTTATTACTTCATTACTTCATGTTCAGAAAACTCGACATTAACTTCGTTGTTCAACGACGGACAGTATAATAGGGCTTAATTACATGATTTCATATTGCTCCAGTTCAATAATATTTCAAGTTCATTTCAAGGTTAGTTCGACAGTTAAATTTTTTTAGATAGGTGAACCTAAATTTACATCCTAAGTTATGTGATGCTCATATGTGTGCCCTAGCGGTATATCCTGGTTAAATCAAAATATTCGCATGCAAAATATAAGCCGATATCGGCGGTCACTTACGGAATATATATCCTTCGCTGCTGTTTCGCTGGGCCCATTGAAGATGCAGGTGCTGTGTGATTTAGACTTGGAAGAGCTTTGTTTTTTGATATTAAACGGGATAAGTGTTGGCGTACATAATAGGCATTCACATGATTTACAAGCTAAATGAAAAGAAAAACTAACGTAAGAACAGGGTCGGAATAATAAAAAAAACAAATTATAGATATAAGTAGAAAGCTCAATACGACTTCCTTAGTAGCGATTCCTGGAGCGGTCGCTAGTGGATGGCTGCGCCGGCCCGCATGTTTCGGCGGCGACGACGGATTTCACAATAGCCTCTCACATGGCCACTTGACTTAAAATGATCCCAATCCTTTTACGTGACCGGCTTCGATCGCCCTCACGCGGGGCTTGTGTTCTGCTTCCGCTGTTGACTCCTTTTCTTTACAGTTAATCTACGAAGGTGGTGATCGGGTGATTCGGGCTGATAGGTTATGGAAGCACGTGGGATGTTGCAGCGCACCACTGTCCTAGTGCGATCAGCGTTGTCGTGGTCGGCCGCCGGTTATCCGTGATCTTCCAATCAAACGCCAACCGAATAACTTTCCTCCAGATCATATCCAAGGCTCTTCTTAGTCCGGGGACGCTAACAAGTCGGGCGTGGCCCGACCGCGTGTCAATTCTTGGCAGCGGAGTCTCAGCTGCACGTGTTGCCTGAGGCACACTTTTGCTGAGTGCAACAATCGTAGCGCTTGGCCATTCGTAATGGGTTAACAATTCATTTAGTTGAAAGCGCGAACGCGCCTTGCGTACGGACCGGCCTTTTGCCTACATGGGAATTTTCACTGTTAGGTTATGTTCACTGTTTCAGATTTCTGTGTGTATAAATACCCACTGAACTTTATTCACGCGCCGGTGAAACAGATTTATGTTTATATCTCCTTTATACTTTCGTTTGTGGCTCTTTACGGGTACCCAATTTCCACGTGGGGAATGGACTGGTGATTAGTTTTTTTCCACTCACAGATGTATGACTTGATTGCCAAAGATCACAAAACGAAATGAACGAGCTGCTGCCCAACAACGCGCTGGCAACGTGTACTGGAAAGTTCGCCAGCCGCTAAGAACGGGACTATTCCTGATTTCTCCTCTTCCTCTGTTCTCCTTCGCACGCACCGACTGTACGCAAGGGCGAGAGGGTAGATCTAGCTCTGCGTGTGCGAGTAGTGCGACTAGTATGATCTACGTTTTACTCTAACTTTTGACTTGCGGCGTGTACGGATTGGGATGAAAATTGAGTTATTCTACGCTCGTAAGGTTTTCTGTTTTCAAAGCCCACCTGACCCCTACATGCTTTAAAGTTTATAGACTTGGGTTTTTTCCAGGGTTCGGAAAACATGAAAAATTGTATTTTACAAAGGTTTTACATGTGAAAAATAATTGTTAACACACACAACCGACTTGTGTTTTTAGCACAACTTGCATTAACACGCCGTGTTTTTTACACAATGTGTTTTTAACACGATGTGTTTTTGACTTCAAAAGTGTGCGAGTCAAAAAAACTGTAACTGTTAACATTTTATAGAATTTTATACTCTTTTAAATATAAAACAAAGGAAAAACTCGTTGATTAACCCACTAACAAGTTCAATAAAAAAAAAAACAAGAAAAGACACATTATATTAGTAACGGCAGGCAGAATCAATTTATTAACATATATAGTGAGCTGTCTTCATATTTAATAGTGTTAAGTAGGTCTTTGTTTAGTTTTACAATAAACTTTCCTTTTTTTATTAACACAAAAAGGATAATCACCGGAATTTAGAGCGGAATTTTTCAGATTTTTAACATAACAGTTAACATAAGTTTTTGATATTTGAGCTGTGTGAGAAACACCCCCTGTGTTAAAAACACGCTGTGTAAGAAACACGTCGTGTTAATAACATGTCGTGTAAATAACACAAATGACATGTGTGAGTTATTTATGTTTCTAACATTTGTAGGCTACAATTTTTAACACACATGTCAATAATTTTTTTGAACTTAACACTTGGACATTTAAGGGCTAGTACTCAACCCAACAAAAAGTCGTCCAAAACAAAAAATGTTTCATATGAAGTTTTTTGTTTTGAACGACTTTTTGTTGGGTTGAGTTACTCAACTTGAGTACTAGCCCTAACACGTTAATAACACAAGTTATTTACAGTGTGTGTTCATTTCAGAACCCTGTTTTTTTTCAAGTCAAAGTGAGTCAATATTACAAGTTAAATTATAAGTTCACACTTCAAAATTAACTTTTGCAGGCTGAACTTGGATCTGCACCACTTTAAATGGTTTTATTTGTATTTGTAATTTCAGTCAGTAAAAGATATACTTTCAGCCTTTGTTTAAGTTTATGTATTTAATTAAACATGTATTCCAGTTGTATTTCTTTCTCATTCTAAAAGAACTAATTAAGGTTGTGAGTTCTTCTATAAAAACTGGAATAACATTTAACAAAGTACCACTACTTTTTGATATCTTTAGTTAGTCTACATAATCTAAAGAAGCTTTTCCTCTTAATTAGTTCTTGAAGAATGAGAGCACAATTCGACTGTAATCTAGTTTAAATCGGCTCAGAAAAAAGGTGACATCCAGGTACGTTTTTTTTTTTTGAGTGAAAAAATTAAAATCAACACACAAATCACACTGTGTAAAAAAATTAATGATTTTTAAATTTACCTCAATAATTGCAATAAATTTGAATTCGTTACGAATTTCCAAGTTAAAATGCGTTTTACAAAAAGTTCCCCGACGCAAGGATTCTTAGCAGAAGGACCACAAAGCTAAAAAAATGCTGAAATTGGCAAACTATCACTGACAAACGGTTTAATGGTTTGTTTTACTGTTAAGGTATTCTAGAAATGACTCCAAGCCCCACACTCAGAATAATTTTAGGGTGTTTTTTAAAGGAAAAAAATAAAAGAAAACATAGGCATAAAACGTAAAAACATACATCTGCGGTCAAAATAGTAGTAGTGTTCCCGTCCTTCATTTTTAAAGGTTTATCGAGGAAAATTTTTGATGTAACATGGTGTCATTATTTTTGTGTTCAATTTTTTCGATCAGAAATCATTACACTATGCAACATCTAAAACCTACCTCGATGGGTGCTATATTTATACCCTTGCAGATGGTATTATAATTTCAGTCAGATGTGTGCAACGCAATGAAGGAGACGTTTCCGACCACATAATGTATATATTCTTGATCAGCAGCAATAGCCGAGTCTATCTAGCCATGTCCGTCTGTCCGTCTGTTTCTACGCAAACTAGCCAGTTTTGAAGCTATCGGCTTGAAACTTTCCCAAAAGTCTTCTTTCTATTGCAGGTAGTATATAAGTCGGAACCGGCCGGATCGGACCACTATATCTTATAGCTCCCATAGGAAATATCGAAAAAAAAGAAGTTAAAAAATTCGGTACAGGTTCGGTAATTTTTTTAAATATTAACTTCTACTCTTTATCTTTATATAGTTGCCATAGGAACGGTCGGAAATTTAAATGCAAATTAATAGGAAAAAAATTACTGCTTTGTTGGTTTTTATTGTATTCCCTTTTACTCTGGAATATGACTCTTTTTAAAAATTTCCGAATTTCGATTTTAATTTTATCAAAATGGAACTACTAAATCATATAGCTGCCATAGCACACTGGGCCAGAAAGTTAATTTTTTGGCCAAAAATCTGTAATTTCTTTCCTAGGACAGTTAGAAGGATGCAGTTTTTTGCGTTTTTTTTTTAAAAGATTAAACTTTCCAACGAATTAAAAGTAAAATTTCTTGGAATTTTATATGATATAGATAATCCAGACCAAAGTCGGAAAATTTTACGTACTTTTCGGTTTTTTATTTTTAAAAAAATAACTAGAAGACGCACTTCTTCTTTTTTCGAAAACAATAAAGTATGAGATAAAACAAACTAAAAAAAATTAACATCACTAAAAAATATTATGTCATTTAAGATTTATGAACCGTTAAAAAGTGCAACTTTCGGAGGCTCCCACATCAACGTTTATCAAACAATCGATTTAAAAAAAATTTCTATTTTTTTGTTCTTGTTACCTTTTAAGTTTTATATAATCAAATTATGTAAAAAAAATTGTTTAAAAATATTGTTTTTTGATTTGTTAAATGTTAATTTGACATATTCTGAAGTCATCACAAAAGTATGCTACATTTTTATTTGCATAGTCCTGATTAAATAGATAGATATAGGTTTGGAAAATACCATAATCGATTAGTGTACGTAAAAAGTAGATTTTAGATGTTAGTCACACTAAAATCAAATTTTTGAGCTCAAAATGTTCACCAAAACCTGAAGAAATAAAGTATGGCATACTCTTGGGCTCTCTTAGCTAAGCTCTTCAAAATAGCTCGACTTCGAGTTAAGCCTTCAATAAAAACTTAAATTACCGAAAACTAAGGCAAAACCGCATCGAGTCGGTGGGCTACGCTTTTAGTAAATTGATCAACGAATTTTTTTTTGAAGGAATGAACTAATTTGGGGATGGCACTCGAAGGCACTCGAAAAGCAAAGTACTCATTTGCTGAAAAAAAGCGTAAAAATTAACAATTACATTTATTTTAGCAAACAAGTAAGACATACGAGCTATATTATATTTTTTACTTGTTGAAAATAATCCCTTCTGCAAGTTTCGGAAAGAAGTCGAACAGCAACATCAGCATCTTTGACTTCTAAATTTTTTTTCATTTCCATCAATATTTTATGAATTTTTCACTTTGAAAATATGGTAAAAGAAAACTACTTGCCCGAATTCTTTGAAACTTTGGCATAAATTAGTTTAATGTATTATAAAAAGGATCCCAAACTCAATTTGGTCATTTTCTTAAAAAAGAAAAACGTATTTTTGGCCAAAAATCTGATCGGCTGGCCCAGTGTGCATAGGACCGATCGGAAAATTAATGAGAAATAATAGAAAATTTAACATTTGTAATTAATAGGAATGCTCTGCAAGGGTATATAAGGTTCGGCTGTCCGAAGCTAGCATCCTTTCTTGTTTAATATTATTTTTATCAACATTTTTTTAGAATCTGGCAATCTTTGCTTCGGAGATTCTGTTAACGCTGGCAAATTTATATACACTTGTAGAAACGTTTTAACTTACTGTAACCCACTTTGTCACAAAAATAATATACTTATATTTTATATAATTTTAATATGGATAAAACACTTAATTACCTTTAAAGTAATGACTTAAGTTAAATTTTTAAAACCATATTTGTCTTATCATTCATTTTAGTCTGCAAGCTCACCGAGGCGTGTTGCCGTCCCTGTACTTGTAAAGGACGGAAAGCCATGCTCTGGAAATAATAACTCAACGCAAACGCAACCACACGGAAATAGTACTACGTCAGCAGGAAATAATAACACTACTACCAATAGTGGAAATGCCAATAGTGGAGGAGTGTCTGTAACTGCCAATGTTTCAAGTGGTCTCAATCTTATAACAGGAGATGCCCCCAACTCTCACTCGCCGGATACATCAACTTCTTTACTCGCTAGTTATGGGACTGTTGGAGGTTCCAACGTTGCTATGCTGCAGCAACCCTGCAATAATACTTTGATGTCAAATAGCTTGGCAATGGCATATAGAAATCAAAATAATTTTATATCTAATGGACATCAGCAGCAATGCGGCGGATATTTGCCGTTACAAGGCCGAGCATGGTAAAAATTTTCGCTTATCGGATCTTTACCAGTTTTTACTTCCGAAAGATTCAGACAAATTAAAATTTCTAGACCTGTTCCGAGACTTTTTTCCGAAAGATCAGCATGAATTTGAAAATCCCTATCTCGTTTGACTTTCAAAAAAGCATTCGGTTACCGGATTTGAATACACCAGTTTAAAAATTCAGTGATTACGAATGTTTTGCGATGTATTTAAAGGCAAATAATATTTGTAATACATTCCTTAATGTCCAGGGTTCGTAAACATCACTCACTTTTAATATGCCCCAAAAATCATTTCAATCATTATCAAGTATTATACAATTTGTATAGTTATTTTCCGAATCCTGTAAAACAGTTGTGATTTTTATCAGAAAAATATTTATCAGCCCTGCTTGGTTACTCCTAATTTTATTGTGACAAATATCACCGCCCTATGTTGAAATTATTATATTTAAACAAAATTACAGATTGTGAGGGATATTTTACGAACCCTGTTAATGTCTAATGTTCGTTATTACATCGTAAGATTTTAAATTGTTAGCCCTTAAAATAATGTAAATGCATATCTCTAATGCGCATAGACACAAATTAAGAGCACGCCAAAAATTAATAAGCCCTTTGGCTAAAAAAGCTCAGGGAAAGTTTAGGCTTTATTAAGGGACGACCGCAGCAGTCATCTGTTTTCTTTTACGCCTAAAGGTACCTTCCCTAAAAAATTCGTAAAAAAATAAGGAAAATTGTTAAAGGGAAATACGATTAATGGAACTGAATGCCCTTCGAGTAAAAACTGTTACAGGCCGGTATATAATTTAACCAAGTGTACTCTATTCGGTTATTTATGTAGAAGATATTAAATACAAATAAAATTAAATGTTATATCGGATATCAGATTCATTAAATGAAATATACATTTGTAGTAAGCCCTAACTTTAACGTCAATAGTAAATATATTTAATATGGTATACGTGCATATTTACAAAAAATTGCTCAAAAAAATTATATATAAGTGTATATAACTAGGCCAATGTATTAAATAAATAATTATTATTTAATAATCATGGAAATTTAATTTTTTGAAGCAATCTTGGGTTTAGATGACAAATCTATTATGAGGTTGCTTGGCATCTAACGTTTTTAGCTGTAAGGATCATTTCGAACGCATCTTTTATTTATTAGCTTCTTACCTTCCAGAGAACGCATCTCTTATTTATTTGTTTCTTACCTTCCAGAGACCCAAAAAGAAAAGTGTAGGAAAAGTTGGTTTTAAAGTTTTTAAGAATTTACGTGCAAAAAGAACTTGGCGGTCGGCCATGGTTCTCTTGTAATTGAATTTCAAAGTTCCCGGGTTTGCTATTAAAACAAGTATTTTTCTAACTTTTCTAACGTTTGCTATAAAAATCATATATGTACCCTTTTCCTTTTTTTGTTAAAATAAGACTAATTTAAAATTCCAAACATCTGAGTAATTGGTATTATAGGGAACTAGTCCTCACAACCGCGTAAAAATGATCCTCGATGGACAGCGATTTCTTAAGAACTCTCATAGCCATGGATGACCACATGTGGATTTTTTATTTTGATAATCAGAAGAAATCGCGGTCCAAGGAGGATTGTATATTTTAACCTTTCTTTTAGTCTTTTCCACCCAAAACCAAACAAAGATTGAATTTGTTTTTCTGAGCGACACAACAACCCTTATTCAGCTAAAACTACTTGTTTAATACTGACAAAAAGAACTGCGCCGCAGGCAAAAAGAAAAATCGCGCGATTTTTTCTTTAAGTTTTTTTGTCTTTGGCGCAGACTTTCTTTTACTTTCTTTTTTAAATGCACTACTTTCAAATACTTTCTATTCGGGAATACTTCAGCAGAGAGATTTCTAGATCATAAAAGGTTATTAAAACTATTATTATTCATTAAAACTATTTAAATTAAACAAATTCTACATTCTTTATAGTATTATTAAATATATTAATTTTATAGGAACTCATTAAAACGTAATTACTTTGATTGAAAATATGAGAACAGCACCCTTGTTTTTTATAGCAAACCCGGGAACTTTGAAATTCAATTGCAAGTTCTTTTTGCACGTAAATTCTTAAGAAATCGCGGTCCATTGAGGATAATTTTTTCGCGAATTTCGGGGGTGAGCCCGCTAATATATAGTATTACCTTATTTTTCTTCCACAAATTTGCCTTATAGGCATTGCCTATATGGGCCGTCCTTTTACAAACCGAACAGATTTGGCCAAAACGAGTTTTGCACATATTTGATTTGCCTGAAACTTTTTTACGTGTACTATTCGGAAAATAAGTACACTTCTATCAGTATTTGGTAAAAAAAAAAATATTTTTTAGTTCGAATTAAAAAAAGGAACTTCTCATTAATAATTTGTATTGGGTGCTTAATGGGTTAAGAACATTTTTGTGTCATTTAAACGGAATTGAAGTGCTCTTTCCATAGGTGCCAAAATGTTTATATTATAGGTTCAAAATATGAGTACAGTTAACATTCAAATTTGTGAAAATACTTTTGACTAGGGTTGTATAAATACAATGGCCATCATCTTTTAAAAAATTCGTGGTCTGTCATCTTTTACATTAGGTAAAATGGTAACTGGAAATATTGTTCTGCTGAAGTTCTGTACTTCGCGTTAAAGCTAAATCATGGACCGGAAACAAATATTATTGTAAAATGTGTCTTACAAAAAAATGCATACAATTTTTTAAATACACGACTATTTTTGTTAGCCATTCACAAGTCCGTGAATGAATTTCATTTTTTTAATTTTGATAATAAAACTAAAAAAATAACTGTTATTTGTTGATTTTTATGTATAACGGTTATTCCTTAAAATTTTCAAAAAAATGAAATTTCTAAAAAGCAAGAAAGAATGCTATAGTCGGGTTGGTGTCCCGACTATCTAATACCCGTCACTCGGCTAAAGGGAATGCAAGGGAGATGGATATATAAAATTTTTTTGATTGCGTATAACTTTTTAATGAATGGTCCGATTTGAAAAATGTTTTCTACATTTCGATAGGTATAAATATACACAACAAATTTGCATTAATACTTCTCGGAAATCTTTAAAGGTGTTGCCGCCAGACACATTTTAAAATCGTCAGTGAGCGATTGTGGGCGTTAGAGGGGGCGTGGCGCTCGGCTAAAATAAACTTGCGCTGCGTAGGAAGCCCAATAATATGTGCGGAAAATCTCAACCTTCTAGCCTTTGTAGTTTCTGAGATCTCAGCGTTCATACAAACAGACAGACGGACAGACAGACGGACAGACAGACGGACAGACAGACGGACAGACAGACGGACAGACAGACGGACAGACAGACGGACAGACAGACGGACAGACAGACGGACAGACAGACGGACATGGCTATGTTTTCGTCAACGTACAAAAGTTCTGATATCAACTTTTGTGACGAAAAATGATTTTAGATGCGACTAAATAAGTACGCTGCCTAAAATTTACTCGTTCGACCCGCTTTAGAAAATATTTAATATCTACACGAAAGTTTTCTGTTGTAGCGTGCCGAATGAATAAATTTTAGGTAGCGTACTTATTTAGTCGCATCTAAAATCATTTTTCGTCACAAAAGTTGATATCAGAACTTTTGTACGTTGAAGGTGCGATCGTCACTAGTTTTTTACCTCGTTAAGAGGTGTTTTTATTCTATATCAGAAGTTTTTGTTTGTTTACTTTTGCTCTCATAGGTGCTAATATAAACATTTAAATTTAAATTGGTCAATCATAATTTTTAAACTACTGTATTTTAACGAATTAGGTTAAAAAGGCGTTGAAGTAAAAGGTATTTGAAAGGTATCATATTTCAAAATACCTTTTAAACGAGGTATAGCACATTGGTGTACCTTTAGTAGTGTAGAACTTACAAACTAACGAAATTTAGCTATTTTTAGCTTTTTTCCCGCTAAAGTAGCGGATTTTTCCAAAAGTCGTAGAACAATAGGAATCTTTTGTTCTACGAACTCTTATGTGCAAATTTACTGATTCCATGACCGTAAAATACAGTTTGGATACCCACACACAACATTCAATACTCAGGGAGCGTTAGTTGTTCGAGCTGGCAAAAGTGGCTATTTTCGTTTCTGAATAACTTATAAACGTGACTTTTGACCAGGGACCGTAAATAACAGTTATTTGAGACTTTTATTTTAAAAGGCCTACTGAGATTTGTTTAATTTTTTATCAACAATTTTACTGGTTTTTATGCACTTCCAGATTTGTTGAAATGCATATGCTTTGTGGATAAGAGTAAAAAGAGTGTTATTTTTGACGTTTAAAACAAAATATCACAGTAGTCTTTTTAAAATAAAAGTCTCAAATAACTGTTATTTACGGTCCTTGCTTTTGACAGTTATGTGTTATAGACCAAAATTTAAGGACTCTCAAGGGCTATACAGATAATAGTTTTAAAGAAAATCGTTAGAGCCGTTTTTGAAAACAAAAAACAAGTTTAAAAAAATTCTTTCTCATTACGATCGGACTATCACAGCATATTTTCAATTTTGCGGCACCTCTCCTTGTGCGCTTCGTCACTACATGGACTGCCGTCCATAGTGATAGCCGCAAAATTGAAAATCTGATGTGATAGTCCGATCGTAAAGAGTAATACACCAAATTAAAGGTATTGCTAAGACTTAAAGGAATACAGACCAAGACCTCAAGAAAATCAATTGGTTTGGGAGAGAGAGCGATGAAAGTGTAAAAGTGAAAAATTAGAAATTTGGAAAAATGCGCTTGATATGATATGCGCTTCATATCAAAGAATCTGACGCTCCGTTCAAAAGTTATACCTAAAACAAATTTGCGGGGGCCTAGTCAAAATGAAAATTTAATTCTGTTTGTCCAAAACATGGTTTTAAAATTATCACAGTCGTCATTAAATACACTTTCTAAAATTGTATCATTCGGCACGCTGCAATAAAAAAGCCTGTGAAGAGTGAAGAAGAAAAAGGCTGGAATAGTTTACTAGGGCGGGCCGAATGATAAAATTTTAGAAAGTGTATTAAATGACGACTGTGATAATTTTTCGTCACAAATGTTGATATCAGAACTTTTGTATGTTGAAGGTGCGATCATCACTAGTTTTTTACCTCGTTAAGAGGTGTTTTTCTTTGATAAATAATTAGATTTAAAACAATTCTGAGCTAAAAATTTTAATTAGGTTTAAAATATTAGGGAAAAGCTATATTATGGGTGAATATAACTTATCTTTAGTTCAAAAGACCGTTTTTGTTCTCCGTTCAGTTCAAATGGTCTTTGATCAACCGAAACAGTTTTGAAACAAAAAAAAAAACAGGTTATTGGTTAAGAAAAGACCGAAAATCTTTCGAAACAAAATGAACAGTTCTTATGTTACTATTTGCTCTAAGGGTCCCGAAGCGAGACTTCTGGCTCTCAGCTGAGTGAGGTTCAGACTGCTGCTGGGGGGCGTAAGAAACTCTCAGTTGTTCCACATAGGAGCAACTATTTGTTTCAAGATATACGCCTGATACCACATCTGAGGATCGTGAAAAATTCCCATCCGAGGATATTGTGGTTGGACAATTTCGATTTTCATACGCCCGCAGGATATCGTCTTTCAAAATTTTTGCTCCGCCTGATGTGTTTAAAGTACTGCTATCTGAAAGCTTTTGGCTTAATGATGATTTGGTTATAAAAGAATTGGTTCCCAATAAACCGAAAACAAATAACAGGCCTTCCACGGTGCCAAATAACTGAAAAGTTTATTCTTGGCTTACCAAAATTACTCATAGCTCCTCTTCATGGTCAAAATCAAACTACCCTTTTCCCTTAAATAGGGCAAATTGTATTTTTTCCCCTATAATTACCGAAAGTTCTCTCTTATGAGATTTAAGAACAACAACGCCAACTTATTCTCCCAGTCCTGATGGACTTCCTGGGTGTGTGCTTAAGTTTTGTGCATCAACCATTTGCAAACCTATTCTAAAGCTCTTTCATTTGTCTATTTCATCATCATTTTTTCCAACTATCTGGAAGGACTCTTTTATTATTCCACTTCACAAAAAGGGTGCGAGGGCGAATGCCCAGAACTATAGAGGTATTTCTAAATTGTCGGCAATTCCAAAAGCCTTTGAACGTATCATCACATCCCACTTGCAACATTTATGTTCCTCGCTAATATCACCGTGTCAGCATGGTTTCGTTAAGCGATCAAGATCACTTGATCGTATATATTCAGTAAATGCACATAATGCTGACTGTCAACCAAGCTATGAGTGTTCTTGGGTTTATAAAGCGTTGGTCAAAAGAATTTGATGACCCTTACACAACCAGATTATTATTTGCCTCCCTTGTCCGTCCTATTTTGGAATATTGTTCTTTAATTTGGAGTCCACAATATCAAGTGCACATCGACCGTATTGAGTCGGTTCAAAAAAAATTTCTTCTTTTTGCTCTTTGTAATTTGAAATGGGATCAAAACGTAAGGCTACCCTCCTACCAGAGTAGATTATTATTGCTTAATTTACCAACACTTGCAAATCGTAGAATAATGCTTGATACTATTTTTATGCATAATCTTATAAGTGTGATATTGATTCTGTAGAACTTGTAAGCCGCCCAACTTTTAATGTTCCCTTTAGACAAACACGAAATTATAATCCTCTTAATTTACCACGTTGTACATCAAATTTTAGTCTGTACGAGCTCTTTCGCGTTCTTTATAATAATTATAACATCCTTTATCATTTAATTTCCATCTCAACTTCTATAAAACTTCTAAAAAACTAATATTTTAACTCATCTGATTCACTCCTAATATTATTTATAAGTTATTATGTGTCCCGCCTTTATTTGTTTTATGTATTCTTCCTCGCGAACTCGCAATCTTGCCCAAATTGATAAAAGGGTCCCGCGCGTAACAAGCATGTGCTTGGTGTCGTTGGACCACTTGTTTGTACTGCTCGAGGTGCATCAACGTCCATCATATAAAATACTAAATAACTCAATAGAACTATAATAAATATAATTAAAACCTGTGGGATTGTGTGTTCGTTACTTAAAAAACCTAATCACAGCCCGGTCCACACTATGTCCGATGATGCTTCTGAATTTTCCGCTTCAGCGAAGCGCAAACTCTTTTGCTGGGGCTGTGGCAAGCCAAATACTTATAGAACGAACACACAGCCTCGACAGCCGCAGTGTGTTCAACGTCAACGGTCGACTAATCCCGAAGTGAATCAATAGTTTTTCCAAAGTCAGTCGCAAAAGTCCTACATCTGTATGGCCTAGCTTAGGTAGATCAAACCAAAACTTTTTAAAAATTCAACACCATCTAAAATTGCAAAGATTTTATTCAAAGAATGCGCAACGAATGAGAAATTATTGGGAAGCCATCAAAACAATTAATACAATTCGTTATAAGGGAAAAGACAGAAGTCCCTATGCCGAAGTGCGTCTCTTAGATCGGATAGTTTTGGTTTGTTATATATTAAAGAGAAAGGAAGCTAGCTTCAGCAAGCCGAAGCTTATATACTCAGGCATCTCATTCCTATTAATTTACAAAAACATTAAATTGTAGCTGCTTTCGTATTATTTTGGCATTATTTTTTGATTCTTCCTATGGGGTCTATGTAATATGGACGTCCAAATTTTGTTCAGTTAAATTCGAAATTTTAAAATGATAAAGAAAAGATATATCTCAGAAAAGAAGAGAATGTAATAACAAATTAGGAAAAACAAATAATTTTTTGCTTTTAATTTCCATTTAATTTTCCGTCTGTTCCTATGGCAGCTATATGATATAGTGATCCGATCTTTTAAAAATGTAATTCGCAATTTAGAAATATTTAACAAAGAATGTTCCCAAGAGAAGAAGGCAATATTTTTTAAAAGCACCGCATTTTTTTAACGTTTTTTTTTTTGATCATTCCTATGGGAGCTATATAAAATAGTTGTCCGATCCGGTTCCGACTTTTATACTACCTGCAATAGAAGGAAGAGTTGTGGGAAAGTTTCATCCCGATAGCATAAAAACTGAGAGACTAGTTTGCGTAGGATCAGACGGACGGACAGACGGACATGGCTAGATCGACTCGTCTAGTGACGCTGATCAAGAATATATATTTACTTTTTGGGGTCGGAAACGTCTTCTTCACTGCGTTGCAAACTTCTGACGGAAATCATTATACCCTCTGCAAGGGCATAAAAAGTGGAATACTGTTCAAATGGGGGTTATTTTCAGTATGCACTGCAGACGGATAAAAACAAGAAGTAGTAGTAGAATTTCTGGATCTGCATTTTATTTCATTCCTTAGGCAAGATTTAAATTTGGGCATTGATTTTTGGTCCAAATTCAAGTTGCTACCACCAGAAATGGAAATTTCCGAGATAGTTATTTCAACGCATGATCTCTATGCTCAGCAAGACGAAAAGTTAAAAAAAGTCATTATCAAATTTCCGTCTTTTTCCGCATATGGCTTGGGGAAAACTTCCGTCCTCTCTCATTCAATTGATGTTGGCGATGTTAAGCGTGTGGAAAAACTTTTATGTGCAGAAGTGGATCGGATGCTTAAGCTGGGAGTGATTGAAGAATCAGATAGTCCGTGGTCGTCACCAGTGGTCTTGGTTCAAAAACCGGGGAAGGTTCGACTTTGTTTCGACATTAGAAAGGTTAATGCGGTTACAAGAAAAGATGCTTATCCTCTTCAACAGATAGACGATATTTTAGGGCGCCTACCGAAATCCATGTATATATCCATTCTGGATTTAAAAAACGCATATTGGCAGGTACCCCTTGACACAGATTCTCGTGACAAGACGGCCTTTACCATACCCGGAAAGCCGCTTTACCAATACAAAGTCATGTCCTTTGAATTGACTAATGCTTCGCAAGCCATGACACGTCTGATGGATAAAGTCTTCTTGGCAGAATTAAGAAACGAAGTTTATGTTTATCTCGACAATTTGTTAATAGTTTCTGATGGTTTTAAGTCACATTTGAGGGTATTGGGAATAGTTGCAGGCCACATCAAGGCAGCAGGTCTCACGCTTAATGTTGAAAAAAGTACATTTTGTATGCGTTCCGTGAGATACCTTGGCCACATCGTTGGAGAAGGCGTTATAAAAACTGACCCGGATAAGATATATGCGATGACCGAGTTTCCACTGCCAACATCATTGAAAAGCCATCGTTGATTCTTAGGAATGGTCGGATGGTATCGCAAGTTCATCAAGAACTTTACGACGGTAGCGGCGCCCCTGACAGATTTATTAAAGCCAAGACGGAAGTTCGTGATGACCCCCGAAGGAAAACAAGCATTTAAAGATCTAAATAGTAGGTTATGTTCAGCACCTGTTCTCCGAAGTCCTGATTTTGGGAAACCATTTTTCGTGCAGTGTGACGCTAAAAAATCCGGTGTCGGGGGAGTATTAGTTCAGAAAACTAACTAAGGCGATAAATACCCAGTAGCAGTCGTATAAAAAAAGTTGAACAGGGGGAATTCACAAAACTTTAGAGGGAGTGCGAAGATATTATTATTGGCCTGGATTGGTAAAAGATGTGGAATCCTATGTGTTAGCCTGCGATACGTATAAAATGACCAAAGCACAGAATTCCGTACAAAGACCGCTTATGGGTATACCTCCAGAGTCTGAAAGATTCTTTCAAAGAATATATATGGACTTCTTGGGGCCGTATCCGCGCTCCAAAAACGGTAATATTGTCATTTTTATCATACTGAGCCATTATTCCAAATTTGTCTTACTAAAGGCCGTAAAAAATACATTCATACATTTGGAGTACCGGAAACGGTTGTTTCCGATAACCGGACCCAGTTTAAGTCTGACGCATTTCAAAAGTTTTTCCGTAGCTACATGTGAGTTATACTCTTACGGCAGTGTATTCGCCACAATCAAATGCGTCTGAGCGGGTAAACAGATCGGTTGGAGCGGCTATTAGATCGTACGTTAGGCCCGACCAAAAGATTTGGGATGAAGAGCTGAGCAGCATTTGCTGCACGTTGAGATCGGCGGTATATTCTAGATTGGTTACAAGTCCCTATTATATGGTATTTGGGCAACAGTTTGTGGGATCTGGATCAACTTATAAGTTGCTAAAGGCGTTAGGGTTGTTGCAGGATCGTTCTGTGGCTTTCTCTAAGGAAGATTCTTTGGAGTTGGTGCTAGGCAAAGCCATCGAAATAAAGAAAAAGCAGAACACCAAGAATTACCGACTTTAGAATCTCCGCTCTAGAGAAATTTCCTATAATGTTGTCCAAGAAACAAAGCAATTTCCAAGCGGGGTATGATGGTAATGGGGTAAAATGGCGAAGTCATAGTCCGGTAAAGCGGTGGTAATTTCAACCTAGATCCGCGCGCCACAATTGTTCTTACCATTTTTGGCAGACTCAGAGTGCAGCGATTGCCCGAAAAGAAAAGAGTGAATGAAATGTCACAAAAAATATATTATTCTCTTTTATTTGGTACATTGAAAACCTAGAAAATTGATAGTATTTGCTTCACTGTCCCAAGTCCCTGTTAAGCGAATGTAAATGTGAAAAGAATTAGATATTTACGCCGCAGCCATTACGGATAATCGGGGAATGGGAAACGCATAATTTCAAGGGAAAGATCTCCCTCCGATTTTGGAACGATGGGATCGGAATTCAAGTGCAAATTGATACATGTGTGATTTATTTTGCTTTTTTCGCTGCTCAACGACTGCATATTTCTTTTTGATTTCTCCGAAGTTTTATTTTTATTTATTTTTTATTGAATCATACAATCCAAAATATATTTATGTTCAAGTCTTTTTTAATTAATTTTGGTGACATTTCCATTAATTCTATTCTAATCGCCGGATATTTCAATTGCATGTATTTTCATTTATCTATTCGTTTTATTATGCCTGTTTGTCATAAGTTATTTTATTAGGATTTAAATATATTTTATAATGTGCTAGAAACCCGTTTTGTTTGCATGACTAGGATGACTCCCCTGTAGAAACTTATCAGCGATCCCAGAAGAGGCCGTTCAACAAATAATTTAAAATCAGGTATGGAAGGGAGGGCATCCGGAGTTCCTCCAGAACATCTTTGAGGAATTTCTATCTATTTAGTCTGTCTGCGTGTATGCGATTATTCTCCTTCTGTATAATTCTTGACGTAGCACGCAAAATTTAAATTTTTTGAAAATGCATGAATTTTGAAGGTTAAAGGACAAGATCAAAACCCCACACAACCGACAATGAGAAAAATTTGTCTCAAATTTTTGTTCTGCAAACTCTCTTCCCAGCAAACTTTCAAAACTCCCGTGCCGATCCTCGATTTGGCCCCACTGGGCATCGATAACCATTAACTATCGACAACTCAGCGGGTCCTCATTTTGAATTTCCCGCAACCATCTTCCATTTAGTCACACTGGGCACCGATACTTATCACTGATAAGTTATCAGCTATCGATAACCCAGCGGGACCACCCCATGATATCGAAACCATCCGCTATCGATGTCCCTAGAGTAGCGTTGCCACCTGATCGCTACGATATTTCTCATGAACTATGTTTCCAATTTTGCTTTTATCGACCGCCTAATCGTGGCGGCCTCGTCCCTAGTTAATTTTTTTGTATATTCCTTTATTACATAACACTTATATATATAGAGGTAAAAGTAGTTACAAAACAACAAGAGTAGGGGTTGTGATTGCGCGGTATCACCGCAAGGTATTGCTTCTCGCAATTGTAGCCACCTAGGCAGAAGTTTCTCTCCTCTCCTTATCGATGCCACTCAACGCCTGCGTGAGGTAGAAGTCTACCTGGCCTTTTTCTGTTTACCCATAGTTCTATGTTGGGTTTCTGCTGGTAGGTCCGGCATCCCTGGCTGGAGTTGGTCCAGGCCGCCTGCTAATTGTCGACGCTCTGCATCCGTCTTAGTTCTTTGATCCGCCTGATCGCCTGCTAGGGCCGCTCGTATCTCCTTGTCCTCCCTGACGAGTTCACACAGGGGAACTTGGTCTGCAATGACGAGCGCTGCGTCATCCGAGATCGTCCTAAAGTCGTTCGCTATTCTGACAGCACCCAGGCGTCGAGTTGACGCCTCGCATGTAGCTGCCAACAGTCGTGGCCTCGACCCACACTGGAGCAACATACAGCAACTGCGACATAACAACGGTCGCGAGGAGCCTACGTCTGTTCTGCTTCGGTTCCTGGTGTTCAGCAGGATCCTGCAGAGATATCCTGTGGTCTCGCTTGCCTTTTTGTTCACGAAAATTTAGTGTTCGCGATAGGAGAGGCGGGTGTCCAGCATGACTCCCAGGTACCTTATGGCACGCTGCGATGAGATTGTTGTACCTCCGATCTGGATCTGCGACGACTCCACTGCTTACCTGCTTAATATCAGCACCGCTTCTGTTTTGTGTGAGGTTAGCTCTAGGCCTGCCATTGAGAGCCACTCCTCCACTGCTCGTATTGCGCAGTTTGCAGCTGGTTGCACGACAGTAACTTCCTTGGCCACCACAACCACCGCCACATCATCTGCGAAGCCAACTACTTTGGTGCTGCTCGGCAGTGGGAGCTTCAGAACTCCGTCGTACATCGTGCTTCAAATCAGAGGACCCACCCAAACTCTGAGGGACTCCAACTGTCACCTCGTATGTCCTTGGGCCCGCAGAGGTTTCTAGGACCAGCTCTCTCTTGCTGAGGTAGCTGTGCACTACATTCAGCCGGTACTCGGGTATGTTGAAGGACCCTAGTGGCCAGTGTCCTCCCCCAATCGGCCGAGTTGAATGTTCCGTATGTCCAGCGTGACCACTAGACAGTACTCCTTCGTCTCGCCTTTTTATCTGGTACCAGCGATGGCTTTAGCGGCAATGTTGGTGGCCCACTCTATCGCGTCTAGTGACGACTTCCCTTTCCGGAAGCCGTATTGGTTAAATGAAAGTCCACTGGCACTTTCCATTGCAGCGTTCAGTCTCGTACCTCGACCCTTTTAAAGACCCTGCCTAAGGTGTCCAGCAGACAGAAGATGCATATGAGGATGCTTCTCCCGCTGGTTTCCCTGGCATTCGGGGCCAGATCCGGCCCAGGTGCTTTCCAGTTCATCAAGCTTCTTGCCACGGATATTAGTTTCGCCTCCATGACCGGACTTATCGGCCTCCCAACTTGTCCCGTCTTTCTAGCATGTAGTATATATGCACATGTCGGAACGTGCCGGATCGGACCTATATATCTTATGGCTCCCATAGGAATAATCAAAAAATAATAGAAAAACCATTGTAACTTTGTAGAAAGTAGGCGTTTTGATTTTTGACAATGTAAAAACAAGAAAGGAAGCTAACTTCGGCCAGCCGAAGCTTATATACCCTTGTAGATAAAGTAATGCTTACTCGGTGCAGTTCCAGGGATTCCAGATTCAGCGTTTCTATTTTAGTTTTGTTTATACATAAGTAGTCAAGAATCAAAACGCCTACTTCCTACAAAGTTACAATGAATTTTCCTATATTTGTTTGAATATTCCTATGGAAGCCTTAAGATATAGTGGTCCGATCAGGCTCGCTCCGACATATGTACTACCTGCAATAGAAAGAAGACTTTCGGGAAAGTTTCATCGCGATAGCTTTAAAACTGAGAGACTAGTTCGCATAGAAACGGACAGACGGACATGGCTAGATAGACTCGGCTATTGGTCCTGATCAAGAATATATAAACTTTATGTAGTCGGAAACGTCTCCTTCACTGCGTTGCAAACATCTGACTGAAATTATAATACCCTCTACAAGGGTATAACAACATTTTAAGTAGGCATACTGGCAAGGGTATATAAACTTCGGCTGGGCGAAGTTAACTTCTTTTTTTGTTTTTTTTTTAATGTCAGGTGTTGGTAAGCTGTTTCGGTCAATTGTTTGGATCAGCTGTGTATCTCATCTGCTTTAGCCAGCTGTTTCGGTCAGATATTTTTGGAACTTTTAATACACAATTTTGTCAACTGTCAAAGGAAGCTCAAAAAACTAGGAAAATGGACTTCAAAAAGTATAGACAATGTTTTTCGAGGAAAATGAATAGAGGAGCAACCAGGACAATTTGAATATGTCCTTGAATAGCTCTGATCCAATATACACAAGTTAACGGAATTCGCCAAAAAAAACACACCTTTTCTAAGGAAAGCAGCCGGTAGTAAAAGCGACCAGAGCGATAGCGAAGGTGAAACTGAGAAAAAGTCGGATGTATGCTTATATTATTTAAATCATTTATTTTCCTTTAAAATTATGGATTTCATTAATAAATTTGAAGTTATATATATCAACTTAGCGAAGGTAAGTTATATATATCAACTTCGCGACAGCGAAGGCGAAACTGAGATAAAGTCGGATATATGCTTATATTATTTAAATCATTAATTTAATTTTTAAAATTATGGATTTCAATAATAAATTTGAAGTTATATATATCAACTTTTTTAATTCTTAGCATATTGTTTTTGGAGTATATCGAGTATTACTATAAAAGAGTAGATGTCGATTTGCGTCATGTTCCCCCAGCCCAAACCATAAGACCTAAAATTCTGGAAAAAATTGGGTCTGAATCGTGTGTTAGAGGAGGTGTGCACTAATAAAGGACTTTTTAAAATTCGGTTCCTAAAGACTCCCCAATCAGTAAGGCATTTTTTTTTGGTTTTATATGACTTTTTTTTGTAAGATTGCGGGGGTTGCGGGGGCCTTTTTGGCAGCACGTTTTTTTTTGTTTTTTGTATGCTTCGGCAGTTTGCACCACTTACGAACGTCAACAGAAGCAGAGAGAGAGAGAGTCGTGAGCAGAGAGAGTCATTTGAAGCCAAAGAGAGGCGACCAAAGTTTTTTTTCTGGTTTGAAGATACCTGATCAAAATGTTACTGTTTGGATACCAAACGGATTATCTAATGGATACAATTCTAAGTCAAAGTGTGTAGCCAACCCATAAAATAAACAAGGAATTTTTGTTTTGATTTTAAAAAAATTTTGGATTGGTTTTCAAGGGGAGAGCAGGGAAAAACTTTCAGTCGTCACATTTGCATGTGAGAAACGCAATAACACACACACATCGATAATTTGGCATGTACATAAGTAAGGGAGTGTAGGGTAAGGTGACGAACGATTCGTATTTTGAATGTAACTTTCCAAAAATCCACATTTCTTAAAAGTGTAAAAACAGAAAGTTGCATATTTCTGTAAAATTGGGATTCAAAATTCCAACGGATCTGAATCCTACTGCGTTTGGCGTGATCCATATTTTTTTTGGACTTTCAAAAGTTTTAAACTAAGCATATTTTTGTAAAAGCACGATTCGAAATTCCATCGGAGTTAAATCCCACAACTTTTGGCGTGAGCCATCCTTTCCAACTGACGGCACAACTAAAAACAATACAAAACTACAAAAAAAAACTGCAGTATGTAATGTTATCTGGTAATATTATAGTTTTCTACACAAAATCAACGATAACAAATAAAATTCTTAAATAAAAAAAGTTTGTCACCATACAATATAAAATGTTCGTCACAATACCCTACAAGGTACACTTGGAGCAAAAACGGTGTCACTCTCAAACGGCGCAAAATAAATACCAAAATAAGTACCAAAAACTGTTGATAAAGATCTCATTTATACGTGTATATATTTATTTTATTTTATTTTCAACACGTCTTTACTCTGTCACTGCTGAAACACAAAAAAATTGAATAGGTTTTCTAATTTGCGCGCCACCTTTTTAGAAAAAAAAAACCTCACGAAGAAATTACGGGACTTGTTATTAATATTACTGTACATGCATTGTCGACACTATAAGGGGAGACGACTACATTTATTTGGAATTTTTGTCGTGACGTTATATGTAAGATTCGACTAGTTCGTCACATTACCCTACACTCCCCTATGTAATGATTAAATTAGGATAAAATAACGGATCACCTAATGGATGCGATTCTAAATCAAAAAATTTGAAAAAATTAAAAAAAAAATTGTTTTTAAATTGTGTTAAAGACGAGGGGCGCACGAAGAAATTGTTGGGAAATTTCGTCTTCAAAATTACACCCACTGTTTTCACCCAAAAGAGTTGGAGCTTAAGATGCTTTTTTAATTTTCCTTATTTCCGGATATATTTAACTCGAGCTGTTGATCCCCAGCCGACATTGGGGAACTTCTTTTTTTACCTACCGATCCTGCGAGCGGATCCGTTTTTCGCTTAAAGCATTTTGGCCGTAGCCTTTCATAGGTATTTGTGCGTTATTTTTTATTAAATATTCTTTTTTATGTTTTTAGGGTTTTGCGGTTAGATCTGTTCGAAATAAACGGTAAGAGTTTTTCTCTGAATTCGCTTAGCTAACCAAAACTATATAACTAGGCTACCAGAACGGTGGAGTTAAGGTGGGAATAAGGTGAGGGTAGGGGTTAAGTTCCGATTAAGGAGGTATTAGATAGATTATGGTATAAGTAATGTAAGGGAAGGGTGAAGGTAAGTAAGGATAGGTTCGTTTGGACTTTAGTGAGGATAAGGTCAAGGTGACAAACAAGTTTTACTAAGAAAAAGTGAAGTTAAAATAAGTAAGTATAGTAAGGAACATTTTTTTTCAGGTGAGACTAAAGTTAGGTTAGCTAAGAAATGGAAAAAGTGGTGTTAAGGTGGGTTAAGACGAGGAAATAGTGAAAACAGCATTAAGGTGCTAAAAAAAGTGTCCCAAGAGTTAGAATAAAATAGGTGGGGTTAAGGTGAGGTAATATTAGGGTTATGGCTAAAAGGATTAGAATATTAGTGCGTTCTAGGTGGGTTTACTGTTTAGCTGAGGTTACGAGGGATTTTACTCGGATATTAACTAATGATAATTTGAAAATGTAGGGGAGTGTAGGGTAATTTGACGAGTAGGGTAATGTGACGAACTCGTCGAATCTCATATATGACGTCACGACAAAAATTCCAAATAAATGTAATCGTCTCCCCTTATCGTGTCGACAATGTATTTACAGTAATATTAATAAGAAGTCCCGTAATTTGTTCGTGAGGTAATTTTCGCTAAAAATGTGGTGCGCAAACTAGCAAACCCATTCAATTTACTTGTGTTTCAGCAGTGCCAGAGCAAAGATGAGTGAAAAATAAAATCAGGCAAATATATGCACGTATACATGAGAAATTTATCAACAGTTTTTGGTACCTCGCGTTTTTTTCTTTTGCGCCGTTTGAGAGTGACACCGTTTTTGCTCCAAGTCTACCTTGTAGGGTATCGTGACGAACTTTTGTAGGGTTTTTATTCAAGAATTTTAACTGTTATCGTTGATTATTTGTAAAAAAAATATAATAATACCAGATAACATTTGCTGCTGCAGTTTTATTGTTGTTTTTAATAGTGACGTCAGTTTAATTTAATTTTAAAAAAAATTTGCACTTTGACCATTTTTTTTTTGTAAGTTTGGGTATTATCTTATTACTTTTTTCTTTTCCGTATCGAAAATAACCTTTCCGTAAATAATATATAAAAAAATGTATTTTTTTGTTTGTAAAAAGGATGGTTTACACCAAACGCTGTGGGATTTGGCTACGTTGAAATTTCGAATCCAAATTTTTTTAGAAATATGCTCAGTAAATGTAAGCAACTTTCTGCTTTTACACTTAAAAAAAATTGATTTTTGGAGAAGTTACATTAAAGAACAAATCGTTCGTCACATTACCCTACAACTTTTGAAAGTGCAAAAAAAGTAGGGTTCACGCCAAACGCTGTGGGATTTAGCTGCATTGGAATTTCGAATTTCGAATTTTACAGGGATATGCTCAGTAGATGTAAGCAACTTTCTGCGTTTACACTTTTGAAAAATATTGATTTTTACAACAGTTACATTCAAAAAACGAATCGTTCGTCACCTTACCCTACACTCCCCTACTGAAGAAAAATTATCTCATCTTATAACTCCGTGGTTCTACTTTCTAACCTCCGGGAAGGGACCTCGTAACATATATTGGTCCACAAGCCACGCTTAGGATCAAACATTGGTGACCACGACGTGATCCTTTACCAACAAAGGATCACACCCTGCAACCCCCTTCAAACTCAAGGCTGAACCTCAAAGTTAAGTTCACACTCAGCTGCATCCAGCTTCACAGGATAGCAAAGCTTATACAGCTTCACAGGAACCGCATAGCTTATCCAGCTTCACAGGACCGCATAGCTTATCCAGCTTCACAGGATACCCAGCTCATCCAGCTTTACAGGACCACATAGCTTATCCAGCTTCACAGGGCCGCATAGCTTATCCAGCTTCACAGGACCGCATAGCTTATCCAGCTTCACAGGACCGCATAGCCTATCCAGCTTCACAGGACCGCATAGCCTATCCAGCTTCACAGGACCGCATAGCTTATCCAGCTTCACAGGACCGCATAGCTTATCCAGCTTCACAGGACCGCATAGCTTATCCAGCTTCATAGGACAGCATAGCTCATGCAGCTTCACAGGATAGACAGCATATCCAGCTTCACAGGATAGACAGCTTATCCAACTTCACAGGACAACATAGCTTCATCCAGCTTCACAGGATCAGTCACCCCATCCGGCCTATCCATCTACCTAAAATACCGAGCATCATCCAGATTCACAGGATTCGTCATCTCCAAAACACGAGCACTAACTGCAAACATTATGTCGATCTCATTCATAGAGGAAACCAGTCAAAACAGAGTCGATTTACAAAATCGTCTGCTTGACGATCAGAATGAGGTACAAGGGCAAATCCAACAGGTCATAAAGAATTATAGCAAGGTTTCGGCCGAACGACGCAAACGAGACGGCTATTATGCCGGTCGGCTAAGCCAGTTAAACGATCTCTGGCAGCAGTTTTGTGATCTAGACGAAGAGGTCGAGAAGGCGGCACTACCTAGCGAAGAGGAGTATGCCTCAAGATCAGCGGCATTAAAGGAGCTGGTAGAAAAATATCAGCAAATATTTAAAGACAACATCCCATCGGGAAGCGGGCCTCTAAAAGTTCCGCGGCGAACACAGAACACAAAGGACCCGATAGTCAAACACATACACACTGGTTTATCGATTGAAGTTGCTATCCGACAACTACAGAGACGATGTAACGAATTAGAAACAATCACCCCAGCGCTACAACGACATCTGCATCTCCAATGGGAACTATTGAGACAGGCCCATGATGAAGTCGAAAATATACCTGGAGCAGTGGCCGCCGCCGAAGCAGAAGTAAGTCGATTCAAGGCACTGTACGAAAGGTATGAAATTACCTTACTTCGAGAGAACGACGCGCCAATGAACCTAAGTCTTTCGCTTCCACCAATCAAGATTCCTGAATTTGATGGCGAATATCTAGATTGGCCCAGATTTCACGATTTATTTGTAGAATTAGTCCATAATAAGCTATACTCCGCCAGCCAGAAGCTACACATTCTTCAGAGCTCTCTTTGCGGTTAAGCAAGGAACATTTTGACGGATACAGCCTTCTCACAAGCTGGATATGAGGACACCTGGAAAAGACTAAAACTAAGGTATCAAAACGGCAAAATATTAGTGTTTGCTGCAATAGCGAAAATAGTCGATCACATGCCCATCAACGGGACTGCACAACAGCTTCGAGCACTACACGATACAGTGCAGAAGACTTTAAGCACACTCAAAAATCTCGATATCAGCACTAAATCATGGGGTCCAATCCTTGTTTTTCTTATCAGAAAAAAACTGGACCATGAGAGCCTAGCCGCACTGGAAAATTCAGCCGATGCACCAACTGAAATTCCAGTCTTAACGAGTGTACTGACGTTTATTGAGCGCCGCGCGTGCATATTTTAGACGATAAACGCACAACCTACTACAACACTCCGCAATCCATCAATCAACAACGAAGAGAGCTGCAAGATTTGTCACCTAGGTCCACATTACATAAGGGCATGTATCCGTTTTCAAGAAATCGATCCTGAAACCCGGCGCCAAGTTATTATTGAAGTAGGAGGATGCACAAATTGCTTGTCTACAGCTCATACGGTCGAAGTCTGTAAATCATCAGTCAACTGTGGAGTCTGCCAGCAACGGCATCATACAATGCTACATAAGGTGACCGACATCACGCCTTAATTGAGGGTACCCCTCAATGCGGGTGGAAAATGTTTGGTCTCAATGTTGCTCAACATGACCAACGACCAACAAATCAAGCAATACTACAGTTTGGTAACAGTACCAGGCGGCCAGTTGCACCCACGGCTGCAGTCGTTCGGTAGCTTAAAAGACAGCCTTTTTTAAGGCTGAGAGGCGAGAGGACCCCACCTTGTGGTGTGCCTCTATGTTCCCCCTTTACCATGGAAGCATCGCCGCACTCTGAATGTACCCGCCTGCAGCTAAGCAGGTTTCTTATCATGAGACTTATTGCAGGGTGCGTGTTGGTTTCTTCTAGGCGATCCATTATAGTATCCGTCTTGACATTGTTGAATGCTCTGGATATATCTACGAGTACTCCAAGCGCATATTCCTTAATGTGTAGGGCTCTCTCAACGGTTGCTACTAGCGAGTGTAGTGCCGTTTCCGCAGATTTGACATGAGCCTCCCTTCATTATTCCTGATGTGTAGATCCAGCAGCTTTTCCAGTGTCTTGAGTATAAAAGAGGTAAGGTTTATCGGCCTGTAATCCTGGGGCTTGCGTGACTGCACTTTCCCGCTTTTGGGAGGAAGACAATCCGAGAGGTCCTCCATTGGATTGGGATATAGCCCGTGCTTAGACATTTCATATAGCCATGGGGTGATCCTTTCCTTTGTCGCCTGTAACATGACTGGGAATATTCCATCTAGTCCTGGTGCCTTATAGCCCGCAAAGGAGTCTATGACCCAGTTGATTTTCGTAGTTGTTATTAGATTGTTTGGGAAGCGTTCTTCACCAGTTGCTATGTCTTGGTGAGAGTCTATGACCCAGTTGATTTTCGTAGTTGTTATTATATTGTTTGGGAAGCGTTCTTCGCCAGTTGCTATGTCTTGGTGCGTGCTGGCGTCTAGGATATCCGTGCATCCTGGGAAGTGCGATTGCATAAGTGGTGTTAGGGTCTCTTCACTGCCCTCCGTCCACTATCCGTCGTCGCGTTTTAGCTGACTCTGTATGGTAGGTTGCTTTGAAAGCAGTTTTCGGAGTCTAGCCGTTTCCGGGACATTGTCAATGCTGGAGCAGAAGTTTCTCCACGAGCTTCTCTGTGCCCTGCGTGTTTCCTTCTTGTAATCCCTAAGTAGGATTTTGTATTCCTCGTTGATGATCTTATCGTCTGCCTTTTGGCGATTTTGAAGAACTCTTTGAGGTTATTTCTTTGGAGTGTCAGTTTCCGATTCCACCATGGTGGCTTGGGCTTCTTCCTTGTTCTTGATGCCGGGCATGATGCGTAATACGCATCCATTAATTCCTTAGACAGGGTCTCTAGGGACCTTTCTATGTCTCTCTCGGAATTTAATACGCCTGGGCTAGTCGCGAGTTTCGTGGTCACTGTCCTTGTAAACTTTTTCTTTGGAGTGGTTTTAAAATCATATCTGAACTAAATATACCTATGATCCGAAAAGGATGGCGTTTTTATGACCCTCACTTCGGAGACCAAAGTACTCTGTCCCTTTAAAAGTTTGATGAGGTGGGACCTACAAAGGTGTGTTCCTCCCCCACGTTTGTTATATATGGATTAGTATATAGAATGAAGTTTAAGAGTGACTCACCTCTGTCGTTGATGTCTGAGCTTCCCAACACGCAGTGGTTTGCATTGGCATCTGCACCAATGAGGAGTTGGTCATCCTATGAGCCTAGCTCCACCAAGCTGCTCAGCTCGCCTGGTGGCGCCGGCAGGATCACCGCAGTCAAGTCGTCAGAGCTGTAATGAGGCATAAGGTTAGCATGGATCCCCTGCCGCACAAGTACGGCGCTTCTGTTCCTGCTTACCGTTGGTGAGTAGAATTTATTGTAGTTTGAGGACCTTAGTCCGGCCACGATATTGCCCCATGCAATCCATGGCTCTTGAACCAAGGCTATGTCGACGGGCCCTTGCTCTAGAGCAATCAGGAGCTCCGCCGATGCGAGTCTGCTTGCACAGTCCCCTTCCGAGTCGTCCAGAGCAAGTTACTGGGCGGCACCCACGATGCCTTCCAGACCAAGGTCCTTCTCCACCTCACCTGCCTGCGTACAGCAGATCCTTCGCCTCCTTGTTGATTTGGAGAACCACACTTTGACCTCTCGTTGGGTAGAGGGCTGTCCATGTGCAGAATCTTCCAATTCGCCGTTGGGACGTCTGGATTCTGCCGTTGAAGCAACTTCAGCGCCCAATCCCTTTGGATTGCGATGGGGAAGAGCACTTTTGCCTTTGGTGTGGATGGGATTAATTCCCTGTCCACAACCTCTAGCTTGGCGCACACCCACAGCGCCTCCAGTTGGCAGACCGTTTGCGTCAGCCACGTCCTGGTCGGATCGTCGTTACACTTCTGGATTTTCACGCCGTTCAACCACCCAGCACCATCGAATGTGGACATGGGGGCTGTGGGTTATTGATCCATTCGTGCAAAGAGAGACTCGATCAGTCGCGCATGGACAATCTTCTATCGCGCCTCCGTCATCTTCCCATTTTCGTCGTTCCTGTCAATGAGTGCCACGATCAGGTGTCGATTGACTACATCACTGATTTTAGCCCTCTTGTTGGGCTTCTGTGCTGCTTTGGGTGGCGGAGGGCCTGTCTCCTTGGGCCCGCGTTTCCGCTTGCTCACCGAAATGTCCTTGGCGGCACTCTCGTGTGAGCGTTGCCTTTTGTTGGCAAGCATCTCCTCCAGCTCGTTGGCAAATTCGCCCGCAGCCTTCTTTCCTCAATCGTTTGCTCTGCCAGGGCTAGCTTTTCCTTCTCCTCCTGGGAAAGGTTCGCTTTGTCCTGGAGCCGGCTCTTGATCTTGAGGGCTGCCTTGTATTGCTTCTTAGCCTTCCTCTGGCACTTGGGTTAGCATTTTACATTCGGCTTGAATCTCATGCAGGTTTCACACTTCCCCACGTGGCCTCTTGCGTTCCTATGCATACCTGGCCAGTAGTATCGGGCTGCCAGACTTGACAGATTAGTTAAGAGGTCTTTATATCCATAAGGATCGAGGTGTTTTTGGCGAAGACAAGAAGTTCTCCTGGTTCCCTGCTGGAGGCGTCTCCTAGTGATGCCAGTACTGGGGCACCAAGGTATCTTCTTCTCGCTCGTGAGAAAGCCGGGCAATTACTGATAAGATGTTCCAGGGTTTCGATAGCCCCCGATTCATCGCATTTCCTGCAGGTGCTCTGTTGAGTATTCCAAGTGTGGTTGCATGTGGACAGTGGCCTGTAAGGATTCCCACTAACAGTCTACAGTCTTTCCGTGGTAGACGCAGTACATACTGGCTGAGTTTGACGTTGCGCTCTGAGCCGGATCTTGATCTTGAGGGCTGCCTTGTATTGCGCCTTAGCCCTAATCCCCTCGCTTGTACGCTTCGGCCCTTCCCTACGGGGGGAGTTGGAACCTGGTATAATTCTGTATACATTCTCGCCTTCCATAATTCTGTCCTTATCTTGTCGCACATCTCTTGAAAGCAGCTGCACGCTGCTGAAGCTTCCGACGCCGATGTCTCCTTTATGCCTCGGATCATTTTCGACATGGCTGCCTTGAAAAAGCGTTCGCCTTCCAGATACGGCTTTAGTTTTCGGATCGCCCAGAGCGCCGTTGAGCGTTCGGCTTGAATATGATATGACCTTTTCCCATATTTCCGTGTCCTGTGTTAATATTCCTCAAATGCCATTTGGTGCTCTTGGATCCACTCCCATTCAATGGTTTTTGCAAAACTTGGCACAAATCGGCGGTACCATGACGATTCTCCAGGTATTGCCGGAGTTCTTTGAGGGTCGAGGGTGGTTCCAATTCAGCGATGGCTACTACCTTTTCCAGATCCGTGCCTATTCCTTCGCTCGTCACTCTATGGCCCAAGTACAACAGTTCCTTTTTGAAAAATTGGCAATTCTCCGGGCTTAGCCTCAGGTTCGCTTCTCTTAAACGTCGGTACATCTCTTCTAACTTTCCAGCGTGCATCCGATCACAATGATGTCGTCCTGGTAGGCGAATGCGTGAGGTGACAATTTGGGACCAATTACTTGGTCCAGGACCCGTTGAAACGTTGCGGATGCCGAGTGGAGTCCAAACGGCATTACCTTCCACTGAAATAAACCCTTTCCAGGCACCGTAACTGCTGTGAAATGCCGGCCATTTTCTTCCAGTGGGGTTTGCCAGTATGCGTCTTTCAAATCTAAACTGCTGATGTACTGAGCCTCCCTTAGCTGATTAATGATGTAGTTTATTCGGAGTATTGGTTAGGCGTCCTTTACAGACTTCGCGTTGATTTGCCTAAAGTCTACGCATACTCTCCACTTGCCTGTCTTCTTTTATACCATCACGATGGGGGAGCTGTATGGGCTCTTTGAGTGTTCTATTAACCCCATTTGAAGGAGCTCGTCCACCTTCGCATTGATCTCCCCTTTAACTTTTGGATTCTTGGGGTATTATCGCTGCTTAATAGGTTTGTCGTCCTTTATTGTGATCTGATGCTCTGCCATATTAGATGTCCCCGTCATGGTACTGAAGTCCGGTATCTCTACCTCCAGGAACTTCGTTGTGTTGTGATCCTCGCTTGTCTCTTGCTTGACTGCCACTAATATTTTCTCCTCGAGCCATCCATTGTGTCGATTCCTGGCTGATATTATTACCTCGCGTCTAGCACACTTTATCTCCGTTCCGACTTGTGTTAGGAAGTTTCATTCTAACACCAACGAAATCACTACCCCTGATATTATCAGCAGGCTCATGGTCAGTCGCTTGTTCCCGAATTCGACTTCCACATTGAGCTGTGCGTTGATTCCGCCGCATCTTCCGTCTGCCAACCTTACTTGCCTTCTTGGCCTCGTAATCTTTACGACGGCAGCAAGGTTGCCGGCCAGTTCTTCGCTTATGAAGCTTGGTGGTGCCCCGGTGTCGATTGTGGCTTTGTACGTACCGCTGCTGACAACTGCTGCTAGCCGCCTCTCTGCGGCTGAGATCGCTGGCCATTTCTAGCGGATCACTCCACTTGCTCCAAAAGCTCGAATGGTTTTTCTACGCTATCGAACCTGAACGACCATTCGCGAACTTGGCATAGTCTGGCTAGCTGGGTGTAGGTATCGGTGCTATCGTTTTCCTTTCCTGGGTTGGCTCTTGTCGGAGGAGCATTTGAATATAACGTAAATTTTATTAAAACAATGTAACTGTACGGCAACTCTGTAAGCTAGGGCTACGAAGGGGCTGATGTCAGGATTTGGTTTTAGATTTGGAAAGGTGTCCAGGGCATCGCACCAACGACGGGCGACTACAGCGGCCATCAACATCGAAACGGGAATCGACTGACAGACATCAGCAGCATTATCCGCCCGTCTGAAGACAGGTTAACCAAATTCCGGATCATCGCCATCGTTGAGGAGCACGAAGCACGAAATCTTTTTGGACCACCATAGCGCCCAGGATTGCATAACTATTCTCCCCTCTCGCAATCAGCGATTCGCAGCCACGTGCAGTGGTCAACTTGTGCACAAACACGGAAGAAAAATTCCGTTACAGCACACAAGCGCAAGCGTGCCGTGAGTACACAGATAAACACATTGCATAGTTTTCATCTATCTCTGTTCCCATATTTGCATACCGCCGAAAATAAATACATACATACGCTTTACCGCTGCTCAAGTAGCTTTCGCTGAATTTGTATCTAAGGATTTGCCAATTTTCTAACGCCGAGCTGCACTTTAGGTACAAATTGGAGTTAACTAATTTCCGGCAGCATAACTGTTGTTTCTCGAACTGTAGACCCTTCCTTTTATATAGTTGTTGCACAATTTACAGTCAAGTTCAACGCCATAAGTCCAAACAAGCGAAGCTACTACCAACGAGAAGAAGAAGACGACGACAATATCAAAGCGACGACGAAATCGAGAGTGTCATTGCGAATCCGCGGGAACAAATCCATGAGTGAAAAAGAGCGAAAGAAGAATTCGCAACGACGCACAGTGTAAGATTTGGCCAATCTTGCGGGACTTTTAGCAAAAGTTGAACTATTTTTGAGGTCGATGAGCTTTAAGCAGCAGTTTTAGAAATGTTCAACTATTACGAAAACAGGCACAAAACAAAACAAACCATTTTTTTTTTGGAAGATAACGGTTTTGAAAGTTGGTCTTTAGAAATGCATGCAAAATTGCACTGGGAAGCGAGCAACAGTTGACAAAGTTTAGTCTTATCAATTGCATCGCGTGATCAGTTGGAGCAACCAAAAGTTATTTTTCCTAGAAACTTTAGACTATTTTTATTCCACTTTCAAAAACAAAAACATTTTTTTGGGACAAAAATTTTAATTTTTATTTTTTGAAAAAAGTGCCAAAAAGTAAGTGTATTTTTTCATGTTTCTGTTTTTTGGTGGAAAAAAACTTATATTATTCTATCGTATTCTATCCAACCAGAACATACATCCTTCGCATGCATTCATTCTGATTCAGAATCTAAAATAAAATCTTGCCAATATTTTTCCCAAAGACCTTCTATTTAGAAATGAGTGAAATAAGCCGTGCTGCATTTTTCGAGGTTTGGTTGAAAAACATAAAAACCACTCCGCGAGACGCTCTTGTAAAGCACGCAGTGATGGTGTTTGGCAATGACATTGATCACTTCAAATTGAAATTACACTGTCTTTGAGTTTCACAACCGATTTGAGAAATCTAGGAGAGATAAAGCCAGGTTTTTTGCTCATAATGCAAGTGGCCTTCAGGTCACATTAAATGGCGAAGACTGTCGCATTGATGTCATTGCTTCCACCTCAAGTACAAGATGAGGATCAATTGCTATCAGCTGCAGAACAGACTTTGCGGGCAGAAGGAAAACGGGATTCAGCTAAATTAATTAATGAATTACCAAATGCTCCCCCGTCCACGGGGACTATAATTAAGAAAGCTAAATTATCTTCTAATAGCACTGCAAAACACCTTTCAGCAGATCAAGCACTTGCCCTTCTGATAGAGTGTAAATTATCAATGCACCAGTACAATACCACAAAAATTGTCTGTCCAAAATTATATCCATGTTATGATCTCGTTAAGGAGTCAAAAATGTTAGAGAATCCTATGCTGAAATAAGTTTACAATCCCTTGTTGATCATACCGTAAAACGGCTGATAAGTGCTCAAGAAGACATTTTTGAGTCACCGTCTCCACTAGACGATGTACACATGAAGTTTGAATTGTTACCATTTAATAAAAAAAAATCTTAAAAATATAAACCAAATTTTTTTTTTTTTTTGTTAATTATCTTTCATATAAAACCTTATTTGCAGCTGTTTAGCTTATAACTTCGAAGTTACAGCTAAAAACATGAGCAAATAACCAAAATTCAACATATTCAAAAAAAAAAAAAGTGGCATCCAAAAATTAAAAACTAAATTTTTTAAGTTGGCGAAAATTATAACAAAAAATACGAAACTAGTTAAAAGTTTCAAAAATTGTTTTTGTCAACAAAAGTTGGGGCTTTTATCTTAAAAAACAGTTTTTTTTTAAATTTTTAACGCCTTCAAAAGTGCCACGCCCATTTTTTATGTTCAACATAATCTTTGGGCTTACTAAAATATTCACTCCAAATTTGAAGCCGATATCTTTAAAAATACGACTCCTACTGATTTAAGTCCCCCTAGATTGGCAAAATCTTACACTGTGCGACGCGCGAATGAAAGTGTTTTGGGAGTATTTTTACCGAATGAAAGATAATGCCTCGCGGGGAAATGTTGAGTCGATGCAAATTGATACAAATTGATGCAAATTGATCGATACAAATTGAAGGACTACCAAACAATCAGTGCAAAATCCCATTTTGGCGAAAGCAGTGTGAAGGGCAAAAAAGCTCTAGCAGTGCACAGTGGTACAAAAGGTGGCAAGGGGGAAAGCGCTTGGTACAACTGTGGCGAGAAGGGAAAACCGTCTAGTGGTTGCAACAATAAAGATTTAAAGAGTGTTTTAAATGCAACCAATTAAGTCACATCTCCAAAAACTGTTCCCAACGTGGGAAACAGTCTATGAGTTGTTGAATAACTCCCCACAAATAGCAGCAGGGAGAATAACAGATAGCCGGCAGTTTACCAGTTAAGCGGCGAATTAGCATATTAGCGGCGCGCTGAAGAGAGTTTGAAGAACGAGAATTGCTGAAAGAACTCTGATGAAGAGAGTTTCTACGAGCCCGGGTCGGCGCATGACCGGAAGCCCAAGTACCAGAAGCAGAGGACATCGTTAACTGCAAGGCATTCGCCAAGGACATCGAGCTACGCGGAATCGTCACGAACGACAAGCAAAGAGTGAGACGAGAGATCAGCATCGCGGAGCATCTACAAGGAGCTACAGGGATCTACAGGACCGAAACACGGATTCAGCGAGGTAGGCGATCACCGAGGCGACGCATTATCATCACCAGGAGGAGTCTGAGACACCGAGGCCGAGCCATCAAGCCCGCTGCAAATCACACCCGAAATAAACCCAATTCGAACCCGTGAATTCTGTGTTTTCTCTCTGATCTACTGGGCGGTCACGTTTATATGAATTTATTAGGATGAGCACAAAACTTCTCTGAGCTAGGAATAAAGAAATGGGGGGCGGTTCTTTTACAAACCGAACACCTTTTATTGGCTCACATTTTTGATTTGCCTATACTATTCGGAAAATAAGTAAACACGTGTATCAGGATTTGACCAAAAAAAAATTATTTTTTTAGTTCGAATTTTTTTAAGTGTGCCAAAAATTGTCAAATTTGAAAAAGTACCCTCTCATTGAAAATCTGTACCTCCGGTTATATGAATCCAATTGACTTCATGTCTTTTGCATTAATTCCTCTAAAACCTCTCCTTTCAAAATAAAATTTCTTAAAAAAAAAATTTTTAATTTCTTAAAAATAAAAACAAATTAAGATTTTAAAAAAATTGTTAACTATTGCCCCCACAAAAAAAAAATTTTTTTTTATTTTAATACTTGCGCCATATTGTTATTTACAATCGGTTTTTGTAAAAAGTTGGAGCCACTTTTAGTTTTTAAAATATCGAATTTGTTTTAGCAAGGCCTCGCCTTTTTTCTATGAAAAACGTCGCAGCAAGTAGATCTACTCTCTCACTCTTATCGGATCCTAATGGAATTTATGTTTTCTCATTGTTTACTAGTCCTTTAACAATTGTTAATGATTAAAAGTTAAGTTTTAAGTTTTTTGACAATTTCTGAATGACAAAAAGTAAAAAGTCATTTTTTAATCAATTAAAAACTTACAACTATTTATTTAACCGTCTATTTAATAAACAATAATTTTAAATTTATTTTATTTATAATTTTTTTTTATTATATGTAATTTATTAAACATTTTGAAATATTTTTTTTTAAGTTTTTAAAAAAATTTATTTAATAAAAAAAAAAATTATAAAATTTAATTAATTTTTTTTTTTAAATTTAAAAATTAATATTTAAAAATGTTTAATAAATTACATAATATAAAAAAATAATAAATAAAATAAATTTAAAATTATTATTTATTAAATAGACGGTTAAATAAATAGTTGTAAGTTTTTAATTGATTAAAAAATTACTTTTTACTTTTTGTCATTCAGAAATTATCAAAAAACTTAAAACTTAACTTTTAATCATTAACAATTGTTAAAGGACTAGTAAACAATGAGAAAACATAAATTCCATTAGGATCCGATAAGAGTGAGAGAGTAGATCTACATGCTGCGACGTTTTTTCATAGAAAAAAGCCGAGGCCTTGCTAAAACAAATTCGATATTTTAAAAACTAAAAGTGGCTCCAACTTTTTACAAAAACCGATTGTAACTAACAATATTTTTTTTTTGTGGGGGCAATAGTTAAAAATTGTTTTTAAATCTTAATTTGTTTTTATTTTTAAGAAATTAAAAATTTTTTTTTTTAAGAAATTTTATTTTGAAAGGAGAGGTTTTAGAGGAATTAATGCAAAAGACATGAAGTCAATTGGATTCATATAACCGGAGATACAGATTTTCAATGAGAGGGTACTTTTTCAAAGGGCATAGGGGAACAAGCCTGGGAAAACTGCCCCAGGCGATATTGCAAAATTTTAGATGAGGATTGGTAGATAGGAACCTAATCGATAAGAATTCCAATTTTCAAATATTTTGATCCGCTGGTTTACGAGTAATCTTCCGCAACTAAAGAACATATCACTTGATGTATCTTCCCTTCGGTGGTTCTTGAGAAAACTTTTTTGATGCCAATAATTTTTGTGTTAACCTTCAAGAATGTCAGCCAATCTTTGGATTTTTACCATTCTTATAAGCTACCAAAAATCGCGATTCAAATTTTCAAAAAATTGGTTCAAGACTTTCCAAGTCTGACAACACCGCCAGTTTTTTACAGTTCGTGTGTCCTATAACCATCTACTTCATATAAAATATTCATAATTTTTCGAGTGCACTATGGGCAAAAAATTCGAAAGTGAGGCATTTTTAAATTTTTTTGTTCTTCAGTATTACATAAATGACCTTCTGTGGTTATTTACAATACTTAAAGGAACCTAAAATCCATTTTCAAAGAATTTTATTTGGCGTTTTTCGCTATTTTTTCCCTTAAGAAATTCGAAAGTTTGAAATAGGGTCACACGTTTACAAAAAGGGACGAAAAACTTTGTAATTTTCACACCTCGATTTCTTTGGTTATTGTAAGCCAACCAAAAAAGTTTAAATATGGATACAAAGAGTGAAGGATTGTTAAATAAATTATAAACACTGAATGTTTATTATATGTGCTTTTTGTCCATTTGTTTGATGAGTTGTCGCTTAGTTTTTAGATGACAAATAAGAAATGTATTTTTGCTTTCTGTGGAGTGTAAGATGTGAGTATAGGAGAGTATAGGCAAGGTAAAAATAGGAAGTTATAAACAAAACAATTGCTAATCGAACCCTATCAATACTTTTTGCACGTTTTTGCACGTTATACGTAAAACCTCCATGTTGTAGTTGCATTCGAGTTCTGTCACTACACATTGCTTAATGTTTGTATCGGCAACAACCGGCAACAAACCGCTGTGATGGAATTTGTTTTGCAAACTATGAACGGAATCGAATTAAGCGATAGTCAGCACACAATAGTCAAAAAAAAATTAAGCAGATTGTTACCTTTTTTAGTCGTAATTTGCCAAAATGTCATAGAATAATAGACCGATTCAAGGAAGAACATTTCCTGCGGCTTTCGTCGAACATGAAAATTTCATTTTTGGAAAAGGGCTTGCCAAGCGACAAACCTGGTCGCAAATGCCTAACTTCTAATGAGGCAGGACCACGATTAAAGCGTAAGGTGGCATCTCAATTGGCGAAAGAAAAAGAAAATTCGATGCCATTAATTTGGCATGGTGCTTCTTTTTGGCAAAAAATATCAAACAAGAAGATACTTCAGTTTTGTTGCGAAAGGCGTTAAATATGAAATATTTATTAACAAATTCATTTTTTTTATATCCTTGCCTTTAAAAGTAAATATGCGGCGTTGGCGGTTGATGGAGACTTGGTCCAATTCAAAATTTAACAAAAACAGAAATTGTATTACAGTTACCAACACAAACAACATTTTCTTTAAATCCTTGCCTTCAAATGTATATCTGCGGCGTGGGCGTAGGATGAATATGTGGTCCGATTCAAAAAGCAACAAAAACCGAAATTACATCTTAGCCTTAAAAGTATATAACAAAAATTTTAGATTTGTATCTTTAAAACTGGAGTTAATGCCTCAAGGACTGAATATTTGCCCATAGTGGAGTGGTGCAACAGTGTTAAACAAACAAAAAACTGAAGAATTTATTTCTAGAAGGGTAGGAATGGAGTCAATAAAATATATTTGGCTTGTAAATAGTTAGTTCTAAGACCAGAATTATTATCAAAGAGTAAAGATTTTAATATTATGGGTGGAAAGTGGTCCGAATTATAAAATGTTTGGCATGTAAATGTTTGCTTGTAATTGATTTAATAGGGACCCAGTCCCAGTCTAGTCCCCACAGCTTCGAATTTCATATCCTCCCTGGACAGAGATTTCATAAGAAATCCTTTGAGCATGGATGACCAACAAATACTTTATTTATGTGATTCTAAAGAAATCGCGGTCCAAAGAGGATTATTTAATTTGCGATCCTTTCGGTACCATCGTTATTCTAAAAAGCAAGATAGTAATTTTAACAAATAACAACGGTGCCGAAATCTCGAATTTCAGAGAGAGAGAGGCACGGGAGACACACGTACATACATACATATATATTTACATACAGTCCTTTGCGCGAAGGGAGACCGAATGTAAGCAGGGCAGATCGTGTCAGTTTTAAGAAGGTGAAGAGAGAAACGTCGCGACGCGTAGGTCAAGCGAGCGAGAGAGAGGAGCAGAATATGAAAGGGTTGAAAATCGGGTTTCAGATCGGGTGAGCCGCGTACATGCATAGATATTTACATGCATACATAAAACAAACAAATACAACATATTTTTCTTACCTTAGAAGGTTTTAAAACAAAATTACAGATTCGACAAACAAATTATTTGGCTGATGCAACTGCAGGTATTTTCACTCTGAAAAATAAATAAAATGCGAGTAATAAGATAAAGTTATTATAGAACTGTACACCCACAAATTTATGTACAAATGTTTGTATGTACGTAGCTCTTAGCTAAAAAACAATTCACCTAAATTGGTATACGCTTGGTAAAGAGATTTGAAATGTATCCTTTAATTACATACATACAATTGTACGCCCGCTATACAAAAAATTATATACATATTTACATACCTTTGAATATTCGGAAAAAGGCTTCACCTCTTATCCGCTTGAAAATCACGTCCATCACTCACGAATTTTTTTCACAACTGACGCTCGGGGGATCAGAGAAGTCGGTAGCCGGGTAGTAGTCGGGCCGAGTAGGCCCTTCGTCCCACTTCGTTTTTCTTGTCGTTAACATTCGGCAGCCGAAGGAAGTCAATGGCTACTTTCCTATATTCTAGGGTCATTTCATTCATATATTCAAAGGTGATTTTGTCCTTAAATACGTACAAAAATGTTTTGGCTGCGACGGCAAAACAAACATATGAGATTTTCATTTTTCTATTTTTAAGAAAAATTCTTTCTTGCATTTTTTCCATCAAGAAAGGTTTTCTGTATTCAAAGGACAATTTTCTAATAACAAGAAATTTTTTTTCTATTTTCAAAGGTAGGCCGATTCAATGGCGAGATTTCCAAAATTTAGAAATTAATTTTTATGAGTGTAGAGTAAAAGGAAGCGTTTCCGACCCCATAAAGTATATATATTCTTGATCAGGGACACTAGCCGAGTCGATCTAGCCATGTCCGTCTGTCCGTCTGTCCGTCTGTCCGTCTGTATGAACGCTGAGATCTCAGAAACTACAAAAGCTAGAAGGTTGAGATTTCCCACACATATTATTTGGCTTCCTACGCAGCGCAAGTTTATTTTAGCCGAGCGCCACACCCCCTCTAACGCCCACAATCGCCCACTAACGATTTTAAAATGGGTCCTGCGCCCACATCCTTAAAGATTTCCGAGAAGTATATATGCAATGTTGTTGTGTATATTGTAGAATCGAAATGTAGTATCGAAATGTAGAAGACATTTTTCAAATCGGACCATTCATTAAAAAGTTATACGCAATCAAAATTTATATATCTATCTTTCTCGCACTATCCAGTACAGCGTTCGCACTCCCTTTAGCTGAGTGACGGGTATTATATAGTCGGGACACCAACCCGACTATAGCGTTCTCTCTTGTTTAATACTAAAATAGTTAAACTTATTAGAACAATTTTTTAAAAAATTTTACGCGCCACGTGCTAAGTTTTCAAAAAGGGGGTGCTGACACGATAAGTGGAGTAGGTGAAGAGTAATGACATAACTTTCGAAGGACAACCTTGACAATAGGGGATCGTATTGCGCGGCCCGCGACGATCCATTTGGCACACGAATGTGTGAAGGGGAGGGAATGTGGCCGAAACATTGCCCGATCGTGTTACGATAAAGCGACAGCAAAGCTTGTGTAGACTAATTACCGACGGACTTTATGGACGCTTACTATTTTTCAGGCATCTTAATATTTATTCTCGTTATGATGGAGAGGAGAAAGTCTTACCAAGAACCCACCCCATCCGGCGAGCTTATGCCGGCAAAATTGGTGCCTGAACATCGGATGACTTTCTCTCGGCCCAAGTCCTTCTCGGGACTGGGGCACTAATATGCCCACGTAACACATTCTGTCTTAATATAAAAACAATCGGTCTTGAGTCATTCCTATGACCAAGAGTTCTTAATTTTAGAATATTTCTCTTAATTTTAAACTGTTTTTTCTCAGTGTACCACATATTCCTCGTTCCGTTCCTCGTAGAGTAAAGGGTATATGGTATTTGTGCAAAAGTATATGACAGCCATGTCCGTCTGTCCGTCTGTCTGTCTGTCCGTATGAACGCTGAAATCTCGGAAACTACAAAAGATAAAAGGTTGAGATTTCCCACAACGCCCACAATCGCCCACTAACGATTTTAAAATGTGTATATTTTGTTGTGTATATTTATACGAATCGGACCATTCCACTATGGGGAAAAGTTTTTTTGGCATAAACTCTAGTTTTAAAGATAGGGCCTTGAAAATTATAATATATACTCCCTTTGCACAAATAGAATGTCGGTTTTTTCCCCTTTTTGAAAAAACCTTTCGGTTGTAAAAACACCCATTTCTTTGGAATTCAACGCCAAAGTTGAAAATCCCAAAATTTTCAATATTTCTCAGATGAAAAAAGGAACTGGGAACTAAATCTTAAATGGAACTAATTTTAAATATTCCTTGAATCTATTGTTCATTGTATGCTTTAATTTCGGTTTAAAGCGTTTTCATGAGGACATTTTATTGGATTTATTAAATGAATAAAACCGCTTTTTATACTCTTATAGAGGGTATTATAATTTCAGTCAGATGTTTGCAACGCAGCGAAGGAGACTTTTCCGACCACATAAAGTATATATATTCTTGATCAGCACCAATAGCCGAGTCTATCTAGCCATGTCCGTCTGTCCGTCTGTCCGTTTCTATGCGAACTAGTCTCTCAGTTTTAAAGCCATCGCGATGAAACTTTCCCGAAAGTCTTCTTTCTATTGCAGGTAGTAAATATGTCGGAGCGAGCCGGATCGGACCACTATATCTTAAACAAAACAAAATATAACAAACAAATATAAGAAAATTCATTGTAACTTTGTAGGAAGTAGGCGTTTTGATTCTTGACTACTTATGTATAAACAAAATTAAAATAGAAACGCTGAATCTGGAATCCCTGGAACTGCACCGAGTGAGCATTACTTTAAATACAAGGGTATATAAGCTTCGGCTGGCCGAAGGTAGCTTCCTTTCTTGTTACAGTTGATTTTACCAAGATTTTTTTTGGCTGTATAAGAAGCGTATCTCGAGATAGAGGTATACATTCACACCAGTCTCCGAGCATGCAGTACTGTGCAAAATAAGTTTAATAAAACACAAGAGAGAGCGCTATAGTCGGGTGCCCCGACTATCAGATACCCGTTACTCAGCTAAAGGGAGTGCGAAGGAGATGGAGAAAAACTTTGATCCGCCGTAACTTTTAAACGAATGTTCCGATTTAAAAAATTTCTTCTACATTTCGATAGGTATTGATAAACACAATAAAACTGCATTTTTACTTTTCCAAAATATTGAAATTTTTAAAATCGTATATAAGCGATTGTGGGCGTTAGTGGGGGCGTGGCACCCTTTTGAAACAAACTTGCGCTGCGTAGGAACTCCTAGAATCTGCATGCAAAATGTCAATCTTCTAGCTTTTATAGTTTCCGAGATCTCAGCGTTCATACAGACAGACAGACGGACAGACAGACGGACAGACAAACAGACGGACAGACGGACAGACGGACATGGCTAGATCGACTCGGCTAGTGATCCCGATCAAGAATATATATAGTTTATAGGGTCGGAAACGCTTCCTTCTACCTGTTACATACTTTTGCACGAATCTAATATACCCTTTTACTCTACGAGTAACGGGTATAAAAAGAATTGGACAGAGGGAACAACAATTTTTCTTTGGGTAAATTAAGTTCCCCATGAGATGTACAACCTTGGATAGTTGAGTTTATGTTATAGCATGAAGAAGACTTCCAAAACCGCGATAGGAAATTTCAAGTATCTACACACAAACAAAAAACTATTTAAAATCAACATAGAACAAGAAAGGAAGTTAAGTTCGGCCAGCCGAAGCTTCCTTTCTTGTTTTATTTTATTATCTGCTCCTAAATGCTGTCAAATCTTAAATAAGTCAAGGCATCCTATAGAATGCGAGTAAACATGTATGTTTCTCTATGTATGTTCAGTAAACGTATTTAATTTGTTAGTTCTAGAGGTTGCCATGACTAATTCAAAATTTGACAAAATTAAGGAGTAGATAATAGAATCAAAAAAGCGGTTTTATTCGTTTAATAAATCCAATACCCAATAGGGACGATTTTTGTAAAACACTTACACACCAATGCCAGTTCCTAAAAGGTCGTCAACGGATCTTAATTAAGGATCGCCAAGGTGATTGGTGTCCGGCATTTGTCACTACACAAGCTAGCTGCGTTTACTGTGAGTCCTTGCTAGATTAAACTGAGCTCAACGGAAGGATTTCGTAAAAAATACATCTCTCTCTTTCAACTGCTTACGGAAATCTCACACTGTAACTGAATGTTCATTCAATTCGAGGTGTAAAGTATGCCAAACACCGCATCACACTCTCCCGCATGCATTCTCAACAAATCAAGGGCATTTAGCATCCATCGGGGCCGTTCAACAGTTTCACATCAGAGACAAGCAGCAGCCGTGCAGCCAGGATCACGATAGATTTCTCTTCTAGCACGCACCGCAAAGAGAAGTCTCATACCCACAGCGGTAGTCCATATCAAGGATGGAAACGGCCAGTTTTAGATAGTCAGAGCGTTATTAGATCAGGTTCGGAACTTAACTTGATCGCGGAGGAGACTGCAAAGCGTCTGCAGTTATCGAAATGCCACGTCAGGCCAGTGATCAGTGGTATTTCTGACACCTCAAGACAAATCAATTACAACGTGCATTCAACTCTTAAATCGCGAGTTTTGGATTTTCAATGGACATCAAATTTCGCGGTGATCGCATCTATTTGTGCTCAACAACCTAGCGAGGGTGGTGACATTACCGAGTGGAATATGCCATCGTTCAAGATCGACCATCTGTAGATGAAATCGTATAGCACTTTTGGAAAGTGGAAAAGTATCAAACGACCCGACAAACTTTTACCGATGAAGAATAGCTCTGTGAACAGCATTACAAGAACACAGTTGCTGTTGGATCCGACAATCGCATTACAGTTCGTCTTCCATTCAAGGAATCACCACAAACGTTTTTTCCCACTAAATAAAATTCAGTCCTTAAAGGAATCATATGTTCGATTCACGCGCGAATACATCACAACAGGTCATATGTCACTCATAAACGACTCAGACAAGAGAGCGCCCCAGGGCCGTTCTTTTACAAACCGAACAGATTTGGCCAAAAAAAAAATTTCACATTTTTGATTTGCCTGAAACTTTTTTTACACGTACTTTTCGGAAAATAAGTAAACACGTGTATCAGGATTTGACCGAAAAAAAATTATTTTCCTAGTTAGAATTTTTTTAAGTGTGCCAAAAATTGTCAAATTTGAAAAAGTACCCTCTCATTGAAAATCTGTATCTCCGGTTATATGAATCCAATTGACTTCATGTCTTTTGCATTAATTCCTCTAAAACGTCTCCTTTCAAAATAAAATTTCTTAAAAAAAAAATTTTTAATTTCTTAAAAATAAAAACAAATTAAGATTTAAAAACAATTTTTAACTATTGCCCCCACAAAAAAAAATTTTTTTTTATTTTAATACTTGCGCCATATTGTTTAAATATTTATTTTTAAATTAAAAAAAAAAATTAATTAAATTTTATAATTTTTTATTTTTATTAAATAAATTTTTTTAAAAACTTAAAAAAAATATTTAAAAATGTTTAATAAATTACATAATATAAAAAAATAATAAATAAAATAAATTTAAAATTATTGTTTATTAAATAGACGGTTAAATAAATAGTTGTAAGTTTTTAATTGATTAAAAAACAAGAAAGGAAGCTAGCTTCGGCCAGCCGAAGCTTATATACCCTTGCAGATCATTCCTATTAATTAACAAATCGCAAAAATGTTAATTTTCTAATATTTCTCATTAATTTTCCGATCGTTCCTATGGCAGCTATATGATATAGTCGTCCGATTTTGATCAAATTAAAATTGAAATTCGGAAATATTTAAAAAGAGTCATATCCTAGAGTAGAAGATAATACAATAAAAATCAAAGAAGCTAGAATTTATTTCCTATTACTTTTCCATTAATTTTCCGATCGTTCCTATGGCAGCTATATGATATAGTAGTCCGATTTTTTAAATAATTAATTCGAAATTCAGAAATATTTAAAAAATAACATCCCCAAAAGTAGAAGGTAATATTTCAAAAAACACCGAAGCTAGAATTTTTTAAAGTTTTTTTCTTCCGATCCTTCCTATGGGAGCTATAAGATATAGTTGTCCGATCCGGTCGGCTCCGACATATATACTACCTGCAATAGAAAGAAGACTTTTGCGAAAGTTTCGTCCCGATAGCTCAAAAACTGAGAGACTAGTTTGCGTAGAAACAGACAGACGGACAGACGGACAGACGGACAGACAGACAGACGGACAGACGGACAGACGGACATGGCTAGATCGACTCGTCTTGTGATGCTGATCAAGAATATATATACTTTATGGGGTCGGAAACGTCTCCTTCACTGCGTTGCAAACTTCTGACTGAAATCATAATACCCTCTGCAAGGGTATAATGACTTTTTACTTTTTGTCATTCAGAAATTGTCAAAAAACTTAAAACTTAACTTTTAATCATTAACAATTGTTAAAGGACTAGTAAACAATGAGAAAACATAAATTCCATTAGGATCCGATAAGAGTGAGAGAGTAGATCTACTTGCTGCGACGTTTTTCATAGAAAAAAGGCGAGGCCTTGCTAAAACAAATTCGATATTTTAAAAACTAAAAGTTGCTCCAACTTTTTACAAAAACCGATTGTAACTAACAATATGGCGCAAGTATTAAAATAAAAAAAAAATTATTTTTTTTGTGGGGGCAATAGTTAAAAATTTTTTTAAAATCTTAATTTGTTTTTATTTTTAAGAAATTAAAAATTTTTTTTTTAAGAAATTTTATTTTGAAAGGAGAGGTTTTAGAGGAATTAATGCAAAAGACATGAAGTCAATTGGATTCATATAACCGGAGGTACAGATTTTCAATGAGAGGGTACTTTTTCAAATTTGACAATTTTTGGCAAACTTAAAAAAATTCGAACTAAAAAAATAATTTTTTTTTGGTCAAATCCTGATACCCGTGTTTACTTATTTTCCGAATAGTACGTGTAAAAAAAGTTTCAGGCAAATCAAAAATGTGAGCCAATAAAAGGTGTTCGGTTTTAAAAAAGAACCGCCCATGTATGTTCTGCTGGCGCATGTATGTATGTACATATGTATGTCCTGCTGTCGCAATTTAAGTGTGACCGCGCAAGGGGAAAATGAAAATACCACAGCCAAAAAAAATTGATTATATCGCAAATCTTAAGTAAACGTTAAATTTTAAAATATCGGTAGACCTTACAGAAATCCCATTAAGCTGAATTTTACAGTCGAAATTTTCCTTAAAATTGCTTCTGTTTTTTAAAATGCAAAAGCCCGATCAGCAAACTATTTATTAGTTTTCAAATGTTGAGTTATCGACAAACTTTGGATCTGTAAAAAACAAAAACAAACAATGATTTGCTCTGCTATGTACACACACACGCACAAAATAAATATATCCAAAAAATGCGTATTTTACACACACAGCCATTAGATACATATATGCGTGTGTACGCTTGTGTGTGTGCATTGCAGCTGACTAAGGAGTTGAGAGTCGATCAAATTCAAATTCAAGACAATACTGATATTCTTTTGCTAAAAGAATATTTCATTTACATTTCCAAAACATACTTACATAAGACATTTTGTAACCGATTTTTGTGAACTAAAATTCAATTCGCATTGATAATATTAAAAGAACATTAAATATTCAAACAAATTAAATATTCAAACACGTGCTTCATATTGTTTAAACAAATTCAAATGTTTAAACAATTTGATTCACGGCTTCCCCTCCCACCTGCCTTTCTTATTATTAATGTAATTCTAATCAAGGTGAAAAATTAATGTGAAAACAAAAATACTGAAACAAAATATCAATGGTAAAATGCAGTAATTTGGAATTGCCTTTCTTGATGTCTTTTCTTAAATTAGTCAAATACACAAAGCAAAACATATTTGTTTCCCTTATAATAGTTGTCTACTGTGGATACCTTCCAAAAACGCCCCATGTGCATAAAATTAGCTTTGCTACATTCTTAGGTAACTAATTAATTATCAAAAATTAACATCTTTACAAAGAGTAAACATAACTCGGTTTAAATAGTTTAAAAATGGCATCTTTAAAAAACAAAAAATATAAATAGAAAATTTTTCTGGTTTGCTGACGGACTGGGCCAAATATAGTTCTGCTAAGGCGGAATTTGTCCAGCACAATTCTGACTGTTATCAAAATTACCTGTCTCGTTGTAAGCGTGATTTCAAAAGTAACCCTAAACTTTTTTATTCTTTCGTCAATTCTAAGCGGAAATCTAATTGTTACCCTCATTCACTTTATCTTAATAATAATATAGCATCTAATGACGATGATATTTCCAACCTATTTGCTGATTTTTTTCAATCGACTTATACGGAATGCAATGGTGTTATTGATAATGATTATCCATACCCACTACCTCATCTGAACTCTATCTTCAAACCAGTGATTAATGTATCTGATGTTCTTCAGAGTTCTAAAGCTTTTGATTCTGTGAACCATAAACTTCATATTTTTAAATTGTCCCGTTTAGGGTTTCCTCCAAACCTACTTGACTGGATACTTTCCTACCTTTCTAATAGAACTCAAATGGTCTGTTTTAACAATAGAGTTTCCAAAATAATTAATGTTACTTCTGGAGTGCCACAGGGTAGCCACCTAGGTCCTTTACTCTTTGGCTTAATGATTAATGATCTACCTAATGTTATAAAATCGTCTACCGTATTAATGTATGCGGATGATGTCAAGCTTTGTTTGTCCATGTGTTTACCTAGCTCATTTAATGACCTTCAATTAGATCTTGACTGTTTGTATACGTGGTGCATGATTAACATGTTAAATTTAAACTATTCCAAATGTAACTTTATGACCTTTTATCGTTGTAATCCATCTCTGTTTTCTTATTCTATTGGAAATAACGCCCTTGAACGAATTTTATCAGTTCAGGATCTTGGCGTTTTATTTGATCATAAACTTAGTTTTAAAGACCATATATCTACTATATCTAATAAAGCCAGAAGTCTTCTTGCATTTATGAAACGTTGGTCAAGGGAGTTCGATGATCCTTACACAACAAAGCTTTTGTATGTTTCTCTTGTTCGTCCGTCTATGGAATATTGCTCTTGTATATGGTCTCCTCAAATTAGCTGTTACCAAAATATGTTGGAGTCTGTCCAAAAACAATTCCTTTTATTTGCTCTGAGGGGATTACACTGGGACACAGGTAGTCGACTGCCCTCTTATCTTGCGAGGTTGCGCCTGCTCGACTTACCAACCCTCTACCATCGTAGAAAGTGTTCTTACATAAACTTATTAATGGTGATGTCGACTCCCCTTTCCTTCTTAGTTCACTTAACTGGAATGTACCCTGTAGAACAGTTCGCCGTTTTCGTCCGTTGTCCCTGCCAATATGTAGATCTAATTATGCCCTGCATGATCCTTTTCGTGTTCTGTGTGACGACTATAATTCACTGTGCCACGTCTTACTGTTTGATACCCCCAATGCTACTAATTCTAATAAACTTATGTATTTTATGTCATCAAATAATTTATAAATTCTTTGTAAGCATGTATTTTAAACTGTCTGTTGTTAGATCGTATTTTCTCCATGTAACAAGCTCCGCGCGTAACAAGCTTTGCTTGGTGTCGTAAGGGCCACTTGTTTGTACTGACCATAGTGCATCAAAAAAAAAAAAAAAAAAAAAAAAAAAATAGAAATATACGTAGAAAATGTAGAACGAGCTAGCAAGGCCAATATCAACAGGATTTGTTTTAAGGGACCGATGAAATAAAATTAAGCCTAAAATTATCCTATCTCTGGCATTCATTTTTTTTTAAATAAGAATCGGAGACATTAATTATACCCGTTACTCGTAGAGTAAAAGGGTATATTGTATTCGTGCAAAAGTATATAACAGCTAGAAGGAAGCGTTTCCGACCCCATAAAGTATATATATTCTTGATCAGGATCACTAGCCGAGTCGAGCTAGCCATGTCCGTCTGTCCGTCTGTCCGTCTGTCTGTCCGTCTGTCTGTCTGTCTGTCTGTCTGTCTGTCTGTCTGTCTGTCTGTCCGTATGAACGCTGAGATCTTGGAAACTATAAAAGCTAGAAGATTGGCATTTTGCATGCAGATTCTAGGACCTCCTACGCAGCGCAAGTTTGTTTCAAAAATGTGCCACGCCCCCTCTTACGCCCACAAGCCCCCTCTTATGCCCACAAGCCCCCTCTAACGCCCACAGTTTTGAAACTATTATGAAAATAGTAACTGATATGTATTCGCTTCGTCAATACCTATCGATCTGCCAAGTATAAAATTGCCACGACCACTCTAACGCCCACAAACCCAATAAACGCTTAAACCTGGCCAGCGCCTACATTTCCGCCTTTCATGACCAGTAGTACCAATATCTGGCGGTAGATGGCGCAATACAATATACACTAGGCCATCTAGGAAATGGCATTGGAAAAAATCTGCCCTTTTTCTGTGGTAACTCTAATTCACAATATGTTAATGCAAATTTTAAATTATTTGAAATGGGGCGCGCATTTTGTCTCTTTTTGCTCGTATACGTTTTTTACAAGTGCATTCACCTGCGCTAGAGAGAGACGGAAGATGTGCTAGGCAGAATTGAAAGTTCTAGAAAGCCTCTTCTACAAAGAGATCCCTAAGTAAAAATCGAGCGGCGAATAACATATAAGAAGGCATATTTGTATTAAGTTGTTTATCTGAGTAACGGGTATCTAATAGTCCAGGCACTCGACTATAGCGTTCTCTCTTGTTTTTTTTTAACTGTCGAAGGATAAACATCCCATCACATTTTTAAGCGGTTGTAACCTTTCAAGGCGAACTTAAATTAAAAATATTCCCTCAATTTTTTTAAATCTTAATCAAAATTATTATATTGGTTGTTGGAGAGCTATGTAAAACTTTTAGCAATTTTTTTTAAGAATACAAGTTTTTTTCCAGAGTTAAACGCTAATCGATTTGGAATTGAATTACAAACTTAACGCGGGGTGATAATCCATATTTTGGCAGTTTTTTGGTTCGATTTCGATAAAGTATTGCTTTGAAATTCATATTTTTGCACTCTTAAGGGCCGGTTTCTCGAGTCCCTGTCAAAGTCCCTGATAGCTATCTGTTCGAAAAACTTAAATACCAGATAAACTGTTCGTAAAAGCAAATCCGCTTTCTCGACTGCTTTAATTTATCTGAACGAGAAACAATTACAGAGTGCTGTTAACTCACATAATTGTGCTGTGAAGCGCAAAAAATGGCGTGCTTCGATTATTTCATCAGCTGTTTGGGTATAATTCAAAGGAAAAGACAGCTTTGATTTCGTTTCTTCTTCATAGTTGGCTTTGGGAAATAAGCTGTCATTCTATCGACCCGAAAACGCTTAACAGGGACTCCGAGTCCCTGTCAAAGTTAGCTCTCACATTGGTGCTCGAGAAAGCCAAAATGCCTTAGCAGGGACTTTATCTGTTCGAGAAATGTTAGCCGGCACTCGAGAAACCGGCCCTAATTCCTACAAAAAAATGCATAAATTTATCTGGGTAAGAGCGAGACAGCAATAGTCAAAACTCTCCGAAATTGAAAAAGAGTTTAATATTTTTAACATGTAAATTTAATCAAATTCGTATCCTATCTATTTTTTTCTTTGAGAAAATTTTTTTCAAATAATGTTTCTAGGCTTTAATGGCAATGGATTGGAAATTTAATTACATGCTCAACGCAACGAAAAAGGAATCTGTTTGTTTCTGTTTTGTCCATCTGTTAACTTATCAAACAATCCATAATAATTTTAAAAAGATTTAAAAAAACACATGTTTTTTTAAGTAGTTTTCAAAGGACAAAATATTTTTGTTTTTACGGATATCAAGGGAAAAAGTTCTAATAAAATCTTTTCTCGGTTTATAGAATAAAAAATAGGAATTTTTTAAATTTAAAATAAGTACCAAAATATAGCAATGCTTAATTTTCAATTTTAATTTCCGCAGGCGAAGCTGCGGGCTACAGACCCTGCTAGTCTATATATATACAGCTATCAGTAAGAAATCTGGGAATCAACGCACAGCCAAAACCACTGGTTAACAATATTAATATGCATTTCTATTACATTCTTATAACTTTAAACTGATTTGCTAAGATTTATTGGGGCTCCCCAAGTGGTCCCAATCGCTTCCAATTGGAAAAAGGAAAATTTTCCTTTCAAAAATTCTGGACTCTAAACCGTTTAACCAATCGAATCCGTGTTTTCACCTAAAAATAGTGTAAGACATTATACATGTTTCAAAAATTTGACCGCTAAGATTTTTATACCCGTTACTCGTAGAGTAAAAGGGTATATTAGATTCGTGCAAAAGTATGTAACAGGTAGAAGGAAGCGTTTCCGACCCCATAAAGTATATATATTCTTGATCAGGGGCACTAGCCGAGTCGATCTAGCCATGTCCGTCTGTCCGTCTGTCTGTCCGTCTGTCTGTCTGTCTGTCTGTCTGTCTGTCTGTATGAACGCTGAGATCTCAGAAACTATAAAAGCTAGAGGATTGGCATTTTGCATGCAGATTTTAGGAGTTCCTACGCAGCGCAAGTTTGTTTCAAAATGGTGCCACGCCCCCTCTAACGCCCACAATCGCTTATTTACGATTTTAAAAATTTTAATATTTTGGAAAAGTAAAAATGCAGTTTTATTGTGTTTATCAATACCTATCGAAATGTAGAAGAAATTTTTCAAATCGGACCATTCGTTAAAAAGTTATGCGTGATCAACGTTTTCTATCTCTATCTCCATCTCCCTCGCACTCCCTTTACCTGAGTAACGGGTATCTGATAGTCGGGGCACCCGACTATAACGTTCTCTCTTGTTTTTCTTTTATGGTTAAAGAAACCTTTTTTTTTTAAAAAAGGTTTATATTTATTCAACAATAACAGGTATACTACTACCTATGTGGCAGCTTGAGCAGGTTGTAAATTACAGGGAGTAACAAAATGTGGGTATAGTTGTTTATACATTAAGTCTATATTATTTATATTTTAAATTTTAAGCTTTAAACGGTTAAATGGATCTTAAAGGAAGGTCATGTGGGTGGTATCTTTTCAATCTTCTTCTTGTAGGTCTCCATATTAGTCTCCTCGCTAGGGAGTTAGGATGAGAGCCAAGGCAATTATAGTGATTTTCTGCGTGCATACGTATGACATCGCCTATCTTTGGAATTTTGAGATCTCTTTCTATATCTCTAGTTCTCATGAACCAGGGGGCATTACAAATCGATCTAACAATCTTACTTTGCGCTACTCTTATTTTGTTCAGATTTGACTTTGACGCTATGCCGTAGATTTGTAATGCATATTTCCAGATTGGGCTGAGGATAGATTTATAGATTCTCACTTTATTGGACAGTGAGAGCTTATTTCTTGGTGATAAAAGCCAGGACATACTTGCTGCCTTTGAAAGCACAGCCTGCTTGATCATGGTTGTTTGTCTCTGAAAAGTGAGTCCTCTATCCAAAATCACACCAAGGTACTTGTAATGGGCCTCGTGACGAAGTACAGAACCAAGCATGGAGATTCCTGGGCAGTCTTTTGGCGTTGTGGAGAATGTGACACAAGCACATTTGCTGCAGTTGATGCCTATGTTCCATTCTGTTGTCCACTTTTCAAAACGGGTCACATACTCTTGCAGGCCCAAGGTTGCGATTTCCATGCTTGGACTTCTGACCATAATAGCAGTGCCGTCGGCGTAAGTTGCGATCAGCATATTATCATCGTCGACTTCGGTACAGACCCAGGAATCTGGCATATCTGATGTGTATAAAGAGTATAGTGTTGGACCTAGTACACTGCCTTGGGGTACACCAGCTGAGATAGGGCGTTATGACGACTTTTCTCCATCGACAACCACACTGAATTTTCTTTCAGCTAAGAAGCTCTGAATGAGGAGAAAAAGCTGAGGCGTAAGGAGGCTCTTTAGCTTGCTTAGAAGACCGTCGTGCCATACTCTATCAAAGGCTTGTTGAATGTCCATGAACACTGCAACTGAGTACATTTTGTTTTCCATGGCTTCCAGAGCGAAATTGACCACGCGATGTAGCTGTTCAGGTGTGCCATGACTTTTTCGAAATCCAAACTGCCACTTTGGAATAGCTCTGCTTACTCTTTCTTGTCCAAGGATCCGATTCAGTATAACTCTTTCCATCATTTTGCCCAGTGCAGGTAAGAGGCTAATTGGTCTGTATGCATCTACTTCAGTGGGTTGCTTTCCAGGCTTGGGTATCATCGTGATGATAGCATTCTTCCATGCACTTGGGAAATGACTCATCCTTAGGACGCTGTTAAACAACAGGACTATAAATAGTAGTGCCTTGATGGGAAGAATTTTCAGTGCTTTGTTGTCTAGAAGGTCCTCTCCTGGTGCTTTTTTGTTTTTGAGCTTTCCGATCTGTGCCTTGACTTCTTCCAGGGTTACAGGCTTACAGGGAAGAGCCATTTGAAAAGGTCTGTCCAGTTGCATTTCCACTAGCATTCGATTTTCCATCGGAGTAAGATCTAGCGGCTTAAATCTGTTCTCTAGATTATCAGCAAAGATATCCGCCTTCTGCTGACTTGACCCACACCAACCACCAGTGGGATTTCTGAGAGGAGCCTTTGGGGTGACCTGTCTCTTGAATCGGCTTGTGAGTTTCCACAAGGAGTAGTTGGTCGATGCATCTGGGCTCGCATTCTCCAACATCTGATCTATGTGGTCTTGCTTGTTCATGGACAAGACTTTGCTTAGCCGATTTGACAATCTTTTATAAACCTTGTAGACGCGAATATCTCCTGTTCTTGTGTATTCTCGGCGGACTCTTCTTTTAAGCTGTATGAGAACTAGAGCATTTTGTGGGAGCAGATTGCTTCTACTTTGGTTCGGAAGGTGCCTTTGGTTCGGGCTAGCAGCTGTCGCAGCTGTGTATATATTTTCCATGAAAGCTGCTACCGCAGCTTCAAGATCATCTGGATGGTTGATGACAGCGTTGAGGTTAATGCTTCTGTCCAGGGATTCCTTAAACTTTTTAACAGAGGAGCCGGGCGGTAGAAGAGATTTTCTTTTGGCCTTGCATTGCGGTATTTAGCTTAGCGTTGCGACAATTGCCAGATGGTCCGAGGATAGCTCGTATTTGGTTTCGATCGAAAGTTTGTTGAGTGGTACCCCATTTACGATGAAGAAGTCAAGAGCTGTTGGTGTGAGCCTGGTATTTGAGGAATAAAAGGTAGGTTCCCCAGTAGCTAGAACTTGGCTTGAGCTAGAAGCTATGGCCTCTTGAAGACGCTTTCCCCGGCAGCAGGATCTTAAATTTCCCCACCATTGATGCTTGGCATTAAAGTCGCATTAAAATCGTTTTTTGTCCAAGGCTCGCTGGGAGGAAGATACAGAGAAGCTATTTTAACAACACCTCCATTTGTTAGAATTTCAATGCAAGCTAGCTGTAAGTCTGTTCGCGTTGTGGGCTCACTCTGCGTGTGGATAATGCTGGTCTTGATAAGGATAGCAGAGCCGCCTTTAGCGGTGTTGCTAGGGTGATTGGCAAAGTATTGATCATAACCAGGAAGGTACAAATTAAGACCTGGACGCATGTGTGTCTCGGTAATGAGCATTATGTCTATTGAGTTATCAATAAGGAAAAGACGAAGTTCTTCACTTTTCTGAACTATACCTCTTGCATTCCATAATCCGATTTTTATTGTTGAGACTGTCATTTTCTAGAAATTAGAACCTGAACTAGATCGCGAAAAGCCTTGTTTGACTCAATCGTTTCCATGACTAGTTTGAAGAGTTGATCCAGCCTAGTGTTAATATCGAATATTGCCTTCTCCAAGGTAGACAAATTTTTGTTGGGGTTGCGGTCGCCTCCAGGTATATGTGCAGAAGACTGCGTAGCTGTAGCGCTGGTGCTCGGAAGGTTATTCCTTGCCATGTCTGCATAAGAGACGCCATCTCTGGTGGCTGACATGGAGAATAGTTGACCGTGTCGGCTTTCGTTGGTCCTGCTGTTCGTTGAGTTGCTTAGCCTTATTCCAGATTTGTGTTTCCTGCTTAGTTCCATCCTGACTTTGCAGCCTTTAAAACCTGCAGGGTGATTTTCTCCGCAGTTTGCACACATACATTGATTGTTGAGGATTGACTCGCACGATTTGGAGTTGGTAGGATGATCTCCAGCACAATTCCCACACACAGGCTTTATGAAGCAACAATTTTGAGTGTGGCCAAAATTTTGACATTTATAACATTGGACGAGGTCCTTATTTCGGGTAGCCTTTTCCACTGTAACTCGGTGCCTTCCTATTTGTTTGATTTTAAGCGACTCGGCGACATTCGTAGTCATCTTGAGATTGACATAGAACAGATTTTGTCTATCGTCAACATTACCGTAAGCCGTAGTGCCGCGCGTGCCAGGCTTTCTTGGACAGTAAATATTCACTACGTTGAAACCTTTGTCCGTGAAGCAACGTTCTATTTCCTCCTTTGGAACTGTGGAATGTATGTTCCTTAGCACCAGTTTAAATGGCTTGTCCTCACGGAGTTGTTGATGCCAAAACTCGCAATTTAAAGCAGTCAGGCTACGAACCACTTTGCGGAAATACTCTGCACTGTCAGTGTATATGCGAGTAATTCCGACTTTAGATGTGCGAATCTCATAACTATTTGCTGCAATGATTTCATCAAGGGTTCGTTCCAGAGTGAGAATATCAGTGACCTTTGGAACACATATGGGTGGAGGTTTTTGGCTTGAAATTTGCGCTTGGTCAATGGGATCATCCGTCTCCTCATTTGTGTCCATCTCCTCAATTGGGTTCGATTCCTCAGTCAAAGGTGCGAAGCGGTTTTTGCGAAGTCCATTGGAGGTCGAAGCCTGATTTAAATTGACAATTTTGGCATTGTTTACATTTGCCTTAGTCTTCTTTATGTCGTCTCTTTCTTTACCGCAGCTTGGAGGGTTTCGTTTCCTGCTACGAGTAGTACTAGGTGCTTGAAACGAGCACCCAGTAGCGGGTAATATCAGGAGATTGTTAGCTCCCAAAGACAGAGACGTTCCTGCTGTAGAAACTGGGCTGGTATATGAGGAAGCTGCAACGGTGTACGTGGTGGTGCCAGAACTGGCACTCGTAGCTGTAACGGTGTTAGTTACAGGTGTTGCTGAGCTGGTCTTAACAGCATCTTAATTTCGTTGTCGAAGGGCATCCAATTGCCGTTGAGCCAAGTCTCTTACAAGCTTGGTTCGAAGTTCCGCTGGAGATTGGCCAGCGATTTCCTTCATCTTCTCAAATCCGGGTGGCTCTTTCGGGAGCGGCGGATAAGAAGGTGTGTTCTCATCCATTTATTAATTTACTATAATTTTCGATTACGAAAATAATAGAAATCAAATTCAAAATCTTCAAAAGTCTTTACTTCTTATCTCTCGCTGGGCAGTGCAAGCGCAAGCGAGAGACAAGACCGAGCCCAATGGGCAAAGTCGTACACAACGCTTACACTATGCTCGGGTGGTAAATAAGTCGGACTCGGTAAAGACCCCGGCGTAACGGAGTCTAAAAATAGATAACGCGCTGATAAGCGCAGCAGAAGAAGTTGTGGTTGCTCTGTGGTTGCTAATTAGGAGCTTAACACGACCGTACGATACAAGTGCACAAACTCGACTGACCGCTAAGATTTAAGGCTTTTTACTATTTTTAACAGCCCTTCTAAAATTACAATTTAGCCAAAAATCTCTTCAAACGTCGAAAAATGGTACTTCTAAACTGAATATCAAAAGTTCCTAATGTAAAGTTTTTCCTCAAACTTTAACGATTCATTTGATGGTTTTACCAAAGCTCTAGCTATCTTTAAAACAGAGAAACTAAGCAAAAAGTCGACCTATTATCGAATTCAAGTGTTTTCATAATGCTGCCTGCACATTGCTATCTTTCTCTGCATTTTCATACAAATTGTCAACAAATGATTCCGTCTTCCTCCCTCTCCCTTTGCCTTGCATTTCCCTGCGCTTCATCCATATATATAAAGCTATCAGTAAGAAAACTGGGAATCAACGCACAGCCAAAATGTAGTGGCGAAAGCTCGAACCGCAAGAAATCCATTTTTCAAATAGGCGTACATTTTATATGCCTCACCACCCGGTTTCTGGTGTAAAACTCCGAGTGGTGTTTGATGGGTCCTACCAAAGATATTATAAACACTAAGATGTGTAACGAGGAGCAAGAAAATGTACGGAGGCAGCGTCATTTTTGTCAAATGCGACTCACACGTATTCAGTCTATTTTTAGAATGCCGTTTCTTGACTTCTCTCTCTCGCTCACTTGCTCTCTCGCTCTCAAAACTCCGCGCTGCAGAAAAGTCGAAATTCAATTTTTGTCTCATTTGTTGATTCTTGAATTATGTTGCCGAAAAGGAATCGTCCTAAAAGGCACATTGCGCACAACATTTCAAAAAGGGATGTGGCGCATTGCGTTAGTTGATGGCCCGCGAATAATGCGATTGAGGTTCGAGTCCACTCTGAGGCGAAGTGGTTTTATTTTTATCTTCATTTTTTTTTATTTTACTTTGTTTTTTTGTTTTTTAATTTTTTGGTTTGTTTTTTAATTTTTTGTTGTGTTTTTTGTTTGTTTTTAATTTTGTAAGTTCTAAAAGCAGAAGCATTTTGAGCAAATATTTCAAATTCATTACTTTTGAATTAAAAGTTTATGAAATACGCATCCGAGTTTACTATTATAATTTTTTTTCATTTTTAATTTTTATAGAAGTATACAATTTAAATGCAATTCAGGGACTAAAAATAACAATAAGTTTATTTTTTAAACAAAAAAGCAAGCACACAATCCCTAGAGAGAAATGATTTACACCGAAATCTCATTCAATCCATTAATGGTCTTTACCTTTCTTTCAATTTAAAAAAATATATTCAATGAACAATGTTTAAAAAAAAAATACTTAAAAAAAGAAAGGTTGCGTTCAGTCGGAGTTGAACTCGGTCCGACACGATCCGCAGTCGAGCGACTACACCCCTAGCCCACAGTGCCTTGTTTCGAGACGTGAGACAGATGCGTGATTGAGCCTATTTCGCAGTAGAGCAAACGAAATTGCACACTTACACAACCAAAGAATCTAACACGGACAACGCACACTAAGAAATGATAAATCCACTTTCTGAATCCACACCAAAAATTTTGCCGTACATTCAGTTGTATGGGCGTTACACCTCTTAGTGTTTATATTCTCTTTGGTCCTACAATGACTGACATGGCAAGTCGCTCAACGATGCGCTGCATGTTGTTTGTCCTCGATTTCGCATTTATCCATATGTGTTTTCCGCGGACATTGTTAAAATGTTTCGTCAGGTATGGGTTTCCACTAAACATCGAAACTTCCAACGAATTTTATGGAGAGAGGATCCCAAAGAACAATTAGCCCATTATTAAGAGTACTTGAGCAACTGGCTCTACAAGCAAGATTATCCTTATGCTGCAAGGATTCTTCTTGAGGATTTTTAGGGGGCAAGGGGCAAGCACGAAAGGTGAGCTGATACGACGAAAGGATGAACTCGTAAGACTATTTGAACACGCACAACTTGAGCTTGGAAAATGGGAACAGCGAAATGATTGGTGGCTCTAAGACGAGTCTAACCCCAGATATTATAAGTAGACATCGGATTATTTCTTTTTCTGCATTTATGCTCCAAATACCGCTAACTTTTGTATTTAGGCACTATATTAAATATGTATTCGAATGGAAACGACATATCGGAAATATGCATTTCAAAACAAACGCTCTTGTCAAATACTTCACATAAATAAGCGTTCTGACAAAAGCCTGCTTTGATAATATGTCGTAAAATATGTTGGATATGTTCTTGGCATGCAAGATATGTCAAATATGCAAAAACAATATGGAATTAATTTTTTTATTTTAACGTAAAACGATTTTTAGTTCAATCGAAATTTGATTTTGACAAGCCGTTAAAAATATGATTTTGCATATAATTCGATGTCTAATTATAAGCATGTCGAAAGATGGAACAACCAAAGAGCTTGGTATTCATTGGAAACCAGATCCTGACATATTGGTGTACAACGTCAGTCTGATTGAAACCGAACAATGTACGAAACGACAGGTATTGCCCGATGTCTCTCAGATTTTCATTGTTCCAAGAGTTATGGCTGCTTGACCTGAGCTGGGAGTCACCAGTGCCCAATAATTTGACGGAACTGTAAAGAGGCATCTGGGCTACTCTTCTGGACCGATTGAGTTGCATGCATTTTTAGATGCATCGATAAAGGCCTACTCCGCAGCTGTATATAGCCGAGTCAAACTTCCGAACGGCAGCTTCGAGGTGAGCCTTCTCGCTGCAAAGACACGCGTTGCACCACTTAAACAGCAGTCATTGCCTCGATTGGAGCTTTGTGGGGCGTTGCTTTTAAGTTGACCAGTTGCATCTATCAGGGCTGCATTAAAGCAAATCCCAATCACTGTCCACGCATGGTCTGATTCTACGATCGTCGTGGCTTGGCTGTCGCTCATTCCGTCCAAATTGAAAACATTCGTCGCTAATCGCACTGCAGAGATTTTGGAAATCATACCCCGGCATGCTTAGCAGCACGTCAAAACGAAGAAAAATCCTGCCGATTGCGCTTCCAGAGGAATGATGGCTTCAGAACTTCTCAAGTTGGACCTTTGGTGGAAGGGTCCAGAATGGCTGCACGACGAAGACTTAAATCTGGTAGCTCAACCATACTCACAAATTTCTAGTTCCGTTCCAGATGATCGAGTCAATAAATAGGTTAAAACCGTCGCAATGATAACCATGGGTGACACTCATCCTGTAATCCGTAATCGCACCTCATCATGGCTGAGACTTGTTCGCATCATGGCCTATGTATTGCGGTTTATTCGTCGTCGAAGATCCCAACACACACCCAGCTCGATATCTTTGTGCTTTCAAGAAATATTTGAAGCACGTACCTACTGTGTTAAACATGTTCAGACAGCATTTGAAGATGACCGTGAGCGGTTAAAGAATGGACGCCTTCTAAGAAAGGATTCCAAGCTGTGCATACTTTCCCCGATAAGCAACTCGGATTTGAACTTTTCTGCCAAGCATCCGGTCATTATGTCCAAAACGCATCGGATCACATACATCATTGTACAGGTTAAATCTGCATCCTGGCGTATCCAAAATTCGTCAAAACTTTTGGATTTTAGGTGCTCGAAACCTGATTCGAAAGGTTACACAAAGGCATAAAGTGGATCTTTATACCGCCACATGCTTCACATTGGGGTCGAAAATGGGAGTCCGCAGAGTGGAGTGGAGTGGAGTCTGGAGTGCGGACACATGGTATTAGTAAAAGACTTAAACACACCCTGCCGCATGGATTTTGGCACGAATTATAGACACCTATCCCGGAGCGGATGGCTTCGTACGTTCAGTTTAATTGAAAACATCAGCTGCAGAGATAACACGTCGAATTACAAAAATGGCTCCGTTATCGAGTTCTGAAACGGAGTTTTAGGGCCGGGCGGTATGTTAAGGAAAAACAGCTTAGTTTTCAATTTTCCCGGCTACAATTTAAATTACTTTATTTTATGTATACTTTATCACTACATCTGATAAAGCGCTTGTATCTCATATATATATATTGCAGCCTAGAAGTATGCAATAAGATAGCTTGTACAATATGGTAGTAGAACTGGCCTTCATGCAGTTTTAGTAGTAGAACTGGCCTTCAGGCAGTTTTAGTAGTAGTATGAAAAGAAAATTGAAGTCAATGCTGATTTATAAATATTAATAAGAAATAATATCATAAAAGGATTAAAAAAAATCGGAGAAATTTATTGAAGTTTTCTTAATGGTTAGAAAAATATTTTTCGAAGTTAGTATTTTTTTTAGGGTAGTCCCCAAGTATCGGAAAGGGTTAAGGTCGATCTCGATATTGGAAAGGTTTGACATGTCAAACATGGAGGTTATAGCTTCCGGATCTAGGCCAGATATACCCGCCATATTCTACCCTCATTCTTTTCCGATTTGACCACCAAGCTGTACAGACGTGTTTTTTTGAAAACCTCTCTCCACACCAGTCGTATATATAAACCACGTGTAATTGGCCAGAAAAGTGAAAATAATTATTTAAACCACAAGTGGTGCAACGGAAAAGAATTTACAAATCAAAGCTTTTACAATTTCGGTGCCAGTTCTGAGATGGGTAATTTAATTTAGAATTTTCTCTCACGTGCAAATCTAACCTCCGACTTTCACATTAGATTGGCACCAAATGCATAATTGCATGACATTGTAGCAGTCCCTAACTCAACGAGGAAAATTTCAACAAATTTAGACGAGAAAACCCGCCCAGCGCAACCATAAGAGAAATTTTCATAACCAGCGACGAATACAACAAAAATCATCCGATCATCCCAGGCGTTTACGTGGTCCACAGCGACAAGAAGCTGCCATCCGCATAAACTATAAATTTCTACCAAACAACCACCCACTTGGGCCGAAAACCCCACTCGCGGCCGTTTAAACCTTGAAAATACATAATCATATTCATAGCTCGGCCAAAAGAGAACTTCGAGAAAAAAAACATCGCAAAGCGCTGCTCACAGCAGCAGAAGTCTCCCACTTCCAATACTTCCATTAGAGAGTTAAAGTTAATTGCCTAGGTAACTTCTAGCAGTCGTCTCCACGTCGTTGTAAAGTACAGACTTACGAAGGTCCCCGATATCCGGCTAAAATCGCGAGAAATTAAGTAAAACCGCAGATCGCGTTAGTGGCAGGAGCATGCGGCTAAAAGGCCGGTAATATGGTCGTAATATCGACTTATAAGTTAGGTCCGTTGTAAGAGTTCATATTTTTTTTCCCTATTTTTCTTATTGTTGAAATCGGCCATGAGGCAAAGAAAGAGTAAATGGCTGCGAAAATGGTGATAAATGTGCGAAGTTAAAGGTAAAAATCAGTGAAGAGAAATAGCGTATAATAACCATAACTTTTGGGTCCCAGATCCAATAACGTGCATGTGTCTTACATAATATATCGCGTTTGTTTTGCTACCGCGCTTCTTATAGAGATAATGCCGTCGTAATACCGAAAAAATTTCGCTGCTGATTGCGAACGATATTATCTCCAGACATATTTCAAATTAAATTCCTTTCATTTCTTTCGTAATTTAATGGCTTTTCTATATTTGCCTTGATTCTGAATTTTGCTCGTCTGTTTAGCGATGTATGTTTATGATGAAACAGAATCTTTTCTATTAATTTTGGAAATAACTTCGTTACTGACGGCATACATCGAGAAATTATTATCGTAATTAAATATTAAAGAAACCTAAACCTAAACCAAACAAGAAGGGAAGCTAGCTTCGGCCAGCCGAAGCTTATATACCCTTGCAGATCATTCCCATTAATTAACAAATCGCAAAAATGTTCAATTTTCTAATATTTCTCATTAATTTTCCGATCGTTCCTATGGCAGCTATATGATATAGTCGTCCGATTTTGATCAAATTAAAATTGAAATTCGAAAATATTTAAAAAGAGTCATATCCTAGAGTAGAAGATAATACAATAAAAACCAAAGAAGCTAGAATTTATTTCCTATTACTTTTCCATTAATTTTCCGATCGTTCCTATGGCAGCTATATGATATAGTCGTCCGATTTTGATTAAATTAAAATTGAAATTCGGAAATATTTAAAAAGAGTCATATCCTAGAGTAGAAGATAATACAATAAAATCCAAAGAAGCTAGAATTTATTTCCTATTACTTTTCCATTAATTTTCCGATCGTTCCTATGGCAGATCATATAGCTGTAGTCCGATTTTTTAAATAATTAATTCGAAATTCAGATATATTCAAAAAATAACATCCCCAAAAGTAGAAGGTAATATTTTAAAAAACACCGAAGCTAGAATTTTTTAAAGTTTTTTTTTTCCTATTGTTCCTATGGGAGCTATAAGATATAGTTGTCCGATCCGGTCGGCTCCGACATATATACTACCTGCAATAGAAAGAAGACTTTTGGGAAAGTTTCATCCCGATAGCTCAAAAACTGAGAGACTAGTTTGCGTAGAAACAGACAGACGGACAGACGGACAGACGGACGGACAGACGGACAGACGGTCAGACGGACAGACGGACAGACGGACATGGCTAGATCGACTCGTCTTGTGATGCTGATCAAGAATATATATACTTTATGGGGTCGGAAACGTCTCCTTTACTGCGTTGCAAACTTCTGACTGAAATCATAATACCCTCTGCAAGGGTATAAAAACTATTACTTTGTTCGGTTTTCCCTTAAAGAAAAGCAAAACCCAACCAAAATAATTATGAGAAAATAATAAATAATTATGCTTATTGCCCTATTTCTTATATTAAATTGATATATACTTTGCATGTACATTTATATTTAAATAATTATTTCTTTCCCTACAGCAGTGTATTGCTCTTTCTTTGCCCGCGCAAGAATATAAATAAAAATATAAAATAAATATAAATAAAAATGTTATTAAAGATAGCTTGCAATTATATGAAATGAAATAATACATTACAAAATTAAAATAGTGAAATTACTGCGAATTACTATTAGCTAAAAATTAATGTCGAGGAGTGTAAGATATGAATTGTTTAATTAAAGTTATCACTATGAGAATGAACTAGAGCGCAATTTTTGTTGGGAAGCCATGCTTAACCATAGGAAGCCCATGTACTAAAAAGGATCAATTGACCAAGGGATCGCCAGCCGTGGGCTACGCGAAAGGCGATCATGGTAGGGTGGGGATAAGGACACTGAATACCACCACAGTGTCCTCAAGCGTCCGTTGTCCTTGAGGTTGAGTGTCATGCCTTAATTTCTACTACTTTGTTTTCTATTTCTTTTCGTTTCCCGGTCTTTTTCCCCCTTTTCCCCAGGCAATCGCACGCGATATTTAATCTAAATCAACATGTATGAAGCTGAGCATTAGAGTAGAGATCAGCAAAATTAACCCACCCCGACTACCGAACTGAGAAGCTGGAACAAGCGCGTGCCTAGCTGCTCTACCTAAACCAACCATCCGCTCCATGCAAACGTTGCATGCTACAAAAACCACTGGTTAATAATATTAATATGCATTTCTATTACATTCTTATAACTTTAAACTGATTTGCTAAGATTTATTGGGGCTCCCCAAGTGGCCCCAATCGCTTCCAATTGGAAAAAAAGTAAATTTGCCTTTCAAAAATTCTGGACGCTAAACCATTTAACCAATCAAATCCGTGTTTTTGCCTAAAAATTCTTTAAGACATATTACATGTTTAAAAAATATGACCGCTAAGATCTAAGGCTTTTTACTATTTTTAACAGCCCTTCTAAAATTACAATTTAGCCAAAAATCTCTTCAAACGTCGAAAAATGGTACTTCTAAACTGAATATCAAAAATTCCTTCGGTAAAGTTTTTCCTTAGGCTTTAACGATTCATTTAAAGGTTTTACCAAAGCTTTAGCTATGTTTTAAACAAAGAAAATAAGAAAAAGTCGATATATTATCGAATTCAAGTGTCTCCATAAGCATCATACGTTTGCTGCCTGCATATTGCTATCTCTCTCTGAATTTTCATACAAATTGTCAACAAATGATTCCGTCTCCCTTCCTCTCCCTCTGCCATGCATTTCCCTGCGCTTCCTTAAAAATATAAAATGAGCTTTAATACGGTTTTAATTTCTGTAGACTTTAGTTTATAGTTATTGGTGACCAATCCCTCACCAAAGTGCCCCAAACTCATTCAATTAGAAAATTAAATCCTGTACGCTAAACCGTTAAACCAATCGATACCGTGTTTTCGCTAAAAAATAGTTAAAAACATAATAAAAGTTTAAAAATATGACGGCTTCAATTTTTAACTTTAAACTATTTTTAGTACCCGATTTAAAAGTAGCCGATGTTGCACACGCTTGCAACTATATATCTCCATCTCTTTTCCACACCCTGACTCTGCTTTATGATTGTCATTTTTTTCTTCGAAATACCATTACAAAAAATAATTAAAGTTGGTATAACTATATTTATATTTATTTTACTAGGTGATAGAACGGCCGGTGTTTTTGCCCAAACTTTACCTAAAATAGGAGATGGAGATTATCCAACTGTTGATGGAAAAATAATAATTTCATCAAGTTTAGGTACAGTTGTTAACACTTTGGAAGAACATACATCAAAAAATTTTTCCAGATATTTCAAATGTTGTTCACAAGTCATTGGACTGGCTATCAGAAAGAGCAATATTAACTTCAAGAAATGACAGAGCTGCTTCAATAAATAATCATCTTTCAAATTCATTTAACGGTGAGGAAGTTACATACAAATCAGTTGACACTGTTACTGAGGTAGAAGATGCTGTGCATTATCCTACTGAATTTCTTAAAATGCCGAATCCAGCAGGATTGCCTTTGCATGTTCTTACGCAAAAAATGGAATGAGATTGCAAGTTAAAGCTCTTCACAAATTTGTTATTGAAGCCGTTATTTTTACCGGCTGTGCCAAAGGAGAGACAGTATTCATACCAAGAATTCCTCTAACGTCATCCAACTTACCATTTGAGTTTAAACGTGTACAGTTTCCTGTAAAGGTCTGTTTTGCCATTACAATAAATAAGACACAAGGGCAGACTTTGAAAGTAGCTGGATTAGATCTTAGGGACGATTGTTTTTCCCATGGACACTTTTATGTGGCCTGTTCAAGAGTTAGCTCAGCAAAGAGCTTAATCATCCTATCTCCTGATGGCCAAACAAAAAATGTTGTTTACAGAGAGGTTTTAAAATAACTTTTAAAAATATTTGAACTTATATTGTGGACTAGGCCTATTTAGGGGAAACCACGTTTAAAAAAACGCGCCGAATCCTCTACCTCCGGGTGGTGTGGAAATGGGGGTTAATAAAAGTTTCATCCAAAACTACAAATAAATTTAAACTAACTTCTAAAATGCAAAATTATATAATTCTACTGCAAACTATTTCATATGAAAAGTAGCTTCAGATATTTGGGTTATCCGCAAGCGAAGCTGCGGGCACCCTGCTAGTGTAATGATAAAAATTTTAAGTAACACACAAACGGGTCTTAAAATATGTCATATCAATGCCCAAAGCTTAACTAAGAAAATGGATGAATTCAAAAATATGTTTGTTCGTTCTAATGTGGATGTTATTTGCGTCTCAGAAACATGGTTTGTCCCGGGTATTTATTTCGATCTGATCGTGATGGCCACGGAGGGGGTGTTGCAATTTATGTTAACCAAAGACTGAACTCTAAATTTATTTGTATCCATCCTGTTGATAGTGCCATCGAGTATATATTCCTTCAAATCACATCTAATAAAAGTTCTTCAAAACTCCTAATTGGTTGTCTCTACAGACCAAATAGAACAGTTCCTTACTCTGATGAAATCGACATATTAACACCAACATCATTCTAGCAGGCGATCTAAATTGCAATATGTTAATTGAGCATCACCTCTCGGATAACATGGCAGCACTAGGACTGCATCTAGTTAACCAAATTTCTGTCCCGGTATTTTCAAACCATGACCTAATTAATAACATATAATCTTGACATTCAAAATAATGAACTTTTACAAATTCTTTGGTGCTAGTCCCCAACATCCCGGCCCCATTGAAAGTAATCCTTGACTTTCAAGAAACCGGCAATAGGGCAAGCTTGTGAATGGGTCGTCGGCAAACTCCCTTAGTTGTACGAATATCGGCAACGCGTACCCTGTTGTCTCCTCCCGGAATGGCTGCGACGATCCGGCCTAGATTCCATCGTTGTGGTGGCATGTTGTCTTCATGTACTATTACCATGTCACCCACGGAAACATTTGGCGAAGCCTGAGTCCAATTGCTTCTAAGTTGCAGTTCTTGAATATATTCCAGCGACCAGCGACGCCAGATTTGATCCTTGATGGCACAAACTTGTCGCCAACGCTCTAAGTTCTCCATCTTGGTGTCAGTCCTCGGCGCCGAGGAATGAGTCCGTTGACAGGCTTGAGACTAACTCGATATGTATGGCCTTGTCCACAAAGCAAACGAACACAGCTATATATGCCTTGCTAGATGGCTTGCCGCGAATTCGCATGTAAATGTTTACTGGGCCGCAAAAATCAATTCCGCATTTTGAGAATGGTCTCGAGGGGATAAGCCGATCCTTGGGAAGTTGACCCATGATTTGGTTGAGTAAAACCGGGCGATATCGTACGCAGTGTACGCACAAACGTACGATTCGGCGAGCAACATTCCTGGCGTTGACGATCCAAAACTGTAATCTGCTTAGGGCCACTAGCGTTTTTGGACCAGCATGGAAGTTTTTTAGATGAACGTACCGCATGTATTGGTCTACAAAGTGATCGTTGTTTGGCAACAAGATTTGATGTTTTTGGCTGTCAGGAACATCAGCGAAAAGCGGAAAAGGCCAAGATTTTTGAGATTGCTTCGAATATGCTTGCCGCTTTGCAGCAGATTAAATTCCTCGTTGAAGTACTTCTTTTGTAAATTCCAAGCAATACAATGCATCGCGCGTCGAAGTTCATCTGCGGACGGTGGTAAGCTATTGGCTACTTTACGCTGTCTGGAAGAATCGGCAAATCGAAGTATCCAGGCGACAACTGATAAGCAACGAGTGTGGGAGCTAATCTTGTAGACGCCACCTTCCAGAAGTTGGTTTTAGGTGGTTGATATTGCGAATGCTGTTTTCCGGGATTCCATGTTTACAATTTCTACATCCGGCTTCTCTCGTTTGTCTGCTGGCCACTGAGCTTGATCTAACTGTAGAAATTCAGGTCCGTCGAACCATCTGGACTCCTTTAGCTCCTTTAGCGTACAGCCTCTCGAGAGGGTTAAGGTGCGTAGGAACATGCCTCCAACGGCAAGCGGTTGTTTCCTCTTGAACCTCCGACACGCGATTGCCTACAAACGTCGATAATGTGGCTGAATGTTGACGGATCCAGTGTAATACAATTTGTGAATCGCACCATAAATATTTAGTTGGGTTTTTGTTTGCGAAAGAACTAATAACCTTATTGTAGACAATAAATGTGCACTGCACAATTCCAACTTGGGAATCGACAATTTCCTGGTTGGCGCTACTCGAGATTTAGATGTGACTAACTGTACTTTAATTGTACCATCTGAACTGAGGACGCGTGCATATATGCAACAGCCATAGGCTCTGATTGAAGCATCACAAAATTCATGAAGCTGCAGACTGATTATATCCGGATTTAGACAATTGCGAGGAATTCTAAGCGATTGTAGGGAAGACATTGACGAGAGAAACGATAGCCACGCTAAGTGTATGTTCTGGGGAACTGATTCGTCCCAATGAACCTTTAAGATCCATAGCTCTTGGAGAATAATTTTTGCGACTATTATGACAGGCGTTACTAATCCTAATGGGTCAAACAATGAAGACGCAACCGACAAGATAGAGCGTTTGGAAAGTGTCTCCGAGGTTTTCTGAGGAAGACCCGAGAAAAGGAATACGTCGCTACGTTGGTCCCACTTCAAGCCCAGGGCGCTAGTTACTGATTCGTCTTCTAAGTTTAGATCTTTTAGAGTGCTATCGTCGATGAAGTCCTTGTGATTCGAATGCCATTTCGCCAGGTGGAAATTGCCCTTGTTGAGAATTGTAAAGACTTCATTTTTGATCTGAACTAACGATTCCACGGTATCGGCACCAGATAGAATATTGTCTACATAAAACGAAGATTTTATGGCTTGTGCACCGACCTTGAATTTATCAGAGTATTGGTCTGCCAGGTATGTCATACTGCGAATGGCAAGGAATGGTGCCGATGCAGTCCCATAAGTTACAGTATTAAGCTCAAAGGTACGAAGTGGGTCTAGTGGTATCTTTCTCCAGAGAACGTATTAAAACCTCCGATCCTTCTTGTCTAAGAGGATTTGCCGAAACATTTTTACTACATCGGCAGTAATGGCGTAACGGTGTATGCGAAATTGAAGAAGAAGTCTATAGAGTTCTGGTTGTATTGTTGGACCGACTAATAATAGATCATTTAGAGATTTTCGCGAATTTGTATGACACGAAGCGTCAAATACTACTCTAAGTTTTCTTGACGTGCTATTTGGTTTAAATACGCAATGATGCGGTATGTAGAAGTGAACTTGGTCGAGGTTGGGTTGATCAACCATGCTTATGTGACCCAGATCTTGAAACTCTTGCATAAATTCAATATATTGTTTCCTAATGTCGGGTGTTCGATGTAATCGCCGCTGTAGGGCTCGAAATCGGTTTGTAGCTATATCAATTGATTCTCCTAACAGACTACAATCGTCCTTGAAAGGGAGACGAACAATAACACGACCTTTAATGTCGCGACGAACTGTGGTTAAGAATAACTCTTCGCATCTTCTCTGCTCGGGTGTGTAAATCTCAGTATAACTCGTAACTTCTTGGATTTTCCACAGTTTACTGAGATTTTGATTAATTTGGTCTTCTGATTGGATAATTGATTGAGTATTTGACAATTGATGAGGAGGAGACGAATTATAGCATCGGCCAGATACTACCCAACGTTTTCTGTAGTACAGGTAAATTGAGGCTAAGTTTGATTTGCCCAGCCGACAAAATCTCAAAAAAGTTCTTTGTACCAAGGAGTAAGTCAACACGACGAGATTTGTTGAAATATTCATCGGCAAGGGATGTGTTCTGTGGCAAACGCCACAGAGTAAGTTCGAAGTCGTTGAAGCGGGACTTGATCCTAGTTGTAGTACGATGCTTAACCTGGGTACGTGAATCACCAATGCTGCGAATTTCAATGATTTTCTTTGTTCGTGGTATACGAAGGGTTTATGCAAACTCATCAGTAATAAAGTTGCTCGTCCTAATCTGTAGCAGCCGCTGGCATCCTTGACCAGGACTAACGCAGTCGCCAGGATGACATGATCTTGGTCGTGTTGCTGATGCGTATAAGTTACTGCCTCCGGAATGTACGTCGGATTAGGCCGCGAAGATGCAGCGACTGTTAGAGCCGGACCGGATGATTCCCTATGCAGTAAGGTATGATGTGTACGCGAACACGTTCGAAATCTTTGCGATGACGGACAATTGGATACTTGATGGCCCTTGCTAAGACAGTTTAGGCACAGCACTAATCTTTTTGCGTGACTGAAACGATTCTCGAACGAGAGATTAATAAACTGTAGGCACCAAAGTATTTTGTGTTCCGCACTTGAGAGGCATTGTCGATAAGACTACGTAATTGTTTACCATTTGGTTTGGGGACACCAGGTAGAGCAAAGAGAGTGGCAATATTATCGATAAATACAAGGGTTGGGTTATCGTAGCGAGTTTTTAGTCGTTCTAAGGCCTTAGGGTAATTTTCCGATGTAATTTGAAAAGAGTACGTGCCATCAAATATCGGTAATGCGAGTCGAGGTAGTTTTGTTTCTGGCCTGGCGACATTGACATTTATATCGCCAATTGCAGTACTGTGTGCATAAGGGCCAAGCTGATCCTGGATGCATACCTTTGTTCCGATAAAAAGCTCCTCTATATCTCCACGGGTATCGCGATTTATCTCCTCGGCGTCCAATTCCTCGATCTGAGACTGCAACGATAGCGCCTGCTTGAAATAGGCTTCGAGTATTGACGGACGACAAGTTAAATCCGCAGCGGAGCGTTGTTGCATTGGATCCACAATGGTTTTGATACGTGTCATACTCCTACGGGTATTGGAACGCTGTGATTTTAATTGTTCTATGTCAGACATTTTGAAATTATTAAGCCAAGGTAGATTTAGTCGATTGTTGACGAAATGTTTATTAAGGATGGAAATAAACACTCCCTAATTGGGCAATAGTGGAGGTTGACTAAATAATTTTCCGAATGTCTTGCAAAATAAAGTTGTAGATGTGTATACAGACTTGATAATGTGTGTAGATCTACTGTAGAATGTAGATATCGATGGACGAATGTGTAGAAGTGATGTTAAGGTGAGGAGGCGAGGTTAGGTTGAACGCGCGTGGCGTAACTCTCCGAGAAGCGTTCCTTGGGATTTTAGGCGATGTTGGCAGATAATGCCGTAGCCTTAGCTGGTTCCGGGGCGTTGGGCCGGCGGCGACGATATTGATGGAGTGTAACGACGATAAGATGAACGGCTCAGCTAGGATGCCTTCGACGATTGTTACGATGGTTGGAATGAGTGGCACCAGCTGCACACTCCTACGACGATTGCGAAAGTGATGTGAAATAGCGCAGACAGCCGAAAGTTGATCAAGCACGTGCTCCAGTTATATGTGGTGTATGTGAACACACATATGTATGTATGTAGACGTGCGCTCCGACAATTGCCAATTATTTAATTAAATAATCACTGCCCCACGTTGGGCGCCAAAATTGTATGATCGAGAGCACTTTATTGATCGGTTTTATAAAGATTCGGGGTGATTTATTAATTTATAATCCGCGTTACCAAGTTGCTGCCGGCTTGTTTTATTCTCTAACTGCAAGTGTGTTTTCCAGTGACTTCCAGTACAATAAAATTTATCTAAGTTGGCAGCGCCTTGGAGCAGCTGATTACAATAACATTTGTAGCTTAACAGCTATAATAGCGCGAGCTTTGAACCTATAATTATTTACATTATGTGTTTATAAATTTTTTGGGGCTAGTCCCCAACACCTTGTTTGATGAAAGCATTAAAAATATAATAAAACTGAGAAACCTGGCATACAACAAGTGGAAGCGATATAGGACAAATTATCTTTATGAAAAATTTAGGAAACTTCGTACGAAGGTCCACGCCTCACTAGACCAGGCCAAACGCTTACACTACCGCTCAAAGTTTGAAGAAGCTATAAATACCAAACAAACTTGGTCAGTCCTAAAAACTCAACCACACATACTCAAAGTAAAATCAAATGCCACAGGCCTGGACGATATTAATCCTAAATTCTTAAAAATTATACTGCCACAAATTTTACCATATGTAACCTATATTTTTATACCCTTGTAGAGGGTATTATAATTTCAGTCAGATGTTTGCAACGCAGTGAAAGAGACGTTTCCGACCACATAAAGTATATATATTCTTGATCAGCACCAATAGCCGAGTCCATCTAGCCATGTCCGTCTGTCCGTTTCTATGCGAACTAGTCCCTCAGTTTTAAAGCTATCGCGATGAAACTTTCCCGAAAGTCTTCTTTCTATTGCAGGTAGTAACTATGTCGGAGCGAGCCGGATCGGACCACTATATCTTAAGGCTCCCATAGGAATATTCAAACAAATATAGGAAAATTCATTGTAACTTTGTAGGAAGTAGGCGTTTTGATTCTTGACTACTTAAAAACAAAATTTAAATAAATAGAAACGCTGAATCTGGAATCCCTGGAACTGCACTGAGTAAGCATTCTTTAATCTACAAGGGTATATAATAGACATCTGCATGAATAACAAAAAATACATATTCGAATTGACAATGTTCAAAATGAGTTGAATGAGTTGGAATGTGTAGGGAAACTGGCTTGAATAAATAAGTGTACTGACGTAAAACTCAGTCGAACCAGAAATGGTGATGGAAAACGAATCGAGTAAATGAGTACACGAACAACTCAGACGAATTTATTCGAATCCATTCGAGTTCTTACATGACGTCATAAGGGCAAAATGGAAAATTAAATTTGTTTTGAAATACTTACATAAATATTTGGTTTTTTGTCTTTTTTTTAAATTACAAATCTACCCTTAGTTTTAGCTCGCCACTGAATCCAACCATGCCATTTTCATATTTAAATCCTAAGAATTCGCGGACCAAGGAGGAGAAGTATAAAATAGTGTAGTGAAGAGGCAGAAAGGAATGGTCTTCCTTCTACCGCAAATCCTAAGAATTCGCGGACCAAGGAGGAGAAGTACAAAATAGTGTAGTGAAGAGGCAGAATGGAATGGTCTTCCTTGGACCGCAACTTCTTAAGAATTTATCTAACAAACTCCAGGATGACAATACTAAGAAGTCGCGGTCCAAGGAAGACCATTCCTTTCTTTATCTGTGGCGGTAGAGGCGGATCTTTTGGTTCTGGGACATGTTCATAAAACTAATTGTTTTTCCATATTTTTTTTTAATTCTCGTGGATTTTTGCATGTGTTTTGAGTTTAAACTAAGGGGTGCTTGGTAATTTCGAAAATAAGAAATCACAAAAATACTTATTTTTAGACATACATATATGTATATCAAAACAAATTTAATTTTGTATTTTGCCCTTATGACGTCATATAAGAAAATCGAATGGATTCGAATAACTCGAATGATTTCAGCCTATTCAAATATGACATTCTGTTTTTCGTTATCACTCGTTTAACTCTAGGCCTTTTCTGTCATACTCTATACGGACCAAGATGCAATCCATTCTAGTCATAGTGTGCTGAGCATTTACTCAACTCTATTCTATTCGAATGGAATCATTTCAAAGCCTGTTTGATTCCAGTCATGCAGATGTCTAGTATATAAGCTTCGGCTGGCCGAAGGTAGCTTCCCTTCTTGTTAATTCTGCCATTACTTTTTCAACCTTCCGTGATTTGTGGAAAAATTCTAAAATCATACCAATACCCAAAGGTAACGATGAGTACAGGCCTATAGCCATTCTTCCTGATCTCTCTAAAGCTTTTGAGCAAATAATGGCATCTCAGATAAAAAAATTTATTTTAAAAAACAACCTTATGTTTAATTTTCAATCTGGGTTTCGCCCATTCAGAAGCTGCACAACAGCTATAATAAAAATCTCTGAGGATATTAGGAAAGAAGTCGATAACAGCCAAGTAACACTAGTCACACTCCTCGATTTCAGCAAAGCTTTCGATTCTGTAAACCATACAATTCTGTGCAATAAATTGACGAACCTTTTTAATTTTTCCGAAACCTCTGTTAAACATTTGTCGTCTTATCTAAGTAACCGTCATTAATGTGTTGTCTCATCTTTTTGTGCGTCTTCACTTCTATGTACTACACGGGGTGTACCGCAAGGATCTGTTTTGGGGCCAATCTTGTTTTCAATGATCTTCCAACTGTAGTGACCCATAGTCCATATGTATGCCGATGACGTGCAATTATATGTTAGTGGAAATCTATGTCGTATTAATGACTGTATACATGCTTGTCATTCAGACCTTCAATGTATTAGCCAATGGGCACGTGGAAATGGTCTAGCTTTAAATCCCAAAAAATCTAAATGTCTGGTTATTTATCTATCTGACTCCATCTCTACCGCATGGCGTTGAGGTTTTTGAAGCTGTGATGCTGCCAGTTTTAGGAAAATGGATGTAGCATTCAACAATATTTTATTTATTGGGGGTTTATAGTTAACAATAAATCTGCTAACTTATATTAACATAACTATTTACTTAAATAAATATAACTTAAATAAGAGTTTAACAAAGCAGTGTTATTAGTACAGATTATTCGAAGACTCAAGAAAGGAGTAAATTTTAGCTGATAAACATTCAATCGAGTTTTCCAATGATATTTCAGTATACAATAAATTATAATTTGAACAAAGAACCCTAAAGGGCTCATGAACTGCAAAATTTGACCTACAAATTGGCAGGTGAATTGTTCGAAAAGTTCGAGTGAATCTCAAAGGGACAGCGATGTCAATGTAGCTCAGGAGACGCGGGGAATTTACCTCACCCAAAAGCAGTTTATGTAAAAAAATTACGCCACCGCACATTCTGCGATGTTTTAGAGATTGTAAATCAATTAATTTTAATCTCGATTCATAGGGTGGCAAGTGTCTATTCGGGTCCCAGTTTAGCTGACGCAAAGCGAATAATAGAAACTGCTTTTGAACTGACTCAATTAGTTTTTGTTGTTCATTATATTGAGGGCTCCATACACTCGAGCAATATTCCAAAATAGGGCGAACCATGGAAACATACAAAGTTTTTGTTGTGTATGGATCGTCAAACTCCTTGGCCCAACGTTTTATGAAGGCTAAAACCCCCCTAGCTTTACCAATAGTAACGGAGATGTGGCTTTTGAAACATAATTTGCTGTCGAATAAAACACCTAGATCATTTACTTTGGAAATACGTTCCAAAATACAATTCCCGAGATAGTAGGGTTGAATATTAGCTGAAGTTCGATAAAAAGACATCGACTTGCATTTTGCATGGTTAAGATGTAACAAGTTAATGGAGCACCAAGACTGTAATTCATTTAGATCCGATTGTAGGCGGTGGTGAGAGATTTGGTCGGAGTATGAAAGGCAAATTTTTACATCATCAGCATACATTAAAGTAGTGGCGAAAGATATGACATTTGGAAGATCGTTTATAAAGAGTACAAACAGTAGTGGACCTAAGTGACTGCCTTGGGGGACACCAGAAAAAACATTTACAACAGAAGACAATTGATTATTAAAGAGAACGCGTTGAGTTCTATTTGAGAGATATGCCAAAATCCAGTTTAGTAAAATTGGTGGAAATCCAAGAAGAGACAGTTTGTGAAGGAGAAGGCTATGGTTTACTGAATCAAATGCCTTGCTGAAGTCCGTAAAAATAACATCAGTTTGGCATTTTTTAAGGAAACTTCGATGAATGAGACAAGAGAATTCGAGGAGATTTGTAGTAGTTGACCGATGCTTAACAAAACCATGCTGAGCTGGAGAGATTATGGATGTACACATATGTTGAAGTTGGCAGGTGACCAACTGTTCGAAAAGCTTAGGTAAAGCAGAGAGTTTGGCAATACCGCGATAGTTTTCAACATCGGATCTTGAGCCTTTTTTATGCAGAGGAATGATGAAAGATTCACTCCAAATTCTCGGGAATTCCGAAAGAAGCAGAGATTGGTTGAATAAAAAAGTAATTGGCCAGGACAAAGTTTCGGCACAGTTTCTAAGGACACAGCTTGGTATCTTATCAGGACCCGGAGAAAACGATATCTCAAGAGACAAAAGGGCTTTCAGAACGTCTTTGACTTCAAAGTATGGTACATAGATATTATTAATGTGGGATAGAGGGTATGGATAAGGAGTCGAGGAGCTATAGGACTGTGGAGAGTAGGTTGACTGGAAAAATTTGGCAAAAAGATTAGATATGTTTAATGATGAGGATTCAGAAGAGCTTTTATAATGAAGAGATGAGGGATAACAGTTACACTTTCTTTTAGAATTCACAAAGGAATAAAAGTGTTTTGGATCCGAGCGAATGTTTTCTCTACATTGAGCAATGTAGCGAGCATAACTCTGATTAGCAGCCATAGTAAATTCAGAGCAAATCGATACGTACTTCGCCAGGTCAACGGAGAGGTTGGTTTTTAGATATTTTTTGTATAGCCTTAATTTTTTTGTTTTTGAGGTAAGATAAGTGCTTATTAAACCATGGAGGCTTGGATGAGTCAATAACAGATACATCTGGGACGAAAATGTTGATCGACGAGTGCAAGAACTCATAAAACGTTGACACTGCGGTCTCTAGATCATGACATGATTTTAATAATGACCAATCGATGGCACCCAAATGTTGACTCAAACTGTAGAAATTTGCTCTGCGAAAACATTTGACTCGTGTGGCCGATGTACTACGAGTTTCAGCGTTAATCTCAACTTTCAACAACAAGGTTGGGTGGTAAGGATCTTCTGGTGTGGAGAAGGGTGAGCATCGGAGCACAATTGTAAGGGTCTCGTTATTAACAAAGATTAAATCTAGGAGCCTGTCTTTATTGTTCTCCACAAAGTTAATCTGACCCAAAGACAAATCAGATAGGCCGTCGATAAAATCATGTTGACTCTCAGTAAAAAGAAGATTGGAGTCCGGTGAAGTCACCCAAAGCAGGTTAGGCAAGTTAAAGTCACCCATTACAATGAAATGATCTTCATCGCCAGTTGCAGATGAAACTAAATCAATTGCAGAAAGGTGCATTAAGTACAGAGATTCATCCGATTTAGGTGGAATATAAGAGCAAGTTATGTAAATGTTGCTACTATTTAAAGATATTTTGACAGCTATAAATTCAATGGAATGATCATTCTGAAAAGCAAAAAGCTCTGAAGACAGTGAATTGTGAACTGCAATTAAAACGCCTCCACCTAGGGTGGGGCGATCAACTCTATAAACAACAAAGTTATCAGCAAATATTTCTTGATCAGAGACGGAAGAATTAAGCCAAGTTTCAGTTAAAGCTATTACGTCGGCATCGGTGGAAAGACTGTTAACATACACCCTACTCAGTTTTCCCAGTAGACTTCGCACATTTTGGTAGAGTATTGACAAGTTATCTAGTTTTTTGAAGCAGCTGAACTGGAACCCCGAGTCTTGTCCTTTTGGAGATACTCGTGAACTAACGTATTCACTGGCCAAATTGTAGAATCAAGTGCTTTAGGGAACAAATGGTCTGTAAGAAGAATTTTAAATGAAGATATGTTACGCTTTTGCTTAAAATTAAATTTGTAGACAGAAATAGCGTTATCTGGAGCAAGAAGTTTATCGCAAAGGTAGATTTTCACATCCTCAGCAGTGGCTTCTGGGTTGAGTCTGGATACAAATATGGATTTTTGAATGACCCCACTTAGAGGGATGCCCGAGACTGCAGGAGTCCCCACGCTTTTTCTCTGGTCCGTTCGGCTTGGAACACCACTCAAAGGGATGTTAGAACGACCTGGAGCCAGCCGTCTTGGGCTAGGCAGATCGTTTATAGTAGAAACTGCACATGATGCAGAGACTGAGACATCAGGAACCAGCTGCAATCCAGGAGTGGCGAGGTTTTGTTCCGGTGGAATATTACCAGGGGATGCCGCAGCTAATGCAGAGTGCGACTGCATTGGTAAGTTGTCTGAAGATCCAGATGGAGTAGTATGAGCAGGTGGAAGAGACGGTGTAAGATAGATTGGAGAGTGTTCCATGATGTTAGCACCAGTAGGAGTAGAGAGCATCGTGGTTGTCAGCCCGTTTGCAGGAAGTTGGAGATTATTTGGAATCTTCCTTTTCGGTGATTCACTTAGAATCTTGAGACCGAGAAACTGGGATTCCACTGCCAGGAACTTGTCGTTCATAGAGGTAAGGAGTTTTCGAACCTCCATAAATCCGGTCCTAGTTTGCCTCATGAAGGTGCGCATTTCATCCGTCATCTCACGGCATGCCGTGCAAGACCAGGTGAAGCCGACTTTTTTGGAGATTAAATCCCCAATACGGCCATTGAAACCGGCTCCGGCGCACTTAACGTGCGCGCAATTGTCGCACAGCCAGCATATAAGGAAAGTGTCTCCGCTGATAATGTTATTATACTCGCATTTTTTAGCAGTGCAAATGATAGTCATTTTGGCTGAGTATCAGGTCACTGTGCAGCAGACAAGCGTAGGTGTATAAGCGGCAATAGCGGCAGGGCAGAGCGGCAGCAGGGCAAAGAGCAGTCGGATGTAAGCGTCGAAGAGCAGAGCAGCAGCAGAGTAGAAAGCAGTCGGTTGTAAGCGTCGAAGAGCAGAGCAGCAGCTGGGCAGAGAGCACTTGGATGTAAGCGTCGAAAAGCAGCGAAAGGCAGCAGCACTCCAGAGAGACGAAGTTAGCGCTGAAGAACCGATCGAAGCGCAGTGCAGTGATTGCAAGTTCGTGTAGATGTTCGTGGCAAGCACAAAGAGAGCCGTTTCACCAACAACAAACTTTATGTTTAGCTGTGACGCTGGCAAAACAGAGCGCGATTGTGTGAATGTTCGCGGCAAACACAGAGAGAACAACAAAAACAAACTGTAGGTTTAGCGGTAACGCTGGCAAACAGAGCATTAGCAAATATATTCTGTTGCCAATTTTGTTTTGCAAGTTATTATGTTACTGTCTTTTTAAAGTATCCAAACGGCTCGTATTGTTTAAGATTGCAGTGTTACTGACAATATGTTCAAAAACTGAGATGAACCGAATAGGTTTTCACAGGGAAATCGCGATGTGAAGGAGGAGCTTAGAAAAACACGTCCGAATACTAGTTGAGCTGAGCTGCTTATATATATATATATATATATATATATACGATATATATTTAACTTGAGGCCCCGGGACCATATTTCTGAATACACCAAAAAAATTTACAAAATGGATTTAAAAGCTGTCATCGATCGAATTATCCTCAAAACGGTACACAAAATTATTCACACAAGGGAACCGTCGTACCTGTTTTCTGAGTTAAGCTTTAGCGCATCTCAGAGAACTAACAATTTAATTGCAAGTCGGACTAAGTTGTCAAGTTCTTCTTACCACTTTTTTGTTAATCAAAAAAATCAACCTAATTATAATACTCACTTTTAAGTAAAATTAGTTTTAGTTCAAAAATTTGTAATTTAGAATAAGAATATTGAAACACCATGCCATAACACGACGTGACTAGCCCATTAAATTAAGAGTTTTATTACATGTAGTGCTATGATGCAAAATAAAGAAATAAAGAAATAATAATAAAGTCAAAACGGACTTTTTCCCCTTAGTGCTTTGGAAAGAGTAGTGTCCGGTACCAAAGGTGTTAAAACAGTGAAGCCCAAAACGAGTCAATGAAAATTAGTGGTGAACAAGTGAAAATCAAGAGATCAGAATCATGATCCGTCAGTGAAGATAATCACGATAATAACTGAACGAATTGTGAAACTAGTTTGAATGCCAATTAACTGAACCGATTTAAAATAGCATCGAGTGCACAGTGATGAGTAATTTAAGAACCGATTCTCTCCACCAGCCGTTGAAGTCGACGCATGCAGCTATATGTTTGTGTTTAAGTGAAAACAATGTAGTTAAGAACAACAGTGGTTTGGCGCACATATATATAGGGCGGAGGTCTGTAGGTTGGTACACCTTTTGTTTTTAATCTGCCATTTTGACATTCACTTATGAAACTTCACGCTTTTGGTACTGATCGAAAGGTAAGTCTATTAGCTTTAATAAAACAAAAAAAAATCATTTGAAAAAGAGGTCTGTAAGTTGGGACACTTTTAAAAGTCAATAATACTCACACCAAAAATACTCCAAACTGTTAAAATCTAATTATTTATGTTAATTTAATCAATTTTTTTTCGTCTTAAAATTTTTTACATCTTTTTTAAGAACTTAGACCAAATAACAATTAAAATCAAAAGGCTCATTAAACATTCAGTTTTCCCCTAATACACTAGTTTACAAAATAATATTCTTGGAGAGCTCCAAAGCAATTGATGCCAAATTCTGTTAGTGTTCGACCCCCAAATCACGAAAATACCACTCATTTTTTTTCGATGGCCCAGTTTTTTAAAAAGATTTTTTAAAGTTCAAAATGTTAAATATCGGACTTTTTTTGAATTTCGTCCTATATCTCGGCAAATATCCACCCAATTGGGCCAGTTTTTGTTTCATTATAAAGTCAATAGATCAGAGCTTAACTTTGCCATACAGGTCAATATGATTGGATAAGTAATGGCAGTGTTTTTCGGTCCTCTGTAGGTCGGCTGTATGTATCGTAAAAACTCGAAATAAATCCGTTGAAAAATCATAATGGTTACAAACTTGAAGTTTACATC